>NW_023270825.1:43430526-44062630 GCF_011800145.1 Mirounga leonina
TTTATTTATTTATTTATTTATTTATTTATTTATTTATTTATTTATTTATTTATTTATTTATTTTAGAAAGAGACGGAGAGTGTGGTGAGGGTTGGGACAGAGGAAGAGAAAATCTTAAGCAGGCTAATACGTTGTTGTGCTTTTGTCCTTTAAGATTTTCGAGCACCATGGTCCTGCAAGAAGCAGTAAAGGCTAATGAGAAGCAGACAGTGCCCTGGGAAACAGGAAATCTGGTTCCATTTATGACTCCACCAGGGCCTGCCATGGAATTTTGAGCAGCGCTGGTTTGCTGCCCATGCCCTCTTGTTTAGAGGCGCCATCTGCACCTCTGGGATATAGGGGTTAGGTTTCTTGTTTTTCCTGCAAAATAGTACCTGTGTTAGGGCACCTCGGTGGCTCAGTTGGTTAAGCGTCTGCCTTCGGCTCAGGTCATGATCCCAGGGTCCTGGGATCGAGTCCCACATCGGGCTCCCTGCTCAGCGGGGAGCCTGCTTCTCCCTCTGCCTCTGCCTGCCACTCCCCCTGCTTGTGCTCTCTCTCTCTCTCTGTCAAATAAATAAGTAAAATCTTAAAAAAAAAAAAAGGGACAGGCAAGGCGCCTGGGTGGCTCAGTTGGCTGGGCGACTGCCTTCGTCTCAGGTCGTGATGCCAGGGTCCTGGGACCGAGCCCCTGCATCGGGCTCCCTGCTCAGCAGGGAGCCTGCTTCTCCCTCTGCTCTGCTGCTCCCCCTGCTTGTGCTCTCTCTCTCTCTGTCAAATAAATCTAAAAAAAAAAAAAAGGGAGGGGGGTACAGGCAGGCTTGTTTTGGCAGCACATATACTAAAAAAATTGGACTGATACAGAGAAGATTAGCATGGCCCTTGCCCAAGGATGACATGCAAATTTGTGAAGCATTCCATAAAAAAAATAAAATAAAATAAAAAAAGGGACAGGCAAGGGTGCTTTTCCATTTGGGTGGGATGTTTTCTGTGTTTGGCTTATCCTGCTTGGATGTTTCCTTCTTTCCTACTTTTTGGACATGCAGAAAGAAAACATGTTCCTAGTCTTGGAGGCAGGGGATGAGCTTCCTGGGTGGCGGCCCTCCTGAAATGCATTCTTGCATGCACAAAATGCAAAGGCAGCTGTGCACCTGCTCTCGCAGGGCTTCAGAAACCCTTTGGGGAATGGTGATGTGGTGGTCACTGTTAGAGCAGAGCAACAATCTGCTGTAATCAGGGATAAGCTAAATTTGGGCAGTACTAAAGTTTGCTCATGGAAAAGTGATTTATTTAGACAAATCTGGATTTTAAAATTGTTTTTCTTGAAGTGTAACAGATACAGAAAAGTGCATGCACTGTGAATGTACAGCTTGGTGAATTTGTGCAAAGTGAACACACCTGTGTTACCCTGGTAACCACGACATAGGTCAAAAATAAAATGTTAGAGGACCCCTCCCCCTCCCCCCCCAGTAACTAGTCTTTTGAGGTATAACCACAAACCTGACTTTCAACACTTTATATTTTTGCCTGGTTTTGACCTTTATATATACTTGCGAAATTTATTCACATTTTGTGTAGATCTTGTTCTTATTACTATTACTTATTACTTATTCTCATTACTATATGGTATTCCATGATAGAAATATGCCACAGTTTTTTATCCATTCTATGTTGATGGGATTTGGGGCTGTTTTTGTTTTGGCAATTTCAAATTATGCTGGTATGAATAGTTTTGCACCTATCTATTGGTGCTCATGTGCATGCATTTCAGTTGCCCACATTCCTGCAAGTGGAATCACTAGCTCACAGTGTTTGCAGGCATTCAGCTGTAATGGACCCTGGAAGTAGCAGTAAATGAGAGTTCGGAATGTATTTTTGATAGGGGACAAAGCACACAGCTAAGATCAGGCCCCAGGTTCCTGGTCTCCTCCCAGGCTTGGACGACAGCGGAGCCAGAACAAAGCACTTACCCTCTGTGTTTCCTCATCTGTAAATAGGAAATAATTAGTACCTGCTCTAGTATTTGCTGTGGGACGAAAAAGCCCTCTGCAAAATTTCAAGCTGCACAAATGGAAGCTGTCATTAAAATGGAAGCAGGGAAGGGAGATTTTTAATTATTAATGAGAATTAAAGAATAACTATACTTATGTGGATTTCCAATCCCAATTAAGAATCCAGAGATTAGATTAACTGCTCCGCTGGACAGAGTTGTATCACCAAAGGGGTTTGTGGTATTATTCTCTCAAACCCAGACACAGGAAGTAGCTTCCCAAACCCATCCTCTGTACCTTGCTAGAAGATTCCTCATCGGCCTAGAGCCCCAGGGGTCCTCCTCCTTCTTTCTCTCAGGCGCCAAATGCCCCAGCTTTTTCCTTCCCCCTGCATCAGCCTGAGTTGGCCTACTCTGGGAAAAACTGGTTTGGTTCTGCCTGACTGGGCCAATTATAATGCACCAGGAAAGCCAAAGGACACACTCCTTCCATGTCTTCCTGCATTATTGAACGTAAAGTGTGAGTATTGTCAGTGAGGTGCTTTGGTCTCACAGTACAACTAAAAGCTTACAGGCATTCATTCTACCAAAGACTGTGCTAAGTAAGCTACATCAGGGGCTGTAAAAAATTATTATTATTTGAAAGTAGTGTCAACATTTTTTCCATCCCTTGCAGATGGTTACACAAGTAGAAGGCAGTGCCCTCTTCTGGCCAATGCCACACTCGCATGGCTGTGGCTAAGGGGATTGTCAACTCATGGGACTGGTGCTTGGGAGGGACCTGGCTCATCTTGGGGTTAGTCTTGAGCAACTCACATTTGGGGATCCACCTTCCCTTTCTTCTTCAAAAGAGAAAAATCAAAACTGTGATGGTGGGCGCCTGGGTGGCTCAGTTGGTTAAGCGACTGCCTTCGGCTCAGGTCATGATCCTGGAGTCCCGGGATCGAGTCCCGCATCGGGCTCCCTGCTCGGCAGGGAGTCTGCTTCTCCCTCTGACCCTCCTCCCTCTCATGCTGTCTCTCATTCTCTGTCTTAAATAAATAAATAAAATCTTTAAAAAAAAAAAAACTGTGATGGTTACATTGTATGTGTGATTAACATTTAAATCATTAGACTTTTTTACCCTCCATAATGCAGGTGGTTATCCTTACGAGCAAAAACTGAGGTTTCCTGAAGAAAAAAAAATTCTCCTTCAAGACTGCAAAATAGAAAGCCGGCTGAGTTTCCAGCCTTCAGATTTTGAATACAAGACTGCAACATCAATTCTTCCCTGAATTTCTAGCTTGCCAGCCTGCTCTGCGAATTCCAGACCTGTCAGCCCCCACAATCGTGTGAGCCAATTCCTGAAAATAAATCTGTGTGTGTCTTGTTAGTTTTGTTTCCCTGGAAAACCCTAATGCAAAATCTAACTGCAAAACCCATTTATATCAGTGGCATCTCGTTTGCACAAATATAAGGGGACATGAAGTATAGCAGTTGACCTTCTGAGTTCAGGTTCAAGTCCCAGTACCATCTCATTTACTGGTTTCATAAACTAGCTCCTTAATTATACTTAGCCTTGGTATCTTCATTTGTATAAAGGAGGATGTAGTAACACTTACTGAATAGGCCGTTGTGAAGATTAAGAGAAAACGTGCTTAGAATAGTGATTGGCTCACAATAAGTACTAAATAAATGTTAGTAGTAATTATTATTAATTATTATTAAGGTCATAGAGGGAAACTGTCAAAGAAGGGTGACTTACAGGATGAGGGGTACTTGGAAGGGTAGTTAGTTTTGTTCACTGCCCCACCCCTGGTTTTCCCAGACCCTCATGCACAGGCAGTCTCTGCTTTTCACTACCTGTTCTTGGCTGATATTATAAAGCCATTTCTTGTAAAGTGTCCTGTCTCTTCCCATAGGAACCCAATCAAGATTAAAAGTTGGATTCCAAATTAAGGACTAAGTCATAGATGAAACCATTATTAAGTAACAAAAGCAAAGTTCAGTAAATCTTGATAATCATTTAAAACAGTACACTTATTCTAAGTCCAAACATAAAATTTCTTCCATAAAATTTAATCTTCACTCCATGATACAATTTACCAATTTATTATTATTTTTTAAATAATTTTAAAAGATTTTATTTATTTGAGAGACAGAGAGTGAGCAAGAGAGAGAGAGCACAAGCTGGAGGAGGGGCAGAGAGAGAGGGAGAAGTAAGCTCCCAGCTGAGCAGAGAGCCTGATGCAGAGCTTGATTCCCAGACCCCAGGATCATGACCTGAGCTGAAAGCAGACACTTAACTGACTGAGCCACCCAGGCACCCCCATTTTACCAATTTAATTAGCAGTTTTGTTTGCCTTCTCACAACTTAGGACTTCTGCAAGATGATTTGGTTGGTCAAAACCTTGTTTTTATTTTATTTTATTTTATTTTTTATATTTTTAAAAACTTTTTTTTTTAATTTTTTTAAAAGATTTTATTTATTTGAGAGAGAGAGAATGAGAGACAGATAGCAAGAGAGGGAAGAGGGTCAGAGGGAGAAGCAGACTCCCTGCTGAGCAGGAAGTCCGATGCGGGACTTGATCCCGGGACTCCAGGATCATGACCTGAGCCAAAGGCAGTCGCTTAACCAACTGAGCCACCCAGGCGCCCTTGTTTTTATTTTAAAGTTAGCCAAATGGTTATCTCCAAGTATAAGGATTTTGGTTAATTTATATATATTGACATTTTTTAAATTTATTTATTCATGAGAGACAGAGAGAGAGAGAGAGCAAGAGTGAGAGAAACAGAGGGAGAAGCAGGCTCCCAAGGAGCAGGGAGCCCAATGCGGGACTCGATCCCAGGACCCTGGGATCATGACCTGAGCCTAAGGCAGACGCTTAACCGTCTGAGCCACCCAGGCGCCCCGACATATTTTTTTTTTTAAGATTTTATTTATTTGACAGAGAGAGACACAGTGAGAGAGGAAACACAAGCAAGGGGAGTGGGAGAGGGAGAAGCAGGCTTCCCGCTGAGCAGGGAGCCCGATGCGGGGCTCGATCCCAGGACCCTGGGATCATGAGCTGAGCCAAAGGCAGACGCCTAACGACTGAGCCACCCAGGCGCCCCTTGACATATATTTTTATATATATTTATATATTTATATTTATCTGTGTGTTAATCAGTGATTCACCAGAAGGACCCACAGGATTCAATAGCAGGTTATATACTCACTGAGATTTATTATAGCAAAGGATACAGAGCAAAGTAGCAGGAAAAAGATATGCACATGTGGGGTCCAGAGACATTCAACATAGACTTCCAATGTCTCTCCTGGTCCAAATACTCCTTATCTGAGGTCATATAGGAATACTCTTTCTCTCACCATTAACTTTGAGGACATGTGTAGAATGTCTGCTGGAGAAGCCGATTTGTCTCAGAGTTCAAGGCTTTTATGGAGGGCTAGTCGAATAGGTATATCCTGCTGGTCGTATAGGTATATATGCAACCAACTATGGCATCCAAAACTCAACCCTAACAATGAAACCAGGTGCACATTGTTGATCCTGATGTTTGTGCAAAGCAACCTGAGAAGTACATATGGTATGGTCCATTGGTCCAGGTGTATGTAACAAACCCATCGGCCACTAAAGTAAAGAACACTCTAAGGGCTGCTAAGGGTTGATCATGGGTCCCTTGAAGACCTGTAGAGCACGCAACCAGACCTGCTGTGTTAACTCTTTCCTCACAGTCTGTATTTTCTAAAATGTCTATAATTAAGCTCTATTACTTCTATAATGAGAAAAGTAGTTATTAATATGAAGGCATCCAGGGGCGCCTGGGTGGCTCAGTTGGTTAAGCGACTGCCTTCAGCTCAGGTCATGATCCTGGAGTCTCTGGATTGAGTCCCGCATCGGGCTCCCTGCTTGGCAGGGCAGGGAGTCTGCTTCTCCCTCTGACCCTCCCTCCTCTCATGTGCTCTCTCTCATTCTCTCTCTCTCAGATAAATAAATAAAATCTTTAAAAAAAAATATGAAGGCATCCAAAGTTAATGATTTTCCTTTTTAGTTATTTAGTGATGTTGCTTTCTAATCTCAGGATTCCCTGTAGTCAGCAGAGCTGCTGTGAGAAGTAAAGTCACTCTACTAGACACTTCATGGATGCCCTTCATACCCTTTGGGAAAATCATAAAAACAGGCCAGGACAAAACATGTGAGACATAGAAGGAACCACAGCAACACCTAGTTCAACCTCCCCATTTAGAGATGATGAAGTGGAAATCCTGAGTAATGAAAGGACTCATCCAAGGTTCTAAACCTGAGAACTTTTTTTTTTTTTAAAGATTTTATTTATTTATTTGAGAGACAGAGAGCACGAGAGGGAGGAGGGTCAGAGGGAGAAGCAGACCCCCCGCCGAGCAGGGAGCCCGATGTGGGACTCGATCCCGGGACTCCAGGATCATGACCTGAGCCGAAGGCAGTCGCTTAACCAACTGAGTCACCCAGGCGCCCCGAGAACTTTCAATTATAAACCTCTCTTGGAACTCCTGAAATGGGACAAGGCGATGTCTGCTCAGTTGCTTCTGCTTGTCTTTCACCTGGGCAGAAACTGGAGGAGCCCTGACTGGTGGGGCTGCCTGAACTGGGTGTGCATGGTCCAATCGCCTTTAGTCTAGACAGAGGCTTCCTAGCCTCCCCAACCCCTCCCTTGTCCAGTGGCCTCAGAAGCACCAGGACTCTGTATCCAGAACCTATGCTGTTGGGTCAATGGTGTAGTTTGGACATTAATTTCATCGGCAAGACGTTAATTTCACTTACCCCTTTTCTCTCCCTCATTTACTCTCTTGTAGGTTGGAGGGTGGTGTCTGTCTCTCCACTGCCCTGCACATTCCTTGAGGGCCTCCTGGAACCCGGTTATACAGTGGTTATGATTGTGGGTAGTAAAGTCAAATGGTCCAGGGTTTGAATTCTGGCTTAGCATCTTATTGGCTTGTGTGATTTGCGTGAGTTGCTTAGTGAAAATAACAGCACCTCCTTCATAAGGTTGCTGGGAAGACGAAAGGAAGTAATAACTCTTAATTAGTATAGAGTTTGGCATATAAAAATGTTCAATAATAATGTATATTATTCTTGAAATAGGTATTCCATTCACTTCAGAAAACCCTGTTCTCTGATCTTTTTAACATTTTTGTTGAGGTAATTAACATACAATATACACATATGTATTTAAAGTATACAATGTCGTAAGTTTTAACATGTGCACACCTGTGAAACCATCCCTGTAATCAACCTAATTATCATATCTATACCTCCCAAAATTCCCTTATATCCTTTTGTAATCCCTTTTCCTGTCCCCAGGCAATCACTATTTACTCTGCCTCTACAGATTAGCTTGCGTTTTCTAGAATTTTATATAAATGGAATCAGATGGTATGCACGTTTTTTAGCTTGTTTCATTCAGCATTATTTTGAGATTCATCCATGTTGTTAAGTATACCAGTTGCTCAGTAGTATTCCATTGTTGAGGGTATCAGTTGCTCAGTAGATATACCACAATTTGTTTATCCATTCACTTACTGATGAACATTTGGGTTATCTCCAGTTTTGAAGTTTTAGAAATAAAACTTCTGTGAACACTTGTGTACAAGTCTTTGTATAAACATATACTTATGTTTCTCCTGGGAGGTGAATGGGTGGGTCCTAATATAGGTATATGTTTAAATTTTTAAGAAACTGCCACATTATTTTCCAAGTAATCGCACCATTTTGTATTTCCACCAGTAGCATGAAAGTTCCAGTTGCTCCACATCCTTGACAACAGTTGGTATGGTCAGTCTTCTAATAGATATGTAATGGTATCTCTGTTATTTTAATTTGAGATTCCTTAATGACATTTTATTTATCTGTTTGTTTGTTTGGGGGGGAGGGGCAGAAGGAGAGGGAGAGAGAGAATCTTAAGTGGGCTCCATGCTGGGCTCAATCTCACAACCCTGAGATCATGACCTGAGCTGAAATCAAGAGTCAGACACTTAACTGACTGAGCCACTGAGGCAACCCCCCCACCCCCGCCGCCCGCAATGACATTTTAAATGGGTTTTTGCCACCCGTGTATCTTTTTTGGTGAGTTACCTGTTCAAATCATTTGCCTGTTTTAATTGGGATATTCGTTTTCTTATTGTTGAATTTTGAGACTTTTTAAAATATATTCTGTATACAGGTCCTTCAAGTGATTCACAAATATTTTCTTGAAGACAGTAACTAGTCTTACCATTCTCTTAACAGTGTCTCAAAGAACAGAAGTTCTTAATTGTAAAGAAGTACAATTTATCAATTTTTTCGTGTTATGGACTGTGCTTTTGGTATTCTAATCCAAGGATCCTTTCTCTACTAAATCACTATATGGGTCACACACTATATATATATGTGGGTCTATTTCCACACTCTGCTTTTTCTCCAGTGATCTATTTTCACACCAGTATCATACTATCTTGATTACTGTAGCTTTCCCAAATTTGTTTAGCTATTTTATTTATATCTTTTTCATTTCCAAATGAATTTTAGAATTAGCTTCTTAATTTTTACACAAAAAACTGTTGGGGCTTTGATTAGGATAGCATTGAATCTATGTGACAATTTAGGGAGAACTGTCTTCTTAATTATATTGAGTCCAATATTGAGTCTTCTGGTCCATGAACATAGAATATGTCTTCATTTATTGAGGTTTCGCTTTCCTTTCTCTCAGCTATGTTTTGTAGTTTTCAGGGTATAGGGCTTACACATCTTTGTCAATTTTTTTGGTTTTAGGGTAAATGGTATTGTTTTTAATTTCAATTTCCAATTGTTTGCTAGTACATAGAAATACACTTTATTTTTATATATCAAACTTGTATCCAGCAACCTTACTAAACTCACTTATTAGTTTTAGTAGCTATTTTTATAGACTTGATTGGATTTTCTGCATAGACATTTATGTCATCTATGAATAGAGTTTTATTACTTCCTTTTCAATCTCATTATCTTTTATTTCTTTTTCTTACCCTGTTGCATTGGCTTGAACCAGTAGAGTATTGAATAGAAGTGGTGAGAGCAGACATCTTTGGCTTTTTTCTAATTTTGGAGGGAAAGCACTCAGTCTTCCACTATTTAGTATAATGTTAGCTGTAGATGCCCTATAACCAGCTGAGGAAGTTTCCTTCTATTCCTAGTTGGCTAAGATTTTTTTTTTTTTTTTAAGATTTATTTATTTCAGTGAGAAAGCAAGTGTGTGCCAGCAGGGAGAGAGGCAGAAAGAGAGGGAGAGAGAGAGAGAGAGAGAGAATCTCCAGCAGACTCCCTGCTGAGTACAGAGTCCAGCTCAGGGCTTGACCTCAAGACCCCAGGATCATGACCTGAGCTAAAACCAAGAGTCAGATGCTTAACTGAGTGAGCCACCCAAGCACCCCAAGATTTTTTTAAATCAAGAATTGATGTTGGGGGGCGCCTGGGTGGCTCATTCGGTTAAGTGTCTGCCTTCAGCTCGGGTCATAATTGTGGGCTTCTGGGATCGAGCCCCACATCAGGCTCCCTGCTCAGCGGGGGAGCCTGTTTCTCCCTCTGCCCCGTTCATGCTCTCTTTCTTTCTCTCGCTCACTCTCTCTCAAATAAATGGATAGAATCTTAAAAAAAAAAAAAAAAAAAGAATTGATGTTGGATTTTGTCACATTTTTCTGCATCTATTCATATGACTATTATTTTTGTCTTTAATATGGTAAATTATAAAGATTGATTTAATAATAGCTTTATTGAGATATAATTCATAGAGCATAAATTCACCCTTTTAGAATATGCAGTTCAGTGGATTTTACTATATTTGCAGAGTTATGCATCCATCACCACAACCAAATCCCATAACATTTTCATTACCCCAAAGAGAAACAATGCGCCTCTCAGGAGTCAGTCCCCATTTCCCCCTCACTCCTGGCAACCACCAATCTACCTTTATGGATTTGCCTATTCTGCACATTCATATAAATGGAATCATACTCAATGTGGTCATTTGTGACTGACTTCTTTCACTTGGCATAATGTTTTCAAAGTTCATCTATGTTACAGCAAGCATCAGTGTTGCCTTCATTTTTATAGCTAAGTAATATTCCACTGTGTGGATATACCACATTTTCCTTATCTATTCATCATGTATCTTTCCACTTTTTAGCTATTATGAATAATGCTGTTGTGAACCTTTGTTGCAAGTGTTTGTGTCAACATATGTTTTCATTTCTCTTGGGTATACACCTAGGAGTAGAATTGCTGAGTCATATAATCAGTCTATGTTTAACCCTTTAGGGAATTGCCCTACTGTTTTCCAAAGTAGCTATACTATTGTGAGAAGGTTTTACTTATTTATTTATTTTAAGATTTTATTTATTTGTCAGGGAGAGAGAGAGAGAGCAGTAGGCAGAGGGAGAAGCAGGCTCCCTGATGAGCAAGAAGCCCGATGCAGGACTTGATCCCAGGACACTGGGATAATGACCTGAGCCAAAGGCAGACACTTAACTGACTGAACTACCCAGGTGTCCCTGTGAGAAGGTTTTAAATTACCATTTCAATGTAACAGATAGGGGCTATTTAGATTATTTATTTCTTCTTGAGTATTTTTTCAGTCTTTTTAAAAAATTTAAATTCAATTAATTAACATATATGTATTATTAGTTTCAGAGGTAGAGTACAGTGATTCATCAGTCTTATATAATACCCAGTGCTCATTACATCACATGTCCTCCTTAATGTCCATCACCCAGTTATCCCATACATCCCAACCTCCCTCCCCTCCAGCAACCCTCAATTTGTTTCCTATGATTAAGAGTCTCTTATGGTTTGTCTCCCTCTTTGATTTTGTCGTGTTTTATTTTTCCCTCCCTTCCCCTAAGACCCTCTGTTTTGTTTCTTAAATTCCACATATGAGTGAGATCATATAATAATTGTCTTTCTCTGATTGACTTATTTCGCTTAGCATAATACCATCTAGTTCCATCCACGTCATTGCAAATGGCAAAATTTCATTTTTGATGGCTGAGTAATATTCCATTACGTGTGTATATGTGTGTGTGTCAGGTCTTCTTTTTTTTTATTTTTATTTTATTTTTTATTTTATTTTTTTTTATTCTTATGTTAATCCCCATACATTACATCATTAGTTTTAGATGAAGTGTTCCATGATTCATTGTTTGTGCACAACATCCAGTGCTCCATGCAGAACGTGCCCTCCTCAATACCCACCACCAGGCCAACCCATCCTCCCACCCCCCTCCCCTCTAGAACCCTCAGTTTGTTTTTCAGAGTCTATCGTCTCTCATGGTTCGTCTACCCCTCCGATTTCCCCCGCTTCATTCTTCCCCTCCCGCTACCTTCTTCTTCTTCTTCTTTTTTTTATTTTTCTTAACATATATTGCATTATTTGTTTCAGAGGTACAGATCTGAGATTCAACAGTCTTGCACAATTCACAGCGCTTACCAGAGCACACACCCTCCCCAGTGTCCATCACCCAGTCACCCTATCCCTCCCACCCCACCCCCCACTCCAACAACACTCAGTTTGTTTCCTGCGATTAAGAATTCCTCATATCAGTGAGATCATATGATACATGTCTTTCTCTGTTTGACTTATTTCACTCAACATAATACCCTCCAGTTCCATCCACGTGGTTGCAAATGGCAAGATCTCATTCCTTTTGATGGCTGCATAATATTCCATTGTATATATATACCACATCTTCTTTATCCATTCATCTGTCGATGGACATCTTGGCTCTTTCCACAGTTTGGCTATTGTGGACATTGCTGCTATAAACATCGGGGTGCACGTACCCCTTCGGATCCCTACTTTTGTATCTTTGGGGTAAATACCCAGTAGTGCAATTGCTGGATCATATGGTAGCTCTATTTTCAACTTTTTGAGAAACCTCCATACAGTTTTCCAGAGTGGCTGCACCAGCTTGCATTCCCATTAACAGTGTAGGAGGGTTCCCCTTTCTCCGCATCCCCGCCAACATCTGTCGTTTCCTGACTTGTTAATTTTAGCCATTCTGACTGGTGTGAGGTGGTATCTCATTGAGGTTTTGATTTGGATTTCCCTGATGCTGAGTGATATTGAGCACTTTTTCATGTGTCTGCTGGCCATTTGGATGTCTTCTTTGGAAAAATGTCTGTTCATGTCTTCTGCCCATTTCTTGATTGGATTCTTTGTTCTTTGGGTGTTGAGTTTGATGAGTTCTTTATAGATTTTGGATACTAGCCCTTTATCTGATATGTCATTTGCAAATATCTTCTCCCATTCTGTCGGTTGTATTTTGGTTTTGTTGACTGTTTCCTTTGCGTTGCAAAACTTTTTATCTTGATGAAGTCCCAATAGTTCATTTTTGCCCTTGCTTCCCTTGCCTTTGGCGATGTTTCTAGGAAGAAGTTGCTTCGGCTGAGGTCAAAGAGGTTGCTGCCTGTGTTCTCCTTTAGGATTTTGATGGACTCCTGTCTCACATTGAGGTCTTTCAACCATTTGGAGTCTATTTTTGTGTGTGGTGTAAGGAAATGGTCCAGTTTCATTCTTCTGCATGTGGCTATCCAATTTTCCCAACACCATTTGTTGAAGAGACTGTCTTTGTTCCATTGGACATTCTTTCCTGCTTTGTCGAAGATTAGTTGACCATAGAGTTGAGGGTCCATTTCTGGGCTCTCTATTCTGTTCCATTGATCTATGTGTCTGTTTTTGTGCCAGTACCATGCTGTCTTGATGATGACAGCTTTGTAATAGAGCTTGAAGTCTGGAATTGTGATGCTGCCGGCTTTGCTTTTCTTTTTCAATATTCCTCTGGCTATGCGGGGTCTTTTCTGGTTCCATACAAATTTTAGGATGATTTGTTCCATTTCTTTGAAAAAAGTGGATGGTATTTTGATGGGGATTGCATTGAATGTGTAGATTGCTCTAGGTAGCATTGACATCTTCACAATATTTGTTCTTCCAATCCATGAGCATGGAACGGTTTTCCATTTCTTTGTGTCTTCCTCAATTTCTTTCATGAGTATTTTCTAGTTTTCTGAGTACAGATCCTTTGTCTCTTTGGTTAGATTTATTCCTAGGTATCTTATGGTTTTGGGTGCAATTGTAAATGGGATCGACTCCTTAATTTCTCTTTCTTCTGTCTTGTTGTTGGTGTATAGGAATGCCACTGACTTCTGTGCATTGATTTTATATCCTGCCACTTTACTGAATTCCTGTATGAGTTCTAGCAGTTTTGGGGTGGAGTCTTTTGGGTTTTCCACATAAAGTATCATATCATCTGCAAAGAGTGAGAGTTTGACTTCTTCTTTGCCAATTTGGATGCCTTTGATTTCTTTTTGTTGTCTGATTGCTGTGGCTAGGACTTCCAATACTATGTTGAATAGCAGTGGTGATAGTGGACATCCCTGCCGCGTTCCTGACCTTAGGGGGAAAGCTCTCAGTTTTTCCCCATTGAGAATAATATTTGCTGTAGGTTTTTCATAGATGGCTTTTATGATATTGAGGTATGTACCCTCTATCCCTATACTCTGAAGAGTTTTGATCAAGAAAGGATGCTGTACTTTGTCAAAAGCTTTTTCTGCATCTATTGAGAGGATCATATGATTCTTGTTCTTTCTTTTGTTAATGTATTGTATCACATTGATTGATTTGCGGATGTTGAACCAACCTTGCAGCCCAGGGATAAATCCCACTTGGTCGTGGTGAATAATCCTTTTAATGTACTGTTGGATCCTATTGGCTAGTATTTTGGTGAGAATTTTTGCATCCATGTTCATCAGGGATATTGGTCTGTAATTCTCCTTTTTGATGGGGTCTTTGTCTGGTTTTGGGATCAAGGTAATGCTGGCCTCATAAAATGAGTTTGGAAGTTTTCCTTCCGTTTCTATTTTTTGGAACAGTTTCAGAAGAATAGGTATTAATTCTTCTTGAAATGTTCGGTAGAATTCCCCTGGGAAGCCATCTGGCCCTGGGCTTTTGTTTTTTGGGAGATTTTTGATGACTGCTTCCATTTCCTTAGTGGTTATAGGTCTGTTCAGGTTTTCTATTTCATCTTGGTTCAGTTTTGGTAGTTGATACATCTCTAGGAATGCCTCCATCTCTTCCAGGTTATCTAATTTGCTGCCATAGAGTTGCTCATAATATGTTCTTATAATTGTTTGTATTTCTTTGGTGTTGGTTGTGATCTCTCCTCTTTCATTCATGATTTTGTTGATTTGGGTCATTTCTCTTCTCTTTTTGATAAGTCTGGCCAGGGGTTTATCAATCTTGTTAATTCTTTCAAAGAACCAGCTTCTAGTTTTGTTGATCTGTTCTACTGTTCTTTTAGTTTCTATTTCATTGATTTCTGCTCTGATCTTTATGATTTCTCTTCTCCTGCTGGGTTTAGGCTTTATTTGCTGTTCTTTCTCCAGCTCCTTTAGGTGTAGGGTTAGGTTGTGTACTTGAGACCTTTCTTGTTTCTTGAGAAAGGCTTGTATTGCTATATACTTTCCTCTTAGGACTGCCTTTGCTGCATCCCAAAGATTTTGAATAGTTGTGTTTTCATTTTCATTGGTTTCCATGTATTTTTTTAATTCTTCTTTAATTTCCTGGTTGACCCATTCATTCTTCAGTAGGATGCTCTTTAGCCTCCATGTATTTGAGTTCTTTCTGACTTTCCTCTTGTGATTGAGTTCTAGTTTCAAAGCATTGTGGTCTGAAAATAGGCAGGGAATGATCCCAATCTTTTGGTACCAGTTGAGACCTGATTTATGACCTAGGATGTGATCTATTCTGGAGAATGTTCCATGGGCACTAGAGAAGAATGTGTATTCCGTTGCTTTGGGGTGGAATGTTCTGAATATGTCTGTGAAGTCCATTTGGTCCAGTGTGTCATTTAAAGTCTTTATTTCCTTGTTGATCTTTTGCTTAGACGATCTGTCCATTTCAGTGAGAGGGATGTTAAAGTCCCCCACTATTATTGTATTGTTGTCGATGTGTTTCTTTGCTTTTGTTATTAATTGCCTTATATAACTGGCTGCTCCCATGTTAGGGGCATAGATATTTACAATTGTTAAATCTTCTTGTTGGATAGATCCTTTAAGTATGATATAGTGTCCTTCCTCATCTCTTATTACAGTCTTTGGTTTAAAATCTAATTTGTCTGATATAAGGATTGCCACCCCAGCTTTCTTTTGGTGTCCATTAGCATGGTAAATGGTTTTCCACCCCCTCACTTTCAATCTGGGGGTGTCTTTGGTTCTAAAATGAGTCTCTTGCAGACAGCATATCGATGGGTCTTGTTTTTTAATCCAGTCTGTTAGCCTGTGTCTTTTGATTGGGGCATTTAGCCCATTTACATTCAGGGTAACTATTGAAAGATAGGAATTTAGTGCCATTGTATTGCCTGTAAGGTGACTGTTACCGTATATTGTCTGTGTTCCTTTCTGGTCTATGTTGCTTTTAGGCTCTCTCTTTGCTTAGAGGACCCTTTTCAAGATTTCCTGTAGGGCTGGTTTTGTGTTTGCAAATTCCTTTAGTTTTTGTTTGTCCTGGAAGCTTTTTATCTCTCCTTCAATTTTCAATGACAGCCTAGCTGGATAGAGTATTCTTGGCTGCATATTTTTCTCATTTAGTGCTCTGAATATATCCTGCCAGTCCTTTCTGGCCTGCCAGGTCTCTGTGGATAGGTCTGTTGCCAATCTAATGTTTCTACCCTTGTAGGTTACATATCTCTTCTCCCGAGCTGCTTTCAGGATTTTCTCTTTGTCTATGAGACTCGTAAGTTTTACTATTAGATGTCGGGGAGTTGACCTATTTTTATTGATTTTGAGAGGGGTTCTCTGTGCTTCCTGGATTTTCATGCCTGTTTCTTTCCCCAAATTAGGGAAGTTCTCTGCTATAATTTGCTCCATTATACCTTCTGGCCCTCTCTCTCTTTCTTCTTCTTCTGGGATCCCAATTATTCTAATGTTGTTTCATCTTATGGTATTGCTTATCTCTCGAATTCTGCTCGTGATCCAGTAGTTGTTTATCTCTCTTTTTCTCAGCTTCTTTATTTTCCATCATTTCATCTTCTATATTACTGATTCTCTCTTCTGCCTCATTTATTCTAGCACTTAGCGCCCCCATTTTTGATTGCACCTCATTAATAGCCTTTTTGATTTCTACTTGGTTGGATTTTAGCTCTTTTACTTCTCCAGAAAGGGTTTCTCTAATAACTTCCATATTTTTTTCAAGCCCAGCTAGTATCTTTAAAGTGATGATTCTGAACTCTAGATCTGACATCGTACTAATGTCCGTATTGAGTAGGTCCCTGGCAGTCGGTACTACCTCTTGTTCTTTTTGTTGAGGTGATTTTTTCCGTCTCATCATTTTGTGCAGAGGAGAATAGATTAATGAGAGAACAAAATGCTAGCAGAGTAACCACATCACCAGAAAATATACTTTAAACAAATCAGAAAAGACCTGAAGCAGTGGGATAAGAAAGGGAAAGAGAGAAAAAAGAAAAAAAAAAAAAAGGAAAAGATAAAGATAAAAACAAAAACAAACAAAACAAAACAACAACAACAAAAGAAAAACCAGAATGTGATCAAATATGATCTATATGGTATATAGATCAGTGCCACACACTAGATTTGGGGTGTATTTTGGTCTTTTAGAAGAAAGTGCCTCCCAAAATTTTAAAGAAAGAAAAACTTATATATGTACAAAAATAAGGGTTGATATGATGAAGGGATGGAATATGACTGTAAAAATGGAAATTATAAAAAATTTTATAAAAGGAATTGATAAGAAGTTGTTTGAAAAAAGAAAGAAGAGGATTTAAAAAAAGAAAAAAGAAAAAGAAAAAAAAAGGGAGAGGATGTGATCAGGCAGGGGAATAGAAAACACCATATACTAGAGGTTTAGGGTATATTTTAATCTGTTAGAAGAAACTATCTCAAAATTTTAAAGAGAGAACAACTTATATATATAAGCCAAAAATAAGGGTAACTACTATGAAGGGATAGAATATGACTCTAAAAATGAAAAATAAAAATGTTTTTTTTTTAAAAAAGGGATTGATAAGATGTTGGTTGAAAAAGGGAAAAAGAAAAATTCAAAAAGAAATAAAAAGACAAAAAAGACAGTTAAAAAAATTAACTTTAAAAGACTAAAGAATCATGGTAAAAAAGCCGTGAATTCTATGTGCAGTAGTCCCCTAGCGCTGGAGTTCTGCCGTTCTCATTGATCGGTAAACTTGGTCTTGGCTGGCTGTTCTCGCTGATCTTCTGGGGAGGGGCCTGTTGCCGTGGTTTCCAAATGTCTCTGCCGGAGGCGGAATTGCCCCGCCCTTGCCCCCTTCCGGCTAAGTAATCTGCTCGGGTTTGCTCTCCGGGGCTTTTGTTCCCTGCGAGCTTTCCGTACAGCTTTGGAGGCGGAGAGTGAAAATGGCGGCCTCCCAATCTCCACCCCGGAGGAGCCGAGAACTCGGGGCCCCACTCCTCAGTGAGCCCCCAGAGAAAAGCCGTCAGTCACTCCCGTCTCCCCGGTCTCCGGCCGCACTCCGTGCTCACCCGGCCTGCGACCGCGCGCCTCTATCTCTGGCACCCGACCCCGGGTGGAGTCTCCAAACCCAGCAGATCCCTGCGGTGCACTCCCGCGCGGCTCCTCCCGGGGGAGGAAGGTGAGTCTCCCCGGATCTGCTGCTTGTTGGGTCCCTGCTGGAGGAGCAGGGGCCCGACTGTGCCGCGGATCACGGTTTATGGCAACCCCGAGCTGAGAGCCCGCGCCTGGGCTCCGCCTCTGCAGCCGGCTTCCCTGCTCCGTTACCTGGGAGCTCTGCCACACTCAGGCACCCCCGGTCTTTCTGTGACCCTGAGGGTCCTGAGACCACACTGTCCCGGAGGGTTCCACCCCCCGCTTAGCCACCAGAGTGACGTCCCTCAGCGGAGCAGACTTTTAAAGGTTCCGATTTTGTGCTCCGCGGCTCTATCACTTGCCAGAAGCGGCCGACGGAGGCCCCTTCCCCGCCGTCTATCCTCCCGAATATCGCCGCGGATTCACTTCTCCGCACGTCCTACCTTCCAGAAAGTGGTCGCTTTTCTGATGAGAGAGTTGTTGCTCTTCTTTTCTTCGATCTCCTGTTGAGTTTGTAGGTGTTCAGAATGGTTTGATCCCTATCCAGCTGAATTCCTGAGAGGAGACGAAATCCAGGTCTCCTACTCCTCCGCCATCTTGCTCCGCCCCCTGTGTCACGTCTTCTTTATCCATTCATCTGTTGATGGACATCTGGGGTCTTTCCATAGTTTGGCTATTGTATACATTCTGCTATAAACACTGGGATGCAGGCACCCCTTCAGATCACTACATTTGTATCTTTGGGGTAAATACCTAGTAGTGCAGTTGCTGGGTCATAGGGTAGTTCTATTTTCAACTTTTTGAGGAAACTCCATACTGTTTTCCAGAGTGGCTGCACCAGCTTGCATTCCCACCAACAGTGTAAGAGAATTCCCCTTTTTCTGCATCCTCGCCAACATCTGTCATTTCCTGACTTGTTAATTTTAGCCATTCTGACTGGTGTGAGGTGGTAGATTATGGTTTTGATTTGTATTCCCCTGATGCTGAGTGATGTTGAGCAATTTTTCATGTATCTGTTGGCCATTTGTATGTCTTCTTTGGAGAAATGTCTGTTCGTGTCTTCTGCCCATTTCTTGACTGGATTATTTGTTTTTTGGGTGTTGAGTTTGATAAGTTCTTTATAGATTTTGGATAGTAGCCCTTTATCTGATAAGACATTTGGAAATATCTTTTCCCATTTTGCTGGTTGTTTTTTGGTTACCTTTGCTGTGCAAAAGCTTTTTATCTTGATGAAGTCCCAGTATTTCATTTTTGCCTTTGTTTCCCTTGCCTTTGGAGATGTGTCTAGCAAGAAGTTGCTGTGGCCAAGGTCACAGAGGTTGCTACCTGTGTTCTCCTCTAGGATTTTGATGGATTCCTGTTTGAGTTAATATTGATAGTTTATGCCTTCCAAGGAATTTGTCCCTTTCATCAAAGTTGCTGAATTTATCACCATAAAGTTGTTAATATTTCTTTAGCTTTCTTTTGGTATCTTTATAATGTGTAGTAATGTCTACTCTCTCATTTTTGACACTGATAATTTGTTTTTTGCCCTGAACAATGTAGCCTAGGTTTATCAATGTTATTGACTGTATATACTAGATATTTAAAAAAATCTTTGTGTCACTCTGTCATGTGGAAAATTACCTTTATTAAATAGTAGGCTTCAAGTACACTATGAGGTAAGTTATTTCAGAGTTCGTGGAATATAAAGGCTTACACACGAAAGTGAAATGCTTGGATAACACTGTTTATTAAATCAATGTGGAACACACTGTGAGAAGCAAGGGGCAGGAGGAGATTGACCAAGTTAAATACTTAGAATAGGGAACAAGTGGTATTGGTAGGACTATATACTACTGAAATCCTGGGGTATGCTATGTTCGTATGTCTTCTAGCTCTCTGCTGCATCAGCTTTTCCTGCTGAGTTGAGGTTTGAGCAAGGGGTCTTGGGTCAGCAATGCTTGCTCTGTCAGAGAGATGCAATTAGCCACAGTTGTAGCTTGTCAAATAGTCTGTTGAACAGCCATGGAGGGCACGTGGAACCAAACTATATCATAAGTGGGTGGTCAAATTAAGGACTCATGAATATTGATTATTTAATGCATCATTGAATATTTAGTGCCTAGGTGCTCCTCATGTATGTTTACTACCTCATGTACTCTTAGATCTTGTAGCCCTTTTCATTGATGTTTAACCCACACATACTCTACTTCCTAATTACTGATCTATACTTGATTTATGAGTTCATCCACCCATTTCTTTTCTTATCTTCTATAGAATTGAATTTTTTAAAATCTTTTTAAAAAGATTTTATTCATTTATTTGTCAGACAGAGAAGGAGAGAGCACACGCAGGGGGAGTGGCAGGCAGAGGGAGAATCAGGCTTCCAGCTGAGCAGCGAGCCCGATGCAGGGCTTAATCCCAGGACCCTGGGATCATGACCTGAGCAGAAGGCAGATGCTTAACCACCTGAGCCACCTAGGCACCCAGAATTAAATTTTTTTTTCAAGATTTTGTTTAACAGAAGAGTATTATTGCTTAAATGCATTTCATACTAAAATTTCCCTCAGAGTACCCTTTAGCCTTGTCCCCACCCAATCTACGATCAATCAGGACTCCTGCATTGAAAAAAAATTTTTTTTTTTTTTAAAGATTTTATTTATTTGTTCATGAGAGAGAGAGAGGCAGAGCGAGAAGCAGGCTCCCAAGGAGCAGGGAGCCCGATGTGGGACTCGATCCCAGGACCCTGAGATCATGACCTGAGCCGAAGGCAGACGCTTAACCATCTGAGCCACCCAGGCGCCCCGAAAAAAATTTTTTAAAAATCCCTCATCGCATTTAATTAGAAGTACATACATTTTTTTTTTTTTTAGTTCAAATACAGTTGACATATGGTATTATATTAGTTTCAGGTGTATAACAGTGATTCAACATATATATACATTACGATAGAAGTACATACTTCTTTTTTTTTTTTTAATTTATTTATTCATTTGAGAGAGTGAGAATGAGAGAGAGTACATGAGAGGGGGCAGGGTCAGAGGGAGAAGCAGGCTCCTCGCGAGCAGGGAGCCCGATGCGGCACTCGATCCCGGGACTCCAGGATCATGACCTGAGCCGAAGGCAGTCGCTTAACCAACTGAGCCACCCAGGCGCCCGTACATACTTCTTTTTAAAAAGATTTTATTTACTTATTTGAGAGAGAGACAAAACACAAGCAGCGGGGAGAGGCAGAGGGAAAGGGAGAAGCAGGATCTCCACTGAGCAGGGAGCCAGTTGCTGGGCTTGATCCCAGGAGCCTGGGATCATGACCTGAGCCTAAGGCAGACTGAGCCATCCAGGCGCCCCGAGGATTGAATTTTTTTTTTTTAAGATTTTATTTTGTTTATTTGCCAGAGAGTGAGAGAGAGAGCACAAGACAGGGAGAGAGGCAAAGGGAAAAGCAGACTCCCTGCTGAGCAGGGAGCCTGATGTGGGACTCGATCCCAGGACCCTGGGATCGCGACCTGAGCTGAAGGCAGATGCTTAACCAACTGAGCCACCCAGGCGTCCCTAGGATTGAATATTTTGAAACTATACATCAAATGCACTAAACCCTCCATTAGTCCTTCTTTCTGTGACACAGTCACCAACTTTGCACGTAGTATTCACTGAATAAGTGTTAAATAAGAAATAAGTAATACCCTCAGGTAGTCTTGCCATAGAGACATATTTATTCCAACAGAATAAGTATGTAGTTAAATATATGTGGGAACTAGTGGGTTTCTTTGCTATAGGACTTGTTAGTGCCTTAACACACTAATGTGGTGGTACCTTTCTATGAGTAGATGTCACATGTAGTGTCCTCACCCTTATTGACTGATGAACCCCTTTACTCCAGGTGCATCTCTAGCAATTAGTGTTCTACAGAACAGATCTTGGGAAATGCTGCCTTGGGAATTGCCCTGTGCAAGGCCTTAAAGAGGGCTGGAAAATGTAGATGTTTACTATAGCAGGTGTAGGCCAAGCAGTTGATCTGAAATTACCTTATGTACTTTATAAAGTATAAATACTCTGTTTTTCTGGGTTAGAAAGAAAACTATGACAAGAAGCATGATAGGGAAATTAAAGTTACTCAGGGTATGAGCTGACCAAATTATTCAATCAAGGGTTTCTCTAATTTCCCCTTCGGAATAAATGCAGGGATGATGGCCCCTCCCCCAATCAGCACAGTGCTGACAATATTCTTTCACAAATAGCTTATAGACTGGGGCTTTGGCATAGGCAGGTGCTTTGAGAGATATTAAGATTATAAAAAGGAGGGCGCCTGGGTGGCTCAGATCGTTAAGCGTCTGCCTTCGGCTCAGGTCATGATCCCAGGGTCCTGGGATCGAGTCTCGCATCGGGCTCCCTGCTCCTTGGGAGCCTGCTTCTCCCTCTGCCTCTCTCTCTCTCTCATGAATAAATAAATAAAATCTTAAAAAAAAAAAGATTATAAAAAGGAGACTTCCTCTTTCACCAGGCTGGGAAAATATGCCTAATGGGACTTCAGGGAACCCAGATCTCTATGCAGAGGATCTCCATGGTATGATTATCCTGGATGGTCAAGGTATTCTTAAGACTTGAAACTGAGTTTATCGGAGCACTTATCGATGGCAAGATAGCTTGCTTCATTTAGTAGACAACACAGAGGAAAAGTAGAGCTGATCATAGGTCTTCTACCCTATTTTGCTCCATTTCACATCCTCTGCCTCAACACCATCAACACGCAGCCAGGTATTCCCCACTCCTGCCCCTCCCTCCCTTCCTGCACACAAGGGTAGCCTTCTTCTTGCCACTCGTGGATTCTCTTCCTAGCACCCTTCTCCAAATTTATTGCCTGCCTAAATCTTGCTCATCCTTCACATTGCAGCTCAAATGTTTCCTCTGGTGAGCTTTACTTGACTCCTACCTACTAAGTTATGCTTTTTTCCCTGTCACTTATCACAAGTGCAATTAACATTATTTAATGATTGTCTTTCCCACCAGGTTGTGAGCTGAACGAAGGCAGAAATTGTTTCGACTAGTTCACTATTGAATTACCAGACATGGCAGAGGGTAAGTGGTTAATAAGTCCAAATGAATGATCAAAAACAATCTAGGTGCTGATATATTTTGCAATTAACTTAGGGCTGTTCTGTTTTCCTTTGTCCTTGGTCAAAGGCTTCTCTATTCCCTTTGTCCAAGGCTTGGATTCTCCTAAGATTCTTCTTAGATACTCATTCCAAGGAATGCCTCTCCTATATCTATTCCCTGATCAGAGTATTGGTTGACATCGGTGTATACAGGCTAAGTCTCTCACGTAATCTGGAGCAAAGGAGCTGTGGAAAAGCAATGGTTTTCCTTTTAAGTATGAAGTGTTCGTAGTTTCCAGTGAGCTTGAGGCTCCGCAGTGAATAGCTTGTGTGTTTCCCAAAATCCAGGATGCAGGAACAGTGTAGCTGTGGGCAGCGGTGAAGCAAGTCATGTTTGTAGTTATGCTGCTGACGTCACTAGGAAGAATGCAAGGAAAGCTGGACATTCTCTGGAATGTTGGGAACATGGCTCCTTGGAGGTGCCACAGTTACACTCGACCTACTTCAATCAGTTCCTCCCCAGCATCCCGGCCTGCCTCTCATCTCTCTCTGAAACTCACTCGCACACTGATGCCTGGGGCTTGTGATTTCCCTCGCCCACCCTGAACGGATGGATGCGATTAGGCAAATATGGCGGGGGACAAAGTGGCTGGAGGTGAGGACAGTCTCCCTCTTGTGCTTTCTCTTGAGACAGGACTTGTTCTGGGGTGCAAGTTTCCTTGACGCACTCATGAAGACCTGCCATCATGAAGCGGAAGGAATCTAGCTCTGCACTGGACAGAGCTGACTTTTACCCCTGGCTTGAGACCGGATCACACATGGTTAGTGCTCAAGACGTGGTAGCCATTTAAGTATTGGGTGCTCACTGGGTATGCGCAGAGGAGTCCGTGCCTCCTGCGTCAGTGACATCACACTGGGTGGAAATGGCTCGTTCACTTCGCTCTTTCCTCTACTAGACTGTAACATCCTTGTAGGCCTAGGGAAATGGTTTCCAGGTCCCATGATAAGCTCACATTGGTTGAGTGCCTGAGGTCAAGCACTAAATGCTTTACATGGATTACTTCATTTAATTTTCAAAACCCCGTGGAGTTACAAACTACTGTTTTCTGCATTTATAGCTGAAGATACGGAGCCGCCAAAAGCTTCCGTAACTCTCCCAATGTGATGTATCTAGTTAAGTGGTGGAGAGAGTGTTTAAATACAGCTGCTCAGGTTCCGGAAGCTGTGCGCTTTACTGCTGTACACACGGCCTCAGTGCTCACTCTCAGTAGATTTTCCTCATTTTTCTCCAGCTACACTCATTATCACCGTGGAACATGTCATCCCCATTGTCTCCGCCTGTGTTTGTGGAGCTCTGTTTACTCTGTGATTCTCACTGTGCCAGCCGCACACAATGCCTCATGTAATCACATGCTTTACAGTTGCTTCTCCATTTGTCTAGCACTGGCTTTCGCATAGTAGGTTTCTGTACCAATTATGCTCTCTCACAAAACATCTCTTGGTTCCATTGTCAGACCGGACTCTAGACGGAGTGGATCACTGGGCAGACCCTTTTATGTTTTTGTGTTCTTAATGACAACCATCTGTTTCCTAAAGCAATTGAAATCTTCAGTTATTAGCGTAAAGGAAGCATGTGGACTCTAGGCACAGGCCTCACACCGCTGTTACATGCCTGGGGAATCAGCTACCACTGAAGTTAGGCCTGGCTACCTTTCTCAGACTCTGGGTGAAACCGGGGTTCCTTTCAAGATGAGATGCACAGGCCCCGTATGTTAAAAACAAAACAAAACAAAAACATGTAAACTGTACATACAAAAGGGTATTCAATATCTTTGGTGTTAAATAGAATGAATACTTACGTATAGCCATCGCCCCATTCAACAGAATATTATCAGGTTCTACCAAGTCCTCCATGTGCCCCCTCCCCAGTTGCAACCCTCTCCCAACACCCCCAACATGCTTTTCATTATACAAAGAGTATGAGTTGTTTGAGAGCACTATGTTTCGGATGAGTAAGTCAGATGTGATTCCCAGGTACTTTGTTGTGAAAGGTGCTATAGCAGCAAATGGGTATCGGTATTTGGAGGTTTCACATCCTAGTCACACTGATGTTTTCAGTGAGGTGTTTCTAGCTTCACGACCACTGCAGCATTAACGGTGTGCTGAGAACTGACGTGTCAGCAAATTGTGGTCAACGTGCACAATTAATTTTTGCCACAGTTGCGGACATGTCCTTTTTTGGCAATGGCTGTCAAAGATGAGCCTGAGCACCGCTGCCGATGGTGAAGAGCAGGATTCCACCTGCAAGGGGAAGGAGGGTATATACCATCAAGCCGGCATCCAAGAAAAATTGTTTGACAACATGCAAGAACTTTGCTGTGAAACTGTGAGAACGTGTGCGAGAACTTGGTCGTGGCCGCAGAATGTTCTACCCAAACAGGAATACTGGGGGAATGTTAGTGTGCCAACCCCTGAAGAATTCACTTTACAGGAGAGCCCCAAGTTCCAGTATTTAAAAATGTGTCTCGGGATGCCTGGGTGGCTCAGTGGGTTAAGCGTCCTCCTTCAGCTCAGGTCATGATCCCGGAGTCCTGGGATCGAGCCCTGTGTCAGGCTCCCTGCTCAGCGGGGAGTCTGCTTCTCCCTCTCCCTCTGCTGCTTCCCTGGCCTGTGCTCGCTCTGTCAAATAAATAAATAAAATCTTAAAGAAAAAGTGTCTCAAACACCAAAAAAGTGACAACCATTACTCCAGCCAGCAGATTATTTCTGAAGTGGTTTTAACGAGTTTTCATCATTTATTCCCTGCCACTAATGAATGGACCCTTTGAAAAAATTTCACTGTCTGCTCCTTCCCACCATTACTGTGAATTAGAAACACTCATGTCAGTCCAGGGCTGGAGGAGATGAAATGCAATTCTACTACAGATTTGGTAATGTTTGTATGCAACAGCTGAAAGACCCCAAAAATTGGACATAATTTTCAGTGCTATTCAGTGTGGGGGAAGATGAAGTTAAACAACAAAAACAAAAACAAAGAAACTTGGAGCTTTAAGGGAAATTGCTTTCAGGACTTGGGGGAAAAAAAAGACATGTTTGAGGCCATGCGGCAGAAACCCTTGGAGAGATGCCCAGAAAAGTAGTATTCCCATCACTCCTCTATCCATCTTTTCTAGCCTAAAAAAGGCATGGCTTCCTATTCTAGAACTAGAATGTGTGCTCTTCATGCTTTTGGGATTTGCTGAAGACAGTGTGGCTACAACTAAATGACTTGGATATTTTCACCTTTATAAGATGCAGTAAGAGTGGCAGCCTAAATGATACGTGAGTCACAGGTTAACTTCTATGCTAAAACATGTTCTTTAAGATGAGTTTGTATCTCAGGAAACAAATATGGAAGATCTTCACTTGCGTTGTTTTTTTTTTTTTTTGCTACAGTTAGGATAAGCATATAATAATTTATCCTCAAAACAAGGACACTTGAGAATGCAAGGAGGGTACTAATAATTATACCTGGACAACATAAACCAGAATTGTTCCAGGCAAACTGGGATATGACCACTTACAGTACAGCCTTGGTGTTC
This sequence comes from Mirounga leonina, assembly GCF_011800145.1. Lineage (NCBI taxonomy): Eukaryota > Metazoa > Chordata > Mammalia > Carnivora > Phocidae > Mirounga > Mirounga leonina. The sequence continues at coordinate 43,456,752 of NW_023270825.1, forward strand.
AATAAGTACATTATCACATTGTGTAACTTTAAGCCTTTAAGCATGACAATCTGATTTATTTTTTATAATTTTATTTTATTTTGAAGATTTTGAGAGAGAGCACGAGCAGGGGGAGAGGGAGAAGCAGACTCCCCACTGAGCGGGGAGCCTGATGCGGGGCTCAATCCCAGGACCCTGAGATCATGATCTGAGCTGAAGGCAGATGCTAAACCAACCGAGCCACCCAGGTGCCCCCATGACAATCTAATTTTAAAAAGGAACATTAATATAGATATTATATACTTGAGGTGTAATCTTTTAGTTATGCTACTACACCAAATAGATCCCTTTGGCTAGAAGGAAGGCTGTTCCATTTTTTTCCCTCGTGGTGCTGAGTATTATGATTGGTTTACATTAACGTTAGCACAGGAAACTAGTCAATTGCAGCAAATCACACTGCAGAGCTGAGCTTAAAGCTAAAACCTCTGTTCCGAGTCCCGTTGTGTTGCTCACTGAAACCATGAAGGGTTGCCTTCTAGAATTTGATCAGATTTCTATTGCAGATTCACCAGAGGTGGAGACTTACGACTGCCTTTCAGATAAGAAATCTTGTAAAATTTGTAGAGGCTTTTCCTAGTTCACATGAATCCTCTTCATCCCACTTCCCTAAAAATCCTGGGTGCTAGTCCGAATCATGAGTCATGTACTTTTGGTCTTTTTTTGGAAAGATTTCTTTGGGCATTCAAGAAGGGATCCAGGTATTCATTAAATTTAGTCCTTGGGAATTTTGTGTGTTGCAGTAACTAGGCAACAGTTAAGATGTTTTAACTTAGCATGTCCTGTACTGGCAAGTTTAAAAAAAGAACTGTCAAACCATACTTGGCAGAACCTCCCTTGGACTCTCCCACCCTCTGTACAGTTCTCCTGTACATCTTGGCTGTCTTCCACGGCTAACAGAGGCCTCTTCTGTCTCAGCCTGACAGCCTCGTCCAAGCCTTTCCCACTGCAGAACAACCGGACACCCACAGTGTCCCCAGTAATCGGTAGGACTATGACTGGTGGTTTGATCATCCAGTACCTTTCCAAACAACTCTCACATCCATATCTGAAACCTACTCTTTTTTATTTTATTTTATTTATTTATTTGAGAGAGAGAATGAGAGAGAGAGAGAGAGAGAGCGCACATGGGGGGGTGTGTCAGAGGGAGAAGCAGACTCCCTGCTGAGCAGGGAGCCCGATGTGGGACTCGATCCTGGGACTCCAGGATCATGACCTGAGCCGAAGGCAGTCGCTTAACCAACTGAGCCACCCAGGCGCCCCTGAAACCTACTCTTAACTGCTATACCTTTGAACATCATCTGCCTTTGTTTATGAAAACAGAACTAAGTTCTAAGTAGTTTAAGAACTGTGCTTATTCATCAACTCTAAGGGCATACATTTCAGACACAAACTCTAGCTCTTAAAGTGAATTTCCAATGCAACTCCTTCAACGACATGGCATGTGTCAAAGGTCTGCTGTGTTCGATGTTAGATGGATCTGACTTTCCAGGTATACAATTTTGGAAGCAGAACTACTGCACTAAGGAGACCAGGGTAAGATGCTGTCCTTAGAAAGCAGGATTCTGTGGTACAATGGTACAGGGCAAAAGCTTTGGTATCAGTCACAGCTAGGATTCTCGTCTCAGTTCCTTACGTAGTAGCTATGTGATCTCCATAACCTCTTAGCCTTAGTTTCATCTATAAAATGGGGATGAGAACTGTCCTTAAGAGGTTTGTTGTGCTGCTTAACTGAGATAGTGCATAGAAACTGCTGAATATAGTGTCAACCACTTGTTTTTGTCTCCTTTTAGACTGTATGTATCTCAAAAGCAGGGGTGTTAAGAACTGAACCAAAGTACGTAAAAGGTCCATAAAAGCTATCATTAGCTCCCCAGAAATCAAGCTGTTAAGTAGGAAAATACATGAAGCTCAATTTAACTTATCTAAAAAGTTAACCAGTTGAGTGTTTTTACCAGAGTTCTCCCATAGCTTTGGAACCCACCAGTGGCATCTTAAGGGGACAAGAACAAGTCAGGGTGTCTTGTGGAAGTGCTGGCAAAGGTCTAGACTGGTAAGCAAACAACTGCATAAAAAGGGTACTGGATGCCTGAGCAAAAAACAGTGGACAAATCCTAAGCCTTGAAGACAGAACTGGGCGCCATCCTTTATTACTATGACCTTGGGAATTTACTTAACCTCTTTCTAAAAAAAGGCTTTTTTTAATCTGCCCACCAATCTTTGAAGAATGCTAAAGGACCATTCAAAAAATGAGGCTTGGGGCGCTTGGGTGGCTCAGTCGTTAAGCGTCTGCCTTCGGCTCAGGTCATGATCCCAGGGTCCTGGGATCGAGTCCCACATCGGGCTCCCTGCTCAGCAGGAAGCCTGCTTCTCCCTCTCCCACTCCCCCTGCTTGTGTTCCCTCTCTTGCTGTCTCTCTCTCTGTTGAAAAATAAAATCTTTAAAAAAAAAAATGAGGCTTAACATAAAATAGGAACAAAGCAAAAACCGAACAGTGTTAAATTTCCTCTTTTATAGGACACTAACACTTTAAGCATAGCTTTGAATTCTAAATGGACTGATTCTCTTCTACTTGTGAATGTCTGATTATGATTTTAGCAAATCTCAACTAGGAGACATAGTCATGTACAACCATTTTTGGAATTTAAAAGCAGCAAAACATTTTGTTCCCCCAACAACATATCTGTGTTATGAACCAACTTGTCCCCCACAAATTCAGTGAAGCCCTAACCCTGGAGGTGATGGTATTTAGGCATGGAGCCTTTGGGAGCTAATTCCTTTAGATGAGGTCATGAGGGTGGAGCCTCATGACGGGCTTAGTGTCCTTCTAAGAGACAACACCGCTTGCTTCTCACTCTCCCCCATGAAGGACGACACAGTTAAGATGGCCATGAAGAGGCCAGAGAGAGCCCCTAGTGGGGAACTGAGCAGGCCAGCACCTTGACTGTGGACTTCCCAGCCTCCAGAACTGGGAGAAATAAATCCCTGTTGGTTAAGCTACCCAGTCTATGATGTTCTGTTATGGCAGCCCAAGCTAATACACTAAGTAAAATGGTTAAGTGGAAGAGAGGAACTGCTTTAAAGAAAACACGGGAGTAGGGAGGGACTAAGCTCTACCTCATCCCGGGAACCCTAGGGTCCCACGATATAGAGTGAAAATAACTGTTTAATGCCCACCCAAGAAGAATCACATTCACGTGCCACAGGAACAAACGCTATGGGATGGCCCAAATTCTAGTGTATTGTCTGAAAATAAGTGAATAGGATTCTATTTTCCTTTAGACATCTGTTGCAAAAAGGATTGGTGCTAAGTTTTAATATGGTGGTAAAAAAAGAACCTGCTTGGGTCAGGGACCCAGGGAAGAACGTGTCTGCTGAAGTGATGTCATTTCACGATGGGGAAAAAAAACCCTAGCCTTGCTCCAGAATGATCTTTTATTTCACTACCTACTTCAGAGCTCCATTTGAGGTGGGTACCTTTAAGGGATAGGAAGTAAGACATCAAACGTAACTTAAAAACTTATGTTGCACTTTGTCCAATTATAAGGCAAAAAGCAGAAGACTCTTTCAAAAGCACAGTGCCGTACGAATGACTCATTTACAGCCCCACCCACACCGGGGTTCAAGACAGGCTAGCAAACCCACTGTGGAAAGGGAATGGCAAACTGTACCAAGTTTGATAATGTGACCCTCACAGTAGGCAGAGTAGTTACACAAGAACAGAACCATCTTTCATAAAAGAAAGTGGGGGTGGTGGCAGTTGGGCAGAGAGAAAGTTCCCCAACTCTGTATATACAGATAACTTGGTTACAAAGAATAATGTAGCCTTGAAGGGAGAAGAGGAAACCCACACAGTGGACACCATGTTGCTGAAAGACGGTCTGGAGAAGGTCGTTCCCAGGCAGCATATTTAAATGCCTTAGTGAATGCAGGTCACACACCGAGGAGCATCTCAGGCCCTTTTTTTCTTTCTTTCTTTATGACAACAATTTTGTAATTAATTAGACTCTGGACTTCTCAGGGAAGCCCAGAACTGGGCCTAAGGAATAAGATACAGGGAAAAACTTGTGAAACCATGAAAATACATTTTTTTAAAAAAGTTTTCAGGTATAATACACAAAAGCAAACAAGTTTATCTTAAAAAATATCAAGTATCACATCAATAGACTACTCCTAATTATAATTACTTCTTAAAGCAACATGTCTTTGTTTACAAATACAGCAGCAGGTGATAAAACCTAACATCTCAAACAGATTGCTTACAGTTCATAATACAAAACAAATGTCTATGTCTCAAATCACATTTTAGGCAGTTTAACTTAAAATGCATAGACAATTACATACATCAAATTTGTCATTATTAAGTCAATTTTAAAAATCACAATATTAAAAAATACAAAAAAAAAAAAACCTTTATAGAGCACGCATAAGAAGTCAAGTTTACTTAATGGCAACAATCAGTATGTTAACCAGTGACAGGCAATTTAAGTGCCTTCATCCAGGGAAGAAGTGAAGAGGAAAAACCTCCTGTTACTTTGCACATGTGAACAGTTGCACCAACACTACAATCTTGAGAAACATTAATTTCTTACTTTAAAAAAAAAGGTACACCACACTTTGCTGTTTAAAATGTCCAAAGGCTGGCCTCTCATTTCCACCAGCGGCAAACTAAAACATGTTTATCTAGGTAAACCAAAAATGGGTGTATTAATGCATTCTGTAAATGCTACCCCTAGATGGTAAGCCTCCGCGGGACAGGCATTCTCCTCCTTCTCTGCAGCTCTGGAAGCTGGCAAAGCACCGGGATCAGACACTCGAGTGCTGAACAAATGCAGTTCTCAGATGTTTTCTCTAGCCAGAAGCTTGCCTGGCATTTCTTTAATACTGATTATTTTATTGGCAATTTTAATTTTACTTAGCAGAATTCTGAAAAAAAAAAGTGTCTGTCTTCAATACTCAATATTGCTCAAGATTAAATTTTAGTCTTCCCTGAAAGCTGCCCACCACTTTCTCTGCATAGTACCTCTATCAGTGTGATTCATCTGAATTTAACCTTATGCTTTTCAAAAACCAACAGTTGAAGGTCTGTCTGTGCTTAGGTTTAATGTCCAGGGTTTATAACCCTGGCATTTTATAAATATAGCACTCACTTATTCAGAGTGAGGAAGGAAGACATTGGCACTAATCATTTAGAAGTCTAGGCAACTGACTGACATGCAAACGAGGCACAGCATCTCAACTGAAACGTGAGCAGAGCTTCGTCCTTCTGTACACATAATTTCAAAAGCTGTCCATTGGGGTACAATAGGTAGCACTTATTATTATTTGTGAGGTAAAATTTTAGGGGCAAAACCGACTTCTTTCCTAGAAAATAGGCCAATATTCTGTTGTAGTGGTGTGCCAGACCAAGGCCAAAAATTCACCCCCCTTCTTCTCTCCCATTATTCTCTACTGAAAACAACAGGAAAACTGACGAAGGAAGGAGGCCCTTGGGTAATTAAAACAAATGTATTGCCTATTGCTGAATAATCTATGTTTTACTTTATATAAAACAGGGCTGTGGAGTCCGAGTTGTAAACACCATCTTCAAAAGCATGAAAAGGCGTCAGGCTGAGCCCAGGACAGACAAGCCAAGGTATTTCAACAAGCACTCCTCCAAGGAGACTTGATTCTTGAGAACTGCGTGTGATGAGGACCTAAGATCTTTATTTTCATTTTCCGGTTTAAGATTTCAAAATCTAAGATTTCAACTCCAGAAACACTAATCCTCAACACATCTCGATTACCTCCATCAAATTTGTCTTAAAGTTCTTGCTCAGAGAGAGTCCAAGTGCCAGCATATTCCATCCTGTGTATTCCCTTCTGAGACCAAACAAACTTTCTAAGAAATAGTCTCTTCCCTAAACTGATGCCGGCTTACCAGGACTGGTTTCAAAAGCAACGTTATTCCCTTGTAGAGAGAAAAACCTTCCCCCGTGCTTTCCCCCCATTCCTCTGCTGGAACAACTGCTTTTAACTTTACCCTGAACCTAAAAATACATTTTTGTCTCAGAGTACCCACCCCGAAAGCTGAGAAATAATGCTCTACAAAACTAAAAGGAACATAAAAGCAAATTCTAGTCCCTTTGAATTCCATTCTTAGGTTAAAAAAAATTTCACAACTACCAGTTGGAAAGTTCTTGAAAAGCAAAGAAAAGGTGTGATGTCTAGGGCACACTGGGTAGTACGGGTCACTAGCCAAGCTGATGTATTTATTGGGGGTAGTAATACCAAATCTCATGTTCATGTTCCTTCAAATCCTTTAGCAGATTTTCTCCTCTAATAAATGGACTCCACGATCACAGATTCCCAAATGTGCTACCACTTCTCTTAATCAAACAGTATCCTCTAGTGTTACATTAAATATTGTATCTAAAGCCAGAGCTGTCAATTTCTCCCAACTTAACGCAACCAAAATCACCACCAGGAGAGAGATCTTCACTGCTATCTCACTTTTCCTCTCATCCCCCAGTTAGCTGACATACTGCCCGACCATTTAAGCTAAAATACCTTCTAGGGCTACTGCCTTGTAAATGGGAGGCTGCTCTGACCAAAGATTCCAAGAGTGTTGTAGATCGGTGCAGCTTGTCCTTGCAAGGAAGCGAAAGAAAACAAGACCGCTTGCGCCACTCTGTAGGAGCTGTCTAACGACATTCCCCAGTCTGAAGGTATCTAAGCAAATCAGCTTAAATTCTGAAAGCCTGACTCTATCATCTACTTAGAAGGGAGCTTAAACACTGAATGTTCGTCTCAAAGATGACCATCTTGCTTTCTTAAAAGGAGGTAGCTATCAAACCATTAAATTGGCAGCATTTGGCATTCTTGACATTTTAACTATAAGAGAAACAAACTACTAAATATTTTATTTCTAAGCAAAAACAAGAGCTCCAGCATAAATCTCTCCTAGACTAGTCATGAAATCCATGACATATTTTAGTAACCCGATGGATACATTCAAAGGTTCAAAATGTTATTTGACAAATAACATAGTCAGTTCTAAGACTCTAAGGATCTGATTTAGAGATAAGGTGCCAAAAAGCTACTCAGGCTATTTCGGTGGTTACAAACAACACTAATTTAAGCGACAGTCACACTGCTTGCTTTCAATGGAATACAGAGATCTACACCTTATAATTACTAGTTTCAGTATTAGAGCTAGAGAGTAACTTTTAAGGATGGCACTCAATCCTACCTATTTACTGTCAACACACACAGAACTGAACTGTGAGCCATAAGCACTTTACAACAGATGCAGGAAACTATGCAAAGGACAATGACACAGCTTAATCAGACTCTGAAAGACACGTACACATTTTGATCGCACTTGTACAAAGAGTCATGTCTAAATGACTAAGGTTCTTGAAACATAACTGCTATATGTGTTTACAACAGACCCCTAGAGTGTGCCAGTTTTCCGTATCAGGGAGAAACTAAAGGATGTGCTCCTTCTAAAGAACTGAGGCAGAGGGACCTATAGGAAAGGGTCTGAGTAGAAGTGTTCTGTGGGAATGCAAGTTACTTGTCACTATGAAGCAATTTCCAGGGTTTCCTCTGGCTTGAGGTTTAAGACAAAGGAGAGAATTATTTCCTTCTTCGAGTTCTTCCCAAAGCAATACTGACATCTCAAAATCTATTCCAAAGCAATACAGAGATGACCAATTCTCTAATAATAATTTACACACATGTTGGCCTGCATTCAAAAGAAACAAGTTTTCATAAATGGCAGATTTTAGAGCTGTGTGACCCATCTGGCTAAAAATAAAGCAGATCAGGTAGAACTCAAAATCAAAGAAAAGTTTTTACTAAAAGCTCAAGGATAAAAATGAGCACTGCCAGGCTAATGAACTCAACATCTGACAATAATTACCAATAGCTTTAAAATATATATCCAAACTACAACCTCAAGAGGACCAGGTTTATTTATTCTATAGACAGAGCAGTTCAAGATGTTGAGAGGCAACATTTGTTTAAATTATGACAATGTGATTGTTTTCAAAGTGTGTTTATTTAGGGAAAAAGTGATTATAGAAAAATACTTGAAATAATTTGCCAATGAGGTTGCAGATTCTCACAATAATCCACATCATCTTAGATTTTTAAGTGTGTGGTTTCATAATTTAAACAAATTGAAATCTTGTTTTAAACAAATTGTATCAAAGAGCTCTTCAATATACTTCATCACTTTAACGTTCCATAAAAACCGAATAAAAATCACATTTGAATTATTTACTTTTACATTTTTATCTGATTGTATCCATCAGATATACTATACATCCAAGTACAAGAGGCAGATATCTTCTCTGAGAGGTGCAAGAGTTGTTCTTTCATGAATGCCCTCTAAGAATAGTGAAACCAGCAATTTTTATATATGCATTCATGTGCATATATATGTACTTCAAAAAGCAAAGCGTCATCTCTTCGTCCATTAACTTAATGGTAAGACTGCAATAGAAAAAAGAAAAAGTAAACCTCCAGTTTTTCTAATCGGAGTTTATTAACTCCTTGCTGTGGTTTAAAATAAACTTACTGCTTAATAAATCCAAATGGCAAGTCATCCCATTTATTTTGGCATACAATTTGCAAACAAACAAACAAAAAATTTAAGAAAATTTGTATAGCAAGAAGTTAATACTAATGAAAGTAAGTTTTGGGGTCATTTTATTAAGATTCCTTTTCCTTTATAGTTGAGGTGGATGTTTCCTTAATCTAGTTGGGAGACCTGATTATTTTGTTAAGAGAATCATGGATTCTTTCTTAAGACTCATGTGGCTTACTTCTGGGGGCAAGTGGGATGCTTTTCTATTTGGTTGTATGTCCAAGACAGGTTCTCCAACTAAGACGTCAATCCTACCACTCTGGCTTGTCTGACAGTAAAGCATGACGCATTACCTGTAACTGACAACGCAGAGTAGTGGTATAATCTGGAGCTCAATGCTGCGGAGGATCCAACAAAACTTTGGCTGAGCAACACTAGGGAGAGTTACAGGAAGGGCAGGAAATTCTATGTATTCACTGTCCTAGATGCTCTAAAAATCTACCTCTGTATGAAGTCACAAAGGCAGAGACTTTTTACTGAACTGTGCTTTGGTGTGATGCTATAAAATGCGACTGAGAAATACTAAAAAAAAAAAAAAAAAAAAAAAAAAAAAAAGTCCAATGAAATGCACCTGAGTTTACCTCGAGGCTGTTATTGAGGACATTGCTTACTACATTACAAAGTCTTTGGGAAAGCTGGCGTTGGTGGTATAGTGGTGAGCACAGCTGCCTTCCAAAGTCTTTGGGAATCTTTGGGAAATTTTTCTATTTTTAGTACCAGGAATACTTTTGTTTTCATCCTTCTAAATGCTTTATCTGAAGCCTGAAATTTACTCTTACCTTACATACACACACCCCTTCTTTTAAAAGTTTTAAATGCTTTCTAATCTTCTATCCAAACCCGGAGGCAAATAATCTTTCAGTTGTGCTTATGTGGCTATTAGTGCATTTTAAATAACAAATTTAACACTCACATGGGGGCCACCAGGCATCGGTGGAGCACCAGAAGGTCCTGAAGGCACTTGAAAAGGATTGTTGGGAGTGGGATAGAGTCCTGGTGTGGGATATGATCCTGCAGGGGCAGGATATGGTGCTGGTGGTCCCCAGGCTCCTGGTGGAACAGTGCCCCACGGAACAGGTGGTGCTGCCCCTGGTGCTTGGGGAGGGGGCGCAGGATATGGCCCTGGAGATGGATATGGCATATTAGGGGTAGGATACTGCCCTCCCATTCCAGGTGCCCAAGGTCCAGAAGACATGGATCCCCATGGACCTAAAGGACCAGCAGCAGCTGGATCTGTGGGTGCCCCATATGGTCTTGGAAGCTCTGGAAAGGGCATATTTGGTGTAGGATATGGCCCCGTGGGGCCAGGGCCTGGCACAGTTGGGGCTGGATAAGGACCACCAGGTGGGGGACATGATGGTCCAGAAGGAGGAAAGGGTGCTGGGGGTCCTGGAGGTGGTCCGGTGGGAGGCACAGAGGGATACATTCCTGTTGGTGCTGGTCCAAAAGGCACAGTGGAGGGTGTTGCACTTGGTGGGAGTCCAGATGGCACAGAAGGTGGAGCACTTGGGTTATTCCAAGGGTTGGAACTTGGCCAGCCCTGAGGAGGTTGGCCAGGTTTTGTATTGCTCACAGCAGAGGTTTTGGCAGGGGAGTGTTCAGGTAGTGCATCTGCCAACTGGAATACAAAAGAGGCATGTATCAATCTTATTTAGGGACAAATCATGTCAAACATGATTATAAACCCATCAAGTATGGTAAGCTGTAGAGCGAGGGATTACAAACTCCTAGATCATCTTCAATAGCCAAACTGCTCAGTTTAAAAACAGTTCAATATAAAAATCAACTTTACAATGCAAATTCCTTAGAGAAGATCAAATTTTCTAAATACAATTACTCAAAATATTGTGGATTTGAATCCTGGCTTTACCTCAAACAAGTTACATACTCTCTCTGAGCTTTAGTTTCCTCATTAAAAAAAAAAAAAAAAAAAGCTTCGCATTAATTTGAGGCTTAAATGAGATAATTCATGTAATACCCTTAACATAGTGCCTGGTGTATATTATATGCCAAAAATGCTGGCCATTATTAACACTGCCATGTGAACAGAGAACAGAAGCAACACTTTAAAAATTTTTTTACTTAAGGATTCATAAATACATAAAACAATAAAATTTCAAACATATTATATCTAAGTCAATTAAGGCAGATCAGCTATTAAAATCACATGCTCTCCCCGGCCAAAAGCAAGATCACAAAAAGCATCTCTTTTAAATTAAAAGACTTACATGGCCTGCAGTTAGAACTAGGTCATTTTCTTAAGAGCCAAAATACTTAATGAAGGATAAATGCATCAACTTACCGAAAATTCATCAGACATTTTCCTAAAAAAGAGAAAGAAAAAAAAAAGAGAGAATACTTCAAAACCAGTGCTTAACATTTCTTATATATTCTTTAAGGAACTTTGTATATATCACTGTTATTTAATGATGTATGCAAGGTCTTTTTCTTTATATAGGGAAAACTTTCATTGTAGTTCATGTAGTTCTACAAATGTCATCCCCTTTTACTGGCTGCGCATCATATAAAAGTGATCCACAATATAGTTTGCATTCTCATTTTGGTGGTAGTTTAGGTTGTTTACACTTTGAGCTGTTTTAAACAATGACAGAGTGAACACTTCTCAACACATATCCTTGTGAATGTGTCATCAGGAAAAAGTATTGGAAGTTAAATATGCAGTCAACAGGTAAGGCTATCTAAAATAAAATACATCTTAAAAGTCCATGTCACTTTAAAGTCCTTTGCCAATTACACTCTTTTTTTAAAAAAAGATTTTATTTACTTAGAGAGAGAGAGAGAGAGAGAGAGAAAGGAACAGCGGGAGAAGCAGACCCCTTGCTGAGCAGGGAGTTTGATATGGGGCTGAATTCTGGGACCCCAAGATCATGACCTGAGCCGAAGTCAGATGCTTTATTGACTGAGCCACCCAGGTGCCCGTAACTTAATGTATAATCCACCTAACTTAATGTATAATCTATCTTTTCTCAGTGTGTATGACAAGCTACCCTTAACACATTCTACTGCCAATATTGACAACAAATACAGAGTATTTCGCGGAACAGGTACAGTGCTCAAAGTGTTTTAGGTGGGTAATCTCATTGAATAGATTCAAATTCTTTCACTCAGTTGACAGCTTGAGAAAAGGAAGCTCATCAAGTTAATTTGTTTAAGGGGACAGAGCTAGTAACAAGCAGAAAAGGGGTCAAACTCAGGTACAATCTGACTCCAGAGCCAAGGCTCTTAAGCACCAGGCTACAGAGCCTCTATTATTTCCCACTGATATTTTGAAGTCTGTTCTTCCCTACTGATCTGCACCACAACATTCTATCTTAATTTCAGTAGCTTTATATTTTTAACAAATTTTAATGTCAGATGACCTACTGCTGTTGTCTTTTCCTCCTAGATTCCTGAATATTGTTTATTTTTTCCAGATCATTTTGTAAAAAAATAAAATAAACCTATTGGTGTTCTGGTTGGAATTGCATTAAATTTACAGATTAGAGAACATGTAACATATTCAAAATATCAAATCTTCTCATTCAAGAACAAGGCAGATTTTCCTAGTTCCCATCATTGTCATTTATCACTGAATAGTTCATTTATTTTTTTAAAGTAAACTCTAGCTCTAACGTGGGGCTTAAACTCACAACCCTGAGATCAAGAGTCCCATGCTCTACTCACTGAGCCAGCCAGGCACCCCTATGTGAAAAAATTTTAGTGTATCACTTTTGTAAGCAGTAACGTTACTAAATTATTTTATTCCTGAAAGTGTCACAGTTGATTTCCTGGGATTTCAGCTAAAGAATTATGTCATCTGCAATCATCATCATCATCATCATCATAATTTTACATTCTCTGTCCTATATTTACACCTCTTTTTTCCTTTGCATCAGCTAAACTTAACAATGAAATGTTAAATAGTGATAGTGAGTACAATGGTCTTGTTCCCAACTCTCCTTGAAATGCTTCCAATGTTTAAATAAAATTCCCATTTTCAGTTTGAGATGGAAAAAGTTACATTAAAGATGTCTATTTATGCCTATCTTGCTAGATTTATTTATTCTTATTTTGCTAGTTAAAAAAACATTTAGAGGAAAAAAACAACATTTAGAGATGACACTGCATTTCTTCAAATCTTTTTGACATCTAATGAGCTGATCACAACACAGTCTTTCTCCTTTGACCCATATACACAGTTAATTATATATAAAAGCTGCTTAATACTGAGCCATCCTTGCATTCTTAGAGTTTTATTTTCAAATAGAATTGGCTAACAGGAATGCTAAAGAAAAAGAATATGAAGCCTACAACTGCGATGACCTTGCTATTTATTCAGAATATCAAAAAACACATCTTGAATATACAGCAAATACAGCTATCCATTCACTCCCACGTTAAGGTTTTATACTAAATCATATCACACAATAGTAAATTCTTAAGATGAACATCTGAAGAAACTTTATCAGTGCATTACAAGTTTAAAGTCTACATAAGATTAACATGCTTTTCGAATAGGGTGAGCCTTTCTGAAACAGAAAATGGTTCTGTATCAAAGTTCACATTAATTCTGAAATGGAGAACTAACAAAGCAATACATTCAATTTCATGTGGTGCTGCTGTTCAGGTTTTCAGAATTACTCTTTTCCCTCTTAAAAAAATATATATACATACACACACACACAATATAAAGTTAACTAGCTATAAAATTACATTAGAATGTAAGTTATTCCGTAAGTTAATAACATTAAATGGACTCACAACTCTGGCTTTCCAAATTTGAAGTTATAAATTAAATCCTGGGGGCGCCTGGATGGCTCAGTAGGTTAAGCATCTGCTTTCAGCTCAGGTCATGATCTCAGGGTCCCGGGATCAAGCCCTGCGTCTGGCTCCCTGCTCAGTGGGGAACCTGCTTCTCCTTCTCCTTCCCACTTGTGCTCTCTCTCACTATTTCTGTCTCTCTCTCAAATAAGTAAATAAAATCTTAAAAAAAAAAATTAAATCCTGGAAGATAAAGGAGGTATTAGAATCTTAAGATTAAGTAACAAAGCCCTGACTAAAGGAATTAAAAGTAGATCATTTCTGTTCTACAGCACTTTTAGTAAAGTGACCTTCTCTCCATGTCTAGAATATACAGTGTTCTTATTAATAGGAAACATTCTAATTTATTCTTACTTTCATCATAAAAAGGTAAAAAATAGAGTTGGAGGGCGCCTGGGTGGCTCAGTTGTTAAGCGTCTGCCTTCGGCTCAGGTCATGATCCCTGGGTCCTGGGATCGAGTCCCACATCGGGCTCCCTGCTCAGCGGGGAGTCTACTTCTCCCTCTCCCACTCCCCCTGCTTGTGTTCCCTCTCTCGCTGTCTCTCTGTCAAATAAATAAATAAATAAAATCTTTAAAAAAAAAAAAGAGTTGGACATCAGTGTCTGAATATGAGAAGAGTTATATAATTTTTTTGAATTACATAATTTTTTAAATCTAGATTTTCTAAAAAACTATTCCAAAATACCTAGATTATGCTAATTTTTTTAGAGGGGAGTGGAGAGGCAGAGGGAGAGACTCCTGAGCAGGCTGTGCGCCCAGCGTGGATCCCCATACGGGACTCCAGCTCATGAGATCATGGTCTGAGCCCAAATCAGGAGTTGGGCACATAACCAACTGAGCCACTCAGGCGCCCCTGGATTATGCTAATTAAGATGAGGCCAAAAAAAAGGTTTATAATCAAGAAAGATTTTCATTTTTCATTTTAGAATACTGTAAAGCTATTATTTCCAAAAGTTTCCATTACTACTTTATGGAGGGATCTATGCATCATCTGAAAAATAATCATTCTATTTTCTGAGCAGCAAGAATAGTAATTTAAAAACAGTACAAACTTTCTTTTGACATACACCAGAAAAGTAAAACATTTCTGTAACTCTTATGGCTTTTAGAGTAAAATGGCAATCCAATCACAAGGAGGTTTTATTTTATTTATTTATTTATTTTTTTTTTTAAAGACTTTATTTGCGAGAGAGACAATGAGAGACAGAGAGCATGAGAGGGAGGAGGGTCAGAGGGAGAAGCAGACTCCCCGCCAAGCAGGGAGCCCGATGCGGGACTCGATCCAGGGACTCCAGGATCATGACCTGAGCCGAAGGCAGTCGCCTAACCAACTGAGCCACCCAGGCGCCCCAACAAGGAGGTTTTAAAAAGTTGAACTCTGTAAATTACTAGTGACTACCAAACAAGGCCACTATTTCAAAGGGGCCATCACATTGTGGTGGAGTGATAAAAAGCACAGAACTAGACAGTTATGAAATATGGACATCAATCCTCTTGACTAAGGCAAACTCCTTAACCACAGACCATTTCTCATCTGCAAGATCCTGACTACTTTACAGATAATTAAAACTAACATGTTTACTAATCTATAAAGTACTACAGACATATAAGATGTTTATTAAAAGAAACTTAAGAGGGGCGCTTCGGTGGCTCAGTGGGTTGAGTGTCCCACTCTTGGTCTTAGCTCAGGTCATGATCTCAGGGTCATGGGCTCAAGCCCCACTTCCGGCTCCCTGCTTGTGCTCCAGGAGAGGAGTGCCTTGAGATCCACCATCCCCATGCCCCTCCCCTCAACTCCCACACCCTCTCTCTAAATCAGTAATAAAATCTTTAAAAAAAATCCTCTCCCTCTCCTTTTGCCCCTCCTCACCTCTTAAAAAAGTAAATAAGAAACTAAGAGAAATCAGGACTTTTGCATTGATGTTTAGTATGGAGGGAGATGATGGTAATATACTGAAAATATAAAGTTTGAATTAGAATATCGTTTTTACTATTGGCTCTTTTATCAGATATGTTCTATTTTACATTTGGGCAACTCAAGGATCTGGGGACTCGATAAAGGTTTGGAGTATTTTAAACTTTTTAAAGCCATGTAACTTTAAAAAATCTTTTTTTTTTTAATACTTACGCCTGGAACATACATACCACGCACTGTATTGGGCTTTAGGGAAATGAGTAATATTGCATGGAATAAATCCTTAAGGAATTCAGTCTGGTGGAGAACTACCCTTTAAACAGTATCTACCTTACCTGGCGTAAGCACAGGGCACCAAGAGAGTACCACAAAGAGCTCCTAAAGGAATCAAGGAAGGGTGTCAGGGGAGGAATCCTGAGAAGAGGTTCCTTTGCAGTCTGGAGAAACAATGAAGAAAGAGCTGGGAGTAGGGGATGGTGGGACAGGCCCTAGGAAAGAAGAGCAGATTGTGCAAAAGCTGAAGGACACAAGAGTACCCACTATGGGAAGTGTAAGCAGTTCAGATTGGTTGGAATACAGAAAGGGGAAGGGACAGGAGTCTTAGCAGAGAGCCTTTAGACTGAGGTTTCAATGTCTCCATCAGATTCAGCTCACCTGACTGACTCTCAGTTTTTCATCTGTAAAGGGGCTAGTGATGTGAAAGACTAAATGGTACTCCTAAATTGTCTGTAACAACAGTGCTCTAAAAATAGTGGGTGGGCAACAGATACATTCCCCCCTCTTCCTTTGTACACAGGCATGCAGCCTAGGTTAAGAGTGACCCTGAAAGTTACCGCTGCCTAGATAAAACCACAGCTCTTCACTCGCCAGCTCTGGACAGGTTGAACTCGTCAAACCTCAGAGATACCAGTAGACAGCAATGGTATCCACCTCACAGACCTGCCCTGAGACTTACATAATAAACAAATCTCCTGGTCACTGTCTGGCACACAAGGAAAACTCAACAAATGTTAGCGTTTACAACTGCTATTATAGGTCTGCAAACCTTTCTCTGAAGTTCTCCATTCAGAAACTTTTGAAAATAAAAGAAACCTTCACAAAACAGTTTTGGCAAAGCCTGACCTGAGGCTATTTACAGTTTCCATTAAGTCACACCTATCACTGCACAAATATGAATGTTGTCTGAGGGATGCTGCCGCGACTTTGCGGGGCTGATACCTCTTGTTTATGCATCTTACTCTCTTCCTAAAATCTAAAGATACAATCCAAAGATTTCTGAATTCCAAAACACACTGGCCCCAAGGCTTGCAGTTAAGGCACGGGTCTCTTTCTGTTCCTCCTGGAGAGAGGAAAAGAACATTCTAATACACACAACCCAACTCAAGTTTCTGAGACAAACTAGCTTCGAATAGGAGGTTCAGAGACGCCAGTACCAAGAAAAATTTCTTCTTCCTGCCCAATGAATACAGCCGAACAAAGAACTTCTGAAAGATCACTGAAGGCTATCTTGGCCTGTAATGAAGATTCGTTTTCAAGACAGGCCTTTACAATCATCAGGTGTGAGTGTGTATTTCTTTAGCTTTAAGGCTATAAAAGTTTTTTTTCGGTATGGTTTGACTGCCTCAACATTAGAAATTTTATCCAGTAAAAGCACCGCTCTTGGTTTTCAAAGAGGAAATGGTTCAGCTATTTATAACCTTCCATGCGTAACATAAGCTCCTAAATCCTAAAAAAGAGAGTATCACAGAACTCAGCACTTCTCATGGTTTCTGTCATGTGTATTCACCGAATGTATTAGCTAGCAACTCCTCTGGTTTAAGTAACGACCAGAACGTTGTCACACTGCGGACAATCTTAAGCAAGTGCCAGATTCCAAGACTATTCAGGCCCATCTCTCCCGTTTTATTAGAAATTAATGAATGGGGGAAGGCGGTCGGGGCCGAGAGGCGCGAGCCGGGAACCATTTAGGGCCAAAAGAACAAAGGGAGTCCGGGATCAACCGGAGCGAACCGGCCTCCGAGCGGGTCGCGCCGCCCGGGAAAGGGTGGGGATGGGTGGGTGGGGGAGGGGCCGGGCACGCTCGCCGCCCCGCCCCCAAACCAGGCCTGACGTCAAGTGCGGAGAAACCCGTCGGGCGCGACGTCACCCGCCTCCGACGCCTTCTCCCCGGGGAGCTCTCGGGGGGCACGTCGCAGCTCAGAGGAAAATGGCGGGGGCAGACGCTTAGTCCCAGCCCCCGAAAAGGCGACTCCAGGTACCTCTGTTACCGCGCCCGTCTCCCGCTTGGACGCTCTCCCTTGCGCCCCTCCACGATCCCCACTAGCGCCGAAGCAGCCTCACCCGGCAAGATCCGAGCCCGCAGCAAAGTCTAGAAGCGGCGATGGGTCCGAGCGAACCGGGTGCCGAAGAACCGAACGCGGAGTGACTGACGTTAGCGGCGGCAGCGGCGGCGGCGGCGGCAGCGGCAGCACCAGCAACACCAGCACTAACAGCGCGCGGCTCCTCCTGGCGCCGGAACAGGAAGCGCCGAGCGCACCGCCCCCGCCCGCGCTCTCCCCTCCTCCCGGGGCGGGCCGGGCAGCGCGCGCGCCCCCAGCAGGCTTCCGGCGGCACTGCGGCCTGCCCAGCAGGGCGGGGCGGGGCGGCGCGGCTGCTCTTCGGGCTCGCCCAGGGTGGCTGTTTCCTTCTGGTGGGTGGGAGGAAAGCTCCCCGGTTTTCCGGAATTCTGGAGAAAATGCCTGTAGTCAGTGATGTTCTGGGCACCCCGGCGGAAGCTGCTAACTTGTTTCCTGGAGTGGTGTAAGGACTGGTTCTGGATTTCCTACGCTTAGGGATTTTTACAGCCGGGCCTCGAAGCTGGCTGGGTGTGGATGCGGCCGACCTCGGGCCCAAATGGAGGAGAGCTAAAGGACCACCACAGGAAAGGGAAGACGTCTGTAAATGGCTTGGCAATTGATACTGACTAAAAGCTGTCTATGCAGGCTTTTCCTGATCAATGCCTGATCAATGCCTGATCACATGTTCATCTTTGAATAAAACTTTACCTATTTCTAGGTTAGTTCTGAAGGGTAATGGACAAATTCCCCCAGCGCCAAGGAATCTGCTAGCGAGTTTTGTAGATGCCATAATTATATAGTGTGTAAAATACATATACATATAGTATGTACATATACGTAAAAATACGTTAGAAGGATTCAGAATCATTACATTTTGCTTTGTGTAACCCGTTGGTGGGTCACTGGGCATAGGCATTTTATTAGAAATTTCTTAAACGAAGACATTCCTGGGTATGCTCCTCCAGCACACACACTTCTCTTACCGAAAAACGAGCTATAGAGAAGCTGCAAATACCCAAGCCTGTTGAAGACTTATTTTTGGACAGGGAAAATGGTCTATGGAAAAGGGTATGAGTGTGATTTACTCTGCCCTCAGGAGGCAGTGAATCCACAGTGCCTTGTGGAGCTATAAGGAAGCGTGAGTCACCAGAAGTCAGTAAAACTATTTAAAATTTTGGCATTTCTCTTCATTAGGTTATTTTAATTCTGGTAGTATCTAAAAAGATTTTGAGAGAGAGCAAGAGAGCACAAGCTGGGGGACCCACAGAGGGAGAGGGAGAAGTAGGCTCCCCACTGAGCAGTGAGCCAGTCACAGAGCTCCATCCCAGGACCCCGGGATCACGACCTGAGCCAAAGGCACACTCTTAACTGACTGAGCCACCCAGGCGCCCCTTAATTCTGAATTTAAAACGTTGTACTGAAATACGACATTTTCGGTCAAAAAATTTTTGTGCCCAAGTTGAGTGCCTCACCCACCTCACCCCAGTCCTGGTCACTATCAGAGTAACTGACAGCCTCGTTTTCCCATGCTCTCAGCCAGTAACAGCGTACTGTGTTCTAGAGCTAGGCCATTCCTGTCCCACATGGGCTCCCTCAGTCAACCTTTGCTTGGATACTTAATCCCCCATTTCACTTTTTCACAACTGCACTAACAGCAGTCTGAACCCCACCCTCATCAATCTGCATTTCTTTCATGTATGTCAGACTTGCAAAGTGATGGGGAGACTTCCACACCTTCTTCCTTCGTGTTTCCCCAATAAATCTCTTGCACATTTAATCGCATTTTGGCATCTGCTTCTAGAAGACCCAAACTGACACATTAACACATAAGGTGTATTTTGAATTAGAAAACGTGTAATAGATTTTAAAATTTTTTCTCTTTTTTTAGATTTGAGAGTGTACGCGGACATGAAAGCGGGGGGGGGGGGGTAGATGGGCAGAGGGAAAGACTCCCAAACATCTTAGGACCCTGAGATCATGACCTGAGCTGAAACCAAAAGTCCGATGCTTAACTGACTGAGCCACACAGGCGCCCCCAATTTTTTTAGATTCTAAGTTGAATGTGCAAAGCCAGGATATACAGTGTTTTTTGTTTTTAGAGAGAGCTTGTGCAGAGAGGGAGAGACAGAATCTTAAGCAGGCTCCATGCCCAGGGTGAAGCCCAAGGCGGGGCTTGAATCAAGAGTCAGATGCTTAGCCAACTGAGCCACCCAGGCACCCCAAGATATACAACATTTTAAAAACAAAATACAAAGCCTTTGGGTTTTATATACGAATTTTTAATTAAGAAGAAGTGAAAATTTATTCAGATCAATTTATTTGAACTCACATCCAAGAAGAAACATTCAACTTCAGGATTAGAAATAAAAATGGAAACAGTCTACTTCTTTTTGGGTAAGGGGAGGATCATACAAGCCCAACTGACGAGAGTACTAACAGTTTTGTGAAGTTACTACTTAAACTTTGTATATTCAAGTATATATCAAGTTCATACTTGGCTTATACAGAATTGATTCAATCCTAGCAAAGTAAGTGTAATTTAAGTAAACCTCCTTGAGTTTTACTTTCCTAAGTCTGAAAGTTTAGATTTGATTATAACCACAGCAAAAGTGATTATCTTCACTTCCTGCAAACATAATCAACTTTTAAAATAACAGGCAAACATCAATTTTACATAAACCTTATTAAGGGTAGGAGGAAACTGCAATTGTTCATCCAATTCCAGAGTCTAAACCATAAATCCAAATTGTACTGTTACCTCTATTGTCAAATCAAGCCAAGAAAGCCTATTACAGACTATAAGAAGTGAATGTGAGTTTGCAGGGTCCACTAAGGGGATACTTTGAAAATCTATCACGTTATTTTCAAGAAATTACAGAAATTATTTTCAAGTATGCTCCAAGGGTCATCTCTTAAATGAATTAACCTTCAGGAAGTTGTGACAGGTATTATTTTTCTACATTTTATATGCTAGGAGATGAAGATAAAGATTTAGGATTGAGTAATCTATTAAAAATTAAACAAAAAATAGACTCTGCTTTTATTTGAAATAGGATTAATGTGCCTCAAATCCCTTTCCATTGGGCTGTATCCGTTAGTCTACACTTCTACTTAGAAGCCAATCCATTTAAAAAGTCACTTCCACTGTGTCGAATAACTTAATATATTAGAATGGCATAGGCAGACTCTTGCAGCATTGCTCATTTCTACTAGGTCATTAAAAAAAGAAAAAAAAAAAACCTTTGTGCTTTCCGTTCATTCTTTAGAAATAAAAATAAATGTAAAACTGATTACAGTTAAGACCAAAATTGTAAAGATTTTTTTCCAAAATAGAAACAATAGTCTGCTTGACTTAAAATCTTTTATTCATTTGGGTATTACTTAACACACAGGGTTTTTTTTTTTACATTTAAACATTATTCTCCCTGTGTTGTCTCCAGAAATAATTAAGTCTACTTTCCTGTGAGATTTACTCCACCAAAATCAATATATATAGCCTATTTGACTCATTATAGCTAAAAGTGACAAAAAAGTTTTTAAATGAAAACTAAGAGTATAAGAGTTAGGTTTCAAGGTTTTTGTTTCATAGGAAGAAACCGCTCTATTACGTGGGTCTATAAAATGATCCAAACTTCAGAGAGACAGGAAGCTGATCACTTGATTTGTCTTCTTAATGGCTTTGGCTCATGAATAAATAATGGTTTGTGTTTTTCTTATAAAAGGAAATGGAATTTGTAGGAGTCCTATTGGCCACATTTACTCTAGTTTTTAAAGTATTTCTAATTACTTAGACATTCTTTATATTATTTATAATAAGTCACAACTTTAACTGAAAGCCATTCTTTGACCATTAGCTTAAATTCAGGAAAGAACACAGTTCTGTTCACCAAATCAATAAATCTAACCACAGGCTGACTAAAAGCTTCCTTTAATCTTCTTCCTATTAGGTCTTCCTTTAAATTAAACCATTCTCTCTATGAATTATTTAAGTGAATGGCATGGCTATAGAAAGATCACATAGGATTCTTCATACAAAAATGCTCAAGGAACCTAAAAAACCCCATTCAGAATATTTCAAGAATTAAGAGTATGAATCAAGATGCTATAGCTTTAAAAAAAAAAAAAAGATGCATGGTGGTGGTGGTGGGGTTGTCCTGAAAAGCTTGAGAAATAGAAAAGTCAAGTTTATTTCCTGATTAGTGCAGGATGATTCCCAAAGCGCAGTTAAGTGTCTGGTCCAGACTAGCTATTAGCAGTTAAGTAGTTCCCTTTCACTGTCAAGGCTCTTCCCTGAGGTGATGCCTAAATTCTTAATTTTAATATTTTATCTTGTTTCTTTTAGCTCCATCCTCTCTCACCAATAAGCTCTACACAATTCCACCATGCTGATGCTTTCTCAACTCTGGAATTTACACTTTTCAAATGCCCACAAACTTAGAGTTACAAAATTTATATTTAGATATATTTGTATCTTTCCTCATGTTCCTCTCATGACTTAGTCACTTTTGTTATATATTCCAATAATTACATATTTTACATTTAAAAAATAAGTTTGTGAATACTGAATGCTCTTCCAAATGTATCCTCACAAAGTCAGAGAAAGGAATTAACCTTTCTAAATTCCAATTCTTTAATGTTTTAAAAATTTATTATTACTCTTTCCTTTTTCCTTCATGGTAAACCATTCCCTTCTCAAGTCTTTATACTTCTACTTTCCAGATTTCTTTTCACTGTAGCAAATACCAAAGGAAAAATACAAACCATTTCAGAGTAAATGAGTCTCTTCCCTGCTCTCATTTATTAGATCATTTAGTTCAAGGATATATGTATGGCAGTATTTTGAAAATGTTAACAGCTATTAATACCTTGAAGTTGAAAAAATAAGAAAGCCAGAGAAAATATATCACAAGCAACCAGTTTGAATATATGAAAAGCTACTTATATCTTGATTTTCATATAAACATTAATTTGTACCATTATAAAAGACAACATAATTATATTTCATTTTTTCTTTATAAAATTACTCTTTAACAGAATATTTGTTAGCTAGTCATCCCTTAGGTTTTTCTGTACTGATAAAAAGTTACTTTTAAAAGAAAACTATTTAAAACAATAATTGTTTCACAGAAACAGAAAGTCTCATTATCAAAATCTGATAAAAAACTATAATCATGGGTAGAGTCTTACTATTAATGTTCTTTCACCAAAAATGGATATTTAGGAAGTGTTTTATTGGTAAATAAGACAACCTTCTCAGTGATCTACAAAAGTGTCACAATAAAGATGAGGTAGTATGAGACTTTTCTACTTTTGTAAAAGGAAAATATCATCTTTAGAAGAGATATTTATCCCGATATCGGTGTTAATGATATCCTGAGCCTCATTACTCCACAGACAGGTGCCATAATTAGTAGTTACCCTACCTGGAACCAAGACAATCTTGAGATCACTGAGAAAAAAAATGCTAGAAAATGGTAAGAGATTTTCTTGGTTTAATTTTGTTGTAATTGCTAAAAATTTATTTTAAAGCTATTACTGAAAAATTCCATCTTTATGTTTACAACAGAACTGCAGGAAAGGGAAATAAAAGCAATGATACTTAAGAAACATCTGTTCTAACTTGGAAAGTTGAGTCAAATTTCTTTCAGTCCAGGTGGACGCAGCTTCCTACTAGACCTAAATTATCATCAAGAAATCAACTACTATGATATTAAAAAAGCCAATTTGTACAAAGGGTTAGACAGCTCACCAGAAGAAACGACTGTCTAGGAAATTACGCGCTGACTCTTTAAAAAAGGGGAGTTAGATAGGATATCACTCCATTTACCTTTATTATACTGGGATAATGACGTTTCTAAAAATGCTTCCGTATTGAGACAGCAAATTTAAAATATTACTCCTAGTGCCTAGTACTGTTCAGTATGGCATAAGCCATGTAGCTCTCAAAATGTTTTCCCTTTTTTGACGCCACAGTAAAGACATGTTAATTCTGAAGATAGGAATAATTATTTGAAACCCGAAAATCAAAACCAATATTAAGTTTCAAAAAACTGAGCTCCATGTTTACTTCTTGAATGTTTAGTGAAGCTCACTTTAAAATAATGAATACTTAGGTCCCTCTTTGGTTACCGATGGAAATTTTTGGCTGTTTATAAAACTGTGGCATCTCCCCAAAAGAACAGGCTCAGAGTTTCTATGAAAAGGCTAATCAGAAGCAACAATTCATAAGTAAAAACAGAAAAACCCCAGAGTTGCTTTAGTATGTTAGTAACTACTACTTACTAATAATAGTGTTATCATTATTTTGAAAGCTTCCAGTGAGAAAGGAACAATATTTGTCCTGAAGATAGCAACTCATCTAGGTTGAGCAAAAGACCTATTAAAAAATAAATGACCATGCCACAGGGTAGAAAATAAATTCACCTCCAAAAAGTCATGTTCTCATTTGATTTTTCCTGATCAGATAAATCAAATTTACTAATACTGCTTTATAGTTAGTATTTAAAATGAAAATACTTCAAGTTTAATTTCAAACCATTTTGTTACCTTTAACATCCCTATTATTTATTAAGTTACAAAACTCAATACGTTGGTATGGATTGTGAATTACAACACACTCAGCTTTACTGAAGAACTTTAAAACAACTCTGAAAAGGGGGATGGGGAAACTATATTTTATGTATAGGAATGCCAATGGCATAGGTTAACAAGGGAATTTACATGTAGGAAAGGACGTAAGATTATTTTGAAAGAAAAGTATGAAATATAGATTATTTAACTGTGTTTGCAACGCCTACCAAATTCCAAATATCCCTGGATTGTAAGCGAATTACAATTAAGAAAAAAAATTAAGTAAGCATACAATCTATTTGGTAAAAACAAAAACCAAACACCTGGTCAAAAATATTCATTAACCCCTAGTGTGTAACTTTAAACAATTAGTATATCATAAGAAAAATAAACTGATCTGGAAGTAAAATTTAGGGCAGAGATTTATTTCAACTGCCCTTGTAGAAAAATTCAAAGTGACATAAGAAAAATAAAATATTAAATGAAAATATGTATATAATCATTCCCATATTCCCACACTTTCCCTAGCATTGTTCTGTTGCATCAATCCTGAGTACTCTAACTTTTGATTTATAGTGATATTCCTTCAGATATAATTTCATAGAAGAAGGAATTGGAAGGGCATCAATGCCATCATAAGTTGTACAGTTACAAATAACTGTTCTACATATATGCTGCAAGGAAAAGGGGAAAGTCCGAATTAAAGGAGTGGATAAAAGTGGTTCGAAGAACATACAGGCACTCGGGTCTTTATAATGTTCTAGGAGCCCAGTAATGTCAGGAGAATGGAAGACACAAGGATCATGTGCATCAAAGCTAAAGTTGTGATTCCACTGTTCAATTCTAGCATGGAGAGAACGACTATAGCGTCTAAAACTAACTGAGAATAAATAGTCTTCCTGTGCTGAGTCTCGCAGTAAAAAGGTACCCTCTGGTTTTCCCTCTAGTAGAGCTTCAGCTGCATATTTATCCATAACTCCCCAGTAACATGGATTGTTATTGATCTGAAGGAGGTCTGGTACAAGACAGTGGACATAATCAATCTGGGTATGGTACTTAGGAGGTGTTTCCAACTGCAGGATTTCTTCATCCATTTCCCATTTGGGTTTGTTTCTTTTCCTGGAACTTGTGCAAAGTGTTATAATTTCATCATCTGAATCCATATCACTATCTTCTATACTGTTATTTGAAACCAGGTTCATCACAGAGCCAGTCACAGGACCACCTCTACATGAAGCGCTGTTGGTGGTTATGACACAGGGCTGAACATTGGTATGTGAGAAGCAGTTTACCTCTTCTTCCACGTTTCTTCTTTGTTTTAGCTGACCATCCCTCAATTCACTCTGAGACAAGTCTGTGTTTACCCATTCATTGGATTTGGGATTTATAGGAGCAGTGTGTCGTTTAATAAAATGCCACCTAAAGGCTAAATCTGATCGAGGTGGGAAAGGACACTTATCTAACATGAGTTCACTGATATGAATTTTCCTTTTAGATGGAAGCCCCGAAGAGTGCCGACCACTACAATTCTTTATTGGAAAACATTGCCCCACAGCATCTTGCAGTTTCTGTTTAAGAGATCGGCCTAAAAATCTATGCCCACAGGAATGATCTAAATCCAACTCGATGGATGAACAGCTGTGCTTCCTTTCTTGGCTCCTTAAAGGAACTTCAGTTTTCTCTACAGCATTCACTGTTTCAGCATCTGAACAACTTTCACTCTTTTTTGACCAAGACAATTTCTTTCCACTCCACACATAACCGTCCTTTCTGTCAGCACTTCTACTTCGACTAGTTTTGGGCCTTACATCTACATTTTTGCTAATACTTTCACTATTTTCTGCCATTTTAACAAATTATCCACAAATTCCAGTGTTATAAATACTGCTTTTTCAGTTTTTCCAGCAGGAAGTTTCTTCTGGGCACTCTCTGGATATATCTAAAGGGAAAAAAACAAAACAGCAGTCATTTGTCATTCACTTTTTTTTTTGAGACAGAGTGTGAGCGCATGAGCGGGGGAGGGGGAGAGGGAGAGAGAGAAGCCCAAGCAGGCTCCATGCTCAGCGCAAGCAAGTGCACAGGGGTGGGGTGGGGCGTGAGGGACAGAGGGAGAGGGAGAGAATCTCAAGCAGACTCCACACGGAGCACTGAGCCCAAATAGGGCTTGATCTCATGACCCTGAGATCATGACTTGAGCTGAAACCAAGAATCGGACGTTTAACCAATTGAGCCACCCAGGTGTCCAACTGTCATTTACTTCGCATACAGTAGTTTCTATATTAAACCCCAATCAGACATAAAATGAAAAACCACAACTAGTACAGGAACAAGATAAGAGTACTGGATATGTTGGAAGACAGTTCCAAGATATTTTGTTTTCACTTAAATGATCTGCTTTACCATATACTAGTAATTTCATAGTGCCCGGGAGTCAAGAATCTGCATTCCTGGGGTGTCTGGGTGGCTCAGTCGTTAAGCGTCTGCCTTCGGCTCAGGTCATGATCCCAGGGTCCTGGGATCGAGCCCCGCGTTGGGCTCCCTGCTCGGCGGGAAGCCTGCTTCTCCCTCCCCCACTCCCCCTGCTTGTGTTCCCTCTCTCTCTGTCTCTCTCTGTCAAATAAATAAATAAAATCTTAAAAAAAAAAAAAAAAAGAATCTGCGTTCCTTTCCCACAGCTAATTTTCAATGTAGATTAGAAAAAGTGAGGCCGCCTCTCTTAGTCCAACTGTATGCTCAAAATTGTATGAACAATTTCTAGTCTTGAGGTATATCTCATGCCAATCTCTCCTACCCTTATTTTTATTTCACAGCAGACCAGTCCGTGAATTGTTTGTAAGAGACAGTGAGAAATATATGACTTGTGTTTGAGAACCACTACCCTGTAGTTCCCTCACTTCCCTCTCCTTGCTTTCCTATTGACTGAAAATATGAACTTTAAGTTATAAAAGCTGTTAAGAATCAAATAATCAGGGGCGCCTGGGTGGCTCAGTCGTTAAACGTCTGCTTTCGGCTTGCGTCATGATCCCAGGGTCCTGGGATCGAGCCCCGCGCATCGGGCTCCCTGCTCAGCGGGAAAGCCTGCTTCTCCCTCTCCCACTCCCCCTGCTTGTGTTCCCTCTCTTGCTGTGTCTCTCTCTGTCAAATAAATAAAAAAAATTAAAAAAGAATCAAATAATCACCACTGAACAATGGGAATGCCATGCAAGCATTCCCAATACAGTTTTGTCAACTTATTTCAGTAATTGGTCAACTTCACTATCAGTCTAGGAAGTTTTTAGAAAATGCGGAATCGGATAAAAATTTGTTACTTTACACATACACCTTTGTGTTTTTCTTGGTACTTCTGAGAAACAAGCAGATAAATTTCTATAGGCCAATGACTTTCCCATAAAATTGGCTGGATATATTAGAATTTACAATGTGAAATACTGAATTTTATTAAGACTAATAGTAATGATTGGTATAGAGGGGATTAGCCTAACTATTCTTAGGTGGAATAAGATTTAAGCCCAGAATTGGGGTAAGTATTCTATAATCTCAAATATTTTACAAATGAAATTTGGATTTGGAGACTGAGAAAATCAGTCTCACTTAGCATACTGATTACAATTAAGTTTCTGGTATGTCAGAGGAACATTATAATCCCAATAGTCAAGTAAATGTTTAGAGCCACTTGAATGCATTCTCAAAGCAAGAGGATTTGAAACAAGTATCTGTAGTAGCAAATATGATTGGCAAGTACTTAGAAGTGTGAACTAATGAATCAGACTTGTCAAAGAAAATACTCCATTTCTGAACACTGAATAGCACCTGGTGATTATACAGATTATTTTGATTTAGTGACCTCACTAGTATATACTCATTTAAAATCCATATGGAAAATATTTTTAAATCTGATTTTGGAAGATACGTCATCATTTATTATACCAAAATTTTATTCAACAGTATGCTTTGGCTGTTTGTTGATTAAGTTCCACGGAGCAAAAATAAACAAGAAGCAACAAAGTAAGCTGAAGAAGATGAAGAGTCATTGATTAGAATAAACACTTGTTATTAAGAGCTTACACTTTGGGGCACCTGGGTGGCTCAGTCGTTAAGCGTCTGCCTTCGGCTCAGGTCATGATCCCAGGATCCTGGGATCGAGCATCGGGCTCCCTGCTCGGCGGGAAGCCTGCTTCTCCCTCCCCCACTCCCCCTGCTTGTGTTCCCTCTCTCGCTGTCTCTCTCTGTCAAATAAATAAATAAAATCTTAAAAAAAAGAGCTTACACTTTAACATATTTTTCAAGATAAAAAAGTAATAGAGGAGCCCCAAGCAGATCTTTTTCGTTAATACTACATAGTTTCTACTTTTTTTATTCAGTGGTGAAAAATATATAAGATTTGAAATGCTTGGTGATTTACAAAAAAAAAATCAAAATAGCAGTTTATTAAACTCTATGACCAACTTTACTCCACTGGATATAAGCTCCCTCATCTTACCTATTACCTCTACATTTTACCATTTCTTCCTTCACTTCTGTTATCAAAGATAAGCTCCCCATCTCTGTTTTTTGTTTTTTGTTTTTTTAGATTTTATTTATTTGAGAGAGAGAATGAGATAGAGAGAGCATGAGAGGGAGGAGGGTCAGAGGGAGAAGCAGACTCCCTGCTGAGAAGGGAGCCCGATGTGGGACTCGATCCCGGGACTCCAGGATCATGACCTGAGCCGAAAGCAGTTGCCCAACCAACTGAGCCACCCAGGCGCCCCCCATCTCTGTTCTTGATGGCATTCCCGCCTTTACCAGGGCCTGCTTCAGTTTTTCTCTCTCAAGTTCTCTTTGCCTTCAATCAAATCTCCTGTAAAATCCTTTAGTGATTCTAATGCTTCCTTTAGCTACTACACCGGCTGCTTTCCATTACTAAATTTCTTAGTCTTATAACTTCATTTCCCCTCAAAATGAGAATAGCTTTTTGTTTTCTTCTGATTATAAAATAATTGTTTGGTTTGAAATGGCCAAATGAAAATCTTTTTGCTCTATCCTCTCAGAAGTCAACCTAAAACAAGGAAAAAATGAGAAATAAAAACACAAATCTTATCTTCAACGAGACTAGCAGATGTCTATAACCTGAATCACAAAATATGAGGACAGAATATGAATGGAGGAGCAGTAAATAATTCAGCAGCAGAGAGGAGGTAACACTAGGCACACAGATGACATGGATGAGAAGCAAACCAACAGAGTAGGCAAAGTCCAGGACCCAGAGGCACCAGATGATACAGAAATGTGGGTGGAGAACAGGGTGGAAAATGAAGTAGGTTGAAAATATGCGTAAGTACAACAGGATCTCTCCAGTTTTTACTCCTACACTTAGAGGAGACGGGATATTTATCATTTGGAGAAACTGAACTAGACAGGCTCAGGACTTTGGGTATCACAGAGGGTAGAGGGGAGGTTTGGGACTAAAATCAGAATGAAAGTTCCTACTTCCTTCTTCCATCCACTCCGAGAACTCCAGCAGCCAGACTTATAATAGGGGACTAAAAGATACTTTGAAGGTGGCTCAGTCGTTAAGCGTCTGCCTTTGGCTCAGGTCACGATCTCAGGGTCCTGGGATCGAGCCCCACATTGGGCTCCCTGCTAAGTGGGAGGCCTGCTTCTCCCTCTCCCACTCCCCTTGCTTGTGTTCCCTCTCTCGCTGTGTCTCTCTCTGCCAGATAAATAAAATCTTAAAAAAAAAAAAAAGATACTTTGCTGAAGAAATAGAATGGCCAAAGAGAAAAGACCTCTAAATGCTGACAGCTGGGACTCTGTCAATAAAAAGCTGAGGGTGGGGGTAGGTGCCTGGGTGCCTCAGTTGGTTGAGCAATCCAAGAGTGGACTCTTGATTGTGGCTCGGGTCATGATCTCAGGGTTGTGAGATCAAGCCCCTCGCCAGGCTCCATGCTCAGTGGGGAGTCTGCTTGAGATTCTCCCTCTCCCTCTTCCCCCCTCCCCTGTGCGTGTGCACACACACACACGCAACACACACACACTCTCTCTCTAAAAATAAATAAGGGAATCAAAAAAACAAAACAAAGCAAACAAACCTGGAAGGCCACCCAAGCTTGCCAGTCCACAAGTCCCACCTACTCACACACAGCTGCCAGGCAGCATTGTTGTGCTTCATTCACTCCAGAATATGAATGAATAGTCACAGGTCATCACTTTTGAGGAAAGCCTCTAACATAAACAACAGAGGCTAAAACAAAAAATTTAGAGAAAACAATAACCACAAAAAGAGCAGAAAATAAAATTGATTTCTTCCAAGTTAAGAGAAGATATTAAACCTATGAATGAGTAAGAGGAGTTTGGGACAATCAGAGAATAAGAAAGTTTTGTAAATTAAAAATATGAATACAGAAATAAAATATTCAATAGGAAAGTTTGGAGAATAAACTGAGGAAATAATAGGAAATAGGAAAAAAAAAAGGCCAATTAGAAAAGGTAAGAAAGCTACAGGATCAATACAGCCATTTCACAGAAAATAACAACAAAATGAAGCGGCGGGGGGGGGGAGAATTACAAAAGAAACTATTAGAAAATATCCCAGAACCAGAGGATATGAGCCTCCATAATGAAAGAGTCCACTGAGTACCCAGCACAATGGGGGAAAAATACACACTGAGCTACATTATTCTAAAATTTTAGAATCCTAGAGATAAAGAGGAGATACTAAAGTTAAGAGGGTAGATGTCGTGTTAAGTGTTCTTACTACAATTAAATAAACAAATAAGTCCAAGCCAAAAAATATATAAAAATGAAAAAACAGTCTTCCTGAGGGGAAAAGAGTCACAAAGGACTGTAAATAAATGGCATCTGGTTTCTCAACAGTAACACTGGAACCTAGAGGCTAGTTTTGGAAGCTAGAGACTAGTTTCCAACTTTGAAGAGATAACCAGCCAAATTATCAATCAAATGAGGATAAAATAAATTTTCAGATATGCAAAGCATCAATAATTTTACCTCATATTGGAAGAAAAGTCTTCTAAAATTAGAGTGTACACCCACAACAGAAGACATAACACAGGAAATAAGATATTTAACACAGGAGAGAGGAAATGTGAATTCTTAGGATGATGAAGAAGGAAAATCTCTAGACAATAGGGTATCCAGAGCATCTAGTCCATAGAATCACACAAGGCCATAGGTTCCAAGGTGGAGGATCTTGAGGAAAAAAAAAAGAACTGACTTCTGGAAAATTCAACTGAGAAGAATGCAAACAGAGGAAGAATTAGGTAATTATTAATCACACAAAAATTCAAGAGTTATACAAGAAAGAAAACAGAGTTGTAAAATACCTGGCTCAGCAGTGAAAATATCATTTACATATTCATCAAAACTGTGATATAAATGCAGTAAGAAAATAGGAAGGAAGGAGAGTTAAATCCTTATCTATCATAAAAGGAAGTCAAGTGATAACGTCTCATAATTGATGAATCAAGAAAGAAGTATCAGCATATGATTTAGGAATATAAAGGTAAATATCAGAAAAACAGTTAAAAGATTGAAAGTAGATGCCTTTGGAATGGGTAGGACTGTAGCATTTATCTTATCTAAGCTTTCAACTTAATTTTTAACCTGGGTGCATGTATCATTTTGACGAACATAAATAATAGTAATTCATACTCATCATCATTAATTCAAACCAAGCTTAAAATTATGAAAAAAAAAACAACCCAAAAACTGTCCATAATCCTACCCTTCAGCAGTAACCATTTTAACATTTTCATATCTCTATGCATATATATGACAAGAACGCAGTTCCACAGCACAGTAATGGTGGCCACTAGTATGGTTTGAGTCCAGTTTATTTTATACTAGCCATAGGACTTGAAACCTCTCAGTGTTTTTAATCTGTAGAGATATTGATGCTATCTATTTCATTCAGCTGCTGGGGATTAAATGAAATAATGTGTGTAAAGTACTCAGCTCAGATCCTAAACGTATTAAGTAATCAATAAATGTTCTTTTAAAAAAGCAGATATCAGATATATTGTTTTATTAAAGCACATATGCCAGTTTAATAGAAATTATTCATGGGGCGCCTGGGTGATGCAGTCATCGGAGTGTCCAACTCTTATTTTCCACTCAGGTCCTGATCCCAGCTTCACGTCCAGCTCTGCACTCATCGCGGTGTCTGCTTGAGATTCTCTCTCCCTCTCTCCCTGCCCCTCCCACTTGTTCTCTCTCTCAAATAAATAAATCTTGAAAAAAAAAAAAAAGAAGTAGTTTATAATGACGACATCACAGAATACTTCTGTCTCTAGTCCAATTCTAACTAAAAAGTTTTAATTTTTAGGAGAATAACATGTTTCAGTGAAAAAAGATCAATATGCCAGATACAGCTGGAACTTAAGAGAACATGAAGCTAGAGAACAATTTGACATTTTCCCCTAGAGAACTAATTTCCAGCCTTATTCTATATAAGCTAACATGCCAACATAACAGATTTACTTTGGCAAGGCTTACCAACTTGTATATAACAGGTACTAATCAGTTAAGTATCTCTGGATTTTTGGTTAACTGTTCTTACATGTGCTAATGCTGCAGGTGTCCATAAAATAAAGTGACATACCATAGCCCTAGATGAATCTTCCATACATTTACTTGTACTTAAAGAGTTAATGCACAGAAAATCTTGACTTAGGTTTCTATGTATCTCAGAATAATAGCCTTCTATAAATTTCACATAGCTCCTCTGCTAGAAAACTGAGTCCATGCTTCAGAAGTCCCTCCCACTTTTATAAATTATGGCAAAAAACTGATTTGGTAAAACATACCATATCAACATATGGCCCAAAATGTCATTTAATGTTGTAGTCTTTAAAGTAGTAAGAAAATTTAACTTCTACTTATATTTGTATAAACATTAGAAAAATTAAAATTCATTAATATTGATTATATGGTTAGCAATTTTCCCATCACTCATTGTCAAATAGTTACTTGTTGGATGGGGTTCTGTTCCTGAAGGAAGAGTGAGAGTTCCAAAAAGCTGAGGACCTGATGGCAGCCCTCTCCATTTCTTTGTTTACCTTTAGTGGACTGCACCTGCTTCCATGTTGCCAGAATAGATTTGTGGATTATATTACCTTAAATAATAGAATCTTAAGAATACTTTGTAAATAGACACAATCCTAGAAATTTTATAACATATTAGGTTTGCTAGTTACTTCAGAGCAAGGTACTGAAGTTGTTGAAAAAAAATTTTTTAATTTTTTTATTGTTACGTTAATCCCCATACATTACATCATTAGTTTTAGATGTAGTGTTCCATGATTCATTGTTTGTGCGTAACACCCAGTACTCCATGCAGAATGTGCCCTCCTCAATACCCACCACCAGGCTAACCCATCCTCCCACCCCCTCCCCTCTAGAACCCTCAGTTTGTTTTTCAGAGTCCATCGTCTCTCATGGTTCGTCTACCCCTCCGATTTCTCCCCCTTCATTCTTCCCCTCCTGCTACCTTCTTCTTTTTTATTTTTTTAAGTTGTTGAAATTTAAGGTGTTCTAAAATTGATGATCTTTCCTGGGATAGGTGGCTCTCAGAAGCTATTTAGCAGATATATTAAAAAAGAAAGGCAAAACAAAACATTTAACTGGTCACTTTGTGGTATAGGTAACATCTTAGTTATGAAGAAAGTAATTGCTTAAAAAAATCTGTGCTACAGAGACATCTTTTTAGAAAAAGGATATTCAGAATTTCCTTCACTATTACATGATTTCTTTACAAAAATGATAAAAATGCATCATATGTATAAACTCTCACATCTTTACACTTAGACACATGGAAAAATAATTTTCTAATCTCCTCCACAAGTTTCATTAAATCTTAAAAATCTTTTTTTTTTTTTTGAGAGAGTGCATGCAAAGGGTGGGGAACAGAGCAGAGGGAGGGGGAGAGAGAGAAACTTAAGCAGGCTCCACGCCCAGTGTGGAGTCTGACATGGGGCTCAATCTCATGACCCTGAGATCATGATGTGAGATGAAATCAAGAGTCAGACACTTGAGGTTAACTGACTGAGCCATCCAGGTGCCCCAAACCTTAAAATTCTTAAAAATAAAAAAATTCAATCACACTGTTCTCAATAAAAATAACATTAATTTTTAGTGAGAACAAAATTTTTATTTTTCTATTTTTAAAGACTAAAGATGAGTTTTAGAAAAGTGCTTTTGTGTCTTGCCTATAGAGGTAAAATCTAAATGTAAAAAAAAGTGTTGGGTTCTGAATCTGAATGAATCCTTTCAAACAGCCTATCATTAGTTCTTGGAATTTTACAAACTTTGTATAAATGAGGCAGAGGAGATACACAGTGATAAGAAAGTGGCTTTACTACCATTTTTTTATGTATTATAGAAATCAAAGATCATAATTTAAAAGGTGCTGACAAATCAAAGATCTTTGTTGGTAACTGCAAAGCTTTTTTTTTTTAAGATGGTGAAAAAATCACTTGGGAGAAGGCTGCTTTGGCTCTTGATTCAATAATTAATTTTTTATGAAGGCAGCTAAATTACATTGCTCTGGGGAGTACACAGTGACATCTTTTAAAAAAATTATTTCTTAATGAGGAAGAGGCAAATATCTAAAAAGCAAATTTATATAAAAGCCATTGTCAAGAAAGCAAGTTCCCAGATTCCCAGTAGTCATTTGATCCCAGATTCTACTACAAGGACAGTGAGCAAGAATTAATATCCAACATAGCCATTCTACCAACAAAGATTTAAATAACATTTAATTACTTCTGTTGAATAAGGACAGGTAGGTGATTTTAATTCAAGATTTCTACAGAAAATTGTTAAAAAGCCAATAATTAGGGATGCCTGGCTGGCTGGCTCAGTGGGTAGAGCATGCAACTCTCAAT
The DNA here is from genome assembly GCF_011800145.1 of Mirounga leonina. Taxonomy (NCBI): domain Eukaryota; kingdom Metazoa; phylum Chordata; class Mammalia; order Carnivora; family Phocidae; genus Mirounga; species Mirounga leonina. The sequence continues at coordinate 43,491,947 of NW_023270825.1, forward strand.
CTCAGGGTCGTGAGTTTAAGCCCCATACTGGGATGGAGTCGACTTTAAATCTATACTTAAAAAAAAAAAAAAAAAAAGCCAATAATTAAAGGGTTAAACTTCATCTACCTGAAAAATTCATTGTATTCTCTGTGACGTTGGCTACCAGAGTACTGTTGTATATATTAATTATTCACTGAACAACTACTTTATCTATAATGCTGATGATATCTAAGACCAGAATTCATGTAAATACTAAATTAAAATAAATTTGATCCTAAAATAATTATTTATTACACTACATAAAGAATTTATAAATAATTACTCTGATAGTAATTCAGGTCTGGGAATTTCCTGACCAAATCCACAACTCCAAAGTTTACCTGCCATTATGTGTCCCAAAACTCCCTGAAAGCATTCTGATCATAGGCTGTGATATTTGAATTTGATTCTGTGGGTCATAGTCCTTAATATATGATCATAGTTTGATACTTGAGGAGGATTCTGTGGAAACATTTAGGGCCCACAAATGGAATATACTGGATAGTAGATGACATACGAACTCCTTGAAATGTTAAGGAAAAATAACGAAAACCAGGTTTGTTCATATGAAAAAAATCTCTGAAATAAAAAAATGTTTTTTTGTTTTTTCTCATTACAAGAGCAATACAGGTTCATTTTCTAGTAAATATTTTATTTTATTTTATTTTTTTAAAGATTTTATTTATTTATTTGACAGAGAGAGACAGCGAGAGAGGGAACACAAGCAAGGGGAGTGGAGAGGGAGAAGCAGGCTTCCCGCTGAGCAGAGCACCTGATGTGGGGCTCGATCCCAGCACTCTGGGATCGGGACCTGAGCTGAAGGCAGACGCTTAATGACTGAGCCACCCAGGAGCCCCCCTTCCAGTAAATATTTTAGTGTCTGCCATTTTCATGCTACCAAGTCAGGGCTCATGGGACTTAAATGGATTAATAAACAAAACGAATTACTGATTAGTACCACTACATCCTCCTCCTCCCCACACTCTCCACTTACTTTCCCAATTATTGCTTGTTTATGCCAGTGTCTCCCAGTCTGTACTTTCGTGGACACTAGTTCTAAAAGACATTAATACACATTCTAGAGAGATGGGGTTTCCTTGTTAAACAAGTTTAGGAATGGCTTCCCCTATTAAATATTACCATGTATATTTAGCAAAAGGTTCTGAGAGGTCCTTCAGTTAAGAAGTCTGCTTAAGCCATAGTTTCCTGTACTTAGCTCACACAAATAATTTTGGAGCAAATTTTAGGGGAAATATTAACTTGGGCTAATATTTAAATGATTATACATTCCCTGAGCATGCCAGAGAGAAATGTCCAGGAACCTGTCACTGAAGAAGGTTAATCTAGAGTGAAGACAGAACAGAAAACTAAAAGCTGGCAGTACCTGGGGTTTTAAAAGTGGAAGGACCTTAAAAGAATCTTAGAAACCAGAATATTTAAGATATATGATTGTAACTCTTTAGGGAATAACCTGGATTAAACAGATGTATTTTTTCTTTCCGATTTATAATTTTGTAATTATAAAAACTATATATGCTCAGCATAAAATATATGGAACATTCAGAAAAGTTTAAAAGGGAGGAAAAAAAACTATACTTCAATTACCTAAAGGCAGTCAATTTAGACATTTTGGCTCATTTCCTTGCAGTCTTTTTTCCTGTAAGAGTAATTTAGTCTAAAGAGAAAATTTTAATGTTTTAAACATCTATAAAAAATTAACAATCTACAGTTTTTCACTCCATTATATTTAAAAATGAAGCATGGTGCCGATGAAATAGCATGAAGGGCTAAATCATCAAACATGGGCTAAAATCCAGACTTTGTCACATACTAATTATATCACCTGATTTAAAAATCTCATTTAGCTTCAGTTTTCACATTGTAAAATCTGGATAATTCCAGCGGCCTGATGTTTTTGCTACCAGGATTAAGATGTATGAAAATAGCATACACTGAGATTAATGAAAATGCGTATTAGCTACCTTCTAGTAGTACCCAGAACTTTTCATGTAGAAATTAATTTCTAAAAATGAGACATGGAAAAGTGGCAAAATTAAAAAAAAAAAAGGAACAAGAGGAAACAAAGGCCACATATAAGGCTTGAAAATCTGAGGCTGAGGAGGCTTCAGCATTTCTGAAGTATCATAAAGCATCTTATATTCCTCCTGATATTAAACACTTTTTTTAAAAAGTTAAAAAAATTTAAATTTTTTAAAAATATTATGGATGTAAATAACCAAACCTTTAATTATTAAAAAATGTAGTTTCTTGCAAGCTAACTTAGTAAATACATAGATTTCAACAGAAAGAGTAGGCAAAGTTTTTTCTAACTTACTATAAATTATTCTTTCCATTGCTTTATAATAATTACATATTCTTATATTTAAGCTTGGGTGACAAGTTTTACTAGTACAAGTTTTAACAAACTAGTATTAAGGTGACTCTAGACTTAAATAAAATGTTTTTATGTCCTGATGTGTTTTACTAAATTCTAAGTTTTATGGCAACAGTTATGATATGGAGTGGGCAGTATGGTAGACTATCTTGAATCAGAAGGTAAAAGACCTGTGTGCTCTAATTTTCGTTTTGACATTCGGTAGGAGTGTGACTTTGGACAAACTATAACCTCTCTGAGTCTTGGTTTCGTCATCAATAAAAGAGTGATTATATCTGTCTTGCTGTGTAAGGATCCACTATCCATGTAACAACAAAATCAAATACTGTGGCTGTCTTTAGCCACAAGAACTGGATAGCTGGGAACAGAACTTTTACTGTATTGCCTTTTATACCTCAGGAAGTTTATACATATGCAAGTATTATTTACTCCAAAAATAAATTAAATAGGCTGGCAAGTTTCAGGACACCTTCAGAGATACACAAATCTTCAGATGTCTAAACTGCCTTTGATATTATTTTCTTCAATACTCTGTTCTCCTCAGTTATTTTTTATTTTTATTTTTTTTAGAGAGAGAGAACATACATGTGTGAGAGAGATGGGGTGGGGGGGTGCAGAGGGAAAGAGAGAATCTTAAGCAGGCTCCATGCCCAGCATGGAGCCCACTTGGGGCTCAATCTCATGACCCCCCTGAGATCATGACCTGAGACGAAATCAAGAGTTGAATGCTTAATCGACTGAGCCACCCAGATGTCCCTCGCCTCAGTTATTTTAACACTCTCTTCCAGCCTTACCTTTCACATAATTAGTGATTTTTACATCAACTACATATTTTATTGAAAAGGCATGTTTTAAACCCCTTCCATAAGGCAATACTGATATGCTTCTTAAATAAACTGAGTCTCTAAGAGTATATGATGTAGATAATAGTCATTGCCATCAGCAGAATGGTAATATATTCATGTTTTCTCACCCTCTTGCCCTTGAGAACAATATTTGTGAGCGTAAGGGTCCTATAAATGGTTGCAACAGAGCAAAGCTAACTAATCTCCACAGCAGTTTAAACTGTGACCTTGGTGTCATTTTCGGTGAGTTCATTCAGCTACCCACTCCTATGAGACATGCACTGTTAATGATAAATAAATCCATTTGGAAAATTTTGACAGCCAGATCAGTGACAGCTACAATGGATTTTTTTTAAGGCTACATTATCCTAAATAACCACACAATTTTGCTAACATTTAAGTTACATGCATTTCATTACCACACTGTCTTGTACATGTTGTTTGAATGTCTGTTTCCATCAAGACCATGAACTCATTGACATAAAAATTTGTTGGCATTTGACTGAAAGAGAAATGCAATACTAGCAAAAGTAATACTTGAAAAATTTTACAGGATAATGATTTAAACAAAACAAACTCTATTTTAAATAAAAGCGCTAAGTACCCACCCAAAGTACTCTGTTAATAACACCAGACATTAGTAACAATTAATTTTATACATCCATGAGTATCTCCTATACACTAAAACCAACAATCGATGGAAGTAGGTATCTCCATTTTAGAAATAAGGAATCTGACATCAGAAAAAGTAAAGCATATTCAAGGCCATACAGTGAGTAACTGTCAGAGCGAAAATTAAAACCTGGGGCTGTTCAACTCTAAGGCCTAAGCTCTTTCCATACATCTGAAATTTGTAAAGGAAATTTTTCTTTTTTTTTTTTTTAAAGATTTTTATTTTTTTATTTATTCATCATTTGAGAGAGCGAGAATGAGAGAGAGAGAGAGCACATTGGAGGGGGGAGGGTCAGAGGGAGAAGCAGACTCCCCGCTGAGCAGGGAACCCGATGCGAGACTCCATCCCAGGACTCCAGGATCATGACCTGAGCCGAAGGCAGTCGCTCAACCAACAGCCACCCAGGCACCCTAAAGGAAATTTTTCTTTAACCTATGGATCAAATGGCTTGATTGCTAGGGAGAGTGAAGGGAGAGAAATACAGACACCATTCATAGTTTTAAAGTCACAGGGTTTATAGATGTCATAGGGCATTTTATACTTATAACTCTTATTCCAATTTACAGATTCTTCTTATGCTGAGCTCTGAATAGCACTACCTTGAAATCTCATCAAGATATATTCAATGCAGAGACGAATATTAACAGAGTTCATCTTCAATCCCATAGTCTATCCAGTGATATTTACTTGGATAAAAAAATTACACATCAGTCTATCTAAAAATTAACGAATGATCTCCAAATAAAGTCACTCAGAAAGAGTCATCTCAGGTATCTTTTGTTGTTATGGGAAATCCACAATAGTTTGGCTATTTTTCCACAAATCCCAAGTTCATTTTCAGCCAATCACTCTTCCTCTTCATTAATATACCAAACTTAAGTATCTAGGAAGCCTATTTGGAACCCTAGTACTCAAAACAACCTTCACAGAACGCCAAGACAGTAAGAACAATAGCACCGTTTGTGTAACTGTGCAACTTTTCACAATGGAACTAGACTGAAAAACAATGGGGAAATGTCTACACCAGAAAAACGTCTCACTTATGTCTGATACAGACTAGAAGTGGGTACAACAAAAATACGTAACTGTGAAGGTATTCATCAGACCGTTCTGCCAACATGGGAGAACACGGGGACACAATCAAAGCATAAACTTAATGGCCAAGACCTTCGCTCAGATTGTAAGAAGCGAACTATTCAACAATATACTTTAGTTCTGGCTCTTCTTTTAGCTCTAAATATGCAGTTCAGTGAATTTTAGGTGGGGTCTGAACGGGGAAATCCAAGTTACTTTCTTCTTAAGGAATATATGTAGAGTCCCCCCCAAATAAGCATTAATGTACAGGCCATACCACTAGGAACTGAGAACTGAGATTAAAGTCTTCTCTCCTTCATCTCTATAGAAACGACAAGGTGAGGGCACGAAGGATGCCAAGATTAAAGGTTTGGGAAGGGTCTCGCTCTCCTCGAGAGAAGATGCTCAAAGACTCATTCTCTAACCGGGCCCCAAGGAGGAACTGGTCACGGTCAGGCACTCGGATATGGTTGCATGTTAGGAGAGCCTGGAAAGTGATAGCAGACCCCAGTCGGCAAGGCCGGGCAGCAACCACCCTTCCCCCACTCACCTCTCAGAGCGCAGCTTAACTGGGGCTGTCCGAGTAACTGCCGCCATCACCATCGCCATCACTCTGAGTGCTCGCTAAGGTGGAGAAGGGAGGCCCAGCCACTCCTGCACCTCGTGTAGATCCTAAAAGGCGGACGCCTTTCTGCAAGCCCCCACCCGTCGGCGTTGAGTTCCTGTCTCACACGTTGCGGTCACCGCCTCCACCTGCTCCCAAGGCGCTGCCATCACTTCCGTGTTCGGCACCCTCCCTTTCTTCCTCACTCTCCCAGCAACCGGCTTTTTCCCTGGCAGTCGGCGCGCAGCTGACGCCACCATCCGGCGACTTCGGTCCGGCCGGGCGCTGGGCGTGGGCGAGCGGGCGCAGGCGCAGTGTAGCGAGCACGCCTGAGCGCGGGAAGCGGACCTGCGCCGACGCTTGCTACGCGCCTTTCCTCGGTGGCGGAGGTCGGTCCCGTTGGTGAGTACTCCTTCACGCTGCCGGTGGCCGTGTCGCGCACCGAAGAGAAGCGTGCCCTTTTCCCGGGTATTGTCTGACAGACCCTCTACTATATCTTGTTTGTGCCACTCGGGTGGGGGAAAGGGGCCGCCGGGAGACTAACTTCCCTTCTCCATCAGCCACCGTCTTTCCTCACCTTTTGAAATAATAGTAGCTTTTATAAAACATTTTTAGGTAGGTAGAAGAAAAGATGCCTGCCATACAGAAGCCGATGAGATTTGGACATACAGAGGGACATACAGACGTCTGCTTTGATGATTTGGGGAGGTAAGGTGCTTTGAAAAACAAAAAGAACGTTTCGGGTGTATTAGAACTTTTGTTGTTATATGTCAGAAAAGTAGTCAGTCTAAAATGACTCACCCAGATAGAGAGAAATAAGGCTGAAATCTAAAATGGCACATATATTTTCCTTAGATTTATTGTTCGATTCGGACCAACATTGTAGTTTTCGTATCTCGAAAAAGTTAGCAAGTGTAAAATCTTACTTCCAGAGGAGTTGGAAAAACGTGACCTTTCCCTCATATCTTCCTTTTGTTGACTTCCTCTCTGTGTCCCACATTATTATTTTGTCAGATCACTAGCTGCCTACCTGTCAAATTCAGTGGCCCATTCTATCTTTTTTGGTGTTGTATCTTTCTTTCCTTGGCTTTTGTGATGCTGTTTTGTTTTTTCATTGTTGTTTTTAACCTTTTGATTTTTAAAAAATTTATTTTTTAAATTAACGTATAATGTATTATTAGCTTCAGAGGTCGAGGTCAGTGATTCATCAATCTTATATAATACCCAGTGCTCATGTGCCCTCCTTAATGTCCATCGCTCAGTTACCCCATCCCCCCTTTTGACAGCTTTTTTCTCCAACTTAGTTCCTCTCCTTGATTGCTAAATTGTGATATTTTCCCAGAACCCTGGTCTCTTTTATCTTTTTAAGTCCCATTCCTCTGCAGTACTATCCAGTTGTGTGGCTTCCACTGTCACTCCTGTGTTGATTCAATCATTGAAAAAATATTTGCCTGCCAAGTCTGGTGGAGGCTAGAGATACAGTATGTACAAAGCACAATCTATTCCTTAATTGACCTTAAAGTCTTTTTAAATTGACAGATATTGAGCACAAAATAATCACAAAAGTAAATGTATGTTTAGAAATAGTAAGTGATAGGTGCAGTGATAAGCATATTTGAAGGGAAGTTGATATAGCTTGAGGAGGCAGGGAAGGTTTCTCTAAGGCATTGTTTCTTGAGGTGAGATCTGAACATTGAGGAGACATTAGGGAGTAAAAAGAGATGGGGTGGTGATGGCAGTGAGGTTGTGGTGGTGATATCCAGACAGAGGGAACACTGCAAATTCCAGTGGGGGTAGGGACCATGCTCAAAGGACTGAAAGAAAGCTAGTGATGCCAAAATGTAGAGTGTGATACAGATGCTGATGAGAGATGAATCTGTGAAGGTGGGCATCCTATCCAGGACCTTCTGGGCTTTATTAAGGAATCTTGTTTTTATTCTAAAAGCAGTAGGAATGTATTAAAAATTAGAAGCAGAGAGATGGGATCAGATTCTTGTTTTTGAGAAGTACATGGAGGATGAATTGGAGAAGTAGAAGTGGATGCAGAAAGACTGGGTATCTGTATTAATCTGGTGGAGTGTGATAGAAGCTTGGACTAGAGAAGATGTGTATGGAAAAAAGGATACATTCAGGAAATACTTAAAAGGTAGAATCAGTAGGATGGACCAGACATTAAAGACGAAGGAGAGGGAGGTAGGTATCTGTATTTCTGGATGTTACATTTGGGGAAATGATGGTGCCATTCACAGATACCTGAAATGCTTGGAGAGGAGCTTATTTCAGAGGTAGAATGAGGGTGGAGATTATGAGTTTACATTTGGGCATTTGGAATATTTCTTTGAGATCAACTAGAGATGTAGACAGTTGAATAAATGGGTTGAAAGCTAAGAGAAGAAATGTAAGCTAAAGACAGAAATCTATATCTTTTTAAAAAAATATTTTATTTATTTATTTGAGAGAGAGTGTGTGAGAGAGAGAGAGAGCACAAGCAGGCGGAGTGGCAGGCACAGGGAGAGGGAGAAGCAGACTCCCCACTGAGCAGGGAGCCTGATGTGGGGCTCGATCCCAGGACCCTGGGATCATGACTTGAGCCGAAGGCAGATGCTTAACCGACTGAGCCACCCCGGCACCCTAGAAAACTATATCTTTTGCTGATGCCTACTGCAGGTCAGGATTGAGGTCCTGGCTGGAAATCTAAATGTGGAAGTTGTCAATAAGTAGATATTTAATGCTATGAACTTAGATGAAATCACCTAGGGAAGGAGTAAATGTAAAAAAAAAAGGTTCAAGGGCTAAGCCCTGGGACACTCCAAAATATTTAGAGACCAAGTTAGGAAGATCCAGCTAAGGAGACTAAGAAAAGGTGACTAGAAAAGTAGAAAATCAAGAGACAAGAATGATGTCTAGAAGGCAAATGAAATATAAGCATTTTAAGGAGAAGGAAATAATAAACTATGTCAAATGCTGGTGGGTCAAGTTGAGGACTGAGAATCCACCATTAGATTTAGTGATGTGGAGGCACTGGATGATCTTGAGCTTTTTTTATGGAGTGGTAAGAATGAAAACCTTGTCGCAGTGGATTCAAGAGAATGGAAGGAAGGAATTGGAGTTAGTGAGGATGACACGCTAAGAGTAGGGGTAGTTGGATAGGAATGTGAAGTCAGGGAAGGTCTTTGTTTTAAGGTGAGAGATAACAGTATATGTGTGAGTGGGGATGATCCAACAGAGAGGGATAAGTTGATGTTAGAATAGAAAGAGGGAGAATTGCTGGACTGATGGCCTTCAGTAGGTGAGAGGGGCAACAGTATAGTGCACAAGGGGGAGACAGTGGCCAAAGATAGGAGCATGGTCAAATTCACAAGTGGAGGGAAGGAGCATGTAGGTGGGATAGGGAGAACGTAGATGATTAGAAGAGAGGGGAAGCTGAAAGGCCTAGGGAAATATTAGTTGGAATATTGGGCAGCACTAAAGGCCTACTTTAGGTTTGTGATCATGAATTTAAAGTGAGACCAGACAACCCAGTTAGGTGTTTTTCTCTAGCCATGTTTAGCTCTGCAAGTGCAAACTTACTTTTTTTTTTAAGATTTTATTTATTTATTTGAGAGAGAGACCGGGAGACAGCACAAGCAGGGTAAGGGCAGAGGGAGAGGTAGGAGCAGGCTCCCCGCTGAGCTGGGAGCCTGACAGTGGGGCTTGATTCCAGGACCCCAGGATCATGACTTGAGCCAAGGGCACACGCTTAACCAACTGAGCCACCCAGGTGTCCCAAGTGCAAACTTATTAATAGGCATAGAGTTGGATTTAACCAGGGTTGGGATTTTGCTAGGTAAGTATGACACAGTGAAAGAGGACCAGAGAGTTTGAGGATGAGGCAAAGGAGTGATTTTAAGGACAGATTGGAATCTAAGCCAGATTAGGAGGGATGTGAGAATTTGAAGGGAGTGAGAGATAGTGAGGAAGTAGTTTCAATAGACTGTAGATCCTAATAGAAATAAAAAAATTGTTGAAGTTAGGATACTAAGGGTCTAAGGTGAAAAGATAAGTGATTAGGATAATTGAAATTGAAATTATGAAGCAGTTGCAGTATTGATAAAGAAAAAAATCTATGCTATGACCATGAGAGTTTGGGGATGAGGTGGAGGACAAGGTTTGGTATATAGTTTTGTCTACATGGATACTGAAAATACTAAGAATTATGATAGGAATAGTGTTAGAGAATGACAATGAGCCTTGTGCTAAAAATCCTTAGGGAACATGGGAAATTTCTCTTTAGGGTTTTGATAGTTTTTTTGTCCTTTTTTTTTTTTTTTTTACGAGTAGTTTGTAGCAATAGAATGGAAGTGGTAATAAAATACAAGGAGGGCCCATCAACAGGCCCCACAGGAATGTAGAAGAGAAATCAGCCACCTTTTAAGAGGGCTGAAGAGGAAGCAGTGTTCTCAGAAGAAATGTTGGGGAAAAAAGCTGAGGATGTAGAGATTTTTCTGGTGCCTGACCATGAATTTCAGGAGGCCCAGTGGAAGGGTCAGGTCATATGAGGGAAAGAACATTGCTCTGTGAGGCTGGAGAATCCAGATGGTGAGAAATGCCTTGATAATCATTGGCTTCTTGTAGTTATGTCACAAAGAGGATCAAGGCATGGTAGAATTAGTCCTTATAGTGGTTTTCTTACTCAAACTTACAGTGGTTTTCTTATCATCTAAACCAGGGCACCTTTGGGGATGAGGAGAAGGATTTCAAGAGTTAAAATTACAGTTTTTAAAATCATTGATTGATTGATAAATTATTCTGTTTTGGTAGATCTATAACATTTCTTTTCAAAAACTGTTTCAAAACATTTTTTTGTAAAAACATTTGTGAGATTAAAACATTAAAAAAATTTTACATTGATTTTCTAAACATTAAACATATAATCCAAACATTTACATAAATAGAATATTTTTGGTACATATTCATGTACTTTAATCAGTTTTTTAGCCTGTCTTTAACATGATGTTGCTGATATTTTTCTCAAAAAATATTTTTTTTTTCAATATAGTCTTCTTTTTATTTTTATTATAAAATTGACTGCAGTCTTCCTCAGAGTTACATTTATGGTAAGACCTTAAAGTGAGACCTTCAGTTAATTCTTTTTTTAGACCATAATATTTTTCTTTTTTTTAAAGATTATTTATTTATTTGTCAGAGAGAGAGGGAGAGCACACACACAAGCAGGCAAGCAGGGGGAGCAGCAGACAGAGGGAGAAGCAGGCTCCCTGCTAAGCAAGGAGCTCAATGGGGACTCCATCCCGGGACCCTCAAGCAGATGCTTGATTGACTGAGCTACCCAGGTGTCCCTAGACCATAATATTTTTCAATCAGAAAATACTTTCTTTAGGTTCTCACATACCTGGTAAGCTCAGAGCAAATTCTACTAAGTGGAAAAATTTCAATTTTTATTTATTTTTATTTTTAATTTAATTTAATTTTTTAAAGAGTTTATTCATTGGAGAGAGAGAGAGACAGAAAGAGCACAAGCAGTAGGAGAGGAAAAAGCAGACTCCCCACTGAGCTGGGAGCCTCACATGGGGCTCGATCCCAGGACCTGGAGATCATGTCCCAAGCCGAAGGCAGACCTTCAACCATCTGAGCCACCCAGGCGCCCTGAAAGAGTCTCAATTTTTAAAAATTTATTTTAAATAGGTAAATCTTTCACCTTCAGTATTTTTACAGGTTCTGGTTTTTTTTTTTTCCACCTGTATCCAGAGTACCCTTTTTCAATAGTAAGCTCTTCAATATTTTTAAAATTTATTTTATTTTATTTTTTTAGTTCTTTAATTTTTTTTTTTTTTAAAGATTTTATTTATTTGACAGAGAGAGAGACAGTGAGAGAGGGAACACAAGCAGGGGGAGTGGGAGAGGGAGAAGCAGGCTTTCCCGCTGAGCAGGGAGCCCGATGCGGGGCTTGATCCCAGGACCCAGGGATCATGACCTGAGCCGAAGGCAGACGCTTAACGACTGAGCCACCCAGGCGCCCCTAGTTCTTTAATATTTTTAAAGACAAAATTCATCAAGGAAGTTGTCTGTGGTTTCTTTGAATGTTTCACAAATTTTAAGCCTACTCAATGTAATATTCTGGCATAGAACATAAATTTATACAATTAAAAAAGGACTTCCCTCAGAAGATTCTTCTCACAGGTCATGATATTCCAGAGTACAATTAGCAAATTTCAAAATTATGTCATTTACTTTTTCAGCTTTTAATGTACAATTTGTTCAATTCTTTTTTTTTTTTTTAAAGATTTTATTTATTTATTTGACAGAGACACAGAGAGAGAGGGAACACAAGCAGGGGGAGTGGGAGAGGGAGAAGCAGGCTTCCCGCCAAGCAGGGAGCCCGATGCGGGGCTCCATCCCAGGACCCTGGGATCATGACCTGAGCCGAAGGCAGACGCTTAACAACTGAGCCACCCAGGCGCTTCTGTTCAATTCTTATTTGCTTTTGTAGGGATATATTTTAGTATGTTCCTGTGCATAAGCTTTGTTTTCATTAACTGCGTTTTACTAAAAGCTTCAAAGCCTTAAGTTGAAGGCTTAAATTAAAGATTGTTAACTGATTTTGAGCAAGATGCAACTAAGACTTAGGGAACTTGTTTCCAGTAATAATAATACCATCATTATAGGACACCTAGGTTTTTGTTTGTTTGTTTGTTTTTTAAGATTTTATTTATTTATTTGAGAGAGAGAGAATGAGAGAGAGCACATGAGAGGGGGGAGGGTCAGAGGGAGAAGCAGACTCCCTGCCAAGCAGGGAGCCCGATGCGGGACTCGATCCAGGGACTCCAGGATCATGACCTGAGCCGAAGGCAGTTGCTTTAACCAACTGAGCCACCCAGGCGCCCAGGACACCTAGGTTTTATAAAGTCACTCTTCATGGGGTAACTTGGTGATGGGCATTAAGGAGGTACTTGATGTGATGAGCACTGGATGTTATATGCAACTGATGAATCATTGAACACTACATCTAAAACTAATGATGTACTCTATGTTGGCTAATTGAATTTAGATTAAAAAAAATTCACTTTTCAAAGGCTCAAATATTTAGAAAATCTGATTGATGATAGGCAGAAGAGAAAGCATCTTATGCAATGCTGAAGTATTTTTATGTATTTAATATCAGTTTGTTAAAAGAATTTTGTTATCCTGGGTATTAATAAAATGATCTCAAAATTTGACAACTATGGCTTCTGTTTTGATTGGTACATTATCACAGTGCATTTGGTTATGAATTATACTTTGAATTTGAAGTACATAGGTGTTTCATAGATATCTAAATTCAGTAAATACATTGTTTTTGCTACAGTGCTATGCTCAACCAAAATGTTGTATTACTGTAAAAATTAAGAATTTTATCTTTACCATTGAACTTTTCAAATGAAGTTAGATAGAATTCCCAATAATAGATGTTTCGCTTCCACAGAATAAACTTCGAGAAGCTTTACTTTGTTTCCATGAGCTGAAGAGAAGAAGACTAAACCATTATTGGAATCAATCTGACTGATTTTCTATTTAAACCTTCTGATGACATTGAGATAAAACCAGTATCACTTAATTGATGGAAAAATTATTTTACTAATGGAGACAACGTATTAACAGCTATAACTTTACTTCATACTTAAATTAGAAAACTTGAAAAATGAACAAAATTAATTTAGATCCACTGTCATCTGTTTTAATGCTGAATGTTCAGTACAATAGCCACAGCCACAGGTGGCTATTTAGATTTTAATTAAAGTTAACTAAATTTAAAATTCAGTTCCTCAGTTGCATGAGTCACATTTTAAACCACATTTTAATTGCTCAGGAGCCTGATATAGACCATTTCCATTCTCTAAGAAAGTTCTGTTGGACAGTACTGCATTATGAAAAGTCATGCCCAACAAGATGCAGACTCACTTTCTGCAGCTGTAGAAGCATGGTTTTCAGGGAGTCACAAGATAATCACTAACTTACAAAGTAGATGCTCAGGTTTCTTCAGGAATTTTGTCTCTTCTGACTTTCTGTGGTTGGTGTCATCACTCCAGCCCCCATGATAAACGTCAACTAACATTCTGTTCATGTTACATTTCCATTATCAACTTCTTGAGAAGCAGAAATGTAGTATTTAATTTTTTGTTTAACATGTACTTGATAGCTTTTTTTTAGTTGCTACTGAAAGGTATTTTATTAAAAGGCATAATCAATAAAATTAACATTTAGTTTTATTCCTATGGTAAATGACAAAAACACTGTCAAGATAGTCAGACTACTCTAAAAGCTCAACTTAACTATTTAACTTAACTATTTCTTGCATGTATTTCTCACTAATTCCACTGTATTTCACTCTAATTTTCCATTAGTACTACCAACTGGCAGCTGCAACTTTCTACATCTCCCTCACTGGCTGGCTGATGGCACCAAATAGTCAGTAGGGACAGCAGTATTCAGTAGGGACAGTGATATGAGGTACTTACCCCATCACCACTGAAGACTGAAAGAAATCGCTGTAGGGCCTCTTGACTGACTTCACTTTGGTTTTTGTCTGTTAGCACCTGTTGTCTGTGAAAGGAGGTATTAGTAGTGTTGCATCAAGAAAGGATTGGAATGGGGAGATGGGTAATCATTTGTCTTTCAGATTTACCTATGTGATAAAGTGAGAATTCTATTCATTGTACATGTTTCACTACTAAACAAGATCATGGCAGAAGCTGGAAGTGCAAAGAAGAGGTCTGTCAAACTCACCCAACCAGTTTTGATGCAAATAATACTAATATATTTTTTTAGAAGATACTACATTTTATTTATTTTTTAAAATTTATGTATTTTTTTAGTAACCTCTACACCCAACATGGGGCTTGAACTCACAACTCGAGATTAAGAGTCATATGCTTTTCCGACTGAGCCAGCCAGGTGCCCCAATACTAATATGTCTTAAAATAAAAAAATTGAGGACAGGGGCGCCTAGGTGGCACAGTCGTTAAGCGTCTGCCTTCGGCTCAGGTCATGATCCGAGGGTCCTGGGATTGAGTCCCACATCGGGTTCCCTGCTCCTCGGGAAGCCTGCTTCTCCCTCTCCCCCTGCTTGTGTTCCCTCTCTCGCTCTGTCCCTCTCTGTCAAATAAATAAATAAAATCTTTAAAAAAAAATTGAGGACAGATTCTAAACCAACTGGATGTATAAATCAGGAATGTCCTAGTCTGGGGCACCTGGGTGGCTCATTCAGTTAAGTGTCTGCCTTCGGTTCAGGTCATGATCCCAGGATCCTGGGATCAAGCCCGCTTCTGGCTTCTTGCTCAGCAGAGAGTCTGCTTTTCCCTCTGCCTCTCCCCCTGGCTTGTGCTTTCTCTCTTGCTCTCTCTCAAATAAATAAAATCTTTAAAAAAACAAAAATATCCTAGGCAAAAAGACTAATGGTCCTTCTGTTTATTTCCTATAGAAGGGAGTCCAAGCTCCTTACTCTTGGATTAAGGTCCTTGTAAATAGGGTGACCCCCAATCTGCATTTTCTTTCTCAATTTCCTGTACTGTCTGCTCTAAGTGAACTCCCTCATATTTTACTAACTTGGTATTTTGGTTTATGTGGTTTCCTCTGTTTGGAACTGCTCTTTTCACCAATCTCAGCATATCCAGTTCTACTTGCCCTGCTTGCCCTTTGACTTCCCAGTGTAGATACCACCTTTCTTATGAACCTCTACAGTTCTTTATGTAGCTTCTCTTTGCCATTTGCCATGTTATTTTTGTATTTTGTTTGCTTTTGTATGTGTCAGGACACATACAGATAGGACACATACCAAATGAATATAAGCACCAGGAAGGCAAGGGGTTTAAAACAAGATTTGAGAGATACAGATGGCCATTTGAATAATCAGCTTTGGATAATTGAGCTCTTATATCCATCCACTTATTCATTCAACAAACATTTATCAAGACTTCTATATGTCAGAGATGGCTTTGTGCTAGAGGCACAACGGTGAGCAAGGTAGACTTTGTCCCTGTTGTTAACAAAAATTACCCATTCATCTTTCTTACATTATTACAGATAAAGAATTTTATGCCACGGAGAAACTGGAGAGAACATTAAATTCACCTTTCATTTTATAGGATAGGAGATTAGCAGGCTTTGTTATTGAGGTTTATGTATGTAAAATGAGAAAACATTGACTAACACTTTGATTTTATTGGAAAAAAGATAAAGTATTCCAAAAAAAATTAATAGGCCTGAAACTGGGTGACTTTTTTTTTTTCTTTTCTGAAACTTGAACGACATCTTAATGAGTGTGTTTCCTTCACAGTTATATTGTGACTTGTGGAAGTGATGGTGATGTGAGGATTTGGGAAGACTTGGATGATGATGACCCTAAGTCCATTAACGTTGGAGAAAAGGCATATTCATGTGCTTTGAAGGTATTAAAAACATTTATAGCAACTGATGAGAAATGATACTGCTGTGTGATTTTTTATGTATGGGTGAAGAATATTTTTGTTGAAGTTTTGAATGTAGATACACTTTTTGTTTGTTTCTCTTATGAAATAATAACATTCAAATATGTATAATAATGCCATAAATTGCCTGAAATTTTTACAAGTAAAATCTGAATCTGAATGGGTTTAAAATCTGGATGGTTTATTAAAGGTGATTAATGGTTTATTAGTGGTAAACTAATTAAGATATTTGCAAGAAACTATACTTTTTCTTTTGAGATTTAGATGTTCCCTTTTTTTCCCTTTGAGAGAAAACTCCATGGCATTTTCAGGTTTTTAGTTCACTAATTTAGACAACTAATTACACTAGAAAAGAGGAATATTTTAACTTTTTCAAGACATATACATGTTTCATGTTTCTAATGTTTTATGTAAGGTAAATATGCGAGTGATATCTGTAGGTTATTTGGAGAATGGAGACATGTTTTCAGAAGGCCTTTGCAAACTAAGTATGTAAAAACCACTAAGCTTTTTATTTGTGATGAATTTTGAGTATTGTATTTGGGTAGAAAAAATATTTTCACAGAATTCATGTTTTTTTTTCAAACTCAGGCTCATTAGGGTAGATGAATGAGATGGTCTTTAGATACTTTCGATATTCTTTTTTAAATGTTATGTATAGGGGCACTTGGGTGGCGCAGTCAGTTAAGCTTCTGACTCTTGGTTTCGGCTCTGGTCGTGGTCTCAGGGTTGTGAGATTGAGCCCTGTATCAGGCTCTGTGCTCATCGTGGAGTCTGCTTGAGTTTCTCTCTCCCTCTCCCCCTCCTGCTCATTCTCGCATGCGTGTACGTGCTCTCTCTCAAATAAATAAATAAATCTTAAAAAAAATAAAATGGTCATATATAATGGAAAATATATTCCCAGATGGAAAAATATAGATGACCAACATATATTAGATACAAGTTAAATTTCACTAATAAGCAAAGAAGTACAAATTAAACAATTGGATTTTTTTTTTCTATCAGATTGGCAAGGATGAAAAATATTGCTAATTCCGTAATAGTGAGGATTTGGAGAAGTAAGTATTTGTTAAGGAAAAACACTCTCCCATCTTTTTCCTTTACTCTCACACTACTACCTTCCTCGTAACACTTCCAACACCAGATGTGTGGGTTTTTTTCCCCTACATCAAAGCAATTCTCTGCAATACTGGCTGGAGTATACTGGAGCCAATACTGGCTCACAGGAGTGAGCATAGACCTTATAGGTCAGGGGCTCAGTCCCACGAGACTGCCCCCACTTTAGATAACAGTTGTAAGTAGTAGGTCCCCAGGTTACCCACAGCATCTGTCCTACTTGGCTATAAGTCAGAGGTTCCCACGACCCCCTACTTGGAGTCAATCTTTTGCTACAACAGCTCACAGAATTCAGGGAAACACTCCTACCAGTTCATTATATAGTGAAATATAGATAAAGGATACAGGTGAACAGCCAGATGAAGAGATACATAGGATAAGGTCTGAAAGGCTCTTTTTTTCCCATGGAGTTGGGGTCCGCCACCCTCCTGTTATGGGGATGTGTTCACCAAGCCGGAAGCTCCTTGAACCCCATACCATTGGGATTTTTATGGAGGCTTCATTACATTGGCATAATTTGATTATGCCATTATTAACTCCATTTCCAGCCCTTCTCCCTTTCCCAGATGATGATGGGATAAGGCTGAAAGTTCCAAGCTTCTAATCATGGTTTGATTTTTCTGATGAGCAGCCCTCATCCTGAAGCTATCCAGGAGTCCACCAAGAATTGCCTCCTTAGGAATGTCTTTTCTATCAAATTTCAAGGGATTTAAGAGCTTTATGTCAGGAACTGGGATCAAAGACCAAATATTAGAGCAAAAGCTGCTCCTAGTAGTCTTGTCACTTAGGAAATTACAAGGGTTTTAGGAACTCTGTGCCAGGAATGGGAGACAGAGACCAATATGTATTTTCTGTTATTTTATAGTATTGCACAACAGTTGTTGGAAGTGTAACTGGGGAGTTTTTGTTTTTTTTGTTTTTTGCGGGGAGAAGGGCAGAGGGAGGAGAGAGAGAATCTTAAGCAGGCTCCACACAGGGCTCCATCTCATGAGCCTGAGATCATGACCTGAGCTGAAATCAAGTCAGATGCTTAACCAACTGAGCCACCCAGGTGCCCCTAGGGAGCTTTTTAAGAAGTAAATTCAGGGGTGTCTGAGTGGTTCAGTGGTTGAGCGACCTACTCTCGATTTCAGCTCGGTTCATGATCTCAGGGTGGTGAGATAGAGCCCCATGTTAGGCTCCGTGCTCTGTGCAGAGTCTTCTTGTCCATCTCCCTCTGCTCTTCACACCTTCCCCTTTTCTCACTTTCACTCAAATAAAAAGAAAAAAGGGAGTAAATTCATGCTTTATATCAAACTTCGAATGCACACGGTCATTTCTGGCTATTTACCCTGAGGGAATTCTTATACACTTTCATATTTGTGTGGTCAAGGATATTAGTAAAACTATTGTTTATAATAGCAAAAGTTAGAACTAATTGAAGTATCCTTCAGGAGAGAATTTGTTTTGTAAAATTTTTTTTTAAGATTTTATTTATTTATTTGAGAGATGGCAAGAGAAAACATGAGGGGGGCAGTGTGAAGAGGGAGAAGCAGGCTCCCTGCTGAGCAGAGAGCCTGACCCGGACTGGGGCTGGATCCCAGGACCCTGGGATCATGATCTGAGCTGAAGGCAGATGCTTAACCAACTGAACCACCCAGACGTCCCTGTTTTATAAATTTTGGGAGACTTATGTAATGTATTACTACGTAGCCACACACACACAGAAAAAGAGTGAGTGCTATATATCTTCGTCTGCAAAGATATTTACGGTGAGTTGAAAAATGAAGAGTTGCAGAGTAGTCTGTATTGTGTAGTCTTTTTTTTTTTTTTTTTTTTTTTTTTTAGATTTTATTTATTTATTTGAGAGAGAGAATGAGAGACAGAGAGCACGAGAGGGAAGAGGGTCAGAGGGAGAAGCAGACCCCCCGCTGAGCAGGGAGCCCGATGCGGGACTCGATCCCAGGACTCCAGGATCATGACCTGAGCTGAAGGCAGTCGCTTAACCAACTGAGCCACCCAGGCGCCCCTGTATTGTGTAGTCTTATGTTTGTTAAAATAAAGGATATATGTACATAAATGTATTTAAGAAAGTTAGAAAGACTTAACCCCAAAATGTTAATGGAGATTACTTCATAAGAGTAGGGAAACTCACTCTGCCCAGAATAATTTCATGTTGTTATTTTTCTTCCACAGTATGTATGCACTGCATTTGTGTATGAAAAGACTGTAAGGAAGAAAAAAAAAGTGGTCTTGTAGTAGTTTCCTAGGGCAGCTGTAATAAATTTTCACAAACTTGGTGGCATAAAACAACAGAAAATTATTGTCTCATAGTTCAGAAGGCAAAATGCCTGAAATCAGGGTGTGGGCAGGATTAGCTCCTTTTGAGCCCTGTCTGTTCCATGCCTCTCTTCTAGCTTCTGGTGGTTGCCAGTTATCCTCAGTGTTCCTTTATTGGAAGATACATCACTCCAGTCTCTGCCTCCGTCTTCACATTGCCCTCTTCTCTGTGTCTTTGTGTCTCACATCTTCTCTCCATTTTCTTACAAGGCCATCAGTCATTAGATTTAAATCCTTTTTTTTTTTTTAAGATTTTATTTATTTATTTGACAGAGACAGCAAGAGAGAGATCACAAGCAGGGGGAGTGGGAGAGGGAGAAGCAGGCTTTCTGCTGAGCAGGGAGCCCAACACCGGGCTCGATTCCAGGACCCAGGGATCATGACCCAAGCCAAAGGCAGACGCTCAACGACTGAGCTACCCAGGCGCCCCTAGATTTAGATCCTTAACTTACTACATGTGCAAAGACCCAATTTCTAAATAAGACCACATTCACGGGTACCTGGGCTTAGGACTTAGGCATGTCTTTTGGGGGCCATTATTCAATGAACTACAAGTCTGATAGTCTGTGCTAAAATGTTTTCTTTGGCTTTAGGAATAGAGTTTATGGTACTTCATTGAAATGACATTACCACACAGCCATGTGAAGCTGACAATTTTACAACAGATTTCATTAAAAATATAATTGCTTATAAATATACTTTCTGTTTTTGGAGTCAGTGGTACAGGGAAGTACAGTTAGGTGTTTTGTTTGAGAACAAAGTGGAGAAAATATCACTCTCCAAAATAGTGAAAATGAGATGAATCAACTGGTAGTAATAGTTAATGCTTGCATAGTATTGTACATTGTCAAAGCCTTTTAACAAAGATATGGGGAAGTATGTGAAATTACCTCCATTTTATTCTTGGGAAAGTCAAAGCTCTGAGGAAGGTCAAATGACACAGTTGGGAAGAGACACAGTGGGCTGGAGCTCAAGTCAGCCTGTGCTGGGATCCATTCTTCTCAATCCACTAGGGAGAAGAGTGATCTGACCTGATCCCTGATCCTTTGGGTGTTTTCTCTTTTTTAATTTTACTAGTTGATAAAGTACTGATAGTGATGTGGTTTCCCAGTAGATTTGTTGGAAATTGACTCCAAAGCAAGTCCTTTATTCAGGTCTCTTGGGTGAGTAAGTACAGATAAATACTTTAATATTTTCACATGAATAGAGGACCAGTTAATGTGTTATTAAAGAATTACCAAAATTCTTTACTAGATCTAACAGGAGGCTTAGTCAGATTCTACTGAGACATCTGTCTGCCAAGTAAAGCACAGCCAGGTTGCAAAATTCCTGTGCATGAACACAAATAGTTGGTGTTTCTGCAGTTTCTCTGCATCATCAGTGTTGTCTTGAGTTGGTTATAGTTTTTCTTGAATTCTCTTCTTGTTTTCATATTTAAGTTGTTGTTTAGCTTCAACATGATAGATTTAGTGTATTGTGGATTGTTTAATTACTTACAGTAGTTACAATGTAGGCATAAGCAGTATTTTTCACCAATTTTCCAGTAATTGAAGATAAGTATGTATTATAGTTCAAATCTGAATCATCTATACTGTTACTTGAACAGATGTATGTATCTTCCCTAATTTTTCTATATAGTAACATGTCACTGTATTACTAAGTTCTTTTTCCGTTGGAGTGGGAGCAGGTGCTGTAGATAAGCGGAGGGTCTTATATGTGCAAATAAGACTGAGACCTGTTGCTGTAGGATATTCATTAACAAACTTGAGTAATTTATTTCTTTGGCAGTTAGCATTTAATCTCAATAAATTGGCCATATGAATTATCAGAGCATGTATGGTTGGTAGACTATGATTTAGTCTGTCAGGACTTAGTTCCTCCTAGAGAAGTGATAAAATTAAGGTTCTAGGGCAGATACTTGACCTTTTATGATTCTTAGCCAAAATCTATGCAGAGCAGTGGTGTCTGCTGATCATTTTCAGATCCTAAAACTTGGTTTATTTAATGTTTTTATTATTTTCTAAGAAAGTTATTTATATTTTTAATTCCAGTATAATTAACGTACAGTGTTATATTAGTTCCAGTTGTACAATATAGTAATTCTCAACAGTTTTACAGTGCTCAGCATTATAAGTGTATTCTTTTTGGATCTTCCTACTTGCTGTCTTCCTATTTAGTGTTTTTAAAGAGAAGCCATGGATTCTGCATCTAGATTTTACCTATTCCAAAAAGGCATCTAATGATTTTATCATGGAAACACAGGGCAACACTATGGTGGTTGTTGATGTATGATGTGCTGTTCCCTCACTGAGACTAGCTGTTTTTTTTCTCTGAAAAACTCTCTTGAGTCTCTTTCATGACACTTGGGGATGCATAAAAATACTATTTAAATCATTTTCTTGTCAGAAGTAAATGAAAATCCAGAGGCCAAAAATTTGGCTGGTGAAGGGAGAATTAAATTCCATAAAGGTTAGTAAGTAAATTTTTCTTGCTAATAGACACTTCAGGAAACTTGTACATTGAGTGATGATTTTTCTCTTGACATTAACTACATTTATAAGTTTTTATGTTTTTTTATAGGATTGTTAAGTGTGGAAAGACTCAATTGATTTGGACTTTTTTGCCAATGTTTCTTTTAGAATGGGAAATTGGTCACTGCAGTATCCAATAATACTATTCAAGTCCACACATTTCCTGAAGGAGTTCCAGATGGTATATTGACTCGGTTCACCACAAATGCAAACCATGTGGTCTTTAATGGGGATGGTGCAAAAATTGCTGCAGGATCTAGGTAAGGTCCTCTGGTACCAGAAAAGAAAGTAATATTAGAACAGAATGGCCTCATTCATTGGCTTCAGGGTTACATTTTCAGGACATTTCCATCCTGAAAGACATTTCTGTCCCTTTCAGGACATTTCTGTCCCTTCTGTGTGTGTGTGTGTGTGTGTGTGTGTGTGTGTGTGTGACGTAATTTTTTGCGGGGTGCGGAGGCTTCAGAGGGAGAGGGAGACCGAAAACTTTAAGTAGGCTCCATGCCCAGCGCAGAGCCTGATGTGGGGCTCTATCTCACAACCCCAAGGTCATGACCTGAGCTGAAATCAGGAGTCAGATGTTTAACCAACTGAGCCACCCAGGTGTCCCACTTAATTTTTATATTCAAGTCTTTAGTAAAGGTTTTTGAGGGCAACCTTGTGCTTCTTTGTGAATTGAGATATCTTGCTTTGCAGACAGTAAATGCTGAAAAAGATTGGGGAAACATGATAGTTTGATACGAAATTTTAAAAATAATTTCGGGTAGAACCTGGACTGTCAGTATTTTTGTTGTTTCTCTTGATGCTTATTTGTCATAGGAAAAAAAAGGAACTAATGAATTGCTGAGGTTAAGTAAAAGGCATAGTACTTTTCTTTTCTTTTTTTTAAGGATTTATTTATTTTAGATTGTGCATGAGCAGGGGGAGGGAGAGAGAAAATCTCAAGCAGACCTGCTGAGTGTGGAGCCAACACAGGGCTGGATCCCAGGGACCCAGAGATCATGACCTGAGCCAATATCAAGAGCTGGCCTCTTAACCAACTGAGCTACCCAGGTGTCCCTGACATAGTACTTTTTTTTTTTTAAGATTTTATTTATTTATTTGACAGAGATTGACACAGCGAGAGAGGGAACACAAGCAGGGGGAGTGGGAGAGGAAGAAGCAGGCTTTCCTGCAGAGCAGGGAGCCCGACATGGGGCTCGATTCCAGAAGCCAGGGATCATGACCTGAGCCGAAGGCAGACGCTTAACGACTGAGCCACCCAGGTGCCCTTGACATAGTACTTTTAAAAGTGGTTGTGACTTAAAAATAAAAATGGTTGGGACTTTAATTAATAAGTAATAGAAGCTTAAGATATAACTAAGGAAACCAGTTAGGAAGTATTTGTAGTTTATTTATTTATTTATTTTTTTAAAGATTTTATTTACTTGTCAGAGAGAGAGAGAGCACAAGCAGAGGGAGAAGCAGGCAGAGGGAGAAGCAGGCTCCCTGCTGAGCAAGGAGCCTGATGTGGGACTTGATCCCAGGACCAGGGTATCAAGACCTGAGCTGAAGGCAGGTGCTCAACCGACTGAGCCACCCAAGCATCCCAAAGTGTTTGTATTTTAAAGGGAAATCCTGAGTTGTGTTTTTAGTATCTTCATGGGGCAAGATTAAAAAGTAGGTCCTTAAATTTGGATGCCAAATTCTACATGTTGCTATAAAGAAATTATGACATTTACTCTTGTGATTTTGAAATATTTGGGTCATAGATTTTAGGAGAGGCTTTTGTATGGGTATTTATTAATGTCCGTTATACATTACTCTTACTGTTCATAGTGATTTTCTAGTCAAAGTTGTGGATGTGATGGATTGCAGCCAACAGAAAACATTTCGAGGACATGATGCTCCTGTTTTAAGTCTTTCCTTTGATCCTAAGGACATCTTTCTGGTAATCATTTTTTCCTTTTGTTCTTTTTTTTTTTCCTTCAATATGTTTAAAATTGTAAGAGAATTAGCAGAAAATTTCACACAGTTGATGAAAAGGCTATTTGGTTTATCAGTTGAACCAGTTTCCATATGGTATTATGGCTGTAACTATAGAGAAATTTATTGTTTTATTCCTGCAGGCATCAGCTAGTTGTGATGGAACTGTCAAAGTGTGGCAAATTTCAGATCAGGTAAACTTATCAATTTGAATTTAAGACTTTATGCTCGTTTCTGTCATAAATGAGGTGTTACATAGCTTTGGACTAAATAATTCTTTTTCTTTATAGTTTGTTTCTTTTGAGTAGCATTGAATACTGTTTTTGTCATCAAATTCTGTAATAATCTAATGTGAAAGTGTGTTGAAGACTAACTGTACCCAATCACAAGGGAAATTGATTTATAGTTCAGTTTTAGGTTTTATAAATCAGTGGGGAAAAATCAGTCAGTATATATTTACTATACTATAAACTACCATGTGTTGGGATCTTGATGTTAGGGATACAAAAATAAAATAAGACATTGGCCATACTTTATTTGGAGAGTCACATAAATGACTTATTCTAACCAACCTGATAAGTTTTAAAGGAGGTATGAAGAAAGAGCTCTCTGGATTGACAGAGGGAACCATTAATTTTTCCTGAGGCATTCTAGAGATAATGTGGCTGCTGAGAAAAGTATCCCCCACAGAGTATGCCTCAATAGCCACAGTTTTTTCCCCTTATGTTTGAAATGTTTAAATGGGGTTGACTTTGATACCTTAACATTTTATAGGAGATTTCTTAACTTTATCTTTGTAGATGTTTTAAGATTTTAATGTATTGGTTTTTCTTTTAAATGTGTGTGTATATACGTTTATTCAGTGAGTATATTGTTCGCTTATTCTACATAGGAAATACGCTTATTTAGTTATTTAAGATTTGTGCTTTTTATACCTCTGAATTATTTAAAGTAATTTAGGTAAATCAGATATCATAGTTAGATGAAAGTGAATTAAGTGGCTTTTTTCATAGCAGTATGTCAGCTTGAAGAAAGCACCTATGAAATATATTCCATTTTGCATATCTCTTGGAGAAGTTTCATAAAGGGAAATAAATTTTCTTTTTTAAAATATCAGACATGTACTGTTAGTTGGCCACTGCTACAAAAATGCAATGATGTGATAAATGCAAAATCAATCTGCAGACTTGCTTGGCATCCAAAAAGTGGGAAGGTGAGTGACTCTTACTTTTCAGCCTTTGTTTTAGTCATTTCTTCTAGTTCTTGTCAACTTTGAATGTGAGAATAGTAGAATTTGTTTTTTTAAATTGTAACTGTTTCATTTAGGTTGTAAATTTTAGTGCCCCAAGCCAACCAATTAATATTGGTATGTTTTAAGAAACATTTTAACTTTGGGGGTGGCTGGGTGGCTCTGTTGGTTAAAGCATCCGACTCGTGGTGTGGGCTCAGGTCTCAATCTCTCAGGGTTGTGGGTTCAAGCCCCAGGTTGGGCTCCAGCCTACTTAAAAAACAAAAAACATTTTAACTTTGTAAAGGTTCTTTCCTTGTATGAATTAATTTTATATTCTTCTTTATTTTTGTATTTAATGGAACAACTCTGGAAACAGTCTTGTTATGTCTACTCTTACTAGTAGCGTTTAACATTTTGGAGGTAGTAGCTGATAGGCAGGAGATAGGAACTGTTTGAAAAGAAGAAGGAGAATACTTATTATTTACAAATGAAATGGTTGACTATAAGGAGATCTTAAGAAATCAACTGAGGGAAAAATATTATTAGTAAGAAAATCCAGTAAGGTAGTTGGAAACAAACTAATATACAAAACCAATAATAATCCTATATATAAATAATAACCATTTAGAAAATATATGGTGGAGAAAAAAATGATGCATTTACTGTGAAATCAAAAAAGATGAAATAACAAGGGTAAACTTACCAAAATGTGAAAGGGCTATATAAAGAAAACTTTAACATTCTATCAAGAGGAGTAAAAGAAGACTTAAATAGAAAAATATATTCCATTTTTAGAAAGGAATTTTCAATATAAAGATGTCAGTTCTTTCTGGGGTGCCTGGGTGGCTCAGATGGTTAAGCATCTGCTTTCGGCTCAGGTCATCATCCCAGGGTCCTGGGATCGAGCCCCACATCAGGCTCCTGGCTCAGTGGGGGGCCTGCTCCTTCTCCCTCTGCCTCTCTCCCTGCTCATGCTCTCTCTCTCTATCTCTGTGTCTCAAATGAATAAATAAAATCTTAAAAAAAAAAAAAAAAAGATGTCAGTTCTTTCTTAAATTAACCTGTAGTTTTTGAGAACATTCTAATATAAGATATCAGTACGGTGTTTGAAGGGGACCATAGAGCCACCCAGGTACCCCAAGAGCTAATTTTCTTAATATTCAGAAAGTTCTTATAAGTCAGGGTGCCTGGATGGCTCAGTAGGTTAAGCATCTGACTTTGGCTCAGGTCATGATCTGGGGATCCTGGGATCAAGCCCTACATTGGGCTCTCCCCACTTATTGGGGAGTTGGTTTGTCCCTCTGCCCCTCCCCCCACTAGTGCTCTCTCACATACACACTGTCTCTCTCTCAAATAAATAGTTAAAAAAAAAGTTCTTAAAAATCAGTAAGATCTGGGGTGCCTGCCTGGCTCGTTTGGAGGAGTGTGTATGTAACTCTTGATCTCGGGGTTGTGAGTTTGAGCCCCACATTGGGTGTAGAGATGACTTAAAAGTAAAATCTTTTGGGGCACCTGGGTGGCTCAGTTGGTTAAATGTCTGCCTTCAGCTCAGGTCATGATCTCAGGGTCCTGGGATCGAGCCCCACATCAGGCTCCCTGCTCAGTGGGGAGTCTGCTTCTCCCTCTCCCTTGGCCTGTCTACCCCTGCTTGTTTTCTCTCTCTCTCTGAAATAAATAAATAAAATCTTTGAAAAAAAATAAAAATAAAATCTTTCAAAAAAAAAGTCAATAAGATCCTAATAGAAAGGTGGTCATGGACATGAACAGTGTACATAAAAAGATAATATAGGTGACTTTTAACGTATGAAAGTATATGGAACCTTTCATACCAAAAGAAATACAAATTGAAACTATTGTGATAGCCTGTTTTTCATTTATTGGATGTTCAAACATCAAAAGTTTGATTATATACTATGTGGAAGAGAGTGGCAGTTTTTATCAGAATGAACAACAGTACTAGTTCTAGGCATAAATCCTATAAGCATATTTATATATATGCATTACAGGGTATGTATAATGAAAATGTTGCATCACTGTTTATAGTAGCAAAAGAATAGGAACATACTAAATGTTTATTAATAGGAACTGGTTAAATAAATCCTGGTATTCCTGAAAGTAGGATATTCTGCAATTGTTAAAGTGAGGTAGATCTGTATGTCCTCATTGGGAATAGTCTTCTGATACATTGTGAAATAAAAAACATCAAGCTGTAGAGCAGTAGGTATAAATAGAATTCTATTGTTTATTGTGTATGTACTTGTGTATATATATATATATATATGTACCTATGAATTCTTTTTTTTTTTTTTAAAGATTTTATTTATTTGACAGAGAGCAAGCACAAGTAAGGGGGAGAAGCAGAGGGAGTGGGAGAAGCAGACTCCTGGCTGAGCAGGGAGCATGACAAGGGGCTCAATCCCAGGACCCCGGGATCATGACCTGAGCTGAAGGCAGATGCTTAACTGACTGAGCCACCCAGGCACCCCTGTACCTATGCATTCTTGTGCAGTCTATGCTTATGTGTACCTTTGGGAAGTAGAAATAGGATTTAGGGGTGGGAGGGAGACTTTCTTTTAATCTATGCCCTTTGTAGCATGTAAACTCTTAAGACTACTACATTCTGCATTAAAGTGATAGTTGAGGATTTAGTATGTATTTTTTCTTTGCTCATGAAATATTAATCTAATTTAAAAATCAATACAATTAACATAGTTTTTCTGTTCATAAATATTTTTCTCTTTTTTGTATAAACATGGAAATACTGTATTTTTTCTATTAGTCTCTTTCTTTGGAAGAATGTGTAAGAAGATCAGTTTCCTTTTCTTAAGATATTTAAAGCATTCTGGACCTATTTCTTTCCTTTTGGCAAATGAGATGAATGTTTAGATCCAAAGGACTTAGATTCCTGAGAAGTAGTATCAAAAATACGTAACTACAAGTGCTCTGGTTTTCAGTGCAAGCAATAGAGCGATCACTCATTCTTTGCTTATCAAAATTTTAAGTAATTTTCTGAGTTTTGTTAGTTGCCAATTAAAGTACAGTTTTGCTTTATGTTTCATAGTCTTATTTGGATGATTTTTTTTTTTCTTTTTTTCCTCTCTAATTTAATGTAAACTTTTGTTTAAATCATTTATCTTTCCTAATAGTTACTGGCAGTTCCTGTGGAAAAGTCTGTTAAGCTATATAGAAGAGAAACATGGAATAATCAACATGATCTTTCAGATAATTTCATCTCTCAGGTACGTTTTTTAAGTGAAACTTTCATTAGGCTAACAGGAATATTTCACGCATACTTTGCCTAAATACAGTTGTAGTTAAGTATTGTTGGACATGGAGAACAACCTCAAATTTTGTGCATGTGTCCACCTTTTGCCCCTCAGCCTTTCTTCATTTAGCCAGTAACTGGACAGTAGATAGGTCTTTGCTAGGTCCTTTGTGAACTCTCTCCTTGTGAAATTTGATAAGACAGTCTCTTAATTTATAAGAAGTCAAATTTAACCCTAACATAGTATTAGAACATGTTATTTTCACATTATCAGTAATTCATTAGCCTTTATTGTTAAGTGAGTTTCATTGAGACTTATGATCATAGACTCTGGAATTTTAGAGCAGGAAATGTTCTATATTCTCTCTCTCTTCTTTTAAACATTTCCATTTGGCTCTCAAGAGGCCCAGTAGGTCAGCAGTGGCTTAATATGATTCACTTCACTTAGTATGGTTCTCTTCATCTTGATAGTGACAGCTGAGAGGATACTTTTTATGATTTCTCTTCTAGGATAATAACAGTTTTTAGATTTTGCTTTTAAAATTGTGCCAGTATAATTTTCTCATGGTAAACAAAGTAATAGCGGCTAGTGATAATTGAATATTACTGAAAAAGAAAGTTAAAAAATAAGCAAACTGTCTTGCCATTTATGAATCAATTTAATTAGAAGTTACATAGAATATGAGTTGTAAAAATTTGAATTTGGTAATAAAATAAGTGTTTAGTTTCAAATTGTGCAAATTGTTATTTATTAATTGTTTTTCCTCATAGGCCCTAAATGTAGTAACCTGGTCTCCCTGTGGGCAATATTTAGCTGCAGGGAGTATTAATGGTTTAATTATAGTTTGGAATGTGGAAACCAAAGATTGCATGGAAAGGTATGATTCAACATATCTTTTGTCTTTTTTTTTTTTTTCAACTAATCTCTATACCCAATGTGGGGCTTAAACTCATGACCCTGAGATCAAGAGTTGGATGCTCTACTGACTGAGCCAGCCAGGCACCGCCTTTTATCTTTTTTTTTTTTCTTATTTCTATTAGATTTTTGCTTATTATGAAATATTTCAAATTTTTGCAAGTATTAGATTGTCAGAATACAAACAGAGTTATTAGTTTGTCAGAAGTCATTTAACCTTTTCTAACTAAAATTTACCTAAAGAAATGTATAGTTTATATACTTTTGGTAGTGTTTTAAGAACTCACTTTTTAATTTTTAGGGTGAAACATGAGAAAGGTTATGCAATTTGTGGCCTGGCATGGCATCCTACTTGTGGTCGAATAGCTTATACTGATGCAGAAGGAAATCTAGGGCTCCTGGAGAATGTTTGTGAACCCAGTGGAAAGACATCAAGCAGTAAGGTAATAAGTAATAGATGGTGAAATAGTTTCTTCAAAGTCTTTTGTGGTCATATGGGTTTGGAAAACACCACAAAATACATTACTTTCTTAGAAAATTATAATTCATGTTATTATATTAGATGTTCAGTAATGATTTATCACAAAGAAAACTGTTTAGACTTGTTTAACCTAATGTTTCCTAAATATATTTTACTGAGAAGCTTTTCCCCCTCCATATAATGCCTATTACTATTCCTTGGCTTTATAAAGAATACCATTATGAAATACTATTTTAGTATCCTGGTGTTCTGGAGATTGTTATTTAAATAAATATAGATAAAAATTAGAGTTTATAACTTAGTTTAGCCTATAAACCTTTTCTGCTCTGCATTAGTTTTAATTCTTAGAGCTACCCTTGCATGTCTTAATGCTTAGCCATCTGGCCTTACTGAACTTCTTTAAACAGGCCACCTTGTTTTATACAACTCCTTGTTTTTGTTTGTTATTCTTCCTGCCTGGCAAATATACCCAGTCATATTTTAAGTCTTGGTTTAGGGTTCCAGTTAAAGATCATTCACTTAACATACCCATTTATGTTTACTCAGATACTGATACCTGGAACCCCTGGAAAATAGAAGCATGATGGGACACTTAAGTTTAGCTTCTCAAAAAGTCGAAAAATTGACTCCTGAGACTGCAGTTGGGGGAAAGCGGAGATGCAATTCAGCCTGCCTGACTGAATCCCCCAATGATTCAGAATTTGGTAGCACTAGGCACTTCTAAAAGTGGGGTTGAAAACAGGAGGATTGGTTTAATAAACAAGTAGATATCTCTAGTCTCAACATTAGTGTGCACAGCTAGGTAACTGCTTTCCCTCACTGCCATGTATATTCTGGCAGAATGCTGGAGATTTGTCCTCTAGAAAAGTACAACAGAGAAGGTGTCTGGTTGGTACACTAAGTACAGTTGAGCAGCATTGGGTGGAAGAGGAGTACTGTACTGAAAAGGATTAAATGAAAATGTATATACTTGGATGTTAAAATTCCCAGCTTATTTTTCATACTTGGCTCCTACAGCATTGTCAGCCAGTCTTAGGCTTTTCAGGCAAGAGATTGGAAGAATCGTCTTTGGGGAATCTGTCCAAGAAAAAAAGACCTAAAGAGAGAGAAGATTCTTAACTCCAGGGAAAAAATTTATAAAAGGAAGGGAAAGTGATCACAATATACCACATTTATAAAATGAGGATAGGAATAATGTCTACCACCTAGAGTTTTATTGTGAGAATTACATGAATTATATATAAAATTAGAACAGTCTCTAGCACAACACTTTATAAGTTATTATTTTTATTTAACCATTTAAATGGTACCATGAGTACCATTTACATGGTCATAATAATCTAAATTCTGTATATTGATCCAACCAAAATGAGAATATATCTATATTGGGAGGATTGGTGTAGGGGAATAGTGTACATACGTACAAGAGAGTAGGGGTGGTTGAAAATTACACCAAATCCTCATGTTTCCTAATATACAGAAGTTAATAGGATCAGTTTAATAGATAATGATTAAAACTGAAAAATCAAAAAAATAGCACTAGAATATTATTTAAAACTATGGAGGAAGGTATCAAAAGAATCATCTAAAAGAATAGAAAAGTAAGTTGGAGGCTCTGCAGGAGGACTGTTTTCATTTTTATAATAAACCTTGTAATTGACTAAATTATATGCATGTGTAACATTATAAAAACAAAGTAAATTTTTACTTTTTAGTTCAAAGGTCACCTCTTATAAAACCTTAACCCTTATATCCAGAATTGCCCACTCTTCTTTTTGCTTTTATTCTTCATAGTACATATTTCTGTCATAACACCTCTAACACTTTATGGACCTCATCATAAGTATAAGGCAAAAATCCTCATTTTTTATTATTTATTTATTTGTTTTGTTTTTTTTTTTGCTTTTTATTTATTTATTTTTTTTAAAGATTTTATTTATTCATTTATTTGAGAGAGAGAGCACATGAGAGGGGGGAAGGTCAGAGGGAGAAGCAGACTCCCTGCCGAGCAGGGAGCCTGATGCGGGACTCGATCCAGGGACTCCAGGATCATGACCTGAGCCGAAGGCAGTCGCTTAACCAACTGAGCCACCCAGGCGCCCTTTATTATTTATTTTTAAGATTTTATTTATTCATTGAGACACAGAGGTACAGAGAGAGAGCATGAGCAGGGGGAGAGGCAAAGGGAGAGGGAGAGGCAGCTCCCTGCTGAGCCAGGAGCCCAATGTGGGGCTCCATCCCAGGACCCTGGGATCATGACCTGAGCCGAAGGCAGATGCTTAACCATCTGGGCCACCTAGGCGCCCCCAAAAATCCTCATTTTTTTAATAAGAAAATCCAAAAAAAGTTTTTAACAAAGTGAGTACATAAACTTTTAGGACTATAGATAAAATAGTTAAATATAAAGAAAAAGTTAAATATTTTTGTAGAACATTTAGTTCTTAATTATTCCTTTCAAATCATGTTTAAATACAGGAGTTTAGGAGCATATTTTTCCTGTTTTCTCATTTCATTAAACATTAGTTTTCTAGAACACAATTTTATGTACTTCCATCTAAAAGATTTGTGATAAAGTCCTTTTGAATCTGTTAATGGCGCTCTCATTAGAATTTTATACCAAATTATAAGTTTCCATTGGCTTAACATTTGTACAGTTTTCATTTATCCTATAGGAGTCAGTTGTGAACTCTACAGTGTATCTGCTTACTATTGACTTTTTTTTTTTTTTTAAGATTTTATTTATTTGAGAGAGCAAGAGAGAGCGTGAGAGCATGAGCACCGTGCAGGGGGCAGAGGGAGAAGCAGACTCCCTGCTGAGTAGGGAGCCCGATGCGGGGCTTGATCCCAGGACCCTGGGTTCATGACCTGAGCTGAAGACAGATGCTCAACCGACTGAGCCACCCACTATTCACTTTTTAAAATGATCTCACTGGCTGGCTGAGTCAGTAGAGCATGCATGTCTTGATCTCAGGGTTATGAGTTCGAGGCCCATGTTGGGCATGGAGATTACCCAACAAATATAGTAATGTGATCTCAAAAACTGTTTACAGTGATATCTGGGATCTACAATGGTAGATTCTACATCTACAACGTTCATATTCCTAGGAGTCAGGGATTAATGTTGAATTTCCTTGCCTCCTTTGTCTGTTGGTTCTATCCATTTACTTTTATAAGCATCCAAAAAAAAAAAAAAAGCCCATAAAAAAGCTTGCTTTGAATGAGATCATTGAAAGCAAACATATCCTACCTAGGCAAATAAATTTAAAATAAAAGTAAATGAGAGAATATCTTATAATAAGAGATTTTATAGGGACTTTAGGTGACTTCTCTGGAGAATGACTTTTGAGGAGTAAAATCTTGCCCTGTATTTGGGGTATATATAGTATTTCTTTACATATCTGTCCTACACTCCTGTCCCATCCATAGACTATAAGGCACTTAAAGTAAGGACTAGGTCTCACATAAATATATAATCCTCGTAAGTACATTTATTAATTATTCTTGTTAGGGCATTTGCTTACTTTGTAGAATGTATAGGTGCATATTACAGAATTGCCTTTTGAGTAATTGATTTATCTAAATAGTTCACTAATATTTTGTAATTTATGTTAATTTGTTCAAGGTTTCTAGCAGAGTGGAAAAGGATTACAATGATCTTTTTGATGGAGATGATACAAATAATGCTGGTGATTTTCTAAATGACAATGCAGTTGAGACCCCCTCTTTTTCAAAGAGGATTATAAATGATGAGGAAGAGGATGACGACCTCATGCTGGCCTCAGGTCGTCCTAGACAGCGAAGTCACATCCTAGAAGATGATGAAAACTCAGTTGGTATGTATTGACTTTGTGGATCTGATTATCTGTCCTGTTGATTGATCTTTTCAATTTTTTATTAAAAGTATTATTTGAAGTCATTATTAAATTTGTAGAGTGTAGCTAACGCAGTGTGCATAGAGGGAAATGTATTAAATACATGTTAGAAAGGTTTCAAATCAATGATCTAAGCTTCTGCTTTAGCAAGATTAGAAAAGAAGAGGAGGGGGGCCTGGGTGGCTCAGTCGTTAAGCGCCTGCCTTCGGCTCAGGTCATGATCCCAGGGTCCTGGGATCGAGCCCCACATTGGGCTCCCTGCTTGGCGGGAGGCCTGCTTCTCCCTCTCCCACTCCCCCTCCTGTGTTCCCTTTCTCACTGTGTCTTTCTCTGTCAAATAAATAAATAAAATCTTAAAAAAAAAAAAAAAATAGGGAATTAACTCCAAACTAGCAGAAGGAAGAAAATAAAAAACAATTCAATGATATTGACAACCAAAAAACTGTAAAGAAAGTCAATGAGACCAAAAGCTAATTCTTTGAAAAGATGAGTAAAGTTGTTAAATCTCTATCCTGACTGACCAGAAAGAAAAAGAAGGCACAAATGACTAATATAAGTAATGAGAGGAGAGTCATCACCATAGGTCCTATAGACCTATAATATCCAGTATGGTAGCCACTAGCCACCTGTGGCTATTGAGCACTTGAAATGTGGCTAGTTCAAAATGAGATGTGTTGTAAGTGTAAAATGCAACCAGATTTTGAAGACAGTATGAAAAGAATGCAAAATATTTTAGTCCTTTTTTACGTT
Organism: Mirounga leonina; assembly: GCF_011800145.1. NCBI lineage: Eukaryota > Metazoa > Chordata > Mammalia > Carnivora > Phocidae > Mirounga > Mirounga leonina. Next base: position 43,526,465 of record NW_023270825.1, read on the forward strand.
GAGTACATGTTGAAATTATAGTATTTTAATATAAAATAATATTAAAATTAATTAGACCTGGGTTTTTTTTTTTACTATTTAAAATAAGGCTACTAGAAAATTTAAAGTTATATATGTAACTAATTTCTGTAAGATAGCACTGCTATTAATAACAAAAGAATAAAGGAGAACGTTATGAACAACTTTGTGCCCGTAAATGTAACAACTTTGATAAAATGGACAAATTCTTTGAAAGATAACAAGCTACCAAGCTAACTCAAGAAATACGTAACGCGCATAGTATAGTATCTGTTAAGGAAATAGGGATTACAATTAAAAAACCTTTAGGGGTACCTGGGTGGCTCAGTTGTTAAGCGTCTGCCTTCGGCTCAGGTCATGATCCCAGGGTCTTGGGATCGAGGCCCGCATCAGGCTCTCTGCTCAGCGGGAAGCCTGCTTCTCCCTCTCCTGCTCCCCCTGCTCGTGTTCCTTCTCTCGCTGTCTCTCTCTCTGTCAAATAAATAAATAAAATCTTTAAAAAAATAAATAAATAAAAATAAAAAACCTTTAAAGTGTCTATTGCAACAACTTGCATGCTAAAATAGCACATTTGAACATTATCAAGTAAAATGCCAAATACCATTTTATGGTGGTAAGTTGTGCTACATTTAAATCATATAGGGTTTTATAGGACAGAAGTCCTAAAATGTTTGGTCTCAGGAGCTCATTACATTCTTAAAAACTTTTGAGGATCCCAAAGAAAATCATTTATGGAGTTATATCTATTGTTATTTACCATATTAGAAACTAAAACTGAGAAATTTAAAAAATATTTAACACACTCATGTATGTAAACATAAAAAACGTTTCAAATGGAAAATTTCGTAAGATAAGTGGCATTATTTTATCCTTTTGCAAGTTTCTTTAGGGTCTGGCATAGAAGATGACTTCAATTCTCTCATGCCTCGGAATTCAGTCTACTGCCATATATGTTGTTTTTGCTTGACGTATGTGTAGAATATTCAGGTTCACATGAACATGTGGTTTGAAAGGGGAGTATTTTAACAGCCTGTTGAAGTACTTGTAGATGTTCTTCTTTGCTACTGTAGCAAAAATTCAACTTACTTGCAATGTGGAATCCAGAAACTCCAGTGAACATTCCAGCTGTATTACATTAAAATCCATTGGTCTGACTTGAACCGATCTTTTAATTTACCATGTTTGATTTTGCAATATATGCATTGGTAATTTGGAAAATACTGGTTCTCTGCAGGTCTGTGGGTCTTTTAATATTGACACATTATTCAGGGTTATTTGTTAGTATCATCACCAATCTCATCAGAAGTTTTTAAGTATTAGGAAGCAGTCAAGCTCATGGTGGCAGGTACAAGTTTTCTAATATTCTGATTTTTGCTTGAAAACTCAAATTTTATCATTGACAACAAATTTGTCAGTTACTTTTCTTAAATGATCAACTTCATTTATTTAAAGAAAATGTTTACCACATACCAAGGTCGGCATAGCCATAGTTTATCTGGCATTCTTTCAAGTAAAAATGATGTTCCATGAAAAGATCAACTAGTTCAGCTTACAACTCAATTGCACAAATGCTTTTTTTTGGGAGGGGGGCAGACATCCCACTTTATGCACACTTCCCATTTTAGCACAGAGAACATTTTTTAAAAAATTTATGCGAGATCAAGATTCAACAGAATTAGTATTTTTGCTGCAATTGAGTGGTGGTTAACTAACTGTATTAGTCGACTACTAATACAGATTGGTGCCACTACCCTAATTCATGTTACCACACCAACAGTTTTACCCTCCATTGTTTTTGCACCATCACTGTAACTGTTAACATAGTGGAAGAGGCAGATAGCACGTTAGTATTATTAAGTATGAATGGAAAAGGTTATTTCGATTGCATAATGCTTTCTTTTTTCAAGATCATTGGTATTGGGCGCCTGGGTGGCTCAGTTGGTTAGGCGATTGCCTTCGGCTCAGGTCATGATCCTGGAGTCCCGGGATCGAGTCCTGCGTCGGGCTCCCTGCTCAGCGGGGAGTCTGCTTCTCCCTCTGACTCTCCCCCCTCTCGTGTGCTCTCTCTTTCTCTCTCTCAAATAAATTAAAAAAAAAAATCTAAAAAAAAAAAAAGATCATTGGTATTTATGATACTCTAATTATAATTCTTTATTTTCTAGATGTTACAATGTTAAAAACTGGTTCTAGTCTTCTCAGAGAGGAGGAGGAAGATGATCAGGCAGACAGCATTCATAATCTACCACTTGTAACATCCCAAAGGCCGTTTTATGATGGGCCAATGCCAACTCCCCGGCAAAAGCCATTCCAGTCAGGTTCTACGCCCATGCATCTCACACATAGGTTCATGGTAAGCCTTGGATCTACACTTAACTTTAAAATAGTTTTATCTGACTCTTTAACTTGTAAGTATTTTATCTCATTATAATTAATTTTGTTTGGTACAAAATATTTTTAAAAACCTTGATTAACTGGCCTGGAGCACTTTGGTTCATTATAATTTTGTGGTTGATTTATTTTATGGTTAACTTACAGTTTTAATCTTATTTCAACCTTATTATTGGAAATCATGTTAAATGAAATTCTGCTTTGCAAAGTGACATATAATGAACATAATGTGACTGTATATCTTGCAATATCTCTTGACTGTACCTCCAAACTTGATTTCTCATAGTTTTATTTAGAAGTTTATACTGATTTCAAAACACTAGTTAGAAGGTGTTTTTTGAAGGCACCTCCTAGTTTAATATATTAGAAGGTGATAAGTAGTATGGAAAACAAAGTATCTGCCTCTTTTCCCCACCCACCCCATAAATTCCAGAAAAATAAGAAATGTTTGTTTTGTTTACTGATAGCACTTAGAAAAAGGTATGACACAGTAGGCATTAAGATTATATTTCCTAAATGGATGAATGAATATATTAGCTTTTTGTTTTGAGAACTAAAAGTTTAATATTTTTATTTGTTGGTTATTTAAGGTTTTCCACTGAGGACTTTGCCTCTTGTCCTTTTTGAAAGGTATAGGCCTGGCATAAATTTGTATGTAAATATTAAAGGTCATGTTTTATTTTAATAAAACTTTTTATTGCTGTCCGTAATCATCAAGTGATAGGTCTTAATTTTTTATTGTCAGCTATTTTATTTATAGTTATTTGTAGTAGAGGAAAGGAAACACTAGGGCCTAGTGTGTGAGCCTGTAGTATATATGGGTGGAAGGTAAGTTTTCTAAACGGTATTGATTTATGTTGCCTTAAAATGTGTGTATTTTTTCCTACAGTATAAAGCAGTTAGTTGGAATAGGAAAATATCCTGTCATTTGTATCCATATTTATACGTAAATAAATTTTTGAGGTATTTCTTTTGTAGAATTTAATGGTTTGGTTGTTCAGAATTGTATTTTATTATGGCAGTCATGTAATTTTTAAAATATTAAATGAAATACTCCATTTGCTAGTAAATATTTATGTGCCTTCTTATGAAAAGAATAGATAGTAATTGTAGTTCTGATGTCACTACTCTTACTTGAAACTATTTAAAGGTAGATGAGCTGTGGTTGCTCCCATAACTTCAATTTTGATAGACTGAATTATATTTATTAATTTGTACTACTTTAGTTTACTGATTCTAGGACCTTTAATTTTTCTCAGACTTGTATTTAACCTTAATGTTTGTAGGTGTGGAACTCTGTTGGAATTATTCGCTGCTATAATGATGAACAAGACAATGCCATAGATGTGGAGTTCCATGATACCTCCATACACCATGCAACACACTTATCAAACAGTTTGAATTACACAGTAGCAGATCTTTCTTATGAAGCTGTTTTGTTGGCATGTGAAAGCACTGATGAACTCGCAAGGTAAATTCCAGATTATTAGGAAGAGTTTGTCACTGCTGAATTGTTAGATACAGAAGAGTTTCATACATAATACCTCAGAACATGTCTGTTTTTGCCTAATTGTCCTGTCCTTTACATTCTCTAATTACAAATTCAGATGACATGGGGCGTCTGGGTGACTCAGTCGGTTAAGCATCTGATTCTTGATCTCAGCTCAGGTCTTGATCTCAGGGTTGTGAGTTCAAGCCCTGCGTTGGAGGGGGGAGGAGTTGACGACACAATTCACAATTTGTAATTGCAAGAGAAATTAAAGAGTTAGATTAAACATTGTTACTCTGTTTCATTACTATTGTAAGATATATACATATAATATACAGATGTATATAATATGGTATATTATATAATTATTATTATAATTATTTCCATATAATATTTAATATATATATTGTAAACAAAAAAGCAGTACAGGATTTTTAGGAAATAAAAACTCCCCCCTGAATTCTACTCTCAGATGTAACCACTGTTAACAATTTGGTATGTATTCTTCTAGATTTCTTTTTGTATAAACCCCTGCCTCCTTTTTAAATTTACTTTATTAGTGTAATTCATGTACAATAAAATATACCTGTTTTAGGTATACGGTTTGATGAGTTTAACGAATGTGTGTGTATTCAGGTAATAACTATCACAATCAAAAAATTATTTTTTATTTTTTTAAATTTTTTTCAAACATTTTCAAATTTAAATTCAATTAATTAACATAAAATATATTTTTGGTTTCAGAGGTACAGATCTGTGATTCATCAGTCTTATATAATACCCAGTGCTCATTACATCACATGCCGTCCTTAATGTCCATCACCCAGTTACCCTATCCCCCTACCCCCCCTACCCCTCCAGCAACCCTCAGTTTGTTTCCTATGATTAAGAGTCTCTCATGGTTTGTCTCCCTCTCTGGTTTCATCTTGTTTTATTTTTTCCTCTCTTCCCCTATGATCCTCTGTTTTGTTTCTTAAATTCCACATATCAGTGAAATCATATAATTGTCTTTCTCTGATTGACTTACTTCGCTTAGCATAATACACTTAAGTTCCATCCATGTCATTGCAGATAGCAAGATTTCATTTTTTGATGGCTATGTAATATTCCATCGTGTGTGTGTGTGTGTGTACCACATATATATTTTTTAATTTATTTATTTGTCAGAGAGAGAGAGCACATGCAGGGGGAGCGGCAGGCAGAGGGAGAAGCAGGCTCCCCGCTGAGCAAGGAGCCCGATGCGGTACTCGATCCTAGGACCCTGGGATTGTGACCTGAGCCTAAGGCAGACGCTTAACCGACTGAGCCACTGAGGTGTCCCTATACCACATCTCCTTTATCCATTCATCTGCTGATGGACATTTGGGCTCTTTCCATAGTTTGGCTATTGTGGACATTGCTCCTATATTTTTAAGTAATCCCTACACCAATGTAGGGCTTGAACCCACCACCCCAAGACCAAGAGTCACACACTCTACTGACTGAGCCAGCCAGGTGCCCCTCAAAATATTTTTTATCACTCAAAAATGTACCCTTGTATCCCTTTGCAGTTAATACCAGCCTTGGACAACTACTGACCTGGGTTTTTTTCTGTTTTTTTTGTTTTTGGAGGTTTTTTTGTCACTATAGGTTAGAACTGAAACTTTTAAAAAAAGGGAGGGGGCAGAACAATATTTGGTAAGTAGATACATAAACAGAATTATGATGGAAAAGCAGTGAAATGCTGAATCTATCCATATTTTTTTAAGGAAGAAAAAATATTTTTATTCAGCTTTCAGTTATTTTAGCCAGATTGCCTTTTCCTGATCTCTTTTCTTCAGCTGATTTTAGTGCTTATATACTTGATTATAGATTTTACCAACTCCGAGGTGATTTGAAATTAATCCTGATTGGATACATTAGCTTCTTGCTGCTCAAAGTGTGGTCCACAAACTAGGGGCATGGGTCACCTGGAAGCTTGTTGAAAACAGAATCTCAGACCCCACCCCAGACCTAAATCAAAATCTGCATTTTAATGAGATCCACAGGTGATTGAGTATGCATTAGAGTCTGAAAAACACATTTTAACATTTTAATAGTTTCCTAATTTACACATTGTAAAATCCACTCAATACTTCATTATTGAATTAAATTAGTTCACTAAAATAAAACACTGTTGCCTCAGTGTCTCCAACTCAGAGTCTTACATAATTAGAACATTTGTTTCCATGTGCAATTTTGATTTCAGGTATCTTTCTCTATTTTCCTGGATATGTTATTTCACAGCTATATACAATGTTATTTTTCATTTTAAAATTGAATTTAGGGGTGCCTGGGTGGCTCAGTTGGTTAAGTGTTTGCCTTTGGCTCAGGTCATGATCCCAGGGTCCTAGGTTTGAGCCCCTCATCGGGCTCCCTGCTCAGCAGAGTCTGCTTCTCCCTCTCCCTTTGCTGCGCTCCCTCCCCCCCCACCGGCTCCTGCTCTTACTCTCTCTCTCTCAAATAAATAAATAAATCTTTAAAAAAATAAAATAAAATTGAATTTAAAATTACTCTTCAGAAAATCAGTACTACCTCTGGTTCCAAATACTATAGTATCTGCATTCCCAAGCTTAACTTTAATAACTTACATGTATGTATGTATGCAAAGAAAAAAGACTGGAAACATATATCAAATTGTTAGCAGTGGTGGGATCTTGCTGGTGGGATTATGTGTGATTGTTTTTCCTTTTTTTCCTTTGTTTTCCTGTATTAAATTTTTTTGGCAGTGAAAGAACTCTTCTGTAACATTTTGATGCTTCTTCCCTTTTTAAAAATTTAGTTGTGATTTTTCTGCACATTTGCAACCTAGGATCATATTCTGCAGATTTTAGTCTGCCTGTTTTCACTAAACATTAAGTTATGAGCATTTTCCTGTTAGTGAAACATTAAGTTATGAGCATTTCCCTGTTAACATAACTGTTAATGGTTTTAATATAGTTCATTTTAAGGATATTTCATAATTACTTTCTCAAAGCTATTTTTGTACTATTTATGTTTAATAAAAAAATTAGCTATTTGGTTTTGTCACTGGGTATCATGATTAGTTTTATATATATAAAATATCAAGTATGAAAGTTTGATTGTTTCTGTCTTGTTTCAATTTTTAGCAAGCTTCACTGTCTGCACTTTAGTTCTTGGGATTCAAGCAAAGAGTGGATAGTAGACATGCCTCAGAATGAAGATATTGAAGCTATATGTCTTGGTCTGGGATGGGCAGCTGCTGCCACCAGTGCCATGCTCCTTCGATTGTTCACTATTGGAGGTGTTCAGAAAGAGCTCTTCAGTCTTCCTGGGCCTGTAGTATCAATGGCAGGACATGGAGAACAGCTTTTCATTGCTTATCATAGAGGTAGATTTTTTTTCTAGTCTTTTATAATTTTACCGGGACCTGAAGTAAAATGAAAATTACTTGAGTTTTTTTTCTCTTTCTGTTGTTTTGGGTTATATACCTGCTTTTGCATTCATTTTAGTATTTGAATCAGTGTCATCTTTGAATGTACAGAATTTTGTTGTATTCACTAAATGCAATGAAAATGAAAATATTTTATTTATAGGGAAACTGTTCTAGAAAGAATTCCAAGGTTAGTTACTTCCATGTCTAAATCTTAAAAGAGTTTTCAGAGTTTAAATGCCTCAAAAAATAAACTAACTTCTAGCGTGCAGGAGCAAGTCACCTTGAATATGACTTAAAAAGTCGCTGCTTCCTTTTCTTCACCTCATATTCTGTCTTCAGTCCCCACCACTATGTTGTCAAGACTGATTTTATCAAGATGATTGATACGGGGCAGGTGACCTTCATCTCAGGGCCATGAGTTCAAATCCCATGTTGGGCCTAGAGCTTACTTTAAAAAAAAAAAAAGATTACTGATAATCTTGTTATGCTTATTTTTTTGGTCATTCCATTGGAAACACTTTCTTTTTCTATTTTTTAAAAATTTTATTTAAATTCAAGTTAACATAAATACTGTAGTATTGGTTTCAGGAGTAGAATTTAGTGACTCATCACTTACATGTAACACCCACTGCTCATCACAACGAGTGCCCTCCTTAATAACCCATCATCCATCTAGCCCATCCCCCTGCCCACCTTCCCTCCAGCAACCCTGTTTGTTCTCTTAACTATAGAGTCTCTTATGGTTTGCCTCCCTCTCTGTTTTTATCTTATTTTATTTTTCCTTCCCTTCCCCTATGTTCATCTGTTGGGTTTCTTAAATGCCACATATGAGTGAAATCATATGATACTTATCTTTCTCTGACTGACTTATTTTGCTTAGCACAGTACACTCTAGTTCCATCTTTCTCTCTTTTTTTAAATTTTAATTCCAGCATATTTAAAATACAGTGTTATATTAGTTCCAGGTGTACAATATAGTGATTCAACAATTCCATACATCTCCCAGTGCTCATCACAACAGGTGCACTCCTTAATCCCTATCATCTATTTTACCCATCCCCCATCCAGCACTTTCCTTTCTTAGATTCTGTGACATCACTCCGGATGTTTTTCTTACTGATAACTCAGGTAAGCAGATGTTCTGCTGGCTGCACCTCCTATGCCAGCTTCTTAGCTGGAGTGCTCCAGGACTCTGTCATAGCCTCTCTTCTCTAGTACCCTCTCTAGATGAGGAGCTTCCAGTCTTTTGACTGTTAGCCCTAATAAGAAGTACGTTCTACATTGCTATTCTGTATATATCTGTAAATGTAACTGAAATAAAAGTCTCATGGACAGTATATACTCTTTGATTTCCGTTTTCTTTAAAGATCTTATTTATGTATTTATGTATTTATTTGACAGAGAGAGAGAGCACAAGCGGGGAGCAGCAGGCAGAGGGAGAGAGAGAAGCAGGCTGAGCAAGGAGCCCGATGCGGGGCTGAATCCCAGGACCTAGGGATCCTAACCTGAGCCGAAGGCAGACGCTTAACTGACTTAGCCAGGCAGTCGCCCCTGATTTCGGTTTCCTTTAAACACTCTTTGTAACTTTAAATTGATTTCTTGACTCATAGCTCAAAAATGCAGTTTGAGAAACTACTCTGGGATATTTCCTTAAGGCCTGTGGCTTTTTTTTTTTAAGGTTTTATTTATTTATTTGACAGAGAGCACAAGTAGGCAGAGTGGTAGACAGGGAGAGGGAGAAGCAGGCTCCCCATTGAGCAGTGAGCCTGATGTGGGGCTCGATCCTAGGACCTGGGGATTATGACTCAAGCTGAAGGCAGACAGTCAACCAAGTGAACCACCCAGGCACCCCAGGGCCTGTGGCTTTAAATATATCTGTGTGTACATGACTTATACATTAGTATCACCAGCCCTACCCTCTCCTTGTATCTACAGACTTACTTATCCAGTGGCCACTTCAAATCTCTTTGTACAATTTTGATACACATTTCAAACTTAACTTGGTCATAATAAAACCTTTGGGTTTTTGTTTTTGTTTTTTACCTTCCACCTTTCCTTTTACTTAGTTTTCCCCATCTGAGTAAATGGCATACTATTATATTAACCCAGCCACTCAAGGCAGAAACGAATCGTGGATTCTTCTCTTTCCCTCATCCCTCTACATCACCCTATCAGTGAAGTTGTATCACCGTGTCAGTTCCATCGAGTAAAAACATTCCAAACCGTCTTTTCATCTCCTCCACTAAAACCCCAGTCCAACCCAGATGTCTTCTCTTGAACTAGTAGCCCTGTAACTGGCTTGTTAGCTTCAGTCCTTGCCTTCCACAGTCCATTCTCCATATAGCAGCCTGAGTGATCTTTTAAAAACATAAATCTGAACATGTCCCTTTTCTGCTCAGATTCCTCTGATGACTTCCCATTGCTTTAGAATAAAAATCAAACTTTGTATCACAGCTAGGAACGCCCTACATGATCTGACCTTTGCCTGCCTCTTCAACTTTATCTTTTGCCACTTTTTCATATTATTCATTCTAGCCATACTAGCTTCTTTGTGTTCTTCAAATTTACCAAGCTTGTTCCCGTCTTAGGACCTTTTCATTAGCTGTTCCTTCTGCTTACTATATTATAGCTCTTTCCCCTAACTAGTTTGCAATTTATATCTCAGCTAAATTTCACTTTTTCAAAGAGGCCACCTCTGACTGTCCAGTCTAAAATAATCACTCAGCCTGACACTCTGTGTCACATTATTATTTTAATTCTTTGATAATAGTTCACATTTTTTTTTCTTTTTCAAAGTTAGTCTTCCCCTACCTGAATATAAATTTCATGAGGACATGTCTTCTTTACCATTGTAGCCCTAGTACCTGGCACATAGTAAGCTCTTTGTAAATACTTCTTGGGTGAATGAATTACCACTTAATACCACTTTATATAAATAGTCCCTGTAACGTAGTATTCTGCTTCTAATACCTGAATGGTACCTCAGACCAGGTGGGTTATCCATAAAAGGTAGTGTTAGTTAATATAAGAATTCATCACAAAATCAAGTCAATTCACAGAAGGTACTCTAGACTGCTTTATAGCTAAATAGCCTTTGATACCTGATTTCTATTTATATATTCTCACTAGGTGCAGGATTTGATGGTGATCAGTGCCTTGGAGTTCAACTGCTAGAGCTGGGGAAAAAGAAAAAACAAATTTTACATGGTGATCCACTTCCTCTTACGAGGAAATCCTACCTAGTGTGGGTTGGATTTTCAGCTGAAGGCAAGATAAACTCATTTATTTATATTAAAGACATTTTTTCAAGTAGAAATTGTTCCATTGTTTTATTCCTAATTGTTTTTTTAAGGCAAATTGTCTATATTGTATGTTTAAATTCCTTTACTATGTTGGCAGTGGGAAACGAATTGTTAGGCAAGGTAGCCATTGTTTTATGTATAAGATCTGTTGTTCGTGTGAATTCTGGTTAGAAAACATACAAAGAGAGAAATACATTTCTCTAAAAGTTTGTTATGGATAACAAGGAGGAGTTGGGAAACACAACAGTGACAAGGCCAAGAAAGCAAGAGGAAGAAGAGTACTACAGACAGAGATCTTTAGATCATCACTGTGCATCAGGTTCTGATCATTTTTCCAAGTCTCTCTTAACTAGCGAAACTTCAGATTCAGGTTTAAATTTTTTTTTTTTTTTACTGAAATTGTCTTTTACAAATACTGCTATATTCCAGCAGGTGGCATAGTTCTCACTGAAACTATCAGCTTTTTCTCTTGGATAAATTTTAGTCATATCACATGCAATTTTTTTTTTCTTTTATTCAGTTAGATCTTACTCTGTGTAGTTAATGAAGTTTTGTGGGAAATGATCTTTAATTATTCACCTTTTTGCTTTTGAATTGACAATTGAATCATTGGTATGTATTTTTTAAATAGGATTTATTTCACAAATATGTAGCTATTTCCCCCGAGTGATTTCTTTTTCATTTGCTGTGTAGGTACCCCCTGTTACACAGATTCAGAAGGCATTGTTCGAATGCTTAACAGAGGGCTTGGTAATACATGGACTCCCATATGTAACACAAGAGAACACTGCAAAGGAAAATCTGATCATTACTGGGTGGTTGGTATCCATGAAAATCCCCAGCAACTGAGGTAGGCTATTAGAAAGTGCTTAGTTGATTCTTTCTAAAAAGTACTTTGAAATTTTTTGTTTTGTACTCTTTTGTTTAAAGGTATTTAAAAATTTTTTTTGTCCTTTACCTTAGTTCATTTATTTGCTTTCCATATTCACTAGCTTAGAAATTTGTTTATACTCATTTTGAAGTTTTCAACATGACTTAGAACTTACTGAACAAAAGTTTATTGGTGTAACTATAGTATTATTTCAGCCAGACAGGGAAGGGAGTTCTGGCTAAATGTGGCATTTCATCTTTTATTACAGCCTTTTATTTTAAACTATGATTTAGAATTGAATAATGTAGTGGCTTTTTGAGATTTTTAAAAGCCTCAGTAATTATAACCAGGGAGAGGGCTAATAGAAATTTAGTAGTTGACTGCAAGTGTAAAACTCAATCTGTATAGTCTCTATTCGATATTAAATATTTTCCTCTTTTTTGACACCTGATATCTTCTTGGTCTAAATAGTTGGCAGTGGTATTGTGTAGGTACTTGGTGAACAAAGAGGTCTCTGCTTTCATGGAGCTTTTAGACTGGGGAGACAGATAACAGAAATAAGTAAATATTAATTACTATTTGGGATAAATGCCACAAATTAATCTTGAGTAGACCCATGATGGGGAATAACAGAAGGGCACATTCTAGGTAGCATGGTCACATAGGACTCTTAATAGAGATAGTATTAAAATGAGACCCAAAGCCAAGGAGTCTGTTGGGCAAAATGGAGTGAAAAATGATCCATGCAGAATAGACAGCATGTATAAAGGTCCTCAGGTCAGAAAGAGCTAGGTATGTTTAAAGAATTGAAAGAATGTAAATGTGGCTAGCATACAAGAAGTGAGGGTTGATGGGAGGCCTAAGTCCATGATGATATCAGGAAGTTAGACACAGGCTGCATTATAGACCATATAGAGAAGTTAGTATTTCATTTGAAGTTGTATCATGAAGCCATTCTACAGTTTTATCTGGGGAATGATGTAATCTGATTTATACTATAAAAAGAAAAATACATGTGGTAACTGGAAAGACAAAGTAGGGAGCCCAGTTTTCAGTCAGGGGATTTATCCTGCTCTCTGAGGATGTTTGGAGATGTGGGGTAGTATTTTTAGCCATCACAATGATTAGGAGTTACCCTGGCATTTAGAGAGCTGTGGCCAGGGCTGTCAAACATCTTACAGTGTGCAGGATGGACCTGCTCAACTACAGATTATCCTTCCCCAAGTGCTATCAGTGCCTCCATTCAGAAACATTGAGGAGGATTTTGCAGTCATCTAGCTGAGCTATAAGTATAGCTGGAATTAGTGTGGGGGCAGTAGAAATTAAGGAAACTAGATTTGAGATAGAAACAGTAGGATTTTGTGATAGATGGGGTGTTGGGAGTGAGAGAGAAGACTCAATAATGACGCCCGTGTCTCCAATTAAAACAACTAGATGGATAGTTGTACCATTTACAGAAATAAGAGACATGAAAACGAATTCTCTCTTGGGTATGTTAAGTTTGAAATGCCTGCAGGATCTCCAAATGGAGATATCAAGAAGGTATTGTAATACATGATTGTAAGATACAAATTTGGGAATCACCAGAATATAGAAGGTATTTAAAGTCATAGTAATAAACGAGATCACTTAGAGGGAAAGAAACAAAAAAGGTCACGGAACCCACCCCTTAGAAATTCCAACATTTAGAGGTCAGATATTGGGAGAAGGAGCTTTTGAATGAGGAAAAGGAATATTAGCTAAGCAAATAAGAGAAAAATCACTTGAAGAGGGTCATATCACAGAAGCTATAAGTAGACTATTTCAAGAAAGGCAATAGTTAGAAAAGAAAATAAAAATGGCTCTTGAATATATGAAAAGATACCAAAATAAGAAAAATACAATCAAAACTAAAAAGAATTCTCTTTTTACTTATCAAATGAGGAAAATCTGAAAATTTGATAACACTCTTAGTTGGTGAGGCTGGGGGGAAATAATCAAACTTAAAATTGCTGTTAGGAGTATAAATTGGTTACAATCCCTATGGAAGGCAATTTGTCAAGAACTACCAGAATTAGAAATGCATGTGCTTTTTTATCTGCCTTAGGATTTGTCCAGCATATATACTAGTACTTGCTATTTAAAGTGTGATCCATGGACCAGCAGCATCAGCATCACCAGGGAGCTTATTAGAAATGCCAAATATCAGGGCACCTGGGTGGCTCATTGGTTAATCATATCCTTTCAGCTCAGGTCATGATCCCAGGGTCCTGTGATCGAGCCCCATGTTAGCTCCCCACCCCCCCATGCTCTCTTTCTTACATGCATATGCGCACACTTTCTCTCTCTCAAGTAAATAAAATCTTAAAAAAAAAAAAAAAGAAACGCTGAATCTCAGGCATCAGTTAGACCTAACTGAATCAGAACCTGCATTTTAACAAGATCTTCAGGTGCTTTGTGTGCGCATTAAAGTTTAGGAAGTACTGAGGCTAGCACGTGTGGGAATGATACATGTAAAAGATATCCTACATTGTAGGATTGTTGATATTAGCAAAGGATTGGAATCCTAAATTTCCATTAGTAGAAGAATAGGTAATACTGTTATGTACAAGTGTACAGTAGAATACTATGTAGATTTTTTAAAAGATGAAACATCATTTATGTGATAAGGGATGTGTATCAGAATATATAAAGAACTCTTGAAACTCAAAAAAAGTTAACTCAAAAAATAGGCAAAGTATTTGAATAGACATTTCTCAAAAGAAAACACACGTGGCTTATAACGCCTGAAAAGATATTCATTAGTTATTAAGCATCATTAGTTATTAAGGAAATGCAAATCAAAACCACAGAGATACCACTTCATACCCACTAGGATGGTTATTATCCAAAAGATGGACAATAACTAGTGCTGTTGAGCATATGGAGAAATTGGAACCCTAACCAGCACTAGGTGGGGATATAAACTGGTACAATTTGGCATTTCCTGAAACGGTTAAAAATAGTTAGCATATGACTTAACTGTTCAACTCCTAGGGATATAAATAAAAGAATTAAAAACACGTCATTTGAGTCCATACAAAACACCTGCCTTTAATCATGAATATGAGTAATTACTAATCTATAGAAGCTGTCACTTCTGTCTCCATTTGAAACGCACATCAGTTTAGCAAAAACTGTCTTTATTGTTTCCTCTGAAGATTTTTTTTCATGATCACTACTGGTTAATATATAACTGAGTTTACTTTGCTCTCTACAAACATCTACCTCCCTTCCTTTTCTCTTTAGCTTTTAAAAGCTCTTAAGAGTTATTTAACATGCTTGAAAACAAATTCTTTTTTTGAGTTTTGTTTGTTTAACTAGCATTTGTTATAGTACTGACTATATGTGCTACACTACATAAAGGTAAATAAGGCCAGCAGCGGAAGAGTTGGCTGGTAAAATCATTATCTACTCCTGAGTAACTGCTCTAAACAAGTTGTGAACAAAGTCTCCTCCATGCAACCCAGGACACAAAGCAAAACTTGTTGCCTGGGGGAAGCTTAGTCTGGACATTGGCCCCAATTTTCTCTAGTCTGCTATTTTTTCAACTCTTCCTTTAGTAAGAGAGCAAGTTTATTATTTATTTGAAAAGGAATTTAAGTAATTTTGTCTTGTTAGTAAACCGTAGTTTATTTTTTCCATTTTCTCCTCCAGATGGTTTAGCCACACAGTTTCCAGGAAGCTCATTCATTGTAGGCAGAACCCACCAAATTAGCAGTCAAATGAGTTTGCTTTTCCTCTTCTTCCATGAAAGGGATATTTAATGGAGAACAGGTCTTTTTATTTCAAGTCTTTAAAAGATAAGAAATGTGAATTAGTACTCTGCTTTGATGTAAATGTGGCTTGAAAAAACTATAAATAAAATCCTAATTTTTCGGGCGCCTGGGTGGCTCAGTTGGTTAAGCAACTGCCTTCGGCTCAGGTCATGATCCTGGAGTCCCGGGATCGAGTCCCGCATCGGGCTCCCTGCTCGGCAGGGAGTCTGCTTCTCCCTCTGACCCTCCTCCCTCTCATGCTCTCTGTCTCTCATTCTCTCTGTCTCAAATAAATAAATAAAATCTTTAAAAAAAAAAAATCCTAATTTTTCTTTGTGACAATTGCTTACTATGACTAAGTCAATAAAATATTTGAGCTATAAAATGTTTTTAAACAAGAGAGTATGTATTTTTATAGAAAAATAAATGTTAAGGCAATTAAGATTACTCCCAATGTTACTTCTGATTTTGTTAATATACATATATAAGTATATAATTAGACTTATTCCTTTCTGAATGCACATGTTTGTTTTCATTTTGCATGACCAATAAACCACTGGCTTTTGTGAATGACAGAATTGCTACAAGAGATTTTTTTCAAGTATTCACACTGCTACCTCACATTGTGTGGTGACAACCACTGATTTACATGAAATCATAAAAGGGGAGGAAGAAGAAATGAAATTATATGTTCAAAAATATTGGAGCTCTAAAAACATGTTTGTATTTTTATTATATGGTCACAAAAAGAAGGTGTATTCAAATCTTACTAGGAAGGGGGGGCCTCTGTAGTTTGAAAAAAATTCCTGAGTATTGCCACTTATTAATTTTTAATTATTCTAGTGGGCATTTGATAATATTAGACACTTATGAAAAAAATTTATACCAGAGGATCTGATTTCTACTTAGTATTTTCCCTTTAAGAAAATCATGACTTTAAGCCATGACTAAAAGGCTGTACTATAAATGGGTGGTTATTAATAAGCATTGACTATTGTACTATATTTTTAAATGACTAGAAAAATTAGAAAATTCACCCAAGGTACTTACAGTGTGTGAGCATGGTTTTCCAGTGGTTTTCTTATAAATAATTTGGAGTACATAAGTTAAAAGGGTATTCTACGTGTGTATATCATTCTGTGATTAATGAATGCTTTTTAATTAATAAATTGCATTAGTATTCATACTGATGGTCGTCTTTAAATACCTTACATATCCTAATCAGAAAAGGTTTAGACAAAGTTCTTGCCCACTGAGCTATTTATTACCACGTAAGGCAACCATTGATTTAGCAGAGCAGGTATATATTATAACCAGGTATATATTGGATTTTCTGCTTCATTTTTACCAATATCTAGTAATAGATACTTATCTGTATTGGACATAACACCATCTTTTTCTCTTATTTGACACTTTTACCAAACTGATAAAATAAAAGTGAAATGCTTTATCAGCATTTCATCTTGGGTGATCTGTTTTATAACATGGATCCCTTGACAAGTCTTTATGGCACAGCTGCCCTATTTTAAAAGTGGGCAGTTTGCTAAGGAAAAACTGATGTGAGGAGGGATTGTTGAAATTCTTGAAATGCATGGGGAGAAATAGTTTTTAAACCTAATCAGGTGTGAAGTTAAAAAGAGTAATTTGTTGTATATTATTAAGCCAGCTATTGGCATAATATTATTCCAAGTTACTGAATTTAAGAAATTTTATATTTTAACAGTTTTTATGATTTGGGTGGAAGTTTTTGTGGTGAGACTTTTTTTTTACTGACAGGTGCATTCCTTGCAAAGGTTCTCGGTTTCCTCCCACTCTTCCGCGCCCTGCTGTAGCTATATTATCCTTTAAGCTTCCTTATTGTCAGATTGCAACAGAGAAAGGACAAATGGAGGTATGTGGAAATCTTACCTTGACACTCTGAATTTGATAATATAATGCCTGTGACGTAGACATTTAAAAATTTCCCTGATGACCAGTGTTGAATACTCATTACTTTATAATTAAATAAATAGTGGTAGCAGGGAGGGAGGATGACTGCTTATGATCACCAGGGTACCTGATTGCCATCACTGCTTCCAGGGATTTTGTCTGTGAGGTAAATGGGTATGAACATCAGGGTAAGGCTCTCAGTCGCAGAGTTGGGTGAGTGCCTGAGAGGGCAGGCCTCCATAAATATTGTGTTTTAGGCCAGGCTTGCCTCACTTTAGTCCTAGCCCTGTGCCATCAAAAGTCATTTGAAATCTTGTAATTAGTTAATCTAAACAAATAGCAAACCAGCTCTTAAAAAATAGTTTACCAAATTCTCTGAGCATTAACTATGATAGCTAAGAAACTATTTAAAATGCTATATTTCCCTTTTTTAAGGACAGAAGATGAAGTTAAGCTTTGGTATCACATTAAAATTTGAATTCCAAACTAAACTATACAAAGAGTATTTCAAAAATTATTTTATTCGGAATCTGTTATCTTTTTTTTTCTAAACGATTTTATTTATTTATTTGACAAAGAGAGACACAGCGAGAGAGGGAACACAAGCAGGGGGAGTGGGAGAGGGAGAAGCAGGCCTCCCGCTGAGCAAGGAGCCTGATGTGGGGCTCGATCCCAGGATCCTGGGATCATGACCTGAGCCGAAGGCAGACGCTTAACGACTGAGCCACCCAGGCGCCCCCAGAATCTGTTATCTTAAGATAAATATTTAACACTTGCTGGTAGTTTAAGCAGTTTTTTCCACTTTTGTAGGAACAATTTTGGCGTTCCATCATGTTTCACAATCACCTTGATTATTTAGCTAAAAATGGTTATGAATATGAAGAAAGCACTAAAAATCAAGCAATAAAAGAACAACAGGAGCTTTTAATGAAAATGCTTGCGGTGAGTAAAATAAATATGCTGGAAAAATTAAAGTTACACTTTTCTATAGATTGGATTCCTTAAAAGTATGTGAATTAGCACCAAGTTCCACAACATCAAAATCTTTTTTTTTTTAATTTTTAAGATTTTAATTCTAGTATAATTTACAGTGTTGTATAAGTTTCAGGTATTCAATACAGTTATTCAGCAATTCTCTACCTTACTCAGTTGTTTCCCAGTTGATGTTGCAGTTAAAATATTTTTTAAAAAAATAAATAAAATATTTAAGACATTACCTTGTAACTAAGATCATAGGCAGATATGTGTACTTTTTTTTTATTATGTTAGTCACCATACAGTACTTCATTAGTTTTGATATAGTGTTCCATGATTAATTGTTTGCATATAACACCCAGTGCTCCTTGCAATACGTGCCCTCCTTAACACCCATCACCAAGCTAACACATCCCCCGCCCTCCTCCCCTCTAAAACCCTCAGATTGTTTCCCAGAGTTTTTAGTCTGTCATGGTTTGTCTCCCACTTTGATTCCCCCCCTTCATTTTTCCCTTCCTTTTCCTAATGTCCTCCATGCTATTCCTTACGTTCCACATATGAGTAAAGCCATATGATAATTGTCTTTCTCTGCTTGACTTATTTCACTTAGCATAATCCCCTCCAGTTCCATCCATGTCGATGCAAATGGTGGGTATTCATCCTTTCTTTTCATTACTTCTGTATCTTTGGGGTAAATACCCAGTAGTGCAATTGCTGGGTTGTAGGGTAGCTCTATTTTTAACTTTTTGTGTAAACTCCATACTGTTTTCCAAAGTGGCTGTACCAACTTGCATTCCCACCAGCAGTGTAAGAGGGTTCGCCTTTCTCCACATCCTCTCCAACATTTGTTGTTTCCTGCTTTGTTAATTTTTTTTTGCTGGAGGGGAGGTGGGGGAGGATGGGGTAACTGGGTGGTGGGCATGAAGAAGGGCACGTGATAAAATGAGCACTGGGTGTTGTACGCAACTGAGAATCACTGAACTCTACCTCTGAAACTAACAATACACTATATGTTAATTAATTGAACTTAAATTTAAACAAAAGAACCCCCCCCCCCAAAATTTTTTTTTTGCCATTCTAACTGGTGTAAGGTGGTATCTCAATGTGATTTTGATTTGAATTTCCCTGATGGCTAATGGTGTTGAATATTTTTTCATGTGTCTGTTTTTTCATATGTCTTCTTTGGAGAAGTGTCTGTTCATGTCTTCTGCCCATTTTTTGAGTTGATTATTTGTTTTTTGGGTGTTGAGTTTGAGAAGTTCTTTATAAATCTTGGATACCAGCCCTTTATCTGTTATGTCATTTGCAAATATCTTCTCCCATTCCATAGGCTTTTAGTTTTGTTGGCTGTTTCCTTTGCTGTGCAGAAGCTTTTTTGTCTTGATCAAGTCCCAAAAGTTCATTTTTGCTTTTGTTTCCCTTGCCTTTGAGATACGTGTACTTTTAACCTCCTTCATCTATTTCACCCATTTCCCTACTGACATTTTCTGTGGTAACCATCATTTCCTCTATAGTTAAAAGTCTGGGGTTTTTTGTCTCTTTTTCCTTTGTTTGTTTTGTTTCTTAAATTATATACATATGAGTGAAATCATATGGTATTTGTCTTTCTCTGACTGATTTCACTCTCTAGATCCATCATGTTGTTGCAAAAGGTGGTATTCACTATTGTCACCATTATGTGACACTGCCTTGAGTTTAGTATTAAAGAAATTTAATTAGCTTATTGTAGAGTAAGTTTTGTTCCTTTTATAAAATGTCATTTATGGTCTAGGAACTAATAACCTTTTTACTTCCCACAGCACATGTAAGAAAATCTGTTTGGTTTATTTACCATGTAGCATTACAGGAGCTTTTCCTCTGGAACAGTGGTTTTCAGCAGGTTATCTTATCAGTAGCTTGAGGACTGGTCAGGTCTTCTTTAGCATTCTTGTAGCCCTGGCAAATGCCGGAAGTTCAGCCTAGTTACTATGAGAACCATACTACTTTTCATTTCCAAATGCCTTCTGAGGCAGAGTGCTACCCTGATTAAGAAGTACTATTTATAGATTAGTGATAGTAGAAAACTTGAAAAGGACATGCAGGTGACTGGTTAAGCCTTCTGTGCTGATGCATCAGATGTGGGGTGTCTAACAAAATAATCCTTCTACCCTATGAATTAGGAAACCCTTAGTAGTCTTTGAAGTACTAATTTTCCTTACATTGTACTTTGAGTTGTCAAAATTCATACCAAAAGAAAAGTAGTCAAGTATTTTCTAAGATGTTAAATGAATGCCCTTTGTTTTGTATTATTACATATAAAAAATAGAGCAAGAAAAAGGAAGTTGTTAATTTGGAAGTTATACAACTATTTCTGGTAGTTGGAGATCATAGACAATCACACTTAAAAACGAATGGATAAATCTACTTCCCCACACCCAAACTCACTTAGTAGCATTTGTGTACCAATTCTGGGCAAAGTAATAACAAATCATTTACAATCTATTCCTTCTTTGAACTTGCTGCCCTATTTGGCGAGGGTGGGGTGAGGGTGGGTGGGCAGTGAAGCAAGGTTAAGAAAACCACATGTGAATCTTAAAGGAATATCTTACTTCCCTTGCAATTAATAGCTTGAAATCATAAAACATTTCATTGAATCTAAGCAATTATTGATTGTAAAATGCACCATTATTTAAGCCTAAAAAAATGCTGCAAATTAAACTCTGACCCACCATCAGTTGTGAGATGCTTGCCACTTTCAGAGATGTTAAAATGTATAAAAATATGCATCTTAGAATCAGTGAGATACATTATCTAGAAAACTTTTCTCAGTTTTACTACTAGTATCATTCTCTTATTTTTAAAGTTTCTCTTGGGTGTTATATGCAACTAATGAATCATTGAATGCTACATCAGAAACTAATGATATACTATATGCTGGCTAATTGAACATAATAATAAATATAAAAAATTTAAAAAATAAAAATAAAAAGTTTCTCTTGACATGATTTTATTTTTTTTCCATTCTTGGTTAGCTTTCTTGTAAACTGGATCGGGAATTCCGTTGTGTGGAACTAGCTGATTTAATGACTCAGAATGCTGTGAATTTAGCCATTAAATACGCTTCTCGTTCCCGGAGATTAATATTGGCCCAAAGACTTAGTGAACTGGCTGTGGAGAAGGCAGCTGAATTGGCAACAACCCAGGTAGAAGAAGAGGAAGAGGAGGATTTCAGAAAAGAGCTGAATGCTGGGTAAGAAATAATCAGCTGCTTAGATTTTTCTTTACCACTCTGAATATTAAATTGGTCTTTGCATAGCTCTTTATTGAATAATATATTGTCTTTTAGTTACAGTAATACTGCTACGGAGTGGAGCCAGCCAAGACTCAGAAACCAAGTTGAAGAAGATGCAGAGGACACCAGAGAAGCTGATGATAAAGAAGAAAAACCAGAATTACATAAGCATGGCAAGATACTTTTTTTTTTTAAAGATTTATTTATTTGAGAGAGAGCATGTGTGTGAGTGGGGGGAGGGGCAGAGGGAGAGAAGCAGACTGCCCACTGAGTGAAGAGCCAGACGGGTCTCAGTCTCACAACCCCGAATTTATGACCTGAGCTGAAATCAAGAGTTAGATGCTTAACTGACTGAGCCACCCAGGCATACCATAAGATACATTTTTAAGGCAATTTAAAGATGAGAAATGGGCACCTGAGTGGCTCAGTCGTTGGGCATCTGCCTTTGGCTCGGGTCATGGTCCCAGGGTCCTGGGATCGAGCCCCTCATCGGGCTCCCTGCTCCACAGGAAGCCTGCTTCTCCCTCTCCCACTCCTCCTGCTTGTGTTCCTTCTCTCGCTCTGTCTCTCCCTGTCAAATAAATAAAATATTTAAATAAATAAATAAATAAAGATGAGAAATGTTATATTTGTGGCTTTCCCCATTTTACTTAGCTGAGGAAAATTGAATACTTGTGCTTTGTCAAGACATCTTTGCTGATTGTTGATTATAGAGAATAACTTTATCTCCCCATTTACTTACATTGTATTATCTTAATTATTTTATAGGACAGAATCTGTTTTCCAAAAGTACAAATCCCTCTGATGTGCCAGCTGTTAAGTCAGGTAAGAAATATTTGTGATTTTGAAATATCAAAATTGTGCAAGTTAGTCTTTAAAGTGATATATCTATTCAAATACACCCCTTACCCCCACCCCCACCTCCATCCCTCTGCCCTTGGTTTGTTTTTATCAGAAATATTGTTTGTAAAACTGCTAATTTTACAAATATTTATTAAATGCCTATATAACAGTGTGCTGTAATCTAGTCAGTGGTAAGGGATTGGTTGGGACCCCAAGGGAGGCCTCCATTGAATGTTTAAAGCAGAGACCTGCAGGATGAGTAAGAGTCAGCTAGGCTAAGATGGGTGAGAGCAGAAGCAAGGGAATGGTGTGTGACTTAAGGAACAGCGTTTGTGAAGACTGTAAGAGTGGTGTGAAGAGCACAGAGGCAGAGAAAAGTGGTGCTGAGTGGTTTTGGAGGGATTGGCGGGAGCTAAATCATGCAGATCTATGTAGGCCACAGTAAGAATTTTGATCTTTATTCTGAGGTCGCTGGGAGGCTGTTGTAGGTTTCAAGCAGAGGCATAGCGTGCATACTGGCAGAGGAGGAATGCACATAAGGAGACTACTGAGGCAGTCCAAGTGACATTGAATATTGGTTGGACTTGGGTGGTGGTGACTAATGGGAGAAAGAATGAAAAAAAATGATGTGTTTCTGAAGAAAAATGTAGAGAATATGGAAGTTCAGAGTGTAAAGAATGACTCAGTTTCCTGGCTTGAATATTTGAATGAATGATGGTACCATTTACTGAGTTAGAAAACACTAGGGAAACTCAGGTTTAGGTAGGAGGATGATGAACTACTATTGGATATTTGGGTTAGGAACTCAGGAAAGTAGTCTGGGAGGAACATATATAAAGTGAAAATTATTGGCATAACCATAGCAATTTAAATCATGGGCATGGGTGAGGGAGCATTGGAGGAGGATATAAAGTGAGAAGAAAAGTGAGCTTAAGGGCTAGAGAATCCCCAACATTTAAATATTAGGTGGAGAGGAATCATCAAAAGAGAATGAGATTAAGAGAGGAAGCAGATAGGAATGCGGAATCTCGGAAGTCAAGGGGAGGAGACAATATCAGGAAGAAAGGAACACTCAGCTCTGTAGAATGCTGTTGAGGGGGTCAAATAAGATGATGACTGAAAACTACCCACCAGATTTGGCCACATGGAGTTTATTGTGTCCTTAGCAAGAGCAGATTCTATAGGGTAGTAGGGCTGGAAGCCATATTATTTGGATGTTGGAATGTATGAACAGTGAGGAACTGGGAATAGCTGTGTAGACAGCTCTTGAATTTGGCTTTATAGGGGAGGGAATTAAAAATGGTGGCTGGAGGGGATGTGGGGTTGAGAGGGTTTGTTTTTGTTTGTTGAAGTTGGGAAACTTGAGTAGCCAATAAAGAGGGAAAAGATGGTATACATCCAAAGATGGTGTAGCCATTGATAGGACAAGTTTCTTGACAAAGCAGGAGGGGATGGAATCTAGAGCACAAGTAGAGAAATTATTAACCTTAGCTAAAACAAGGCACCATTCTTCCATGGTAATAGGAGAAAAGGATAGATCTATATATATTGGGTTGGTATATTTCATAGTGAAAGTTGGGATAGTTCCCATTTAAAGCTTTTATTTTGGCTTGGAAATAGGTAGGGGGTCATTATATGGTTGTTAATAATTTTAAAGTTGCAAAGTACATTTGTTTTTGTATAATACAGATTAAAATATTCCATCTGTTATTACAGAAGTCAGAAGTCTTCTATGTTTTACCACTATTAAGTGACGGTTTCTTTCTTATGAAAGGTGCAGTTACCTCTAGCAACCAAGGACGAGTAAACCCCTTCAAGGTAAACTCTTTCCAGTGATATTTAAAATGTGTTTCAATACATTTTTATACAGAGAAATATTTCCAAACCACCAGATGACACTCCCCAGACTTGGAGGCACTGAAGACTGAAGCAGATCTTTATGAAAACGGATGAAAGCAGCACTAGTTCACACTTGGGCTAAGAGTTATATGTTCTACTTATCTTCTAAATACCAATGGTTTTGAAAGATATTCCCTCTTTTCCATGGGGATGTGGTATATTTAATATGTGTATCAGTCTAATTTGTATTGTACAAAGTGTATTCAATTCCAAATGTGAGACCATGGTATAGACCTAATAGATATTTTAAGGAAAAATGAATCTCTTGGGATTTTTTTTTTCTTCTTTAAACATAAAAATGCTAATAGTAGTTTGCTCTTTAGGTATCAGCCAATTCCAAAGAGCCAGCCACTTCAGTGAATTCACCACGTTCAAGTAATATTTTAGACAGTATGAACAAATCATCCAAGAAATCTACTGCACTTAATCGAGCTACAAATAATGAAAAGTCTCCAGTTATAAAGCCTCTAGTTCCAAAGCCAAAGTCTAAGCAGGTACTATTTCAACTACCCACATCAGCAATAAGCAGTACATGATCTGTTTGTTTTGTTCACTCTTTCAGGTATGAGACAGGAGGCTCCAGTTATTTATTATTGATTTTCTAGTGAGGGTAGTGGTTCTCATCTGATTTTGCTTCAGAATCACTTTTTGAAATATATATATATTTATACTCAGGGCCCAGGGACTCAGGCACCTATCTGGTTTTTAAGAAAATTTCCCAGATGATTCTGATGCATATCTTTGTTTAATGATGATGCTGTAGTACCTAGCCCCAATCTTGTTCTGTATTCTGATTTTGCCTTCTAGTTTCATCCCAGATTTGGTATTTCATCCCAGATTTGTCATTAGTACAGTAGATCTTCTATCTTTTCCATTTCATATAATAAAATTCAGCATTTAGAAAATACGGAATTTGTAGTTTTTGGGGGTTTGTGTCTCTGGTCATGTTTATGTTCAGTTGAGAACCCCAGGGCTTCACGTGTTGGTATAAGAATTCTACATACATTTTTCCACATTTTTCAAAAGTTGATTGTAGTATATAAAATTGTACTACATTTTGTTGGAGTATTCATTATGTTTGTTTTTACAGGCATCTGCAGCATCCTATTTCCAGAAAAGAACTTCCCAAACTGATAAGACTGAGGATGTGAAAGAAGAACATCCTAAAAATACATCATCTGAAACACCAGCTATGTGTCCTCAAAACACTGAAAACCAAAGGTCAGTACACAGACAAATTTATTATTCATTTTTTTTAAGATTTTTATTTATTTATTATTTGACAGGGAGAGAGAGATAGTGAGAGAGGGAACACAAGCAGGGGCAGAGGGAGAGGGAGAACCAGGCTTCCCGCGGAGCAGGGAGCCCGATGCGGGGCTCGATCCCAGGACCCTGGGATCATGACCTGAGCCGAAGGCAGACGCTTAACGACTGAGCCACCCAGGTGTCCCCAAATTTATTATTCTTAAGATGTAATATCCCAATAAAAGGCATACAGAAACAGCAGTACAGAATTATTCAACTCTCTTGTTCATTATTACAAACAATACATTGACACTGGTAGTGGACATTCTGAACACATAATTTTAAGGAAAGGAAGCCATAAATATTGATTAATGTCTATTTATATTACTTACTAGGGTATGCCCTGATAAATTACATGTGTTTTAAATTGTACATATTTTGGGGCGCCTGGGTGGCTCCGTCAGTTAAGTGCCTACCTTCGGCTCAGGTCATGACCTCAGGGTCCTGGGATCGAGCCCCGCCTCGGGCTCCCTGCTCAGCGGAGAGCCTGCTTCTCGAGAACCTCTCCCTCCGCTGCTCCCCCTGCTCTCTCTGTCAAATAAATAAATAAATAAAATCTTTACAAAAAAATAAATTGTACATATTTTCTAATTCTTTTTTTGTTTATCTTAAAATAGATATAGTTACATGGGAGAAACAGTGAAAAGGTAGAAAAAAAATGTGTGATAAAGAGTAAATATCTCTGGGCGCCTGGGTGGCTCAGTTGGTTGAGCGACTGCCTTCGGCTCAGGTCATGATCCTGGAGTCCCTGGATCGAGTCCCGCATTGGGCTCCCTGCTCGGCAGGGAGTCTGCTTCTCCCTCTGACCCTCCCCCCTCTCATGTGCTCTCTCTCATTCTCTCTCAAATAAATAAATAAAATCTTTAAAAAAAAAAAAAAAGAGTAAATATCTTTCCTGTCCACCCAGTTCCCCTCTTCACAATCACTACAACAAATTTCTTACATAGCCCTCCAGAATTATTTGTGCATGTTCACTTATATTTATCTTTTTTTTTATTTTTACAGAAATGGTAGCTTACACATTATTCTGTACCTTGCTTTTTTTCACTTAGCAGCTTTTGTAGAACATCTCATATTACTACATGAAGAGTTTCTTTAATCTTTTCACATCCACTGAATGGATATGGCATAATTTATTCAGTTCTCTACTGGTGGACAGAAGGTGGTTGCTGGGGTTTGCTAATACAGATAGTACCACAATGAATAACTTTATATGAATGTCATTTCTCACATATACATATAGCTATAAGATGGATTCCTGTATGGTTCAAGTTAATGTGCACTTGTAATTCCAATAGATATTGCCAAAATTTTCTCCATTGATGTTGTATCATTTTCTGTACCTCCTGCAATATGAGAGTTCCTGTTTGCCTGTATCCTATTTGTCTGCCAATGTAGTATGAGAGCTATGAGAGCAAGGATGAGGGGATGGGTAAAGATCTTGAGAGAGATAAAAATTTCAAATAGCTGGTTTGGGAAATGGAAAAAGAACCCACCAAGGATACTTGGAAAAAGGCACAGAGGGGCTGAGTGGAATTGGAGACCTTGGGCGTGTCAGTATTCTAAAAAGAGCTGGAAGTGTAGAGTTCATGGTTGCTCCACTTGGAAAATACAAATGTAAGTAAAATCTTTGAATTGACCTTACAGGGTATTTTTCAGTTCATTTTTCCCATGGTCTCCTGGCAGTTTTAAGTAATGTGTAGTATGAATATTAACAAGTATAATTAATTGTGTCTCTCTTACTTTATATAGGTATGCAAAGACTAATTGTTAATTACTAACCTGAAAAATCATAAAGCACTTTAAACTGCATCTTAAGTATAAAATATTTTCACATAATTGCTATTTTAGGCCAAAGACTGGGTTCCAGATGTGGCTGGAAGAAAACAGAAGTAGTATTTTGTCTGACAATCCTGACTTTTCAGATGAAGCAGACATAATAAAAGAAGGAATGATTCGATTTCGAGTATTGTCAGCTGAAGAAAGGAAGGTAAGGATGATTTTGCTGAGATTGAGATCTTAGTAAATCCCAGGTTTTAAAAATTCTTACAGAAAATGCCTTTTTCTGTTTTTGGAAATTGCAGATATTCTGGTATAAACTCTTGGTGGAGAGGCAATTAAATAACTGAAATGTCAGCTTTGACCGTATGGATGTGTAATAATTATTATTTAGTGCTGATGGTTGAATTTTGGTCAGATTTACTGTTTATATCTGTATATAAGTTCCTATATAATGTAAGTTAGGAGGATACCCCAAGAAAAAGTACATTACTTCTAAATCAAAAGCAAATTAATAAGTAAAAATGAAATTAATTCACATGTTTGGACTTTAGGGTTCTTGTAAGCAGAAATTTTTAAAATGCTATGTACTTCCACATTGAATACAAAGTGAGAATACTGGGCTGCCTGGCAGGCTCAGTCAGTAGAGCATGTGACTCTTGATCTCAGGGTTGTGAGTTTAGGCCCCACTGTGGGTATAGAGCTTACTTTAAAACAAACAAACAGAAAAACCCAGAATGAGAATACTGCTTTTTGGGGGGAAAGGTGGTGTTCTGTTATAGCCTTTCATTTGGAAATTAGGACAGGTGGCTGGTACCTATTGCTCCTCATGTAATTTCTGCCATGTGAGGGAGGGCTAGGAGTACCTTTCTGGTGCAAGGGGAAGGAATGTCAATTAAATCTTCAGATTCACTTCCCCAGGGATGACAGTATGCAGCATGGGCACCTGGTGAAGTAGATACTTACCTTGATAAACTGGGTTTTAGGAATGAAGGTATTACAAAATGAGGAAGCTAGAAACTGGTTGAACCACCTCTATCCTCATTAGAATTTCCCTGCCAACTTTGTGCTTCTCATTTTTTATAAGAATGAATAAGAGGATAAAAATTCTAAAGACATAGATAAAATGGCATATGAATGGTCTTATGCAGTAGAAGAGGAAGAGACTTGGTAAAAGTTGTGATTGTGTTTTTGAATACTTAAAAATGTAATCAGTATTGTTAAGGTAAACCTTAAACATTTGCTTAAATCCAATCTGTTAATGTGAGAAATTCTGCAGCTCCAAAGGGTTCCTTTTCTTCAGTAAAGAAATGGGAAAGGAAACAAAGTGGAAGAAGGAGGAACTATTACATATTAAAATAGATTTAAGAGACAGATGGAGAGGCACTTGGGTGGCTCAGTTGGTTAAGCATCCGACTCTTGATCTCTGCTCAGATCTTGATCTCAGGGTTGTGAGTTCAAGCCCCACATTGGGCCCCATGCTGGGTGTGGAGCCTACTTAAAAAATCAGTCAATAAGAGACAGATGGAAACGACTGAGCTTTGTAAGGTTCTTTGCTTAGTGAATAGAAGCCAGTCCTGAAAGAATATCTGAAATGTCATTCCTGAAATGACAAAGTGATAGGGATGAAAAACAGTACCGATTACCAGGAGTTGGGGCCTGGGTGAGAAGTGTAGGTTTTGGGGGCAACATGAGGGATACTTGTGATGGAACTGTTTTGTATCTTGAATGTAGAATCTACTTTGGAATTAACATACACACACACATAGGAGTAGAAATAAAAAGGAGGATTGTATTGATGTCAGTACCCTGGTTATGATATTACATTAGTTTTGCAAGATGCTACCATTAGGGAAAACTGGGAAACTGATACACGAGATCCTTCTGTATTATTTTCTACAACTGCATGTGAATAATCTCAAAAAGTTTCATTTTTAAGAAAGTACCTGCAGTTATAGTATTTTGCACTTAATATGGTTAAATACAAGCAGAGTTTAGGTTGAAATATTAGAGGTAGAATGTAAATTTTTTTTTTTTTAAGATTGATTTTATTTATTTGACAGAGAGAGACACAGTGAGAGAGGGAACACAAGCAGGGGGAGTGGGAGAGGGAGAAGCAGGCTTCCCGCAGAGCAGGGAGCCCGATGCGGGGCTCGATCCCAGGACCCTGGGACCACGACCTGAGCCAAAGGCAGATGCTTAACGACTGAGCCACCCAGGTGCCCTAGAATGTAAATTTTTTAACATGCTCTGCAATTAAGTAATAAGAGATTTGTTAACTGAGGGCTGTTAATGATTAGCTTAAAAATTCAAGTGCTAATTATGCTGCATTTTTTTTTAAGATTTTTTTTTTTTTTTTTTTTTATCTGAGACAGAGAGAATGAGAGAGACAGAGAGCACATGAGAGGGGGGAGGGTCAGAGGGAGAAGCAGGCTCCCTGCCGAGCAGGGAGCCCGATGCGGGACTCGATCCAGGGACTCCAGGATCATGACCTGAGCCGAAGGCAGTCGCTTAACCAGCTGAGCCACCCAGGCGCCCTATGCTGCATTTTTTTTAAATACTGCTTTTTATAGATGGGTTTGTTACCTGGAAAAGTAAGGAAATCATTTCCTTCCTATTTCTTCGTTATTGCCTAAAAATCTTTTCTCCTCCCATATTTTGACGAAGGCATGGGCTTCCAAGGCCAAAGGAGGAACTACAAGTGATGGAGCTGAAGCAAAGAAGCGAAAACATGTGGTTGATGAAAGTCATGAAACTGAAAATGAGAAAGAAAAAGCAAAGGAGAATCTGAATTTGCCTAAAAAGCAAAAACCTTTAGATCTTTCTACCAATCAGAAACTGTCAGCTTTTGCATTTAAGCAGGAATAGAGTTAAAGAAAGTAGGAAAGTAGGTAGTGGATTTTTTACTCATCATTGATGAACCTGGACTTAAAAAAAAATCTTTAGAAAACTCATTATGTATTTTTAAAAGAGTTTAGTGACAACTATTTGTCTTTATGAGATAATGTAGTAATTATATTGGTGTAGGGAACAGGGCATGTGTAAAAACCATCATCTCTGCAGATTGCTCTGCCCGCAAATGGAGGTACATTCCAAAACATTGTGATTAGTCACTGACTTGAAGCTACTGGCATGTCCCAGTGGAAGCCAGTTTGATTTTGTTTCTTACCTTCAAAATCATCAAAGCCAAGGCCTTAAAACCTCTGAGCACTGAAGTACCTTCGAGGGGTTTCCTCATTTGGTTTATGTCATGTACTGAGAAGTACTATAGAAGTTGTCTTCCAGATTTGTTACCATAGACTCTTCTCTATGTCTGTACTGGACTAGGGACCATGTTTTTTTATATGGACCCTAAACATGTAAATAATTTTGTAGATGAGATTTTTTTCTTTTGTTTGTTTCAGAAATTTCTTCATATATGGCTTTCAGTTGTCTTTGTAGTGCGTGGTTTTTAAAAAATAAATGACTTTCACATTTCCACATTTAGCTTGCTGTGGTCTTAATATTGTATTTCCATGAAATGAAAATGTTTCTAGAAAATACAGTTTATATTTACTGCCATAATTTCCACCATTGCCCCCATCCTGCTACATATCATACACATGGAAAAGAAGATTGAAGATACTGTTTTGATAGTATTTCAGCCCAGGGCATAATGTGTTTCCTGGTAAGATACTCTGGTTATCATCATCAGCAGTACTTTCCTGAGCAAGTCTTTGACGCCTTGATAAGAGAGTAGTTAAAAGTTAGGGAAAGTCTTTAACTCCTCTTTAATTTTGAACAAACAAGATTTAATTATTTCATGCATTTTTGGTTATTATTCTAAGCAGAATTTAATACAAATGCAGCCACTTAATGAGAGCAGAGTACACAGGGGCGGGAATGGAGGGGGGTTGTAGTAAAATAAAATCAGATGGCTCAGACTTGAGGATGATTTTATATGTTGGAAGGAACATAATATGTTGAAAATTCAGATGTGTAGAAGCCAAAGATATTCTTTATCATTATGACTAAGGTTAGGAAGGAATACATTTCTAGTTTTTTAATTAGTAGCTGGTATAAAGAGACATTATAGCTCAGTGGTTAGGAGCACAGATTTCAAAGCCAAACAACCTGGGTCTTAAAGACTCACTGTAGTACCTACCAGCTGAATAAACCTTGGACAAGTTTCTAACCTTTGACCACTCATTGTAAAATGGGTATAGTAATAGTGCCTACTTTAGGGTTATGAGAATTAAATGAGATAAAAGCACCTAGTTCCTAGTACATAGTAATGTTTATATAAATGTCAGCTATTATTAGTTATACTATTGGCTATTTAATGTTTCTTCATCATTTGATTTCATTCTGAATACTGTATGAATTTTTATTTCAAGAACCTAAGGTAAAAGTTTATAATACTTTGGAAAACATGTTTGTAGACATGCATTTGTTTCTATTTCCTCAACTTTATTGTAAATAGGATATAATCCTTCAGTGTTATATTACAGTTCCATAGGAACCTGAGAATACTAAGGATTTGCAAAAAAAGTGTTTTTAATCCCTTTTATTTGGTTGAAGGAACATTTTTGTATTGACTTAGTTTAAATTATAAATCAGAACTTGGAAACCAAGATACATTATCTTTATTCCTTTGCCATGTAAGATTAAACCTTTAAAAATTTTTTTTCAGAGGGCTCCTGGGTGGCTCAGTCGGTTGAGCGACTGCCTTCGGCTCAGGTCATGATCCCAGAGTCCTGGGATCGAGTCCCACATCAGGCTCCCTGCTCTGCGGGGAGCCTGCTTCTCCCTCTTCCACTCCCCCTGCTTGTGTTCCCTCTCTCGCTGTGTCTCTCTCTGTCAAATAAATAAATAAAATCTTTAAAAAAAATTTTTTTTTCAGAGAATTGGGACTTAAGGATGGGAAAATGGAAATGAACGAATATATTAACCACCATCATGATATCAATAATATTGCCTATCTTGAGCTTATTGTGTGCTGTAGAATATAGCCATTTGCTTAATTTCATTCTCTAGTAGTAAAAATTTCTCAAAGAGGAGGTTATTTTAATACTTGATATTCATCAAGAGATCATCATCTGATTATTCCAGAAAGCATGTGAGTGAGCACTTTGTTACGCCTGCCTACTCTGGGGGCTGTGGTAATCTACAGCCTATCATATCAGTGCAGCGCCTTGTGGTGAGCCACTGTCACTAACATGGAACAGATCCCCGTAGGCAAAAGGATGTGACCCATCCATGTAGAAAGTATCTTAATCAGTGACTGGTTGTCTTATGGGTCTTTTTTGTTTTCCATCTGCTTTATTATAGATGTATGTAATTTTTCCTCAGGTATTTATTTTGAAAATTTTCAAATCTACAGAAAATTTCAAGTAGTACAGTGAACATAATATATACCCTTTATCTACCTTGACTTACTCTTGACATTTTGCAATATATGCTTTATAAATAGGGTTTTTCCCAAGCCATTTGAAATATGCATCAAGACATTTCACCCCTCAGTGCCTCAACATGTGTCCCCTAAGAACAGACATTCTTCTACATAACCACAATATCATTATTATACCAAAGAAATTTAACAGAAGAATATTATTGCCTAAGATGCATTTCATATTAAAATTTCCCCCAAAGTATCCTTTAGCCTCTCTCCCCCAACCAATCTAGGATCAATCAAGAATCCTGCACTGAAAAAATTTTTTAAAAATCCTGCATTGCGTTTAATTAGAAGTACATACATTTTTTTAGTTCAAGTATAGTTGACATACAGGAGCAAGGAGCCCGATGTGGGACTCGATCCCAGGACCCTGAGATCATGACCTGAGCCAAAGGCAGACGCTTAACCATCTGAGCCACGCAGGGTCCCCAGAAGCACATACTTTTTAATATGGGAAGAATGAGGAAGACTATCACCCCCAATCCTAATATCCGGAGATAACCACTGTTAACATTTTGGAGTATGTCATTAGGCTCTCTTCTGTGCATGTGTTTTTCTTTCACATAGGTATGTTGTCCAAATTCATGTTCCCAAAAGGTGTGTAAAAAAACAAACAACTCAAGCCTAAAATTTAAAGTGTTGCCTTTTGCTGGTAGTGGTCCTGTTGTTGATACCAATTTCTACCTTCTCTGGAACTGTATCATAAAGGGCAAAAACTGATGAAAATAAACATAATGGAATCAGAAAGCCAAAAGTTGGTTCTTTGAAAGACAAATTAGGAAAATATCTGGCAAGATTAATCATAATAGAAAAAGGGTGATAAAGTTATGTTAGGAATGAAAAGGAATGTATTAACTACAAATGGTACAGATTTTTGAAAGAGGCCAATCATGATCAGTTTTATGTGTCAATTGCCTAGGCCACATTTGCCAGTTATTCAATGAAACACTAATCTATGTATTGCTATGAAGGTATTTTATAGATTATATTATAATCAGGTGACTTCAAGTAACTGAGATAATCCGAGATATTCTGGGTGGGCCTGATTCAATCAGTTGAAAGACTTTAAAGAGCAGAACTGAGGCTTTCCTGAGGGAGAAGAAATTACACAGGTAGACAGCAGTTTCAGTTCAAGCCAGATTTCCTGCCTGCCCTTCCTGGAGGTCTACGCTCTGGATCTAGGGTTTCAGACTTGCCTTCCAGTCTCCAAAATTGTGTGAATGAATTCCTTGCAATAAATCTTCTAATATATTTCTCCTACTGGTTCTGTTTCTCTGAACACTGACAAAGTCGGGGCTATTATAAATAACTTTATGACAATAAACTGGAAAATTTTGATGAAGTAAACAAGTACCTACAAAAGCAGAGCTTAGTAAAAGTGACTCAAGACATTGAAAGACTAAAATACTTAGGAATACATTTGACAGATAAGTGCAAAACTTATACTCTGACCTACAAAACATTGTTGAAAGACATAGAAGAAGACCTAAATAAATGCAAAGACACCCTGTATTTATGGACCAGAAGACTTAACATTGCATTATTAAAATGGCAATACTCCCCAAACTGAACTACAGATTCAATGCATTCCTTCTCAAAACCCCAGCTGGCTTTTTTTTTTTTTTTTTTGCAAAAAATTACAAGCTCATCCTAAAATTCATATAGAAATTTAAGGAACCCAGAATAGCCAAAATAGTCTTGAAAAAGAAAATAACAAGTTGGAGGATTCACACTTCACAATTTCAAAACTTACTATGAGACTATAACAATCAAGACAATGTGGTCCTGGTGAGAGAATAGACCTATAGATCAACGGAATGGAATTGAGAGTCTAGAAATAAACTCGCAACATTTACAGTCAATTGATTTTTGACAAGGTTGGTGGGGCAATTCAATGGGAAAAGGATAGTCTTTTCCACAAATGGTGCCAGGGCAACTGGATACATGGAAACACATACATCCATTTTTTTCTTTTTTTAAAGATTTTATTTATTTATTTGAGAGAGAGAGAGAGAATGAGAGATAGCAAGAGAGGGAAGAGGGTCAGAGGGAGAAGCAGACCCCCCTACTGAGTGGGGAGCCCGATGCGGGACTCGATCCTGGGACTCCAGGATCATAACCTGAGCCGAAGGCAGTCGCTTAACCAAGTGAGCCACCCAGGCGCCCCACATACATCCATTTTTTTAAAAGAATTTATTTGTCAGAGAGAGAGCACGCATACAAGCATGGGGAGCGGCAGGTGGAGGGGGACCCCGCTGAGCAAGGAGCCTTGATGCAGGACTCGATCTCAGGACCCTGAGATGACCTGAGCTGAAAGCAGATGCTTAACCAACTGAGCCACCCAAGCATCCCCATACATTTTTACTTAAAAAAAATTAACTCCAAATGGATTAAGACCTAAATGTAAGCTAAAAACAAAATTTTTGGAAGAAAACAAGTGGGGGCGCCCTGCTCAGCAGGAAGCCTGCTTCTCCCTCTCCCACTCCCCCTGCTTGTGTTCCCTCTCTCGTCTCTCTCTGTCAAATAAATAAGAATCTTACAAAAAAAATGTAGAAAACAAGCATAAATCTTTGTGACCTTGGATTAAACAAGGGTTTCTTAGATGTAACGTCAGGAACACAAGTAACAAAGAGAAAAAAAATATGTGGGTGGGGGGATGGGTGAAATAGGTGATGGGGATTAAGGAGTGCACTTGTCATGATGAGCACCAGGTGATGTGTACGGAATTGTTGAATCACTATATTATATACCTGAAACTAGTATTACACTGTATGTTATTTAACTGGAATTAAAAGAAAAAATTAGATGAAGTCAACATCATCAAAATTTAAAGGGCGCCTGGGTGGCTCAGTTGGTTAAGCGACTGCCTTCGGCTCAGGTCATGATCCTGGAGTCCCGGGATCGAGTCCCGCATCGGGCTCCCTGCTCAGCGGGGAGTCTGCTTCTCCCTCTGACCCTCCTCCTCTCATGCTCTCTGTCTCTCATTCTCTCTCTCTCAAATAAATAAATAAAATCTTTAAAAAAAAAAAAATTTAAAATGTGCTTCAAAAACACCATCAAGAAAGTGAAAAAAAAAAAAGCCATAGAATGGGAAATTTTTTTTGCAGATAATATATGCTAAGGGACTTGCATCTAGAATATATAAACAACTCTTAAAACTCAATAATTAAAGGACAACCCAATTTAAAAGTGGTCAAAGGACTTGAACAGACATTTCTCCGAAGACAATACGCAAATGGCCTATAAACACATGAAAAGGTGCTCAGTATTTAACCATCAGGAAAATGCAAATCAAAACCACAAAGAGGTATCACTTCACATTCACTAAGATGGCTATAATGAAGAAAAATGGACAATAACAAGTGCTGGTGAGGAGAATGT
Organism: Mirounga leonina; assembly: GCF_011800145.1. Lineage (NCBI taxonomy): Eukaryota > Metazoa > Chordata > Mammalia > Carnivora > Phocidae > Mirounga > Mirounga leonina. The sequence continues at coordinate 43,562,540 of NW_023270825.1, forward strand.
AGAGAAATTGGAATCCTCAGATACAGGAATGTAGGAATTGAAAATGGTGGTTCTTGTAGTTCCTCAAAAGGTTAAACAGAGTTATCATATGACCCAGCATTTCTACAACTAGGTATAAATCCAAGAGTAATGAAAACATATGTACACACAAAATCTTGTACATAAATGTTCAGAGCACCATTATTTATAATAGCCAAAAAGTAAAAACAACCCAAATGTTCAACATGTGATGCATGGATAAACCAAAGGTGGTGTATCCATACAATGGAATATTTGGCAATAAAAAGAAGTGGAGTACTGGTACATGTTACAACATAGATAAAATATGAAAACATGGTAAGTGAAAGAAGCCAGTCACAAAGACCATGTACTCTATGATTCCATTTGTATGAAATGTCCAGAATAGGCAAATCTATAGAGACAAAGTTTTGGTGGTTGCCTAAAGGTACAGATTAAGAGGAAAGGGTGAGTGATTGCTAATGGGTACAAGGTTTCTTTTTGGAGTGATGAAAATGTTCTGGAATTGGGTGTGACAGTGGTTGCACAACTCTGTGATTTACTAAAAACCACTGAATTGTATACTTTAAGTGGGTGGCTGTATGGGATGTCTTCTATGAAGTTATTTAAAAAACTGATTCGAAGAAAGGAATATCTGAATAGTCTAACCAATTTAAAAAATTTAGTCTATATTTAAAATTCTTCTCAAAAAGAAAATAGCAGGCTAGATGAATTTATTTTTTTAAGATTTATTTATTTATTTTAGAGAGAGAGAGAGCATGGGGGCGGGGTAGGGGCAGAGGGAGAGGAAGAATCTCTAGCAGACTTCCTGCTGAGCACAGAGCCTGCTGCGATGAGGGGCTCGACTCAGGGTTCTAGTCCACGACCCTGAGATCATGACCCTGAGATCACGACCTGAGCCAAAATCAAGAGTCCGATGCTTAACTGACTGAACCACCCAGGTGCCCTAGGCTAGATGAATTTAGAAACAAAGTCTATCAACAGTCAAGTAAAAATTCCAATCTTACCAGATTATGTATAGCAGCTGTCCTAATCATTATATCGAAAACTGGCAAAGTTCTAGAAGGAAAAGTATAAACCAAATCTTACTCATGAACATGGATGAAAACTAAGTAAAAATTTTAGTAGGTCAAATCTCACAGTGTGTGAAAAAAAAATACAATTTATTTATCTCATTGACTCAATTCTAAGGATATACCATTGATTTAACATTAGAAAGTTAATGCTTATTAAAGGACAAAAATTGCATAAAAGCATGTGTCTTGTTTAGAGGAATTTGTGCCATTCTATTTTTTTCTGTCACTTTGTGGAATTAACTTTGTATGTCAGTGAACCATGTCACCCCAGGACTCATAAGCACACCAAAGTATTTTGATGAGGAGGATAACAAAATAGGCATAGATTTAAACTACTAGAAAACTTATTTAAAAAAGGAATGATGCTATTGTTCTTTTAATTATAAATTATATTTCATTTAATAGATCTCTGTCTTCTGTTTTTTCCTAGTATATTTCTGTTGGAATTCATGTGTCCCTATTGTAATTATGGATACGTGTTGATCTCACCAAGAGACCCAGGTTTTCTTTTCTTTTCTTTTTTTAAAGATTTTATTTATTAATTTGACAGAGAGAGACACAGGGAGAGAGGGAATGTAAGCAGGGGGAGTGGGAGAGGGAGAAGCAGGCTTCCCGCAGAGCAGGGAGCCCGATGCGGGGCTCGATCCCAGGACCCTGGGATCATGACCTGAGCTGAAGGCAGACGCTTAATGACTGAGCCACCCAGGTGCCCCGAGACCCAGGATCTCGAGGGCAGGAATCATGGTGGTAGACAGTTGGCCTAGTAGACACAGTGCAAGCTTTGGAGCCTGATGGGCTTAGGGTTTATGTCCTGCCTCTACCTCCTCTCCTAGTGGAGCTCGATGGCTCTGGGAACCACTTAACCTCTCTGACTTTCTTTGCCTCTGGTCCTTCTAACAAAGATGGCAATAATTTTCTGCTTAGACCTCCTTCTGAGTCTCAGAGAACCCACACAGGCCACATCCCCAGAAGGATAGCCACATATCACTTGCCACTTGACTTCCCTTCCCCAGGCCACAGCTGCACTGGAAGTGCACACCTGACCCCAATATTCAGAGGTCCAGTCTCTCTCCCAGAAACCTGGGATTCAGATACAGAAGCAGAATCAGTTAAGCTGAGGAACTGAGCTGCATAGGCATGTGGAAGTGAGTGCCATAGCCATAGCAGGGGAAAGCTAAACTTATGCGGAAGCAGAGAAATGAATGGGCAGAAGAAATCCATCTAGTGAAAGTGGAAAAGTAGGGGAAAAAATTAAAAACAAATAAAAATTGCCATGTCAGTATTATCTCAGCTGCTTTGGGGCTCTGATAACAAAACCCCTTGAGAAAGAAGGATGAAGAGCCGGCACTCGAATTTTTAGAGTGTGGAGCAGATTAATGGCAAATGAAATGTTTTGCCTAGGGTTGGAACCTACCCCCCACCCCCAAGAGTGTTCCTCGATGAAGACAGCTGGATTGGAATTGATATAGATGGTTTTTCTAAAGAGGGAGGAGTATTCGTGTGGTTCAATGAGATAGAGACTCTTCATGACATCATTTCTCCCTCAAATTAAATGCTATAGCAGCTGATTAAAAATAGTAGCTGGGTATATCTAGAATACATAAAGAACTCTTAAACTCAGCATTAAAAACAAAATAAAACATACAATCCAATTACAAAACGAGCAAAAGACATAAACAGACATTTCACCAAGAGGATATACAGATGGCAAATAAACACATGATAAGATGTTTGGTCTCATTAGCCATTAGAGAAATGCAAATTAAAACTACAATGAGACAACATTACACACATAATCAGAGCAGCTAAAATGATAAATAGCAACAACAGCAAATGCAAGTGAGGACGTAGAGAAACTGGATCCCTCATGTAGTGCTGGTGGGAATGTAAAATGGTACCACCACTCTAGAAAGTAATTTGGCAATTTCTTTCAAAACTAAAATGGGCTTACTATATGACCAGCAAGAGTCCTAAGAGGACTCTTAGGTACTTATCCCAGAGAAATGAAAACTTACTTCACACAGGAGTATCTCTGTTCATAGCAGCTTTGTTCTAATTAGCCTCACACTGGAAACGATCCAAATGTCCCTCCCTGGCTAAATGGTGAAACAAACGATGGTGGTACACTATTCAGCAACAAAAAGGAACAAGATATTGATCCATACAACAGTTTGGATTAATCTCAAGGAAATTACGCTGGCTGAAAAAAGCCAGTCTCAAAGGCTATTTTGTTTCTGTTCCACTGTATGATTCCATTTATATAATATTCATAAAATAATATAATTATAGAGTTGGGGCACAGATTAGTGGCTGCCAGAGTTAGAGATGGGGAGGGGAGGGATATGGCTATAAAGCAAGTCTTGTGGTGATGGTACAGTTGAGTATCTTCATCATGGTGATGGTGTCACGAGGCTTTATACGTGTTAAAATTGCATATAGCTACGCACACACACACACACACACACCACAAAATCTGCACTGGTAAAATCTGAATAAGTTGAATGGATTGTTCCAATGTCAATTTCTTGGTTTTGATATTCTACTATAATTAAGGTGTTAACTTTGGGGGAAGATGGGGAAAAGTAGCTGAGGATATCCTACAATTGACAATGAAAAACCCTACATGGCATTTGTAGCTAATGGGAGAGAATTTATATTCCTGACTCCTAATAGGGTTATAAGCTCTTTAAGAGCAGACCTTATTTTTGTGTATCTTCAAAGCCTGGCATAGTGCCTCTCCTAAACAATGTTTTCCTCATTGACACTAATAAAGGATTCTGAGCCCACAACTGGGTAATCTGAATGGTCTTTGTCAATACACCAAGAATAATACTCATTATGCCATTTTAAAGTCATAATTAATTTGTAGAAAAATAAAGAGGTAGTAAGTAAAAAAAACTTGATTAAGAAAGTTAACAAGAATTTATATATAACAAACCACTTCAGATGAATATTGGCACACAAACAATAAGAAAAATATAAAGGATGCATTCTTTTAGCAAAGCAAGAGAGTCCAGGTTTTTGTCACAAAATATTGTGTAGTAATAACATGCTTCCTGTCGAATGAATGACTAACTGGATGAAAATGCCACATTTCCTTTTTGTCCTAAGAAGTATATAGGTCACTTATTGATTTTTGAGTTTGAGAAAATTCATCGGTAACACCGTCATCTGAAAACTCATAATCTGAGATTTCATTTATATGATCAATTCCACCATCATTAAAGTCTAGAGTGCTGCTATCTGTGTCTTTGCATTTATCTTCTGATTCATCTAATAATTTTGAAACATCTCCTCTTGTCAATTCTTTTTCCTTTCCTACTACGGTTGGAGAATGAGAAATTCTGAAATCTCAACTTGTTCTGTGAAATCTTAAAGCAAACTAAAATAGTTCCTCCAGTCTTCTTTTATTCCTTCTTGAAAACTGATGCAATACTTCGGCCAATGCAATAAGAAAACTGAAGGATGGGGCGCCTGGGTGGCTCAGTCGTTAAGCGCCTGCCTTCAGCTCGGGTCATGAGATCGAGCCCCACGTCAGGCTCCCTGCTCGGCAGGGGGCCTGCTTCTCCCTCTCCCACTCCCCCTGCTTGTGTTCCTTCTCTCACTGTGTCTCTCTCTGTCAAATAAATAAAATCTTAAAAAAACAAAAAAAAGAAAACTGAAGGATAACTTTTTTTTAAACCATTGATTTGTATCATCCTTTTAGATGATTCCATCATTTTTCCATTTTCTTATAATTTAATTGCTTTTTAAAATATAGCTAGGAAATGGGGCGCCTGGGTGGCTCAGTCGTTAAGCGTCTGCCTTCGGCTCAGGTCGTGTGGGATCAAGCCCCGCATCAGGCTCCCTGCTCGGAGGGAAGCCTGCTTCTCCCTCTCCCACTCCCCCTGTTTGTGTTCCTGCTCTCGCTGTCTCTCCCTCTGTCAAATAAATAAATAAAATCTTTTTTAAAAAGTTTATTTTGTTTTGTAACAGCAACAGGGTAATTGATAGAAGCCATTCTTCTTTACTGGCAGTTGGTCTAAGAGTGTTCTAGCCAATGAAATGAGAAATCTCCTGAAGCGCAGGGGTCAGGGTGGCATTTCCCTGGGAAGTTTTCCTAGAGGGACAAGTGAGAGGCGGTGGTTTTGACCTCCCTTTTCCTGCTGTGTCTGACCACTTTATGTTTGGAGCTATAGCAGCTCCCTGTAACGGGGTGGAGACACTGAGAATGACTAAGGAGAAAGTTGGGAAGAGCCTGGGTCCTTGACGACGTTACTGAATCCCGGGGCCATGCCTACAGTGCCATCTCTAGACTTCTGGTTAAATGAAACAGTAAGTGTCTGCATCGTTTCAGCCTATGGTTCTCAACCTTGGCTGCACATGGAGAATCATTCTCAATGCCTAGGTCACACCCCAGACCAATGAGATCAGACCTCATGATGTGGGAGCCAGGTTTCCCAGGTAATTCCAATGTGCAGCCAATTTTGAGAGACACTAGTTCAAGCCACTTTTAGTAGGATATTCAGTTTCTGGCAGGAAAAAAAAAAATCTCTGCATGGTACAGTTTCTTTTTTTCTCTCTCTCTTTTTTTAAGATTTATTTGAGAGAGAGAGAGAGAGTGCACAGGGTGGGGAGGGGCAGAGGAAGAGGGAGAGAAAGCCAAGCAGACTCTGCACTGAGCACCGAGCCCGATGTAGGGCTCAACATGGGGCTCGACCCCACTACCCCGAGATCAGACTTGAGCCGACGAGAGTCCGAGGCTCAACTGACTGTGCCTCTCAGGCGCCCCCGTCCAGTTTCTGATTGAAAACATTTATTTTCAGCCAGATAAAACTCAGATCCCCAAAATGGTGAAAAGATCAGAACCAGTTTGTTTTCTCATCAGCTTTGGTTCATCCATCTGTGAAACATTCATAACATTGCAGTTAATTTCCACAAATACTTGGATGACTGGCTGGGACAAATGTACAGTAGCAGTTGTGAGGCTAAAAATAAAAATACACCCAGAACAACAAAGAAACATGGTTTTGCACGTCTCTGCTAAGCTGTTCCTTTCCCTTTGTCTTTCTTGTAATTTCCAGTTTGCTTTTTTTTTTTAATGCCAGCACTTCTGGCAGGATGGTGGCCACCAGCCTTGCAGGCAGCAGCGTCTCTGAGTTTTCCAGGTGTAAAGTAATTAACCAGAGGGCGTCAGGAGATTCCTGCATGAGAAATTGTTTCATCAAGATCATAAACATTGTCATCCCCTCTCACATCTGTGCTCTTATTGAGGGGATAGGTGAAAAAACATAAGCAAGCAAACAAAACAAAAACAGGGCATGGCAAAATTTTCTGTTGCTCTACTGTTTCAAGAGCTATCAAATTGCTGAATTACTGACCACACAATTTTTTTCCCTTTGTCTCTAGAGATCCTATTAAATAATGGAAAATAAATGAAAATAAAAAGCAAATCTACAAACTTGATGATGAAGTGGGAGGGGTGGGGAACATCCATGTATGAGATAATTGAATAAATTTAGGAAGACCAAAGAAAAGGGGGGATGCCCAAGGAAGCAAGGGCAGGGAAACTATAGTCTAGACCAATTCTTTTCTTAATCTGCCTAGGAGTCACCAAGGGAATGTCATTTAGCTGCAGATTATGATTCAGTAGGTCTAGGATGGGGCACGGAGTTCTGCATCTCTAACAAGCTCCCAGGTGATGTCACTGAAACTGTTCTGGTTTGTGACCACACAGTAAGTAAGGCAGAATACATAAGGAGGGGTTTCGGTCCCAGAGGGGCACGGCCTGCCCTCTGGAACCCGAGAGAGGCAGGAGTGAGATGTGGGGCTGAAGCCAAAGAGATTAAGTGCAAGTCTGTATTTTAAAGGTTGAAAACCCATGACCTCAGAGGCCAGACAAGGAAAGGGAAGGAACCTGTTCTGTTGCACATTACTGTAGAATTTGAGTCCACTTACCCAATTTTATAATTTTTCAATAAAAGACAGGAATCTAGAATTTATGTGAAATCTCCTGAATTGGTTTCATTCTTGGCAACCAATTAAAATGGAAGGCTGATCTAAAGAAAAAAAACAAATTTTCTATGGAGAACCAGAGCAGCACATTCTGGCATTTTGGGGGTTCCTATGTGCTCACGAAACCTGAGAAAGAAGGGGTAAGCCAAAGATGCCCAGGCAATGACTGATCAGGGAGTAGTGAGAAGCTGGCAAACATGAAGATTCCATTAAAGATTTGGTGGAGGTGAAAGCTAGAATCCCCATTTCAATTTGACATGGGGAACATTCTCCACTAAGTGACAGATGGTCATGATCTTGGCCTTGTGGAAAAGGACTCCTAGCACGCTACTTGCTCTGCACCGACTCATGTTTACGTCATCATGGAAATGTAAATTCATATTAGTTTGCCATTTGTAAGATGAACTTAGACAAATAATGGACATTTGAATGGTGGTTATAGAACAGGATGAAAATGTTATAAATTGACAATGTAAAAGTAAAGAGGGGGTGCGCCTGGGTGGTCAGTCGGTTAAGCACCTCACTTCGGCTCAGGTCATGATGCCGGCCGGGGTCCTGGGATCGAGCCCTGAGTCGGGCTCCCTGCTCAGCGGGGAGTAGGCTTCTCCCTCTCCCTCTGCCCCTTCCCCTGCTCCTGCTTGCTCGCTCTCTCTCTCTCAAATAAATAAAATCGTTAAAAAAAAAAAAGTAAAGGGGTAGCCTTTAGATGAAGGGGAGACGGTAAAGAATTAGAATGCTAATATCCTTTGCTTACAAAGTGGGAGAGCAGTTGTCTTTCTATGGAACAAAAGTGGAGACTTAGTATGTTTGTTGAGGATACAGAGGTGACCAGCAGAAGAGTAAGAATAGTGATATCTCTATGGGAGAGAGGGAGTAAATGGGCTAAATTCTTGTTTTTCAGAGTAGGAAGTTAAAACGAAATGTCCAGAGTTGATTAGTAAGAAATAGCAGTAGAAGTGTATTATTTAGAGATATGTAGGTTTGGGAAGAACCAAAGTAAAAAGGACTGGTTAAAATATTTATTGCCTCGGGCGCCTGGGTGGCTCAGTTGGTTAAGCGACTGCCTTCGGCTCAGGTCATGATCCTGGAGTCCCTGGATCGAGTCCCGCATCGGGCTCCCTGCTCAGCAAGGAGTCTGCTTCTCCCTCTGACCCTCCCCCCTCTCATGTGCTCTCTCTCATTCTCTCTCTCTCAAATAAATAAATAAAATCTTTAAAAAAAATATTTATTGCCTCTGAGGAGCAGAGTTGAGTGCAAAACTATAGCATTCCATCATAAAGTCATCTTTTCTATTTGATTGTTTGACTGTATGTGTTGATCACTTTGATAAAATATAAATGTATGTATCTGTGTGTGTATACTTTAAAGTATATATTAAAAACATACGCTGAGTTATACATTATAGGAAACAAGTACCAGTTCACATGAAGGAAGTGACTGTAAAGAAAACACATTGATGGGCATCTGGCTGGCTCAGTTAGTAGAGTGTGACTCTTGATCTCAGGGTCATGAGTTTGAGCCCCACATTGAGCATAGAGCTTACTTTAAAAAAAAGGAAGAAAACATATTGAACTCATACGCAGTATTCAGTGACTTAAAATGAGAGAGATATGATGAAGCAAGCACAATAAAATGTTAACATTTAGGGGATCTCATAGAAGGGTATATGGGAATTCTTTGTGCTATTTTTGCAAATTTTCTTTAAAATTATTTCAAAATAAAATGTTTTAAAAATTTTTCATTTTATTTTTTTTAGTTTTTCTCATCTTTTAAAAAAATATTTTATTTAAATTCAATTTTGTTAAAAACCTGAAAAATCTAGTAGTTTTTCTTCCTCAGCCCCATACAAGACATTTTAGAATCTTTGGAAAATACCTTATAGTAAATTCTAAATGTGGACTCCATTATAAAATTTTGTTTGGAATAACATCTAGACATTTGAAGGCTAAAGAAAAACAACATGTCCTGCTCTTTGCAGGAAAGCGTCTTGTTTGTCTGGTAGAGCTTCAAGATTTGCCTGACAATTGAGAGGAGCTGGCCTTAGCTTGCCTGAAGGCACTGAGCTGACCAGTGCAGTCACTGTGTCGCTGTGTTATGGTCTCTGACTACCAAGGAGATGGTCTGGCAGTGCCTGACAAAGGCAAGCTGGACACTGCTGGATCAGGAGTTTACATTTTCCATTTATTGTATGACTTACATTTCTTTAGGCTGCCCCCTACACTTGGGACAAGATCATAACCTAATTTAAAATCTGTTACTAAAAGCCCAGCAGTTCCTTTTCCATTTGTTTTGACTGGAAATGAATCTTGTTTAAAACATACCCTTCATTTATCAGTAGCATTTATTGATTGCTTAGCGTATGAGAGGAACTGATCTCACATCTTGAACGGGGTTCTATTATCATCCCCGTTTTACAGGAAAAAAGGGCTGAGTTTGGAGGATAAATAACTCATGCAAGGTCACATCACTTGTAATATAGCTGTACTTTAGATTTTTTCCAAGTACAGAATAAGGAAAAGTACCTTGAAAGTAAAGACTGATTTACTTATCTATACCTGGTACAAATTTAAGACCCTGGCAAAGGTCATCTGAGAGTGATTATCCTTGAGTGATAGTCGATAATGATGTACTCTATGAGATTTATCAAATTAACTGGATAGTAAGCTACTTTTTTTAAAGTGTCTTCAAAAATTTTGTTGTAACATGGAAAAACTCATATAATACAGAGGTAAAAGAACAAAGCGGTTGCCAATGGGAATATAACAATGTGAAATAAAAATAACCACCTGTATATAGGAAATTAAAAAGATTAAAAAGAAATACAGCAAATTGATGACAACTGTGGTGAGGTTATAGGAGATTTTAACCCTATCAAAAATAACTCATTATTTTTCAAATAAAAAACTGTACATCGTGATTTAAAAATATGATTAATTTGCTTAGCAATCACACACACACAAAAAAAACACTTTAGTAAATACCAAAGTAAACATCTTGCCTACAAGAATTCAGACAACGTAAAGTTTAAAAAATTCGATTTGGAAGGATAAAGGGAATTTAAAGTGAAGGATATTTACACTTAAAACATGGAAAATTTATATAGTATTTGCTAAATGGTTTGGCAATAACTTGACTGTTGTTTTGCCTTAAAGGTACTTGCCAGCCTGTTCCCAGTGGAAAGAATGAGAAAATGTCAGGGTAGACTCTTGTGCAGGAAAATCAGATTATTTCTCGGGTGTCTCTTGATCATCAATAGTTGTTGAAAGTCCTGCCTTTCCTTTCGGTCAGAAAACCCTGGGAGTAAATCTGTTTTGCTCTGTTTGCATGGCACAAAAATACCTGGCCAGCTGCCTTCAAAGAGACTATGGTGGCCTTGACTATGACTCTTTGCTCAGTATCATAAAATCTCAAGAGAAAGACAGTGTATAAACATAACATTTACTCATTTCCCTTGAGTAGGCATAATCCTAATGTTTGCGGAAGGTTACAGTCACTTGATGCAGAAGCCAGGTGACAATAAATGACAAAGGAAATTCACCTGAATTGGTTCAAGATGTGTGTTGCTGGGAAACTATGTCTAGGGGCAAATAATTGTATTGATTCCTGAAAAATGGTGACACTATGTAAGTGAACAGACAGGTGCAGCCACACAAACACCAGTTAGGCTTTTTGTTCTTAGAAAGATGAAAGGCTTGCCCTTATTTTGTTTAAAGCTGATGGAAGATTTTAAGGAAAAAAAGAATAAAGATTTATTTGCTATTGGGTGCCTGGGTGTTTAAGCGTCTGCCTTCAGCTCAGGTCATGATCCCAGGGTCCTCAGATCGAGTCCCCCACCCGGCTCCTTGCTTTTCGGGGAGCTTGCTTCTCCCTCTGCCTGCCGCTCCCCCTGCTTGTGTTCTCTCTCTGTCAAATAAATAAATAAAATCTTAAAAAAAAAATAAATGCCTTCTTCTGTTAGTGTTGCAAGAAGGCTTACCAATCAAGTCTTGATTAGATCAACTGCTTTGATTAGATCAAAGCTTGCCACAGTTTTTCGATGGAAAAATTTGTTTAACTAGTAGGAACTGAATTTTCATTTAAAATGGACGTAAGCAGGCCTAAATGGTGGATGGGGATCAGACTAGAGGGAAAGATTTCAGGGTACCTCTAGTAGGACATGGGAACTAGATGAAGTGCTGTGTAACAGTAAAATTGATCCTCTTCAATTACATGAAATATAGTTTTTCACACCTTCTAGTTACTTCCGCCTCTGATGCTAATAACAGTATTTCTCAAATTCCCATGTGGGCTGTTAATGACATGTTGTGCTTCTGCACAAATTATTGGAATCTTTAAAATCTGGCTTCATTCTTATTGATTTCTCAATTGCATGTCTTTCAACAGGCTTTTAACCTCTAAAATGGCCAACAAATAACAACTGTCATTCACGGGGTGCCTAGAATCTCTCAGGCACAGTACTAGGTTCTTACATATGTCATTTCTTTCAACTTTAACAAAAGTTGAATATACTTACATACAGAAAAGTGCCCAAAGCCTAAGTGGAAACCTCAGTCAATTATCATTGCACCCGTCTCTCAACTAAGACCCTCCCCTCTCTCAAGATAGCCAATACCTTAACTTCTAACATCTCAGATGAGTCCTCCTTGTTTGTAGAAGTTATATCAATGGGATCATATCATGTATGTTATATTTTAAAAATTTATTTCAGTAACTTTGCAAGGAGGATATTGTTAGTCCCATTTTCCAGAAGATGAAAATGAAATAGAGTGGTTAAGGAATATGCCCAAGGTACAGAGCTTCTAATCAGTGGCTAAATTGGAATTCCACAGACCTGTCTGAATGCCAAACTGTGTTCTTTCTCTACATCATTGCCAAAATCAGAACGGATGGCTTTCAGAGCCTCTTTCTCTCAATCTCTGCCACTGCTCACAGATTTCCATGTAAAGATTGTATTAGCCTAGAGCTTAGCTGTGACTTTCTTTTTTGGCTTGAGGGAGTGTGGTGAGGGGATATGGGGTGAGAATTGAGTTTCTCTGCCTTCTGCTCATTTCTTGATTTCTGTTTGATCCTTATTTAGTTGGATGCCGTTCTTGGCCTAGCCACAAAGGGCCAGTTCTCTTTCATGGTTTGAATCATATTTAAGGTAGGTGATTACAACATACAAGGTTGGGAATATTTTTGTACACCCCTCCAAGGTTTTGGTTGTATGGGGTGGCTCCTGGAGCTTTTAAAATACCCTCAGAAATAAGGACAATCATGAGAGCCAGATGGTACTTGAATGACTGAAGCTTGGAATATACTGTTGAAACACATGCTCCTATCATGTTAGCATTCTGAAAAGTTTCACTGTTCTTCTAAGTAAGCTATATTTCCCAAACTCATTCACAAATGTTACAACTGCCTACTCCTATATAATTCTGTGTAGATTTCAATAAGAAGATATATATATATAATTGATATACACACACACTCAGTTTGGAAATATGTTTCATTCTTTAAATAATCATTAATATCATTAATATTAGGTATATAACAAAAGTGAGAAGGGCAGATTTTGGCAGGTATGGAAGAAGCCAAAAGAAGAGGAAAGAAACAGGTCAAGTAAAACCAGGGAGTCAAGAGAAGGAAATTGACTTAGCCTTGGAGAAGAAAGTTTATACAACTCTCCTTTTAGATTCTTCACAACTTTGCAGATATACAGACCCACGTGATGCCATTTCCCAAGACCCAGGACTTACTGTTGTTGTTGGGATATATCCCCTTTTCCAATTCCATTGAAGCCTCTCTCATCTCCCCCACACCTCATAGTACATGGAAGCCAAAGACAGCTTTATTTAGAGTCTGAAGGTTGGGAGTAGGGCCTTCTTTTTATCTTTTTTTTTTTTTTAAAGATTTTATTTATTTATTTGCGAGAGAGAGAATGAGAGACAGAGAGCACGAGAGGGAAGAGGGCAGAGGGAAAAGCAGACCCCCCGCTGAGCAGGGAGCCCGATGCGGGACTCAATCCTGGGACTCCAGGATCATGCCCTGAGCCGAAGGCAGTCGCTCAACCAACTGAGCCACCCAGGCGCCCGGGAGTAGGGGCTTCTTATCCATTGGAAACTGAGGGGCACTGAGGCTTTCCTGCTCAAGAATACCTCCCTACCAGCCTAAAATTCTAACATTTTTTGTCTCTAGGCTTTCTCATGAAAATGTAAGTCTGATACCTAAACAGGAATGCACATTAACTCAGAATTTTTTTCTGAGACCTCATGGGTATAAACAAACATATATAACATTAGTATTAATGATCTCATTCCTTAGATTTAGAAAAGCAATTTGTACTATACAGATGGAGTATGAAGAAATTGTTAGGGCTTTAGATTGTTAAATTAATTAAACAAGGAGGCCATTAGACTGGGTAGCTTTAATGCCTTTATGGCCTGAGTAAGAAAACCAAAACCTAAGCCTATAAATGACTCAAGGTAAAGAAATCAAAACCTAAGGGTAACCAATCACAAACAGCCAACTAGGCTTTCCCAAATAAGGCAGCTGCTTAAGCTATAGCCAATCAAATAATTTCCTTGCTTTGCTTCAACATCTTCTCTATAAAAAGTCTTTTCCCTGGCTCCTTTTGGTGGAGCGTTCCTAACCACTTCCAGTTTAGTGCTGCCTGACTGGAATCAATTTTTGCTCAAATAAACTCTTGAAAATTTAATATGCTTCAGTTTATCATTTAACAGTATAAACTCAATCCATATGTCTTTGGTTAGGAGTTTCGTTTGTGGACCAAGCTTTTCCATGGATATTAAATGATATAGAACTGCAACAAATAGCTACAGGTTGGTTGAGGAAGCTTTGGGATTGAGATGATATAGGTGTAGAGGGAAAACGTTAGTTTGAGTTAATACAGAATTCTTTTTAGGGGAGAAAGTTGTCTATAATAAGCAAAATATATTTTAGGAGTATAAAGTACATGATCATCAGGGCTTAGCTAGGCTGAGCCCTAGAGTATAGATAACCTAATTAACAAAATAAATGGACAGGAATGTAATGGTTGACATGGTGGGCAAATAGAGCTAATCCTGGAAAGAAGGGAAGTGGTAGCAGAGGGACCCAGCATCTGAAGAGAGATGGGAGCTTAAGGTAGGGCTGAGGCGGGATATGGCCAAAGGTTGTCTGATATTTTTCCATTATCTAAAATGATGTCTGTATTTTTTGTACTATGTCAGAGAATTCTTATTCAAACTGTCATAGTAGTGGTGGGTGTTTGACTGCTAATATAGTAATCACTAAAAATTTGACTTGTTACTTATATTAGTTGTGATTAGATTTAACTTCATATAATCCAAACCCCTAAATAGCAATGGTATGAATACACAAAAGATTAATTTTCTTTCTTGTAAAAGCCCTGAGGTAGATAGTCCAGGACTCCTATGGTTGCTCCACAGTTATCACGAGCCAGATACCTCCTATTTTTCCAATCTGCCATCATTAGTGCACTCATTCTGAAAGTTACCTCATGGTCCAAGATGGCTGTTGGAGTGCCAGTCATCACCTCTGAATCCCAGGAAGGGTAAGGGGAAATGGCAAAAGGGCTTACACCAACTGCATGTCCCTCTTGATTAATCTTCCCATCCTTCCAACAACTTCTGTTTGCATTTCTTTAACCAGAACTACTACAACATGTTTCTGGGTGAGGGAAAGATTCAGATAAAAATTTCACAAAAAGAAATCATGAATAATGAGCATCCATTTCCAGGTTTTGTGTTTTGTTTTGTATTGAACTTATGTTCAGATTAAAGTTCCATTATAAAGGAAGCACTAAGTGCTAAGAAGCAACTTTCCTGCTTGATGAATACCTAACCATCTTTAAGATGCATATCAAATGCCTCCTTCTCTATGAAGCCCTTTCCTAACTCAATCATTATTTCAAATTACTGCTTCCTCTGTACTCCCCAAATATTTCACACTTACCTCTTTAACTGTATTTATTACAATATATTGTAATTAGATTTACCCATCTGTTTCCTTTAGTAGATGAAAAGGTCCTTTTCCCATTATCCTTTGTAATTCTCCAAAACCTAATATTATACTTGGCATATAATGGAAAATCAACAAATGTTAGTTGAGAATGAAAGGAAGAAAAAAGTAGAAAGGTAGTTGTAGATAAAAACTCAGAAGCTCTTGGAAAAGTAACAGGGTAACATATTTTAAGTATAACTAGTGTAACCAACCATCCTGGTTTGCTCAGGAATGAGGGGTTTTCTATCTTTTCGGTGCATAGAAAACATACACTTAATCAAACAAGAAAAAACTAGAAAGTGAAAGGGAATGGCAAGATCATTTCTCTAATAGTGGTAAACAGTCCTTGACAGCTATAGAAAGGAATCTAGAGGCTTTGAGACTAGAGATCATCAGAGAAAGGTATAATTCCAGGAAAGATTAAGAGTTCTTTTTATTAAAATGTGGGATTTTCTCTATTCAATACAGAGTTCTACAACAATGATGTCAGTTAAAGATTGATGAATCAGATAAATCACACAGGATGCCAACATCATATGATTGACATTTGCATCTCTTTAAATCTGGCTCTGAAGTCTAAATTATATATCCCAGTTGTATTAATTAGGACATAAGTTCTGCTTCCCATAATGGAGGTCCAAAATACCAGGGCTTAAACAACAGAAGAATGTATTTTTCTCTCAAGTATATGACTGGACTGACATAGTGGCTCTGCTCCATAAAGTCACTAAGGCTCCAGGCTCCATCTATCTGGTTGTTCCATTATCTATAGGGGATTGCTTTGTCTACATAATCCTTTAAGCCCCTATGTTCCCATTCCAGCCTACAAGAAGGGAGATGCAACCTCAAAGTTGAATACATTCTTTTTCTTAACATCCCATTGTCCAGAAATCAATGTCTTCATCTAAGTGTGAGGTTGTCAGGAAGGTATCTTCATTGAGGGTGGCCATGTACCCAGATTAATATTAGGATTCTATTACTTTAGAAGAAGGGGAGAATGGAGACAGAGACATCTAGAATTCTCTGCTACCTAGTAACCAGCAAATGTTTATGCCTTACTGTTATAATAAAACAAATTCACAATTTTGTTTTTTTTTTAAAGCATTAAGTATAAACATTAATCATTCCTACAGAGAGCCTGCCTCCATGGGCCATGTTGCCCAACCCAACCACCTCCTCACAGGTGGGTAGAAGGAGAAATACACAGCATGGTCAACCAAAGACTTTAAAAACCCAAAATCATAAGGTAATAGCAACTATCTCAGAGACCAAGATCAGAATGAGGATGATGATGAAGAATGAAGAAAATTAATACTAAAGTAACATTAAAGTGTGGTAGTCAAGAGCTAGAACACTTGGATTAATCCTGGCTCTGTTACTCACTCATTCTAGTTGTGTGATCTCGGACAAGATGCCTAACTTACATGTGCCCTCTATACCTACAAAACTATTATAATAATAGTTTCCCACTGACAGAACTAACATAATAATAATAATCTTATGTTATGGTGTTGTAGTGAAGAATAAGTCAGTTAATAAATTTCTTAGAAAAGTGCCTGGCACATGACAGCATTAAAAAAGTGTTAGGTAGCATTATCGTCTAAAGGCTAGGACTGGCTATCAGAAAGCCCAACTTATGTATGTATGTATGTATTTTTTTAAATATTTTTATTTATTTATTTGACAGAGAGAGACACAGCGAGAGAGGCAACACAAGCAGGGAGAGTGGGAGAAGGAGAAGCAGGCTTCCCGCAGAGCAGGAAGCCCGATGCGGGGCTCGATCCCAGGACCCTGGGATCATGACCTGAGCCGAAGGCAGACGCTTAACCGACTGAGCCACCCAGGCGCCCCTGTATGTATGTATTTTTTAAGTAAACTCTATACCTATACCCTCTAAACCATGGGGCTCAAACTCATGACCCTGAGATTAAGAGTCACATGCTCTACCAGCTGAACCAGCCATTATTTAATCAATTTGTAAATTGTTCACTTTCTTGAAGGAAGGATGATAAACTAGCAGAAAATGGTAAAACCAACAAAAGCAAGGTTCTTATCTATGCATGTTCTGAAGTGAGACAAGAATAAGATGATAAGAGTGTCTCATTTAGTTATTCAACAAATTCCTTTTAGTTTTCATATGCCAGGCACCATGCAAAGTACTTGGAGTCATTCCTCTCATTTATGTGCCTTAACTAGAATGGATTCTATAATGTAAAATGCAAAGAAAATATAAAGGACCATTCTTCTTATCCAATAAGAAGTCTGGGGGTGGCAGAGCTGGTCTAGAATGACTTGGCAAATTCTCAATGGACCAGATTCCATCTATCTTCCTAATCTGCCACCATAGTGCTGACTGAAGCACAGCAAGCAAGGTATAGTAGAGACAGTTTGATCAAATGCCTTGCCAAAACAGGGACCACTAGCTTTTCAGCCTCCAACAGGTGGATCTTTAGAGCCCTCTGTCCAAACACTTAGTTTCCCAATTTTACCTGCAGCATTCCATTTACAGGTACCAAATTTTGTATCAGATAGGATTTGTGTTTGGCTTTTAATGATAGGGACTCAAATACTAGTGGCACAAATTGTTTCACTTTTCTCAAGTAATGGGAAGCCTGGAGGGGGAGGTGGTCCCAGGCTGGAATGGAGGCTATGCTGTGCTATCAGGGACTTAGGATCTTCACATCTTTCTGCTCAGCCATCCCGAGCATGTACTTGTGGCTTCCTGGGAACAAGATGACTGATCCACCTCTAGCATGGCTTCTGCACTCCTGGTAAGAGAAAGAATGTGAAGGCATAAAGTGCCTATCAGCTGAGCACCTATCCACTCCCTTTGAAAGGTCTTTCCCAGAAGTGCCACCCAGTGACTGATAACTCTTTGGATAGAATGATGTCATAAGACCATTGAAGCTGCAGAGAGCTTGGAAAATATGTGTTTTTAGCCAAGTCCAGGCACATTGGCTCTCTGAACTAAGCTGGAGAGCTCTCAGTAAAAAAA
Source organism: Mirounga leonina (assembly GCF_011800145.1). Classification (NCBI taxonomy): domain Eukaryota; kingdom Metazoa; phylum Chordata; class Mammalia; order Carnivora; family Phocidae; genus Mirounga; species Mirounga leonina. Next base: position 43,580,627 of record NW_023270825.1, read on the forward strand.
GAAGGTGAGAGAGAATATTGGGTAGGCATCTAGCAGTGACTGCCAGAAACCAATGGTCAACCCAGTGCAGGGCTTCATCTTGCCATAAGGCACCTCTCTTATGAGAGATCATGGCTGCCCTCTACATGTGATTCGGTAAAGGACCAACCACAGTCTTGAAAGCATCAGATCATTACAAATTTGAATGTATCTTCCCAGACACCTCTTTGGGTAATAAAGATATTTTAAATTTATATAGGATTCTTTCTCTGGTTATTTAACAAGTTAGTGGAATTTAAAAATGTATTAAAATTGCTTCAGATCCATCACTGTCATGAATGATGTTAGGAAATATTTGCCAGAAGCCAAACATTTGAACAGCTTTAACCATGGCATCAGAAAAACTACAATTACATTCAGGAAAGAACTGCTTGATGTGTGACATTAAAATGCAGTTCCCCAGGCAACTGAGAGGAAGATACATTCAATAACAACAGAGCTTCCATAAATGGCTAAGATCTTACAGAATTTGCAACACCTTTTATTTATTTTTCATTGACAGTTAAATTACCACTTGAAAGCATCTGCTGACTAGAAAACAAATCCTCTACTCTGGGTAAACTAAGCATCCTCCAGAAGTAAGTACCAGGCTAATTGATGGAGGAGGTCAGGAAAAGTGGAAATTCTAGGATGGGATGTACAGCCTTACCATCAGACATGGCTGTGTTGGAGATGGCACTCTTTGTAGATATAAATGGGTCAGTGTCCTCCAGATCATCTTTATCTCAGATGACAGAGCACTGCCTCATTCTTTCCATCATACATGAGTTTGCCAGCCTTTCTTGTTGAATCATGCCATTTCGCAATGCCTGGTTGGGAGCTCAAAGTATGGGCATTTAATAGGAAATGTTATTCAGTGAATAGGTATGAGTCTGTACCTCCACGATCAGAGATTGTACAAAGTGCATTTGAAAAGATACCAAACTCACAGTATTTACACAGTTTTACCTCACAACCCATTACTGAAAGACTTGAAACAAATATTCTTATTGATTTATGTTATTTTAACTTCTGATTAATTTTCAGTTAATCATAAGAGATAACACTAAGCTTTTCTGGTCTGAACTTAGGTTCCCTTGAGTAAATCAGCATTTAAATACTCCTTTTCCAAGGGATCTTTCGATAATTAAAATATTCTTTTTGCATTTTAAACACCTTTACTGTTAACAATGGCTAACATTTATCACTCAATTGTTATGTATCTAGTGCTGTTGCTAAACTCTACATGGATTGTTTCACATGCTCACAACAAGCCTATGAAGGTCTATTATTGTACCACCCATTTTCCAGATGAGGAAACTGAGGCTTTAAGAAGCTAGGAGACTTGGGACACCTGCATGGCTCAGTCAGTTAAGCGGCTGCCTTTGGCTCAGGTCATGATCTCAGGGTCCTGGGATCGAGTCCCGCATCAGTCTCCTTGCTCAGCGAGGAGCCTGCTTCTCCCTCTGCCTGCTGTACCCCCTGCTTGTGCTCTCTCTCTCTCTCTGACAAATAAATAAATAAAATCTTTAAAAAAAGAAGTTAGGAGACTTGCCCATGGTTACCAAATTGATAACTGATGGAGCCCGGGCATGAACCCAGGAGTGTGACACCACAGGTTTTTTTCTTAACCACTATATGACATGACCCTTATTTTTTCTAACTTGTGAACTTACATAGTTTTACTTTAAAAAAAAAAAGATTTATTTATTTATTTTTGAGAGAGAGAGAGAGAAATCGCACGTGCGAGCAGGGGGAGGGGCAGAGGGAGAAGGAGAGAGAATCCCAAGCAGACTACCCGCTGAGTGCAGAGCCCAAGGTGGGACTCGAGTCCAGAACCCTGAGCTCTAGGATCATGACCTGAGCTGAAATCAGGAGTTGGCCACTTTAACCAACTGAGCCACCCAGTTGCCCCATACATAGTTTTACTTTTTAAGTGGCAATGGTCTCTAGAATTCTTCTGAAACCAATAATTAAAAAAAGCAGATATGTTGTAGAGGTAGCAACATCAAAGAACTTGTTGAATGAATGAATGTAAGCTCCTTGTTTTGTTTTCTTTTTTGTTCACTGCTGCATTCCCTGTGCCTTGAACAGAGCCTGACATAGAGTAGATGTTCACTAAATATTGGTTGAATGAATGAATGACACCTGATCTTGATGGCATGATGGGACCAATGGGGCCACGGCAATGGAACCCTTCTCTGAAGTTTATTGACTCAGCTGGAGCAGATTACAAGCTTAATTTTTGTTAATCTCTGAAACCACAAATATTTTGCACATTGTAGGCTATAGACCAAAAAGGGCCCCCTAAACATACCCAGAAATTGACTAAAATCCTGAGAGAATCAGCTCAAAGTGAAAGCATTTGGACAATTTCATGAAACTTTAAATTTCTCCTTCTTGGCTTGGGATTCTCAACCTTAAAATCCACATCTGGTTTTGGATTCAATATAGAGTAGGGGAAATTATCTCTAGGGGTCTTCTATTGGTGCTTACTGACATAGACAAAGTTACATGGAACATGGATGGAAAGAGGTTTGTTGCATTTTACAGTGGGTGTGCAGATGGTCCTGAGCCAGAGCAGTAACTGAAGGAAGGGATGCCAGGATGAAGCCCCACTCTCACCCCCATTGTCAAGCAGACTGAAGAATGCTTCATATCTAGCTCTCCCCGTGAATTCCACAATCTTAGCACAAGTTAAGGTGGTGACATCATGTGTTGTCTGGCTTTTTTCATAGCTACTCAGGAAGCAGGAACTTGGATTTTGCTTTCTTTAACCATAGTTCCTGTGCTACAATTAACATGTAGCACACCCAGAGGAGAAACATGGCTGTAACAGCCTTTCCAGAGTGGCATTTACCTGATTGCCCACTCTGGGCATCGGGATCCAATCTTCAGTTGAGGTACTATGTGGCTTATTCCATACTTGGGACTTTAATGGAATTTATAACTGAGCCTACCCTATAGAATGAGAACCACATACAGTTTGTTGGAGTGGTAACTATGAATACCATGCAGTGGCATTCTAATATGAATTTTCAGCTCTTTGCAAAAAGCTGGTTGAAACCCTTTGCCAAATGGCATCCTATCAGAAATTCTATTTTTAATAGAAACACATTCATTTTATTTGAACTTAATAGGAAGAAAAGGGATCTGAAGCAAATCTGAAGGAAGATATTTAAAAAAATCTGTATTAGGTTTCTCCAGAGAAACAGAACCAATAAAATATATAGAGAGAGATATATAAGAGGAGATTTATTATGAGAATTGGCTCACGTGGTTATGTGGCCCAGAAGTCCCAAAATCTGCCTGCAGCAAGCTGGATGGCCAGGAAAACCAGGGCTGTACTTTCAGTCTGAGTCCATAAGGCCTGAGAACAGGGGCGGGATGAGGGGGGCTGATGATATAAGTCCTCATCTGAGTCAGAAAGCCTGAGAACCAGGAGCATTGATGTCCAGTGTTTGAGGGTAGGGGAAGATGGATGTCTCATTCCAAGCAGAGAGAGTGAATTTGCCCTGCCTCCACCTTGTTGTTGTATTCAGGCCCTCCACAGGTTGGATGATGCCCACCCACTTTGGGGAGGGCAATCTTCTTGACTCAGCTCACCAATTCATATGCTACTCTCTGCTGGAAACACCCTCACAGATGCACCCAGAAATGTTTTACCAGGTATCTGAGCAACCCTTACCTCAGTCAAGTTGACACATAAAATTTCTTTGTGGTATTTCTTTAACAATCCCTCTAAAGTTAAAAAAAGAAATTACAAAAACCATGAAGATTTTTTTTATTTTTTACCAATATGTTTCAGTTTATTTTTATTTTTTTAAAGATTTTATTTATTTGAGAGAGAGTGAGCAAGTGAGCGAGAGAGACCATGCCAGCTGGGGGGGGGGGGGGGGGCAAAGGAAAAAGCAGACTCCTCACTGAGTAGGGAGCCAGAAACAGGGCTCTTCCATTCTGGGACCCCAGGATCATGACCTGAGCTGAAGGCAGATGCTTAACTGACTGAGCCATCCAGGTACCCCTAATATGTTTCAGTTTACATAATATTACTGACTCCTTTTTATGAAGGCTGAAGACTGCCCATCGCTCTTCTCCAATTCTCGGTTTTGGTTAGTTGTATTATTCTTATATTGTCCAGGTTCATACTGTTCATGTTCTGTTCTGTAACAATGATTTCAAAGTGATTTAATATTGGCTTTGTATTTAGAATTGTTTTTATATTTAAAAAATTTAAATTGGTTTTATATTTATTTATTTATTAAAGGTCTTTTTCTTTTTTTTTTTTAAGATTTTAGTTATTTGACAGAGAGAGACAGAGCGAGAAAGGGAATGCAAGCAGGGGGAATGGGAGAGGGAGAAGCAGGCTTCCCGCCCAGCAGGGAGCCCAATGCAGGGCTCGATCCCTGGACCCCGGGACCATGACCCGAGCGGAAGGCAGACGCCTAACGACTGAGCCACCCAGGCACCCCTTGATTTTATATTTAAATATTTATGATAACTTCTTCATTCTTGAGTTCTTTATTTTGATTATCTCTTAATTAGCAGGATCTCATATCGAGTGGTTTTCTCAATAAGAAACTTCTATGAGTTGTGTTTTCTGAGTTCATACATGTTTAAGACAGTGTTCCCTGGACTTAAATACTCTCTTGAGTAGGTATAACTTACTTTCTTTAAAGTGATAAAGCTGTCTCCTCCAAAAAAAATTAATTTTTTTTTTTTTATCAATGACTGTTGCTGTGGAAAAACCAGAGGATAGCTTGTATCCTTACTCGCAAACCTTTTTAGGCAATTTGTTGTTTTGTTTTGTTTTTCCGTGGCTGCTTGAAAAACTCTATCCTTGAAACTGTCTTTAACCTTGAAGTTTATCCAGCTTGGCGTTGAGCATTCTGTCTCAAATTTTTCTAGAACATCTGGTTCTAGGAAAGTTATAGATATATTTTGCAAATTTTATTTTTAGTTTTTAAGAGAAATATCCTTTTTATTGAGATATAATTCAGATACCATAAAATTCATCCTTTTAAACTGTACAGTTCAATAGTTTTTAATATATTCACAAAGTTGTACAAATATCACCACAAATTCCAGGAAACTTTCACCACCCAAAAAGAAACCATACCCTATTAGTGGTCACTCCATGGCAACCACTAATCTACTTTCTGTCTTGATGCATTTGCTTATTCTATGCATTTCACACAACAGAATTACACAGTATGTGGCCTTTTGCATGTGGCTTTCTTCATTTAGTATAATGTTTTCTTTTTTTTAAAAGATTTTATTTATTTATTTGACAGAGTGAGAGAGCACAAGCGGGGGGAACAGGAGAAGGAGAGGGAGAAGCAGGATCCCCTCTGAGCAGGAACACTCCCTCCACCCCCCCACCCCTGATGTGGGGCTGGATCCCAGAACCCTGGGATCACGACCTGAGCAGAAGGCAGATGCTTAACCATCTGAGCCACCCAGGCGCCCTAGTATAATGTTTTCAAGGTTCATCCATGCTATTGGATATATCAGTACTTCATTTTTATGGTTGAATAATATTCCAGTGTACATGTATATCACACTTAGTATCACACTTAGTTTATCTATTCATCAGTTGATGGACGTTTGGGTTGTTTCCACTTTTTGGCTATTGTGAATAATGGTGCTATGAACATTCATGTACAAGTTTTGTGTAGGCATGTTTTTGTTACTCCTAGGTTTCTACTTGCTGTGGAATTGCTGGCTCATATAGGAATTCTATGTTTAACTTTTTGAGGAATTGACAGACCATTTTCTAATGCAGCTGCACTATTTCATATTCCTACTAGCAGTGTATGAGAATTCCTATTTCTTCATGTTCTCAGAAACATTTGTTATCATCTTTTTGAATAGAGCTATCCTAGGGGTTGTGAGGTAGTATTCACTCATACCCTAATTTGCATTTCCGTGAAGGCTAATAGTGTTGAGCATCTTTTCATGTGTTTCTTGACTAGGTGTATACTTTGGAAAAATGTCCATTCAAATCCTTTGTCCATTGAATTATTGCCCATCGGTTCCTGGTCTTTTTATTGAATTGTTAGAGTTCTTTATATATTCTAGATACTAGTTCCTTATTAGATGCATGATTTGTAAATATTTTCTTCCATTCTGTGGGTTATATTTTCCCTTTTTTGGATAGTGTCCTTTGAAGCACAAAAGTTTTAAATTTTGGTGAAGTCTAATTTATCTTTTCCTTTTCCCTTTGTTACTTCCACTTTGGGTGTCTTTTTAAAGAAATCTAACTGGCTGATCCAAGGACATGAAGATGCCTATATTTTCTTCTAAGAGTTTTATAAATTTTGCTTTTACGTTTAGGTCTTTGATTTATTTTGAGTTAATTTTTGTATATGATGTGAGATAGCGATCCACAATGTTATATTAGTTGCAGGTGTATAACATAGTGAATTGACAATTCTATTCATCATACAGAGCTCACCATAATAAGTGTAGTCACATTTGTCACCATATGCTATTATAATATTACTGACCACGTTCCCTAGGCTATACTTTTTGTCCTCATGATTTATTCATTTTATAACTGGAATTTTATACCTCTTAATCCCCTTCACCTATTTCACCGACCCCCCCACCCCAAGTTCTTTTTTTGCTACATGCAAGAGGATGTCCACTTGCCCTAGTACCATTTGTTGAAAAGACTTCTTACCCCATTTAATTGTCTTGGCACTCCTGTTGAAAATCAATTGCATGTAAATATAAGGGTTTCTTTCTGGTACAGAAATATGCTTGTATTATATCTTTGACTACATTCTCTCCCATTTGTTGAGTTCTCTATCTTTGGAACCCTAATTATTCTTATGCTGGATCATCTTTGTCTTCTCTAAAAGCTTTCATCTTTCTCTCTTTTCTGCATTCATTCACCTGCCTTTCTTCATGTCAGTAATTACATTTTCTGTAGTGTCTATTTTTTTTAAGAAGTAAAAAGGACCACAAACTTTATTAAAAGTAAAGGTAACATATAATATGTACAGATGGCACATGGTGCCAATTTTATTTGCAGTTATAGTACTCTAACTCATGTTTACAAGTTACACCTTTGCCACAGCCTTGGCTAAGTATTGAACTAGTACAGAATTTAGCTGTGCCAGAGTGCTGATCTTAGCATGCTTAGATGTGGCATACTTGTTCTTGTTAGTCATGTGCTTTGTAAGCCCACGATTCACCATGACTATATTCTTAGCCAGGTGTTGCATAACATTTAGAAGGGATTCTTCAGTGTATGAGAGATAATGCTGTAGAGTTGGTGTCCATTCACCATCATCAAGAATTTTCAGTGCTAAGCAAAAAGCTCCTGCTGCAATCTGAGAAGGAGGAAAGTGCACCATATAGTAGTCCAACATAGTTAGTTCCATCAGGTATTTGGCCAAAGTATGTTGCTCAACATCAACCTCTCCAATCTTAGTTGCTCTCTGAAGGAAATGCAGGGGTAGAGGGCGGCCCAAACCAAAATTTAAAGATCTTAGAATCTTCATTTCCATCTGTCTGATTTGGTGTTTAGTGTAAGTGTTGTCAGTCACAAAGGCAAAGTCACCAATTTCTGGAGGGTACATTTCTTCATATTTGCTTGCAATAAACATGGCAGTGACACCAACCAGCTGCAGCATCTTCTTGGGCACACAGTTATTCTGCATGAACCGATCAATAATGGAAACAGTCATGTACATGGTCTCCTGCAGTAACCTGAATTTCATTTGAACCTGTACTAGCCAGTTAATAAGGATGGCTCTCATATTTCCAGTGACTTCACGACCCAGTAGGTATTTTGGTCTGACTGCTTGCTCTTCCTCAAGTTGTCTCAAATAAGCATAAATATCTTTCACATGTTCACTGCAATGGTTTGGATCAGCTCCATCTTCTGCACCACATCATTCACTGCAAGAATTACATCAGAGAATGCCTGACAGATATTCTTCTGCAGGGGCACATCCAGATGTTTCCATTGGGCTTGGAGAGGGAGTATCAACCAAAATAGGCTCAGGCGAAAGTTTTTCTTCTTTAATGGGCTCAGGATCTGGCTCTGGTTCTGGCACAGGCTCAGGTGCCTTTTCCAGAGGTTTAGGTATTTTTTTAGCAATAACTTTTCCAGGAACCAAAGTTTTTGCTTCCTTTTTCAGAGGCAGTTTGGCCTGTGGTTGTTCACTGACTTTGTTACCAATGTCTCTGAGAGCCGTTCTTGGCCTCAGCCCGGGTTTGGAGGCCGCAGTCGTGGCCAGAGGCATGCGCTTTGTGCCTGCCATACTGACCTTCACCTTATTTTCAACATTAACTTTTGTGTTCCTGGTGACCCAGAGCGCCATGGCTTTGTCTTCACCAGGCAGCTGCTGGAGAGAAGTGGGGAGAAGCAGAGCGCGGGAGCCACCAACGAGCCGGGGACCTGAAGCCACCGCAGATCAACAGCCGTTCCTCCGCAGCACGCCAGGCCCTGCAGTGTCTATTTTATACATGATTCTTTTTAACAAATTCCATAATAATGATGGTCCTCAATTCATTTCCTTAGATCTGTAACTCCTTTTTCAATTTTATTATTCTATTATCTTGGGTTTTTTTTTTATCATATTGAACTCATGTTTTTATTGTTTTGTAGCATAAAAAATTTTTGAGGAATTTTCTTCTGTTCCATGAGCTTTATTTCCTACTCAGCTGCATTCTTTGTCTTTGTGTCTTCAATATGGTATATTATTCCCGCCTTTGTTTAGTCTGTTTTGTTTGGCTATTGTATGTTTGCAATGGTTGCTGTGCCGTTTTGCTGTTCCACCCATGCCTGATATTATTGAGGATGACTTCTTTGTGTTCCCATTACTGTGGAACCTCATTTGTTTTCCTGACTCTGCTACAGTTTGGGACTTGAGGTGACTGTGATATATCCTTTCTCCTATAAGGGACTGTGAAGATTGGGACAGTGTTCATCTGTGGTAGAAGGCACTCTTCATTAGTACCCCTCTTTTTAGCACATGCTAGTTCTTTTGAGGTGTTATTTAAGATCCTCTGCCAGGGACATGTGATATTTGGGGTATATCTACCCTTCCCTTGTGAGGTAACTTTGGGCTGTGGACACCTTCCTCAACTCAGTATAGAGCTGAGTGATCTCATTCCTTTCCATCTCAGAGAGTCAGCTCAATGTTCCATTTTTCTCTCCAAAAGTTGTTCCATTCCTCCTCAGTAAGAGGAGAAGTTAAGGGCTCAATTTAGTTTGCTTCCCCTGACATTTGGGGGATTTAGTGAGACATCTCAGGATTTCATTGACTTCACAGTTTTTCTTCTGGAAGTTAGGAGTGGAATAAGGACACTTTTCTTGTGTATCTTTCCACCTTAGTCAAGAATATCCTCTAAAGTTTGAATCTCAAATATAAAATCTTCATCAAGTGCATTTAAAGAAATTTACTTTTTTCTTTTCCAGTTACCATTGCCAAATGCCTAAGGTTAGTTTACCTGTTACCCTTGGTAAGTGACTATACATTTCTATAGCACTGCAGTATTCAATCTCTGATACTATATCTCACTCATCTGCTTCTCTGTTCTGCTACTGTCCTAAAAATGGGAGAATTAAAAAAAAAAATCCTTGGTTTTTTGATAGAGTCACTCCCAGGTTGGGTCCAAGGTGAAACTGGGTCCCTTACTGGGTTAGAAACATAGATGTCATTACAGTTTCTAGCTGTGAATGCTCATAGTTTTACTGTTGAAATATTTTGTGCTAATAAATTCTGTGGAGTATGTCCCTCCTATTTTAGTTTATTCCTCCTTCTTCTCTCATTTCTACTTATAACCACCCCTGCCAACAACCTACATTTCACTGTTAAACTGTTTATATAATGGTGATTATAAAGCTTCCTTGTATTACCTTTGGGCATTTGGCTGAAAGGTACTGCCTCCATTTAACAAGTAAATATTTTATAGAACAAATCCAGAGTAACAAAAATGCTGATGCCTCAGTGGCAGTGTTTATAAGAAAATTTAATTTTTCGGGTAAAAATGTCATTAGAAATTGTCTTTGGAGAATACGATATTAGTTAATGTTTACAAATGCTTTTAAAGGAAGGCACAAGATTGCGACTAAGAAAACATCTTATTTGAAAGTGTCTCCATTGAATCCTTCCACTTTTAAAAGTACCTCACTTGGTATCTTTGTTTTCATTTGCTAAATACAAGGCCATTCTTTAATGTTGTCTCCATCTATGCTGACACATTTTGAGACCCAGTGGATAACTCTGACCAGAAAATATCAGTGGACAGTGGGCAGTGCAGTTACAGGGAAAAAAATGTTACAGGACCTTGCTGATGGGGGAAAAACCTTACAAAAATATTAGCAGACTGACAGAGAGCCCAAGGGATGGTCATATTTCTTGATTTATGTAGTTTGGCATTTCATGCATATAGAAATTCAATAATTATCTTTAAAAACCACATTGGCATGAATACTTCTTCTGTTTTAGACTAAAGGTGCTGAGGAGGCCAAGGAATTTCCATATTTCTTTCCTTGATATTTAGAACAGGGCTATGCCTGGAGCAGATATCCAATAAATACTAATTAATAATTATAATGACTGAGCTACTGTATTAGTATAGAATAATTTCAGGGGCTTCTCTCCTGGTTTGTCTGATTTGAAGCTTTGTAAAAGCTGTATATATGTCAGAAAGCCAGCATTAGAAACTCTCTGAAGCAAATCATATATTAATTTGATACGTGTTTTAAAACTTACCGTTGGCATTATGAAATAATTCCTCAAGTGAGGAAAAAAGCCCATTTTTTAAAAAAGCCCATTTTTTAATCTTAAAGAAAACAGTCAAAGCAGATGTCACTGGTTCCGAGTCCAGCTGATCAATAACGTTTCACAATTTGTACCAACACCAGGGGAAAGGAGCTTACTTAGCACGTCACTCTAAAACGATTAGTACCAAATTTCCAGAGCGCAAATGGGTTTTTAATGAAAGTGCTAACTTTTCTTCTCTTGTAAATCAATTTTTCTCCAGGGTCAAAGTTCTGACCCTCACAAATACCATCCACCTAGATACAGAGACTCACGCGAGTGGGAGGCTTCTCGTTGGTGGCAGGAGCGTCGGACAATTTTTAACTAACCAACCCGAGTTTTGTGTCCTATTATTCTCTTGCCCTACAAACATTAAGAGCTGGTCTTCTTACCCACAGTCTTTTCCCCTCGAGGCCACCTGTTTGGTCATCTTTCACAGAGCGAGGGGACCAGAGCACTTCTGAGGCAGTGTTTTCTTCGCCTGAGAGGGCTGACCGTGCGCCCCCCGCACGCATCCCCACGCCACGGTTCCAGCACCCGACGCCTGCCTCCTTTTGGATTCGGTTCACACTGCAACCCAAATGGTCCATCCCTCTCCTCCCGGCTGGCGCCGGAGGAGTCCCCAGCGGGTCGGCTTCACCGCCCCCAGGGGCGGCCTTTCCGGAGTTCGCGGGGTCGATCCCCCGCCTCGCGCCCCTCCCTCGGGGCCGCCCCCTCGCAGGAGCCCCGCGGAGGACAGGCGAGGGGGCGGGGCGAGCGCCATGACGCGCGGAGGCTCCGGCCAATGGGAACGCCCCGCGGCGCCGGCCGAGCCGCCCGCAGATAAAAAGGAGGCACTGCCGAGCTCCCTAGGCTCCCACTGTCTCTGGCTGGGAGGGTGTCACTGGCCGGTCGCCTACTTTCCTCAGGTGATCCTGGCCACAGCCTATTTCCTGCGGCCGCCGGCGCACTTTAGTTGCAGTGCTCGAAGCGTCCCAGAGTCCCTCCGGAGCGGCAGAGGCGGGTCCATGGAGAAAGGTCCGGTGCGGGCGCCGGCGAAGCCGCGGGGCGCCAGGTGCAGTAATGGGTTCCCCGAGGGGGAGCCGCCGCGACCCGGACCGAGCGGGCTGGCCGAGAAGCCGCCGCGGCCGGAGACCAAGACCGTCCAGCCGGCCGACGGCTGGAAGGGCGAAAGGCCCCGCAGCGAGGAGGATAATGAGCTGAACCTCCCCAACCTGGCGGCCGCCTACTCGTCTATCCTGCGCTCGCTAGGCGAGGACCCCCAGCGGCAGGGACTGCTCAAGACGCCGTGGAGGGCGGCCACGGCCATGCAGTTCTTCACCAAGGGCTACCAGGAGACCATCTCAGGTCAGTGCGCAAGCCGGCGGCTCCGGCTTGCGGGACACGGAGTAGGTGGCCGAGGGAGGCGCGCCCCGGCTCCGGGAAGTTTCCGGAGTTGCCTCACTCTTGGCAGAGGACAGAGTGCTGTCACCTTCCGAACCCCGCCTTCGGCCCTGGCCCCGCTGTCCCGCCAGGCGAGGGCCTTGCGCCCGAGGTCTGGCTCAGCGGTCCCTGTGGGGTCCTCCGGGTCCTGCGCGCAGCCCTCTCCTTGAGCCTCGGGTTGCGGGGACCGCGGTCGGTGAGCTACCTGATGGGTGGGAGGCCGGAGCCCCTGCCGCCAGAGCTCCCAGGGCCGGATGCTTGAAGCAGGTGCCGAACCCAGACTTGCCAGGATTAGGATCACCTGGCGCTTGTGGACGGGAGGGCTTCCTAGGTCGTCGTCCTTCTTGAGGTCTAATTTTTTGGTAGGTCTGGGGTGAAGCTTTGGCTTCGTCTGCTTGGAGCGCCGGGGTGATTCTTTGTGGCAAACTCGGAGACCCGCACGCTGACTTGCCAGGGCACCCGGGTCTTTGGAAAGTTGTAATTCTCTTTTGTCCACTTCAGGTTAACTCCATCTCAGGACTTTCCCAGGATTTGGCACAGCTCAGGGCATGGATTGCCGAGAGTTTGAGGCGTGAGGTTTCTCTGGCTGGTTTGCTGTTTGAAGCCCCCGCCCCCATTCTAAAAGCTCGAAAGCAATAAAGTGACTCGCTGGGAATCGGGGAAGTTCGCTGGGCTCTGGGACCCCGAATCGGAGTACCTCCAGGCCGGGTTTGCCTAGTGCTATCCGTGCCTGAGGCGGGTCAGGCTTTCACCCAGAAGGCTGGAAAGCTGTAGGGGATGGAGGAGGGAGAATGGAAAATGAGGACTTCGCTGCCTATTTGCTGGGTGAATGGTGCCGGTCTTTACAAAAAAGAGAAAGAAAGCTTCTGACTCTGCAACTGGGACCAAGGACGTTGTTTTCCAGCTTAAATCTTTTGTGCCTCTTGGTGACATTTAGTTATTTGGCCTAAGAAACCTCTGCCTTCACCGTTTCTTAAGGAAGAACAGTGTTGCTTTGCAAGGTAACTTCTCTGTCCCTGTTACTTTCTTGATGGAGTATCCGGCGACTCCCCTTATAGATCCTGGGAAGAAAAAAGTTATTTTTGCCCAGCCTTCCACACCACAAAGGAAGGGTGGGAAATCAGTGTGAGAGGGGTGGGGCCCCAAAAGGAAATGATACTACATAGAAAGTTCTAGTTCTTTGTCCAAGTTCACTTTTTTACCTTTTGATGGTAAAAGTTCAGAGACTGAAAAGCCGAATTTCAAAATGCAAAGATGAAGAATAAGCAGTCTTCATTTGGTGAATATTCTATCCTTTGGTGACATTCCACGATGTAATGAAGAAACATCTTTTAGGGCCTTACTCATTCTGCCTCTTGTGGACACTGAAAGCAGTCTTCTTCCTAACATTGGTCAGACTTTGGGAATCTTGCCAAATTCACAGGAGAGGGGGATTTCTGACTCCCAGACAGGTCACAAAATTACCTTAAGTGACTCACAAGGTTTATTTAAACAAATGGTGAGCAGAAGTATGTCTTGTGAGCCATAGGGCTAATGAATCCAAAGAACACTTCAGTCTACCCTAGAAAATGGTTTTACAAATGTTAATTTATTACTTCAGAAGTCCATGGACCTACGGGTAGAAAGCAGATTAGGGGTTGTCAGAGCCTGGGGAAGAGGATAGAATGGGGAGTGGCTGCTTAATGGGTTTCCTTTTGGGGTAATGAAAATGTTCTGGAACTAGAGAGTGGTGGTGGTGGCTGCACAACATTGTGAATGTACTAAATGCCACAGAATTGTACACCTCAAAATAGTTAAAATGAATTTTTTTTAATGATGAATTTTATGTATATTTTACCACAATAAAATCCACAGGCCATTAAAGAATTATTACTAGCCATTAACTGAATAATTTTTATGCTTTAATTGCTTTATGTGGATGGTCTTGGTTAATCCTTAGTTTTGAGATAGACGCTGTTCTTTTATTCCCATGACAAGGAAACTGAGGCAGAGAGGTTGACGCTTCAAGTGGTAGGGCTGGTGTTTGAATTCAGACAACCTGAATGCAGAACTCTTACCTACTTTCTTATGTTGTTATTTTGATGTGTCAGTGTATCTTATCTCTAAGTATTTGAAACTATGAGCTATGACCTAACAGCTGGGTTAGTAGCATTAAAAAAAAAAAAAAAGAGTAGAATGGAGAAGGTCAGTTTATCATATGTAGTAAGGGTATAAGTTGTGAGGAGCTTCTGTGTAGGTTTTATAGGTATGTTTTTTTGGTGTGTACTGGCTCTAGAAGTAAATATATTTCTTCACTGTGGCTTGTGGTCAAAAGTTTGAAAGCCTCTATCTAGGGGCTCATGCTTAAGGACTTAATACCTATTTCTTAGAGGCACATAGTTAGAAGACAGAGAGAAGAGGACAACAAGGATGGTGCTGAATTTAAAGGAATAAACCTCAAATGGTGGTGTTCTAGACCTTGGCCCAGCCTGGGTGGGAGAGAGGAGGAGGGATATTTAAAATCTGTAGAAAATATGGCAGAAATAATAAAGAAAACAATCCTGCACAATCCCTAATTTTTATTTCTTTAGAGAGCATAAGTCAGTGACCACTATAAATTGTTTTGGAAAGAAACAAACTTCTTTGAAACTCTCACTTCTCTATACATGTAAACAAGATACTCTGTATCTTTCATATCTCTGTGTAGTAATTCCTGGTTAATGGTATTGACTTCAGTGTTGTAAAATAGAAAATGGTGTTTTACGTTCTTCAAATAATTTCTTGTTACTTCCTCCTGAGTGAATTGATGCTAACTTCTGGCATTCTGGGGAATTTGTCATTTCTCCCTGTACTGCCCATTCTCTCCATGACCCTTGCTTAGTGTATCTTTCCTCAGTTTTCCAGTGTGTACCTTACCATGGGTACATCTATGATCACCAGTGATGGGGCTATGTCAGGGTTGTGCAAGTCTCCTGGTCACTGTTCACCACTGGGTTGGGAGGGGATGCTGAAAGAGACACTGTGCCCTTTCCCAGGAACTGGCTCTCCTTTGAATCTGGTATCACATCGTGATCCTCGGACCAACTCATCTTTCTGTTGCTGTCCCATTTCCATTTAACTACATCGTAGTTTTCTTATATATTCTAAGTTTTACCTTGATGAGGTCTCCTTTTGTTTTTTAAGATTGATTGATTGATTTTAGAGAGGTGGGTGGAGAGGGGCGGAGGGGAGAAGGAGAGAAGCAGACTCCACGCTGAGTGCAGAGCCCAACGTAGGACTTGATCTCAAGACCCTGAGCTCATGACCTGAGCCAAAATCAAGAGTTGGATGCTTAACTGACTGAGCCACCCAGGCACTCCAATAAGGTCTCCTTTCTAAATAGGGAATCTTTCCTGTATTTCCAATATTTTATTCAGAACTTTAATTAAATTGGAGGGTCTACTGTTCTTTGAGGTTCTTGGTCTTCTTGTCCCTGTGTCTGACCCGTCCCATTCCCTGTCCCTTCCTGGGTGTAAATGGGAATAACCTCTTAATTAACATTATCTACCAAAGGTTATGTGCATATACCTTGTTTCATCAGTTGTCCTTTTTATGAGTTTATGGGAACACACAAGAGTCTTGACTCTTCTGTCATATTTCTAATTAGAGTAGGTTTTAGCTTGTCTTATCCAGGATGCCAAAACAGTTTTCATAAATCAGTTGACAATGTCCCAAATTTTAGGAAACACATGAGCATGTATATAATGCAGCATGAGGAGATGGTACCACAGGTGATAGACTTCTTGACTATCTTCCCACCAGGGTTGAGGAGTCTTGTCCCTGCCTCAATAATTTTCACTGCCAGATGATATCTATCCTGGGTGCCTGGGTGGCTCAGTAGGTTGTCTACCTTTGGCTTGGGTCATGATCTCAGGGTCCTGGGATCGAGCCTGGTGTGGGGCTCTCCACTCAACAGGAAATCTGCTTCTCCCTCTCAGTTTCCCTCTCTCTCTGTATCAAATAAATAAATAAAATCTTAAAAAAAAATGATATCTATCCTTTAAAGATAACACAAGGCAGGGCACCTGGGTGGCTCTGTTGGTTAAGCATCGACTCTTGATTTCGGCTCAGGGTCATGATCTCAGGGTTATGAGATCACCTGTGTGGAGCTCTGCACTTGGTGTGGAGCCTGCTTAAGATGCTCTCTCCCTGTGGGCCCCCCAGCCCCCACCATGCAGGCACTTTCTCTCAAAAAAAACGAAAGAAAGAAAGATAACACAAGGCCATCAGAGACTTTGTTTAATCAAAAATGAGTGTTAGCTACTTCATGCTGAAATGTCCTAGTACTCACAAACTTTTTTTTTCTTTTTGAATCACAAATCTTTGTGATTTACCAAATCAGACCAATGATGAACTAAAAATTATAACAATTTATAAGGTATGAATGGGGACAAGAATCAAATTATTTACTCTCCCTCCCATATTGTGTGTGAAATGTGAGTTTATGTCCCAAGTTTTAAAGTATATTAAAAAAAGTTAATCTCATCATTGAGAGGTGCTATTTTTGGATGTGTGTAGTTCATTTAAATATTGATTCTCTAATTTTGTTTTAATTTATTTTGCTAATAAATACTTTTGTAGGACTTAGTTCTGTTTATTGCTAGAAAGAGTACTATGAATAAAGAAGAAAAATAATGAGGCTGTTGAAATATATGACTGGAATTTGGGAGTAGTCAAAGTTGATTAAAGCTGTTAAGAAGTCACTGAGAATGGAAGAGAAAAACTTGTCTTAATGGTTTCTTTTATTTTTTAAATTATTTTTTAAAGATTTATTTATTTGGGAGGGAGAGAGAGTGAGTGAGTGGGAGTGGGGCAGAGGGAGAGAATCTGAAGCAGACTCCTCGCTGAGTGCAGAGCCCATCTTGGGACTTGATCTCATGCCCTTGAGATCTTGACCTGAGCAGAGACCAAGAGTCAGACACTTAACTGACTGAACCACCCAGGGGCCCCCTAAGGTTTTCTTTTTAAGATTTTTTTTTTTTTAATTTATTTGAGACCGAGAGAATGAGAGAGAGAGCACATGAGAGGGGGGAGGGTCAGAGGCAGAAGCAGGCTCCCTGCCGAGCAGGGAGCCTGATGCGGGGACTCGATCCCGGGACTCCAGGATCATGACCTGAGCCGAAGGCAGTCGCTTAACCAACTGAGCCACCCAGGCGCCCCTAAGATTTTCTTTTAAAAATATATTATCTATAAACAATTTTTCTGGCCTGGGAGAAGAAAATTCACTACATATAACTTTGAAATACCAGACAAAGCCATCAGGTTGGTACTTGTTTTAGTTTCATTGAGCTGATATAAAGTACTACAAACTGGGCTGTTTACACAACAGATACCTATTGTCTCACAGTTCTAGAGACTAGAAGTCCAAAATCAAGGTGTGGGTGGAACCATACTCCCTCTGAAAATTGTAGTGGGGAGACCTTTTTTGCCTCTTCCCAGCACCTGGTGGTAGCTATCCATCCTCAGTGTTCATTTGCCTGCATTATTCCAATCTGACTCTTGTTGGTGTTCAAATTTTCCTCTTTTAAAGACACCAGTCACATAGGACTGAGTCTATTGTACTCCGCTATGTCCCGTCTTCCTTTAGTTAATTACATCTGCCATTACTCAGTTTCCAAACGAGTCACATTCTGAGGTACTGGGGTTTTGGGCTTCGACGTATCTTTCTGGGGAAGGACTACGATTCAACCTATATCTATACCAGTGCTAAATACTATTCTTCATAAGACTGGCAAATTTACAGTTTCATGTAACACATTTATTGAATGCCAGGCCCAACACCAAATGCTGGGAACACAGGATGAGTAAAACCAGATATGTTTTCTGCCCTTATGGAGTTTACAGTCTTTTGGACAAAGACATATAGTCATCAGAATCACATGAGTGAGTGTGTGATTACAGATTGAGAAATGTTAAGGATAAAATGGACACAGCTCAATGAGAGCACTTAGCAAAGGAATTTATCTGTGCTGGGAGATAGGAGCGTGGATGCCTGAGCTGACATGTGAGTAGCAACAGACACTACCGATGACTTACTAGGTGCTGAACAGTATTCTGAGTTCTTTACATACAAGCGCCTCGGTTGCCCTCACAATAGCCCTAGAGGGTATGTGATGTTATTCCCATTTTACAGATAAGAAAACTGAGGCACAGAGAGGACCTGCCCAAGATCATATCTTGAAAATAGCAGTGTTGGGAGGATGATAGAGAATGAGAGTCATATTCTCCAACATTCTGTTTCATTTTAATTGTAATACGGTACTGACTTATTTAAATTCCCTCCTCCTTCTCTCCCTTTTTTTGTATTTTCTCTGCTGTTTTCTTTGTTCGGCTCTTGAAACTCTTCCATGGCTGGGTTTCCCTCACTGACTCATTTGCAGTATACTCCTGTAATTTGAGTGCAGTATTCGGTTGAGTCAGACTGCAGTATTAAAATTTGCCAGGAGAGGGCAACTATCTAATCTTTGATGAATCCTAGATTATGAATCCTGGATTATATGAACCATTCTTAATTCCAGTTTATATAAATGAATATATTCCCCATGGTTCTATATTCTCTACTGAATCTATGGCAATTAGATCTGGGGATGATTTGGGTTCAGTTAATCAAAGATTGTCTGAACTGAGGTAAATTTGTTATACTCAAGGCTGAGAGGACATTTACTCACTGGAATTTTGTCCGATTATAAGCCTCAATAGCAGTTTTTTAGACCCTTTTAGAGAAGATGGACTGTTTGTACTCCTCGTTGCATCCCTAGCAAACTTCCCAGCACATGTTTGAATTAATTTCATAAAGACAAAAACTCCTTCCTAACTTATCTTTCTTCTACCACAATCTTCTGTGTATAGGTGCTCAATAAATGCTAGTTGTTTTACACACTAAAGAAAAATTCAGAAGACTTGTCTTTAGGGAAAAAAAAGCCACAAGTTATTCCAGCTGGATCTCCTGAATAGTTTTAGGCCAGAGGTCATCCTTTAGACATGTTTGTAAAGTCAAGAGTCCTGCATCTGCCGAAATTCACCTGTTTGAGATAGCTTCTATAGTCAGTCAACATATTATTTCAAGGTATCAATTAAAGTGACTGGCCTGTTTCCCTGGCACAAAAAATTATCATGGGGAAAAATCTCTAGAAAATCTGTCAGGATTGCAATCAGTTTTTAAACTATCATAGAAATGTTCAAATGTACACAGCAGAGTATAATGAGCTGCTTATGTGCCTATTAGCTAACCTCAACTATTAACATAAACATAGGTCTAGCTTGTTTCATCCCTTCTGTCTCACCTTCCCTCACTGAATTGTTTTAAAGCAAATCCCAAATATGTCATTTCATTGATAAATACTTCACTCTATCTAAAAGAAAAAGACCTAAAAAATATTATGCTTGAAATTAACAGTAATTCCTTACTTCCAAATATCTATCCAGTGTTTACATTTCTCTGATTTTTCCACAGGTGTCTCTTTACAAATTGGTTTCTTTGAATAAGGATTCAAACAATATTCACACATTATATTTGATTAATGTCCTTAAGTTTCTTTTAATTTGTTACAGTTTGCTATTCCTTTTTATCCCCTAATAATTTGTTGAAGAAACAGGGTCATTTGTCCTATAGAATTTCCCACATTCTGGGTTTTGCTCATTGTTTCTCAGTTTAACATATTCCTTTAGCTCCTGTATTGCTTATATACTAGTAGATTTAGAGGTGTGCCTCCCTGTCCCACCCCAAAAATAACTCTTAAACTTAGTCAAGAATAATTTATAAATGGTGGCATGTGCTTCTATGAGGAGGCAGCTAAATATCAAGTTGTCTGTCTTTTTGTGATGTTAAAATTGATCAACGTTAGGTGTTATCAGCCTGATTTATACATTATAAAGTTCCCCACCAGTCTTTCACCTACTACTTTTAATAGCCATTGATGATTGTCTAGATCCAGTAATTATAAGTTGCAAAATAATGATGTTTGTTCTTTAATTCCTTTTGAATTTATTGACTGGATTTCTATAAAGAAGGTATAAAAGAATACCTTAGGCTATCTTTGCAACTATTTAGTAAGTTTAAAAGTATTTAAAATAAAGCTTAAAAATATGAGTTAATTTCTTTAATTCTGCAGTGGAGATCTACCTCATTGTGACTTAATCTAGAAACCATAAAAGAAAATAATTTAACTACATAAAAACTATGAATTTTCACATGTGAAATACCAACACGAATGAAGTCAAATGATAAAATGGGAAGAAATATTTACAACTCCTCTTGAGATGATAGGATAATCACACTAATATAAAAAGAGATGCTAGAAATTAATGTGAAAGGCCAAAAACAGAATTGAAAAATTGGGAAGGCCTGTAAGCAGACAGTTCACGGGACAGGGAATACAAATGACTTTTAAACACTTGGAAAGATGCTTGACCTCACTCCCAGTAAGAGAAATGCACACAGCCCTCCCCCCCCCCCCCCCCCCGCCCGCCGCCAAGATACATTTCTTCCTTGTTAGATTGACAAAAGTCCAGAAATTTGATACGGCATTCTGTTATTGAAGTGATAGGGAAACAGATATTACTGTTGAAAAGATAACTGTCATTATGGAGGATAATTTGGCAACATCTCTCCTATACAAAGTTGTATATGCTACTTGAAAATCCTGCCTCTGGGAACTTATCTTAGATAGATACTTGGAGACATGAAATATGTATGCTCAAAGTTTGTCACTATAGCCTTGAATGTGAAAGTAACCTCAATGTCTAGGCCCTTAGAATGGCTAAATTACTCAGAGGAGTTATTTTTGTAGGAAAAATGGGGTGGGGGGGACAATAAACTGTTGTTTATATTGGTATTAAGAGTTAGAGGATACACAGTGCTTACATGTTAATCAGGAATATGAAATGGGCAGCTAGCAGATAAGTGTAGAAGCAAGACTTTTCACTATTTTCAGTTTTTGATTTTTGAGATATGTGCATGCATTTTCAAATAGATAAATCAAAAATACTTTGGCAAAGTTGTTTCAAATCTAGGAGTAAAAGAAATACTTTGTTACCTAAGGGCTAGCTAACAAGAAAGATCTGGTAACTGAAAAACATTTACCCTAAAATTAGAGAAAAATAGTTAGATATATATATTTGTGAGCTTGATCTTCATTGTGATCTTTATTGCATGTAGAAAGAGCCTGAATTTGAATGTGACCTTCTCTTTTAACTGTCTGTATAATTACTGGCATGTCTCTTAACTTTGCCATTTTTCCCTTTTTGTAAAGGGTAGGTATGGTAATACCTGCTTTGCCTGGGCTCTTCTAAGAATTAAGGTAGGTAAAAAGCACCTGATACTTAATCTATTCCTTCTTTATGGTGAGGAAGAACTGTGGGACACTTTGGAGCCCTAAGCCACCATGTAAAAAGTCCAGTTACTCTGAGACTGCCATGCTGTGAGGAAGCTCTGCCACATGGAGAGACCACATGGGGGTGTTCTGGCTGATGACTCCACCTAAGGTCCCACCCAACAGCTAGCACTGAACAATAGACATGTGAGTTGATCCCCCAGGTTGTTCCGGCCCCCAGCTGACTAGCTATCTCCACTGAGGCCCCAGGTATTGAGGCATAGGGGCCAGTTATCTTCTCTGTGCCCTGTCTGGATTCCTGACCCACAGAATCCAGGGACATAATAAAATTGTTATAGACCACTAAATTCTGGGGTGTCTTCTTATGCACTAAAAGCAACTGGAACGAATTTTAGATGAGGGTGGTTAAATTTGTATTTGTACAAAGGAGAAGGAAGTGACTTAAATAGGCCAAGAGATGGCATGATGGTTTAAGGCCAGAGATTTAAATTTGTGAATTATCAGCATAAGGCTGACATTTGAAGCTGGGAGAGTGCCTGAGAGTCACAGGAGGCAAGGAAAACAAAAGCAAAAAGGAACTATTGGGACTTCATCAAGATAAAAATCTTCTGCACAGCAAAAGAAACAATCAACAAAACTAAAAGGCAGGCTACAGAATGGGAGAAGAGGGGATGCCTAGGTGGCTTGGTTGGTTAAGCATCTGCCTTTGGCTCAGGTCATGATCCCAGAGTCCTGGGATCGGGTCCCACGTCAGGCTTCTTGCTCAGCAGGGAGTCTGCTTCTCCCTCTGCCTGCCGCTCCCCCTGCTTGTGCGCTCACTCACTCTCTCTCTGAGAAATAAGTAATAAATAAAGTCTTAAAAAAAAGAATGGGAGAAGATATTTGCAAATGACATATCTGTTAAAGGGTTAGTATCCAAAATCTATAAAGAACTTATCAGACTCAACACCCAAAAAATAACCCAGTTAAGAAATGGGCAGAAGACATAAATAGACATTTTTCCAAAGAAGACATCCAGATGGCTAACAGACACATGAAAAAATGCTCAACATCACTCATCATCAGGGAAATACAAATCAAAACCACAATGAGATACCACCTCATACCTGTCAGAATGGCTAAAATTAACAACACAAGAAACAACAGGTGTTGGCGAGGATGCAGAGAAAGGGGAACCCTCTTGCACTTTTCATGGGAATGCAAGCTGGTGCAGCCACTCTGGAAAACAGTATGGAGTTTCCTCAAAAAGTTAAAAATAGAACTACCCTACGATCCATCAATTGTATTTACTAGGTATTTACTCAAGGGATACAAAAATACAGATTCAAAGGGGTGCAATGCACCCTGATGTTTATAGCAACATTATCAACAATAGCCAAACTATGGAGAGAGCCCAAATGTCCATTGACTGATGAATGGATGGATAAAGAAGATGTGGTACACACACACACACACACACACACACACACACACACACTGGAATATTACTCAGCCATCAGGAAAAGAAACCTTGCCATTTGTAATGACATGGATGGAACTAGAGTGTATTATGGTAAATGAAATAAGTCAGAGAAAGATACCACATGATCTCACTCATATGTGGAATTTAAGAAAGAAAACAAATGAACATATGGGAAGGGAGAAAAGAAAAGAAGGAAATAAGTCACAAGAGACTCTTAAGAACAGAGAACAAGCTGAGGGTTGTTGGAGAGAGGTGGGGGAATGGGCTAGATGGGTGTTCAGTATTAAAGAGGCTACTTGTGATGAACGCTGCGTGTTGTATGTAAGTGATGAATCATTGCATTCTACTCCAGAAACCAATATTACACTGTACGTTAACTAAAATTTAAATTAAAAAAATAATAAAGATGCTTTCTAAAAAAAGAGAGAATGAGAGACAAGGAACAAAAGGAAGAGGTCATGAGGCATAGTAGACTTGAGCCAGATTGCCTGGCTTCACATCCTGTTACTTATCAACAGTGCCTCAGTAGCTTCATCTGTAATATGGGGCTATTAATAGTACTTATCCATCTTATAGGGCTAATATGAGGATGGAATGAGTTGGTACACAAAAAGTGCTAAGAGAAATGCCTGCGCTATGGGACGTTCTGTAGACATTTTGTACATGTTAGCCGTGAGTGCTGAGATTTGATTTGAACGGGATATTAGTTTTAATAGCTTAATGTAGTCAGAAGCCAGATTCTAGGATTTTAGGGAGTAAACTGGCAAATTATAGAAAGCAAGAAAATTTTTGAGGTTTCTTTTCCTGACTGGCAGGATCAAGTGAGTTTCACCTTGGTGTATATCAAGGCATCAACGTGCTGGGTGCTGGATATTGGTGAACAAAAGCCTTAGGTGTCAGAGAAAAGCATGGGACTCAAAACTCTGGGATGGGTCAGGTTGTGTATGTGTGATCTTACATGATGATACTCCTGTCAAGTTGGAGGTCATGCCCATTCTAAAGAGGTGGAAACTGAGGAGGCTCAGGCTAAGTCACTTGCCAGAGGTCACAGAGCAGAACCCAGGTGTTTGTGACTACAACATTCATGTTCTAATCGACATCATGCCCCTCAGTTTTTAAGTGCCTATGTTACAGTTTCATATGGAGATCCATTTAATATGTGAAGATCATAATATGTAGGAAATCTGCTCTTCTTCTTGAATCTTAGCAAAGAGAAAGCCAAGTAGATTTAGTTTTGAGGCATTTCTTACTATCCTGACTGAAAGATATTTCATGATGTTTTTGAACTGGGGAGTTCATGAATAATTGCAAAAATTTTAGCTAAATTGCATTCAATTCTAAGGTGGATTCATAAGAAACTTTTTCCCATTTAATCCTTTGAGAGAGATATCTGAAGACCAAAATTTTATATATTTTGTTTAAAGCACATTTAATTGTGTTGTGGTCATTTTATATTTTATAAATGTCTTTTAATGGTTTTATTGTTTGGAAACTTTCCTGTTTTAAATATTAGTTTTTATGGCTGTACTTTTTATTAAATGCAGTTATAAATGCTTAATATTTTAGAGTAATTTTATCTATAACTACAATAGTATATAAATTTCAGAGATACAAACTTACTTTAACTCCTTTTTGAACAATTAGGCAAATATAATACAACATAATTATGTTCTATCTGTACTAACATATCTAAATTGTGTTCCCTGCTGTATAATTGCAACTGTCTCAAAATGGATACACTTGCTTGTTGTATATTGTTTTTTTTAGTTGCTTGATTCTCATTGTAAAATATACATAACATAAAATTTACCATTTTAGCCATTTTTAAGTATATAGTTCAGCGGCATTGAGTTTATTCACATTGTTGTGCAACCATCACCACTATCCATCTCCAGAACTTTCTCATCCTCCCAAACTGAAACTCTACTTATTAACCAATTAGCACCTATTGCCCTTTCCTCCCAGCCCTTGGTAACCATTACTTTTTGGGTGCATTTGGCTATTCTAGGTACCTTATTTGAGTGAAATCAGCATATTTGTCCTTTGTGTTTGGCTTATTTCACTTAGCATACTGTCTTTAAGGTTGATTCATTTTAAAGTTAGAAAAGACCCATTTGGTCCTTGTTTAAACCAGTAACTCATTCTGTAGAATGTTGTATATTCTTAAATTTATACATGTCAGAGCACCTGCGTGGCACAGTTGATTAAGTGTCGGACTCTTGGTTTCGGCTCAGGTTTGGATCTCAGGATCGTGAGATCGAGCCCCGTGTCAGGCTTCAGTGTCTGCTTAAGACTCGCTCTCTCGGGCACCTGGGTGGCTCAGATGGTTAAGCGTCTGCCTTCGGCTCAGGTCATGATCCCGGGGTCCTGGGATCGAGTCCCACATCGGGCTCCTGGCTCAGCGGGGAGCCTGCTTCTCTCTCTGACCCTCTCCCCTCTCATGCTGTTTCTCTCTCGCTCACTCTCTAAAAAATAAATAAAATCTTTAAAAAAAAAAAAAAACTCACTCTCTTTCTCCCCACCACTCACTCTCCTTCTTTCTCTCTCTCTCTTTCAAATAAATAAATAAATCTTAAAAAGTTGTGTCATATTTTTATTTTCTTACTTTAGGAAATCCTTAGAATTGAAGATATATTAAATGAATGTGTTTTTATGTATCCAGTATCAGCTCTATGGATGACCCTACACTAACTGTTAAAGGGGAAGCAAAAATAGCTCATCTGGTATTGCCCCTGAAGGAACCTGTGATAGCAGGGACCAGACACGAAGTTCCTGAGAAGAGGAGCATATGGAGTTTTGTGTGGTCGGAAGGGAGGCAGATGTTTCTGGTAGAGAGACTTGAAAACACAGATAACTATGGAGGAGGTAACTTTTGAGCTGAACCTAGAAGGAAATTCATTTTGAGGATTTTTTAAAAAAAAATTTAGATTTTTATTTTTTACGTACTCTCTACACCCAACTCAGGGCTCAAACTCTCAACCCTGAGGTCAAGAGATGTATTCTTCACTAACTGAGCCAGCCAGGCACCCCAAATGTTTTGTTGTTGTTGTTTATTTATTTATCTTTAAAGATTTTTATTTATTTCAGAGAGAGAGTAAGCAAGAGAGAGAGAGAGCACAAGGAGGGGAGGAGCAGAGGGAGAGGGAGAAGCAGACTCCCTGCTGAGCAGGGAGCCCAATGCAGGGCTCGATTCCAGGACTCCAGGACCATGACCTGAGCTGAAGGCAGATGCTTAACTGATTGAGCCTCCCAGGCACCCCTGTTGTTGTTTAAACAGAAATTGTCCATGCTGGTTTAGAGAAGACTACAGTCTAAGTGTTCTGGATTAAAAAGAATATGCTAATATTCATAGTTGTTGGTACCATAGAGTTAAAATTAAATGAAACTTCTAAAGCAATTTATTGTCAGTTTTTTAAAGGTCAGCATAGAAGGCATTAGAGTTGGCTCCTCTCTCTGATGTTTTAAAAGTCCATTCTGGGCAGTCAGCCCTTCTGTGAACTTTACCTGAATGCATGTTGCTAGTTGGTCTATTTGGTCTCATTGGTCTAGTCTTTATAATCTGGTTGTCTGTTTTATCTGTGATTCTTCCTTCTGATTAATCTCTGATTTTGCTTACTTGTGCTCCAAGTCCTGACTCTTGTACTTCTCGAGTATCTCTAGACTGTCTTATCTTCTCTTGCTGACTCTTTGTCATCTCTAACCAGAAGTACAGTGACTTCCATTTCTTGCTACCTAGCTTGTGCTGCTCCAGTCTGTTAGTGCCACTGTGATTTTTACTAAAATTGAATAGCTTTTTTTTTTTAAAGATTTTATTTATTTATTTGAGAGAGAGAGAGAGAGAGCACATGAGAGGGGGGAGGGTCAGAGGGAGAAGCAGGCTCCCTGCCGAGCAGGGAGCCCGATGCGGGACTCGATCCAGGGACTCCAGGATCATGACCTGAGCCGAAGGCAGTCGCTTAACCAACTGAGCCACCCAGGCGCCCCGTAAAACTGAATAGTTTTTATCCTTCTGAAAATACTTGCCTGATTTTTTTCTTGTTTTTCATCACCATGGTGGTGAGGTTTTGTTGTGTTCCATTCTCTTGACTGCATTTTTTTCCCCTTTCTGTTCCATCACTGTTGCCCTCAGAAGGGGCAGTGTAGTATCTTAGTTTAGTGCATAGTCTATCTTGAAAAATCACGCTGCCTCATTCCCATACTGGAGCTGGAGATCAAGGCAGACATTCTGCCTGAGGCTTGTTTTTCCAAAATATTTGGCCCTTGTTATCTGTTCTCTTCCTCTAATTTTTTTTCACGATCTTTTTTTTTTTATTATTATTTTGGTTGCTAACCATGAGGATCCCCACCCACTACCCATTTATCAATAGCTATTGCTTCTCTAGAGTTCTGTGAATAAGAAACCAGATTTAGATGAGGACACTGGCTATTGCTGAGTTCTGCGTTGCATTTTTTTTGAGGTCCAGTTGGTCCAAATGCTGTTTCAAGTGAAGAGCTTTGCCAAGAACATATGGCGTTTGCTATGAGGTATGATATGTTTTATGTACATAGATGAGTATTTATTTTTCTAAGTAGGAATCAGAACTCATTTCAACAGGGCCATTGACAAATGTCCCAAACAAGGAAACTCTCCCTAAAATAGCTGAAAACACAATTATATCTATTGTTTGGTAAGCTGTTCATGAGCAGCGATGAAGGTGTTAGGTGTTAGAGTTCAACTGAGAGTGGGGACTTTGCCAAAGAGCTAACTGACCACCCCTTCAAATTATAAGTGCTTCTGTTAACGCACAGGCAATCACGGAGGTGCCCCTGGTTGCCACCAGAAACAGTTTGGCTTTCAGCAGCAGATTAGCTTACAGCCTCCAGCCTCTAGAGCCTTTGCTCTGCCTCGGTGGAGGTCATGCTTATCCCACACGTTTTTTTCTTTCATTTTAATATCCATTTCTTCCTATTCCTCCACCACCACTATAAACTGAGCTTTTTGAGGGTAGGGCTCTTTACAAGTGAAGTACTTTATAAAAGAGGTAAGTGTTTCAGCTTTATAGTTAGTGTGTTAGAAACTTTGTTCACTGATATAATCCTTAGGTCCATTTGGTGTTTCTTAAACGATTTTAGTATGTCAGCAAACTCCTCCTGGAATAATGGGAAGAACAACTAGTCTGGACTAGTTACAGCATCCCCACTAACTAATTTATGACCCTAGACAAGTTCCTTTCAAGGCTTTCTCGATCTGGTCTAGAAGGAGTGGCAGTTGGACTAGGAGAGGAATTGTCCCACCTGCATCTCTGTACTATGGGTGTGTTTGTCAGAATTGTTTCATTGCTCGCTCTGCTGAATTCCTGCAGCTGACAGGTAAGGTTCTACCAAGGACCTCAGGCTTCTTTCATTACTAGAGGTGCTGTTTTCCTTTGAAACATTCAACCACACTGATAGTTTCTATGGTAACTCGTCCCTCTCTTTTTTTCTTGTGATGCAGATTTTTGAAAAGGTTCTTCATCTATATGCTCTTTAGGGCCTGTGGTCTTCTAACCTATAGCCCCTTTGATTAGACAAAGCCTTTATTTAAGGACTTTTTCCTCAGGAGTACTGTAGACACTTCTAGAAGAGTAAGCAGTTGCTAGTCATACTAGCGCTTGGGGTTTAGTCCGTTAATAAGGTTTCCTATCAACTGGAAGTGGAATTGTTGGATTGCTTGGTGGCACGTAATAACAAGAAAACCAATGTTCTCTGTTAGGATTGTGACATTTTATTTTATTTAAAAAAATTTTTTTAAAGGGTTTTATTTATTTATTTTAGAGAAAGAGAGCACACTTGCATGAGCAGGGGGAGGGGCAGAGGAGGAGGGAGAGGGAGAGAATCTCACACAGACTCCTTGTTGAGCTTGGAGCCCAAAACCGGGCTTGATCTCACTAGCCTGAGATCATGACCTGAGCTGAAACCAAGTGTCGATGCTTAACCAACTAAGCCACCCAGGTGCCCTGTGACATTTTATTTTACTTTTAATTTTTTTATATAAAATTTTCAAACATAAAAATGGACAAAATTGTATATGGACAGCTAACATACTTACTACCTAGATTCAGAATTAATGTTTTGCCATATTGGCATGGCCTATTTTACTGAGAACAAATCAGACATTTATTTAGAGGTGAAATGTCACCCTAGAAAGTGTATTTCTTCTTAACCACTTATACTATCTTTAGTAAAACTATTAATTTCTTTGTATCATTTAATACCTAATCTACATTCATAATAGTAGAATTAACACCTAATTCTACACCCCCAGTTGTCCCAAATGTCTTTGACTCACGATTTGTTTAAACTAGGACCCCCTCAAGATCCATACATTTGCATTTAATTGTTAGGTTTTAATCTAGAAGATTTCTTGCTACCCCCACCCCCCACCCTGTGACACTGATTTATCAGAGATTGTAAATTGTCCTATAAGATATTCCACCTTTGGGATTTGTGATTGTTTTCTTCTTGTTTTCATTTAACTTGTTTCTCTACCTCTCATATTCCTGGAACTGGGAGGTTAGGTCTAAAGACTTGATTAAATTCAGGGAAAACATTTTTAGCAAGAATGCTGTTTTCTTCATATCGTATCACACCAGGAGACATAAAATATTTGGATCTTGAAGATTTAAAGACTGTGGTTGGTTTGAAAAGTGATTCTTTACTGGTTTCCTAGGATAAACTTCTATAGAGATGTTCCCTTTTTTTTTTTTTAAGCCTTTTTATTAGTTTGAAGATTTAATGGGATTCTCCTTTCCCCTGAAACCGGTCCAGTTTCATTTCAAAAAGTAAAGGTCAAAGTGGCATTAAATTACTGAATTTTCCCTCATATAAACCAAATAAATACTTGGTAAAACAGTCTTTTGCAAACAGTGTGCACCAGCTCTGGGCTCTGGCAGCCTCTGGGTATCAGGCCGCTCTTTCAGTCTGTTCTCTTGGGCTGGCGGATAGCTTCTTTCCTTCAACCCCTATGTTTATCACTAATACTACTTTTATTTTAAAACATCAGATTTGTTCTCTTTGTTTCCTTTGCTGTCATTGGCTTTAGGCTTGTCACCTCATGGCTGACTGTGAACTATAGCAACTCCTGATTCTGGTTTCTTGCCTCTGGGCTTTCTCCCTTGAGTTCATTGTTCTTGTAGGCCAGGTTCAGATTTCCAGTGGCTGGTGATCAGCCTCTCCTGTGGAAATCAGAAGATAGGGGTCAAAATCCAGCTCTCATACTAACGGGTATGATCTTCTTTAGCAGGCACTTAATGTTTCCAAATAGAGCATCAGTTTGCTCATTTGTAAAATGGAGATAACTGTTTTTGACGAATGCTGAGTAAAGCAGGGCTTGAAAGAAGTCATGAGCAAAATGTAAAATTTAATTTGAAAAATGCTCTAAAATAGGAGGGTATTTGATTTCTGTCCAATGCATAAATCACTCAGGCAGTCCACTTTCTGTTGTTCCCTGTGTTTCTGTATTTTATTTCCTATAGTATCTCTCTTCCTTAACCCCTCTGGAAAACCTTACTTTCCTTTCCTTCCATCTATCCTTAAGGCCTGGATCAAATCTTTATGCTCGATATAGTCACATATTTTTTCCAGCCCATAATTTTTCCTTTATGTAAACTATTGCTTCTGTAGTTTAGCTTCTAGGCATTCTCTCCATTTTGGGGGGCTGAATTAAAAAAAATCTAATATAATTAACAGACAGTGTTCCATTAGTTTCAGGAGTACAATATAGTGATTCAACAATTCTATACATTACTCAGTGCTCATCACAATAAGTGTACTTTTAATCCCCTTCACTTATTTTTTATTTCCCCAGGTCCTAAGTTTCTTGAGGTCATGGTTTGATATATTTGTGTCTAGCTCAGAAACTAGTCAGAACTTCCTATGAAAACTTGATCATGTTACTCTTGAAACTGATTTCTAGTGAGTTGGCTGTAGGATTCAACTGGTTTCTTAAATCGCTGATATTTTTCTAAGAGATATGGGTACCACTTTCTTATGTGCAGTCTTCCTTCCTTTACTTTTCCCTGGACCTCTTGGGTCTTGTCTGCCCCTGCTCTGGAAAGTTGGCTCCAGCTTCTTTGCCTTACCTCTCCCTCCAGTTACCTACCCCACCTGTCAATCTCTGTCTCTGTTCCAAGCCTCCTTTCCCAGCTGGTGTGCAGATCTCACAGTGTTCCGCAGGAATTGTCACCCTCTGACTTGGTGACTGTAGTGAGGGCTTATGGTGAAGAATTACATTGCCCACTGTTCATGCTTGCTAAATAGCAAATTAGAGCCAGTACTGGGTCCATTTTTAACCCTCATCTTCTCTCACCCCTCAAAAGCCTATGCTTATCTGGTGGTCGGAATTGTTGGGTTTTTAAAAGATATAATCCTGGGTTCACCCCCAAGCTAGTGAATCAGACTTTCTCAGGGTGACTTGAGAAGCTATATTTTCCAAAGCTCCCTATGATTGGCCATTTGTGGGAGCTACTGTTCTAAAACATCCCTTCTCCCTTAATCATTTGTCACTAATGATGGTGGCTTGCACAACCTGCTGGTACTAATTTGTCGGGTAGGATTACAGATGGTTCCATAACATCCGTCTGTTTGATAGTTCATGGCGTAAGTGAATGTAGGATGATAAGAGATGAGCCTATTAAAGGCTTCTGAAGCAAATGGATAGTTTATCAGATTGGTGTGTTCTTTCTTTAGAACTGCTGTGAACCAGACCTTGTTACCACCATCTGTTTTGTAAATTCCATTTACAGTTTAACAGCTGGATTGTGAAAGAGTTACAAAATTATCCAATTAAAAAAGTAAATTTGGCAAGTGTGCATCTTTATTTTTTTTTAATGACTCCTTGAATACACTCTTATTTCTTTCCTTAGATAGCCTTTTAAGGCTCTAATTTGTCTACCACAAATTTTCAGAGTAGTAAACTGAGACTAGATTGGGAGTCCTTAGGCTTGGAGGCTTGGATAACTTTGAGAGTTAATAATGTATAGGATTGGCAGCCTTCAGTTTTATCTATGAAAAAAAAAACTGAGTATTTTAAAACAGGTGTTTTTCCCTACCTCAGTACAGTAAGCTGCTAGCCACTGCCTTTGCACTTCTCAAAAGGTGACCGATCAGTGGGGGTGGGAGGATAATTGTGTTGTAATTTGGCATTGATTTCCAACACCCCTAGCGTTGTGCAAGCCAGGAACCTAGGAGTCCTGTTAAATTCCTTCTCTAAAACCATCCTCTTACCTGTGAGGACCCTGTAGCTCAGGTCACAATCTATACAAAGTTCAAATGAGAACATGGGTCTTTGGACTTTTAAAATTCATTTCTTCTAATTTGCCATTCTACTTTTTGAACCACTATGTGATTTTCTAAGAGCCAGTTAAGTAATGGTGTCTGGGTAGAGAAATTTTATGCACTTCCATTTTCTCATTTCAGTATTTCAGTATCTTATAAATAAACCACAACAAACGTTACTGTTGTAATGAGGAAAAACTTTTGGTTAATAAAGATAACTTCGTATGTGAAAACATGTGCCTCAACAGCAGACATTGTGTTCATGACCAGCCCAGCTAAGAGGATGGGAATAGCTCTCCAGTATTTTATTTGCTGAATAAAACATGCATATCAGTAATATTTTGAGGGCAGCCAGTACATTTATTTCAGTAGCCTTGGCTACATTTTTTTTTACAGTTTTATTGAAATATAATTGACATGCAACATTATGTAAGTTTAAGGTATACAATGAGTTGATTTGATATACTTACATATTGCAATGTGATTACCACTGTAGGTTAGCTAACACCTCCCCATCACTCAATTACTGTTTCTTTTTTGTGATGAAAACATTTAAGATTTACTTTCTTAGCAACTTTCAAGTATGTAATACAGTATTATTAACTATATTAAAAAAGTATGCATTAAAAAAAGACGGCTGTGCATTAAATCCCCAGAATTTATTCATCTTTACCTAGAAGTATGTATTCTTTGACCAACGTCTCCCCATCTCTCCCACCCTCCCAGCCCTTTGTAACCACCATTCTACCCTCTGTAAGAGTTCACAAGTGAACTAAGACTTATTTCACTTAGCATAATGCCATCAAGATCCATCCATGTTGTCTTCCCTATATTTTATTTTTTTTAAAGATTTTATTTTTAAGTAATCTCTACACCCAGTGTGGGGCTCAACCTTACAACCCTGAGATCAGAAGTTATATGCTCTACTGACTGAGCCAGCCAGGGGCCCCTTGGCTATATTTTAAGTGCTTACAAGCAACATGGGAATTTATCTCTGCCAGGGATGACAGGAATGAAAATTTCCAAAATAACCAAACTTTTACTTTTCTCTGCAACGCATTGGATCTTTCCTGCTGACAAACTTGCAGTTTATGAAATAAGTTCATGGAGCGTATCCTCTGTCTACTCCAGCAGATGGTGTGAATGGTGGTCTAAAATCATCTTAGTTTCCACCGTTATGTCAGTCTGTGGAATGTTTGAGTTCATGCTTATTTCGGCCAAGTTTTACAAATGTTAGCTCTGTCTTGTTAAGTGCAAGAAGCTGTGAGTGTTGGAAGTGCTAGTAAGAGGTGTACCATCATGATGGAAATGAAAGCAGAGATAGTGATTTTCTTCCTTTTAATTTGTTTTAACATTGCCCTTATTTGTAGGACAAATTTTTCAAATGGGGGTAGAATGCAAAATATTTTAATGCCACAGTGAGGGCAGAAGAAGCCTTTGTTTTAATTGCAGAGTGTGATCTAGGGAGGTTTTTGAAGGAGTTTGCAGCATTGTATGAAGCGGGCTCTGTCTTTCCTGTGTAATTGGCCTCTAGCACCAGACCTTCTATGCAAAGGTAACCTCAGTTTCTTGCTTTTTTTCAGGAAAAAAACCACAACACCAGCATGTGCATGAAAAACTCAATAACATTTTTTTAAATTAATGAAATGTCTCAAATATACAAGGAAAAGCACAAAGAATTAGTTTAACCAACATTCATCTAGTTTTAACAACTCTTAATATTTTGCTATAATTGCTTTTGAAAATATAGATGAAGTTTCATAGATACCTCTTTCTGATCCTCTTACCCTTCCTCCACAGAGTTAACCACTATCCTGAATTTGACCTCTACCCTCATGTCTATTTTTATACTTTTATTTCATATGTATGCCCATAAAGAACATGTAATTTTTCTTCTAGCTCATTTAAAGCATCATACTGTATGTATCTTCTATTACTTCTAATACTTGCTTTTTTTATTGGACATTGTTTCAGGAAATAATAAATTCAGTTTTGATTCACTCACTTTCACTGCTGGGCCATATTTTATTGTATGACTCTACCCAAATTGTGTAATCATTCTTCTGATGCACATTTAAATTCCTAATTTTGTTATTACCAATAATGCTGCAATGATAATTCTTCTGTTCCCTTGGCCACATGAGTTTCTTTGGAGTCCTTTCTTTGAAATCTATCTTAAGAAAGTAAACTCACAGGGTAAAGACTGACATATTAATTAGATAAAATGGAAGATCTATGTTTAATTCTGTCTCTGTGCATGGCACATAGGGCACTGTGTGGAAACTTTAAAATCTTAACCTACAATGCCTGCCTCCAAGGTTGGGAGAAATTATACACATGACAGTGGTACCAGGAGGTGTGATGAAGTAAGTACTCTGTGCTGGTAGAGGGCAGCTCTGATATTGGAGGGTTTGGGCCAGTGATTCAGACCTCTCTCCACTAAGTCAGGGTAGGCTTGTCTTTGTTAATCCATTGAGTTGATTTAATTCCAGCCAAGAGCAAAGAGGCTTTCCATGACTTTTTAGCCCTCACTCTCTGTGTTTTGCTGTCTTAGTTCTAAAATCGGTAGGCATACCCCATTCTCTTTCCTATCCCTTAGAATGGATGCACATTCAGTGTTCCAAGCCTTCTTTCATTGTCTATTAACACTGTTCTCCAGGAAGGTCCATGGGGTGTGAAATTCTGGCTTCTTCAGAGATCTCTAATTTTTGGTGCTGATCACCAAACGTCCTAGATGATGCTAATTCCTATTACCATTCATTCAAAAGAAATTCCATTAGGTAGAATTTTTCTTTTGTGGGGAATCTCTCACAGGAGAGAGATTTTGCCCCCTTTTACCTTTGCAGAAGCAGGCCCGTGTTTCTTATATTACTATGTTTGAATAGGAGCATTTTGAAGATGCGAAGATTTCGGTAGCAGCGCAAAACATTGAATACAACTTTAATACAGATGTTCTCAAAGTATGGTCCCCAGACCAGGGGCGTTAGCATCTTCTGGGAACTTGTTAGAAATGCCAATTCTCAGTCCCACCCAGACCTACTAAATCAGAAACTTTGAGACTGGGGTCCAGTGGTTTGTGTTTTAACAAGCCCACTGGGGGAGTCTGAGAAGCACACTGCTTCAGAGGGTGCTTAAATAGGAACTTGGGTTCCTGTTATGGACCTGACTTACTGTACTTTAAGGAGGGGACTAAATACTTAAGGGGTGGCTGTCCAGCAGTGTTATTTGTTGTCACTGCTTAATCATTAATGATGCGAGAAAGGTATACTTTTACATTTTTCTTTGTGTGACATTGTAATAGACAAACCTTTAACTTTTGGAGGCCCTTTCAGTTTCCTTTGTTGGTTATGACCAACAGTAGGAAATAGAAAGCCATAAATCCTTGTTTCCAGGGTTACCTTCTCGCTGCTGATAACAGGCAGGAAATTAAAACAATCTGCGATAGTGTTTTGTTCTTATTAGCCACAGATGGTAGCTTTCAGATATGTTGGAGCAAAACATAAATAAATATAGCGGGGAAACTTCATTATTGAAGAAAAATGATTTGGCTGGTCAAGTTTATAGCCTGGGTTCACTTTTATGAAATGGGATATAGGCAACATAATATTGCTCCATTACCACAAAGCATTAAGACTTATGAGGGTCACTAGTTTTTTTTTTTTTTTGGTTTAATCTCCAGTATGTAAAACATTTACATGATTTCAAAGTCAACTGTGTAACAAATTATGTTTAAAGATGTCTCACTTCTATCCATGTCTCTTCTCTCCTGCTTTCTTAGTCCTTTATGGGTTAATCATTTTTATTAGCTTCTTGATTTATTCTTCAAGTGTTTCTTTTTGAAGATAAGCATGTAAATGTGTATATGTTCATATCTCCCCCTTTCCACTTTCTTTACACAAAAGATTGCAGGTTATTCTACAGCCTTTTAAGATTATTTTAAAAAGTTTGCTCCATTAAGGGGTAACTTAAATTCAATAAAATTCACCAAATTTATGTGTACAATGTGAATTTTGACAAATACATGCGGTTGCACAGCCACCAGGATAATGAAGGTATAGACTCTTTCCATAACCCAAAAAAGTTTCATTCCACCCTTTTGCAGTCCATCCTGTCTCCCATCCCTCGGTCCCTGGTAAGCCATCTGTCTGCTCTCTCTCTTTATACTTCTATTTCCTAGAATTTCATACATAGTTTTTTGTATGTATGTATATGACTTCTTTCACTTTGTATAATTCTTTGGAGATTCAGCCATATTAGTACATGTATTAGTAGTACATGTATTCCACCTTATTGCTGAGTGGTACTCTATTGTTTATACATTCCAGTTGATGGGCATTGTCCTGTTGCCTTTTTTTTTTTTTTTACTTTTTTATTTTGAAATAATATTCGACGTACAGAATACTTACAAAGATAGTACAGAGTATCTATATACCCTTGCCCCAGTTTCCTCGCATATTAACATCTCATATGGCCTATGGTACAGTTCTCATCCCTTAAAAAATTAATATTGGTACAATACTATTGACTAAACTACTGACCTCATGTAGATTTTAGTTTTTCCATTGCATTTAGTTTTCATGTTTCTTTAGTTTCCTCTAATCCGTGACAATTCTTCAGTCTTCCCATGTCTTTTTAAAAAAGTACTTGTTGCGATATTTTGCAGAATGTCCCTCAATTTGGTGATTAGACCTCAGTTATACACGTGGGGAAGGACACTACAGAGGTGATGTGCCCTTCTCATCGAATTATACCAGGAGCTACGTGGTATCAATATGTCTTATTACTGGTAAAGTTAACCTGGATCACTTGGATAAAGTAGTGTTTTTCCAGGTTTCCTCACTGCAGTTACTATTTTTCCTTTTCTGTGGTCTCTTAGAAGGAAATTATTGCTTTTTAAATTCTGATGTGTATTCGTGTGCATGGGACACATAGTTTAGTGACTCTCTCAACCTTACTTATAATAATAGTAATAACAATAGCTACAACTCACTCCAGCTGCACACTTTTAAACACATGTGGGTTATCTCATTTAATCCTCAGGATGCCCCTGAAAAGTATAGGCACTTTTTTCATGCCCATTTTACAGCTTAGAAGATTGAGGCACAGAGTACTTTGCTGAAGGTTCAATAGCTAGTTAGTGATGGACCCAGATGCTAACTTAGCCTAACTTGAGGACCAGATTTTAACATGGGCCGTATGGTTGTTGTCAGAGCTTAGAAATGGGGATGCTCTCATTCTTTGCCAGAGAAAACAAATGGATGCTGCTTTTCAATGATTCTCTTTTGTTCTTTAAGAAATAATTTTGTTTGTTTTACTTTCAAGAATTTTTCTTATGTGACTAAAGATTTTAATGTTATGTATGACTTTAAAATCTTGGGGGAATCCAAGATATTTTGGGTAGCACTAAGGGTCTATTTTTTAGACTTCTTTCAGAAATATGACTGAAGGTTAGGGCAGAGTATTCAGAATAGAAAACTGTTTTTGGAGAAGTATTTACTTCAAGAATGACACTGAGCCTTTTCTTCCCTGGATTTTATCAGCCTCTCCAACCAGGAGTGTTGTGTTTGTCTGTGTGTATCTAAACCCTGCATATTCACTTTTGTTGACCACACTAATGACTTTTCCACTACACAATCAAATGTATCTCTGAACAGCCTGACTCAGGGGATGATAACTGTGGTTAAATGATGATTCAATATCTGTGAGCCTCTATTCTAGTAGCAGCGGGGCCACTGAAGGTCAGGCTGTGTGGGTGGACGTTTGCACTTCTTCCCTGTGACTCACTCCACAGCCTGCCTTTCTGAGGGGAGTTAACCGTAAGTGGCTGCAAACCTCAACACACCTCCTCCCCTCTGTCTCATCATACTATGTAGATGGGTATCCCCAAATCCTTGAAATCACACAGCTTGGAGTCTTGAATGTGTGTAGGCTGCCAAGACGTCCAGATATCAGTGCACTTTTTAAAAATAAAGCTTTTTTGAAAATAAAAATGAATCAAAAGCTATAAAAAAATAAAAATAAAGCTTTTTTGTTTCTAAATGTCTGTCATATGTCTGGCCATATGTACCAGAATCCAGAGGTCAAAATCCAATCTGGACAGGCATATACATAAAAATTGTAGCATTTATTTCCTTAAGGAAGAAGGCAACTGTTTAACTCTGATGCTTGTATACAGTAACTAGAAAATTTTATAAGAGTAGATTACTTAGGGGATAGATAAAATATCAAGTTTACAGGTGTCTAGATCTGACCTCAAAGTCAGATGGCTAAGGACTTCTGGCCTCAGAAGTCAGATATGGTTTTCTACACATCCATTCTAGAGAAACTGTTAGGCACAAGAAAATGTAAGGAAGAAAGTGAAAGCAGCTCATTTCCATCACCAGAAATAGCCACTCTTTTGTTTTGCATAATTTCTCCTTCTGTCACGCAGCAAACACATTTGTTTGTAATCCTGCATTTGTTATGTAATACTATATCCTAAGGACTTTTCCATCATTTAAAGAGAAAGACTTTGCTAATTTGGTGGGAGAAAAATAACTAATTTTAATTTGCATTCCCTTAATATTTTAGTTAGGATTAATGTTTTGTCTTTGTTAACTGTCAGTCTATATTTATCCATGGAGATTGTTAGTTTTTCTACCCTGTATCTTTCTATAAAATTGGAAATGTTACTAAAGCAAACCTCTGATTTCAGATGTCCTAAATGATGCTATATTTGATGAAGATCATGATGAGATGGTGATTGTGAAGGACATAGATATGTTTTCCATGTGTGAGCATCATCTAGTTCCATTTGTTGGAAAGGTAAGTTTTTCTCTGTTCCCTAGGAATTTTAAAAAGCACATTAAAATTTTAAAATTAGGATTATTATATTTAAGATCATCACCTGCTAATTCCTAATATCCCAGATATGTAGAGGTACACATAAACATTTACTCTTTATCAACCTAACTAATCTAATAGCTTGAAACTAACAAAACAAGGGGTGCCAGGGTGGCTCAGTCCGTTAAGCATCTTCCTTTGGCTCAGGTCATGATTCCGGGATCCTGGGATCAAGCCCCACATCAGGGAGCCTGCTTCTCCCTCTCCCTCTCCCTCTACACCTCCCTCTCCCTCTGCCTGCCGCTCTGCCTGCTTGTGCTCTTTCTGTCAAATGAATAAATAAAATCTAAAAAAAAAAGGGAAAGGAAAGAAACCAACAAAACAAAAACAAAGTAGCAGAAAGTCCTCAGGGCAAACATTTCATAGTAAATACCATGTTAATAGGTTAAAATAATAAGATTAAAGTTTCATTTTTTTTTTTTAGGTAGCTGCTGCAGTCTCTGAAAACCTTTGCTCTTTATTTTGACTAAATAATGTTTGATCCAAGTTATACTATTGTATAATATGGCATGAGCAGCAATGATTGCAGAATTTCTTGTGGCAGAGGTCATAGTATTAGTGGATTTAATTTGTTTCCAACCTTTTCTGTATTAGGAGAAATGAACCTAATGCAAACTAGATAATGTTATCTAGCTTGTTTTACTTAAACATCCCTTTGAAAACATGTGGATTTATGACCAAGAGTAGTCTGTCCTTCCCCCATTATAATTTTATTTTATTTTGACTTTTTAGTAATCGTTTTTAAACAGAAGACTTATAGGAAATAGTGTTACGAGTACCTATATACCTATCACCTAAATTTAATGTGTTAACATTTGCTTCACTTTTTTTTTTGTTAAAGTATTTTTTCACTTTTTTATAAAGTAAAACATAGAAAATGCACAAATTATAAAGGTATTCCTTACTACCTCACAGATGAAGAACTAGAACATTATTACTATCCTGCAAGCTCATCTTGTGCCCTTTTTAATCCCTAACCCATCCCTTGTCCCCACAGGTAACCAGTATATCAATTTCAAACACTATAGATCATTTTTCTTGTTTTTCAACTTATAAATGGAAAGAATCTACAGCATGAAATCTTTTGTGTCTGGCTTTTTTGTTGTTGTTGTTCCACATTGTAAAAGTCATTGATGTTATTGCCTGTCATTGTAGCTTATTTTCGTTGCTGTATATTGTTTCGTTGTACAAACATATCACAGTTTATTCTGTTCTTGGTAGCTATTTACATTGTCCTCTCTCTCCCTCTCTCCTCTTACAAACAGTACTGCTACCAGCATTCTTTTGGTGCATATATGCATGCATTTCTATTAGGAATATACCTAGGAATGGACTTGCAGGGTCATGGAGTATATGCATATTCAATTTAATAAATACTGATCTTCAGTTTTCCGAAGTGGTTGTACCACTTTACACTTCATATACTCTTAGGTGAGTCTCAGTCACTTCACATCCTTGCCAACACTTGGCACTTTCAGTCTTTTTAAGTTTAGTATTCTGATGTGTATGTAGTGGTATCTCTCTTTTTTAAACCTTTTGTTATAGAAAAGTTCAAATATATAAGAATAGAAAGACTAGTATGATAAAGTTCCATGTTTCCTAAAACCAACTTCAGTATTATTGGTAAAGGACCAATCTTGTTATATATAAGTTCCCACTGGACTATTTTGGAGCAAATCCTAGATATCATATTATTTTTTTCCATAATTTCTTCCAGTATGTGTCTGTAAAAGATAAGGATTTTTAAGGAACTGTAACTCTGATTTGATTATTATCCTGAAAAGTTAGCAGTAAATTCTTCAACATATTAAAGAATATAAAGTATGTTGTAGACAGCATGACTCTTCATCACTAATTATTAATACACATTTCTAAAATATTTTCTTATCCACACTAGCACTACTATAAACAAAATTAATAGTAATTCATAAATAGCATCTAATAACTAACCCATATTTACCTTTCTGCAATTGTCTCAACTGTCTTAATGTTGGTTTGTTTAAATCAGAATCCAGGAGCACTTGGCTGGCTCAGTTGGTAGAGCATGTGACTCTTGATCTCGGGGTTGTAAATTTGAGCCCCATGTTGGATGTAGAGAGTACTTAAAAATAAAATGTTTAAAAATAAATAAACCGGAATCCAAATAAGAGTCACACATTTGCATTGCTTTGGGTTGTTAATGCTTCTTAAGTCTCTTATTATAAAAGTAGTTCCTCCCTCCCACCCCTACGTTCTCTTACTGAAGAGACTGGGCCAGTTGTCCTGTGGAGTGTCCCACCTTCTGGATTTGTTCCGTTCAACCTTTGGATTTCCTATAAACTAGACTAGATCTAAAACTTCCTAATATGAAGGCTAAACATTTTTACTAAGAGTAGTTCATGGAGTTGCTGATGGCTCTGTATTCCATCTTACCAAGAGGCATGCACTGACTGGCAATCCCACAATTAATGATGCTGGCCATGTGACATCAGAGCTCAGGTTTTTCAAGAAGGGGGGGAACTTTGCGCTTATCTTATTACTTTTTATTGTAAGTGAGGGATTTAGGAAGCCTATGATTGGTCCAAGAGGACAGAAGGAGTTAGTGATTTGGCTGGGGTTAGACCTAGGAGCTTGATCTGTGCTCAGCCTCTCACCACTATATCCTGTTACTTTCTGCTATGATTATCTCTGTGTTTGTGTTCTTGCTAACTTTTTAAAAAATATATTATTCCGTGAGGATTTTCTCTAATCGACAT
This sequence comes from Mirounga leonina, assembly GCF_011800145.1. Classification (NCBI taxonomy): domain Eukaryota; kingdom Metazoa; phylum Chordata; class Mammalia; order Carnivora; family Phocidae; genus Mirounga; species Mirounga leonina. Next base: position 43,622,574 of record NW_023270825.1, read on the forward strand.
TTAAATGACTTAGGATCTTCAGAAGGATAAAAAAATAATACAAACAATAAAGTATGGCTTTGCACATAAGTATAAAAATTTCAAGTGGTACAGAAGATCTAATTCTGTAGGAAAGTTTTAACTCTATTTTTCTTTGAAATACCCAGTGTTCAGGTGCTACTTTACTTTCTCTTTATGCTGACCAGGAAGGTGATGAATTGGTATTCTCAAACTCTCAAAGCAAAGTGCTAATAGATGAAAAATCATTAATTACTACTAGATCAATTATTTACATGTATAGTAAATATTAGCTGAACAATGCAACAAATGCAGGCAAACCATGATGCAAATCAATCTATGATTTTATATTAGGCTAACTGATTGCCTACAAATGACCATTTATTAGCCTTTTTGTAGAACTAATGTTTTCTCATAATTGATACATGGCTCAAAGAGAGGTAACATGGACAAAGGAGATATTAGTGACTTTTAAGATTACAGAATTGGCTTGGCCTTAGGTAGGTCCTATAAGAACTTAGGTCTTAAGGTCCAGGTCTTGACAAGTCACCTTTGTAGCTGTGTCCTTTATCTCCCTTCAGAAAGATAGTGTTCTCCAGCAGCTTGGAAATGAGGCCACCAAGCATGACAGAGAATATGGAGACCCTTTTTCTGGGCAACGGGGTGGGATTTTTAAGTTAGAATAGCAATATTTATAGTTACAGTTTCAGCCATTTAAAGGAAGCTTTCCTGGGGCTCCTGGGTGGCTTGGTCAGTTGAGAGACCAACTCTTGATTTTGGCTCAGGTCATGATCTCAGGGTTATGGACTCGAGCTCTGTGTCAGGCTCCCCGCTCAGCACGGAGTCTGCTGGAGATTCTCTCTCTCCCTCTTCCTCTGCCCCTCCCCCCACTCATACTCTTTCTTTCTCTCTCAAAACAAATAAATAAAATCTTAAAAAAAAATTAAGGATGCTTTCCTGGCTATATTTTAATCTTGTTACAAGATAATTTGTACTTTCTAGAGCGTGTGTCCCCTCAATAGAAGAAGGACTTTAAGAATTATATCAAGAGTTTAACTTCACCAGGAAATACCTGACTGTATTTCAAATTTGTCATTTCATTAATAGTCATTCATGTATATTTTCCTTTTACTGCATATATGTAATTTTCTAAATGTTTTTGTAAGTGCTTCATTTTCTAAGTCTTAATCTATGTATCTTAAAGATACATTTTTCATTGTGTTGAATTACATAATGCATATACTGTATTGTTTCCTTATTTCCTTATTTTGTTTCAAAGAAGCATGGGATTTTCACTTAAGTCGTGATTTCTGTCTCTTCTTTGAAGGTTCACATTGGTTACCTTCCTAACAAGCAAGTCCTTGGCCTCAGCAAACTTGCGAGGTAAGTATGACTGTGTGGTGAATAGGAAAACAGATTTGTAGGACCTGCCCTTATATGGCAAGAATCTCATAAGGCTTTCTTGACTGGTGTGGATCTAACTTGGAAGTCACGTTGCTACTTAAAATTTATGGTTGCAGAGACAAACATATTTGGAGGACCTGAAACACAAATCCCTTTTCTTTTCACCCCTCACTGCCTTCCTCCCATACCTTCCAACCCTCTTCCACCAGCACATCCTTAAAGTCTTAGCTCATACCCTTTTCTGTAGAGCTTTCCTTGACTAGAAAGGATCCGAGGGTGCGTTCAGTCCAGCCCCCATACTTAAGGGTGGTTTAGTTAACTGGTGGGAAGAGGAAACTTGCGCAGGGGTCTCATCGCACTGCACTGTTTTCAGACTTTTAATCAAACTACTGTTGGGGGTCTCAACCCCACTGCACCTGGGTATCTCCGGGCATCTCTCGGGGGTCCTGCAGGGCCATTCATTCACTTCTGGTTTCTTTACCTCTGCAGACATGAGACTGTGCTGTGCCTTTCTTGGCTTTCTCAGCAATATTCTGAAACAATAGTTACTCTCCTATTTCTCTCTTTTCTAATACAGTCTTCTTTCCCATTCTTTCCTGTGGGTTCATGCCTTTTAAAAAATTCCTTTGCTACTATTTTTATTTCAGCTTTAGGAAGGAGAAGTAATGGACAAGTATGGTCATCTATGTTTAACTGGAAATCAACTTGAGGATGTGTTCATATATCTCTGATAGGCTCAGTCACCAATACTTTATTGCCCCTAAATATTCTTTTTTTTTGTAATTTCTTTGTATAGAGTTAGTGAGTCCTGGGTATGGGGAAATGCTAGGAGGTGTGTGTGTGTGTGTGTGTGTGTGTGTGTGTTGAGAGAGAATTAAGAACAAAATGAGTGAAGGGCGCCTGGGTGGCTGAGTTGGTTAAGCGTCTGCCTTCAGCTCAGGTCCTGATCCCAGGGTCCTAGGATCGAGCCCCACATCTGGCTCCCTGCTTAGCAGGGGAGTCTGCTCCTCCCTCTCCCTGCTTGTGCTCTCTGTTGCGCACGTTCTCTCTCCCTCACTCTCTCAAATAAATAAAATCTTAAAAAATAAAATAATTTTTTTAAAAAAAGAACACAATGAGGGAATAGGTGATGAACATATAGTCAAGTGCCCCTCACCCTTTAAAATAAACCAAGCTAGGTGTGGATAATTTGAGGTTATAGTGACTGTATCAAAATTGGAATAAATGAATCTTTGTGACCAACTAACTATACAATGGCTCTGATGGGTTCCTGCTGCTTCTCCACGTAGACGCTGGGATTCACCACAGTCCTGAAATGGTGGTCCAGCTCTTTTTCAGTTCTGTGCTGGAATCTGTAAAAACCACCCTGTCAGCCTGATAGCTGCTCTCCACAGCTCTTCTTTTTACTTTGTTTTCACTTCCACTTTCTCACTCATTTCCTCTGTGGATTAAGGAGAGAGTAGGTAGAGGAGAGAAATTTAACTTCCCTAGTTTCTGACCTCATTCCTGCTCAGCACTCTCTCCATCAGACAGGGCTACTTGGTACCATGAAAAGATGTTTTTATATCATAACTGTAACTGCTTCACTGCAGAAAGGCTCTTAACACAAATTGAGAAACATCTCACCACTTTTCAGTGATCTGTACCCAGTGGCAATGCCAAGGGGTGGCTGAAAAAGGGTATTGGTGGTGATGGCAGAAAATAATCCTAGTATAATTTCTCTTAGCAACCCCCTCCCTAATAACTTACTCCTAAATGATAAATAAAGTCATGTCAACTGTGAACGGAAGTGTCTTTACTGAAATTGGTTATTCTTACTGTTTTATAAGACGCAGTCTAAGTAAAGTCAGTGTGGTTGCCCTGTAAACCTAGCTTTAGGCACAGCCCCGTGGCATGCTCCCTTCCAGCAAGATTGCTAACTCTATGCTTTTCCTATATGGAAATTCTGGCACTGCTGATGCTTTTAACAGACTGTCCATATGTGAAAGATATGTAGTGGATAGTTTTCACATTATAAGGAAGCTTGGTAAACCATATTAAGCCTTGGTCTAAATGTAAGTAGCCTTCTCTAGAAGACCATGCTGTGTAGCCCATGGGTAATACTATGGAAATGGATTCTTGAGTAATCCAGTGAGACCTTGGAATAAATGGTAATTTAGGGGTAGAAAGGAATAATCTTTAGTTACTTCCTTTCCTAGTGAAATGGAAAGATCTCTAATAACTAAGCTTTTATGAAACAATACAAAGGAGTTGATTATTAGCATGGGGATTTGTCCTTATGCTAATGGGATTAAAACTTTAAAAAAAAAAAAAAAGGAACACTAAACCAAAGAACAGAGTGTATGTTACTTTCAGATATTTGTAAAAAATTTGATTGAAGGATCTATTAAACAGGAAAGAAGGCTAAGATTTTATCCAACCACTTATTTCTTATAAGAAGTAGGAATATTTAGGGAATGAAGAGTAATAAAGAAAGCTGGATGTCTTAGCAAAACTTCACTGCTCATTTTAATCTTGTATGTGAAGTCTGTTATATGCTTGCCTTTAAACGAATGACCTTTCAGTGCCAGGGAAGTCAAATATCAAACAGTAAAGCCTTAAGTAAGAAGAAAATGCCAGAAGTGAGTTGATCTGGTTTAACTCTAGTAGAAGTCTAGAGTAAATGTAGTTTGAATAGAAATTCCTTTTGTTGGGGTCCGTGGATGGCTCAGTCAGAGGAGCATGCGACTCTTGATCTCAGGATCATGAGGTCAAGCCCCATGTTGGGTGTAGAGATTACTTAAATAAATCTTAAAAAAATAAAATCTTTAAAAAAGGGTCCTTTTGTTGCTGAAAATGCATTGAACATATATTCATTTTCTTGCCTTAGAATAACTGAGTGAACATAATTAAATCTTGAATATAGAACTGAAGTGCCTCAGGATAGCCATGGTTAATCTACTTATTGAGCATCGACTGTGAAAGGGTATTGTGTCAGCTACGATGGCTGCTGGAAAGGACACAGCCACTGCCTTCAAGAAGGGTGGACAGTGTGAGGCAGCAGGTACCTCTGAAATGCCTGGTTTGGAGCTCTGAGTTCAGAGGAGCCAATAGGACTGTGGCCTGGCAGGGTTGAAGAGACCGAGAGGTGGAAGGCTGGGCAGAATTCTAAATGAAAGAGAAATTCCTTTAGGTATAGTTAATACATAATAAGCAAAGGCAAATAAGAGGGTAGGCACAAGGCCATATTCCAGTGGATAGGGAGCAGATTAATTGGTAGAAATAAGAGATTTAGGCAGGGATGACTGCAAGATAGCTGGAAAGATAGGGTGGGCATTAGATTACAAGGGGAACATTCTTTTTTCCTCTATTATAAAAGTAACATACTTACCAATTAAGCTTAAATACAAATGAGTGAGTAAAGGGAAAGCCTTCCTTTCTATTTCCATTCCTCAACATGAAAACTAGAGATCTCTTGTCTCTTGACTAGAGATTGTCCTTCTGGAAAATTTCTTTGCAAACACAACCACAGAGCTCTTTAAAACTAGCAAAAACTAAACAGAATAAAAAAGGGAGATCATACCCCACATTCTATACTACAACTTGTGCTTTTTGTTTGTTTCTTAATTTTTAATTTTTTTAAAAGTAATTCCAACATGGGGCTCAAACTCACATCCTGAGATCAAGAGTCACATGCCAGGCGCCCCTTGTTGGTATTTTTAATTTAAAAACTTTGAAATCCCTTGGACATCTTTTAGTCCAAAAAGTCTGAGTTCATTTTAATGGCTACATAGTATTTCTTTAATTGTTTAATATAATTCATTTAAACAGTCTTTGATAGAAGTATAGTTTATAGTTTGAGACTATTGTCAAAAATGCTTTTGTGAATATGTTTTATATATTGTAAATTACTGGAATTAAATTGCAGGGTTCAGGGCAGCTGAATTTTTGATATTACCAAATTGCTCTCCAAAAAAAAGCATATCAGTTTATATGGTCAAAGGGTGTGTGTTTCTCCACTTTTGCCAACACTGGGTTTCATCACACTTTTCAATCTTCCCCAAACTGATAAGTGGAAAAAGGTACCTGGTGTTTTAATGTATTTTTTTAAAACTTGCATTTCTTTAGTAGAGTTTGAATCCCTATAGAAACGTCCTGCTTTTAGTTAGCTTTGCTAATTTTTCTATTGGATTGCTTATCTTTTTATTACTGATTTGTATGACCTCTTTGAATGTTAAACCAGTTAGGTCAGGTGCTGCAAATAATTTTTCCAGGCTTGTCATTTGTCTTCTGATTTTGTTTTAAAATATCATTTTTCCACAAAGGAGTTTTAAAACTTTTATGTAGTCATAAACTCATGTTTTTGGGTTATTTTTATGGTCTTATTTTTATGTTTAACTCTTTGCTCCATCTGGAATGTACTTTGGTGCAAGGAGTGAGAAAGAATCCATCCATTGCCATTGTATGCTCACTGACCTCCTGCAGCACCCCCATTTCTCTCCTGTTACCATGCTGCCTTCTTGCCATCTTTGCTGCCACTCTCTGTTGGGCCTTTCTTATGTTCTTTATGCATTATAAAACTCTGAACTCCTCCTTGTCTCTGATCTCTCAGTGTCTTTAAATCTGTTCTCATACACTGCTAGGATGTACTTTCTAAAGTGTGGATTTGATGATGCTGCTCCTTCGTAGCTCCCCATAGCTTTTAAGATAAAGTTCAGACTCCTTACTTTAGCTGAAAAGTCCCACTGTGATCCACCTCCACCTCCTGCTGCTTTTTGCTCTTTGCTCTAACCATAGTTGAGACTTTGCAGCCTGGTGATAAGTCAAGTTATATGAAGACATCAAAAATACCATTAAGATTTGCAAGGGTTAAATTATACCATCCACCTGCAAAGGAGCTACCAGATAACTTTCCTAGTTGCCAGAGGAGGAAAAAGAGGAGAGAAAGCATAATGCAACAAAGGAAACAGAGGACCTAGCATAGATTTTATAAGACCAATAAGTGGGCAATTCAGATAAGATGTCTACTTAAATCCAATACCTAATTATGTCCCCTTTATTAAAAAAAATTATAAAAGTTAAAAATAAAAAGGAAAATTTATCAAAGGAGACAAGATTGGCCCTCTTATATTGAGGAACTTTGTATAATAAAAGTGGTCATGAATCTTTTTTTAATTTTTTGGTCAAATTGGTTCAAAACAGAAAACAGGAACTGGACTAAATGCATAGAGAAACTGACAAACCTGAAAGAAGTGAGTGGAACACTAATTACCTCTCAGTGTTGGTCACACACTCTACTGACTGAGCCAGCCAGGTGCCCCCCAAAACCATTTAAAACTAGCAAAAACTAAACAGAATAAAAAAGGGATGGGCAAAAATTTATACAAAACACAGTAATAGGATTTTGGCCAAAAGGCAAACTTTAACTTAAAAAAAAAAAAAAAGAAAAGAATAGGCGATTGTGTAACAAGAATAGTTGAAATTAATACAAAACTATTTTTAAAAATGAGCTTTTTGGAAGTTAAAGTTCTTTTAAATTCCTTTGATATGATAGACAATCATATCAAATAACCCTAATAAATAAAGTTAAGGGATACAAATTAATATGCAAAAGTTAGTTGTGTTTCTACACATTAATAACAAACTGTCAGAGAAATTAAGAAAACAATCCTATTTACAATTGCACCAATACTTAGGAATAAATTTTAGCAAACAGGTGAAAGATCTGTACACTGAAAACTATAAGACATTAAATGAGAGAAATTGAAGAAGATACAAATAGATATCTCATGTTCTTGGATTAGAAGAATTAATACTGATTAAATGTCCATACTACCTAAAGAAATCTACAGATTCAATGCAATCCCTCTCAAAATTTCAATGGTGTTTTTCACAGAAATAGAAACAACAATCCTAAAATTTGTATGGAACCACAAAGGACCCCGAATAGTCAAAGCTATCCTGAGAAAAACCAAAAAAGCTGGAGACTTCACACTTTCTAATTTCAAACTAAATTACAAAGCTGTAATAATCAAAACAGAATGGCATTGCCATATAAATAGATACATAGACCAGTGGAATGGAATAGAGAGCTCAGAAATAAACCCATGCATATATGGCCAATTAATTTATGACAAAGGAAGAATAAGGGAAGGATAGTATCTTTAATAAATGGTTTTGGGGGGCACCTGGTTGGCTCAGTCAGTAGAGCGTGTGACTAAGCTGATGTAGTTGACTCTTTGGTTCATGAGTTTGGCCCCACATTCGATGTAGAGATTACTAAAAAATAAACTTGGGGCACCTGGGTGGGTCAGTTGGTTAAGCATCTGCCTTCAGCTCAGGTCATGATCCCAGGGTCCTGGGATAGAGCCCTGCGTAGGGCTCCCTGCTCAGTGGGGAGCCTGCTTCTCCCTCTGCCTGCCACTCTCCCTGCTTGTGCACTTGCTCACTCACTCTCTCTCAAATAAAATTTAAAAATAAATAAAACTTAAAAACTGGACTCCCTTCATATACTATACACAAAAATCGACTTAAAAAGTGATTGAATATAAGACCTGAAACCATAAAACTAGAAGAAAACATAGGGGGTAAACTTCTTGACATTAGTCTTGGTGATGATTTGACACCAAACATAAAAGCAACAAAATAAAAAACAAGTGGGACTACATCAAACTAAAATGCCTCTTCATAGCAAAGGAAACCATCAACAAAATGAAAAGGCAACCTACAGAAGGGAGAAAATATTTGCAAATCACCTATCTGGTAAGGGGTTAATGTGCAAATATATAAAGAACTCGTACAACTCAATAGCAAAGCATCAATCCAATTAAAAAATAGGCAGAGGAACTGAATAGACATTTTTCCAAAGAAGATATACAGATGCCCAACAGATACATGAAAAGGTGCTTAATTTCATTAATTGCATTAGGGAAATGCAAATCAAAACCACAATGAGATATCACCGCACAACTATTAGAATGGCTACAGTACTATCAAAAAGACAATGTAAGTTCTGGTGGGGCTGTGGAAAAAAGGGAACCCTTGTACACTATTGGTAGGAATGTAAATTGATGCAGCCTCTATGGAAAACAGTATGGAGATTCCTCAAAAAATTAAAAATAGAACTAGCATATGATCCAGCAATCCTAATTCTGGGTATATATCCAGAGGAAGTGAAGATAGGATATTAAAGAAATAGCTCTACTCCGATGTTCATTGTTCTCACTGGGGGGAAAAAAGATAAATATGTGAGGTGATGGGTGTATTAATTAACTAGATGGGGGATTTTTTTCCCCAATGTATACGTATGTTAGATCACAATGTACACTTTGTCTTTAAAATCTTTGTCAATTATACCTCAGTAAAGCTGAAATTTTTAAAAAACCTGTGCTTTGGAAATAAATTTATAGCCACAAACGCTTTCATTATTGAATAAGAAACCCAACAAATAAACTAAACATTCAATATTTTTTTTAAAGAAAAAGCAAGCTTAATAGGACAAATAGGAAAGAAGTAAGAAAAATAAAATGATTAAATTAGAAAATTTAAAAAAGAATAGAAAACATAAATCCAAAAGATCATATACCATAGATTGCTTAGCAGTCTGATTGAGAGGAGAAATACACCTAGAAATGAGAGGCTATGTAACCAGAAATATGCTTTAGAAACTTTAAATCTTTATGAATAAGTTTAAAAAGATGGAGAGAGAAGGGAATGAGCCAAGAGTTGGAAAACTTGGATAAATTAGTAGCCATTGGAAAAAGTCAAATTAATGTTGGGAGTGGGGTGGTAGGGAAAGGGGTGGATGATCAATTTAATAGACAACCTCCAAGTAACCACTAATTCCAGTGTTGTTTAAATTATTCAAGAGCATGGAAAAACCTGAAAAGCTACACAATTAATTTGATGAAGCTGCCTGTCTCTGACAAAAGTCTGATAAAACTAGCATTTAAAAAGGTGATAGACTAATCCCACTTATGAATATAGTTGAAAAATCCTAAATATTAACTCCTACTTTAACAGGTTCAAGTACTGTTTCCATCATGACCCAGGGAGATTTATTCCAAGAATACAGAAATGGCTTAGATTAAAATTAAGAACTACTGATTCTGGGACTATGGTAAACTAGATAGTAATGATATCCCTCCTAGTATAGCTTACTAAGATAGAATGTGTATGAACATTTCAAACGTTGGGGAAAATGTAAGGCAGTTCCAGTGAGAATTCACAAGAATTAGTCAGCACTGGAGTCAAAGGCAGGGTTCTGTCCTCCTATTCCACCCCAAATTGGGAGAGATATTACCTGTTAGCTTTGTTCTGGGGAGAGCAGGAAAAAGAACACATAGCCATGTATTCACAAGGGTTTAGGCTCAGAATTCACATCACCATGTTTGATCTTCAGAAAACCCAGGGCAATAATTAAAAATGTTGCCAAGGAGGTAGCCTTTTAGCACCTAGCAGAAACAAGTGCTCATTCTCTGATGCACTTTTATTTTGGCTTCAGAGAATTCCCACAAATGATATTCCAAGGAGCATGAATTCACCAAAAGTAAAAGAAAAGCCACCATGAGTCAGAGTCAGCTGAAACAAATGGCCAAAGAGGGCAGAGGCTGGAGCTAATAGACACAGAACATACAACAAATATGTTAGAAAATAAGAATCCTGAGGGACGCCTGGGTGCCTCTTGATTTCGGCTCAGGTCATGATCTCAGGGTCATGAGATCGAACCCCATGTCTGGCTCCACACTCAGTGGGGAGTCTGCTTGGGATTCTCCCTCCCCCCACCTCTCTCTTTAAAAATAAATAAATAAATCTTAAAAAAAAAAGAATGCAGAAAGTTTGGCAAAGGAATAAACTTTTAGAATTAGACTGGGAAAAAAAGGACCAAATAAAATCTCGAAAAAAAAGTGAAAATTGGATTTGAAGCCCAATACAATCACATTTCTGGGTGGCTCAGTCAGTTAAGCATCAGACTCTTGATTTCAGCTCAGGTCATGATCTCAGGGTCTTGGGATCAAGCCCCGCATCCAGCTCCACACTCAGTGGGGAATCTGCTTGAGGATTCTCTCTCTCCTTCTCCCTTTGCCTCTCCCCCGGCTCGTGTGCTCTCTCTCTCTCAAATAAATAAATACAAATAAATAATACAAATAAATACAAAAAGATCGACAGCAGCTTAGACACAGCCAAAAATAGTGAACTGGAAGAAAGGTCTGAAGCAATTGTATTCAGAGCTAGGTGGAAAATATGGGTGAGAACGTAAGAGATGTGGAAGACTGAGGAGGTCAAATATATCCTTAATTGAAATTCCTGGAGGTAACAGAGGCCATGGGGTAGGTGCAATATTAGAGAAGGTGATGGCTGAAAATGTTTCTGAAGCACGTGCAAAAAAATCAGTCTTTAGATTTAGGAACCCGAATGAATCCCAAACAACACAAAAAATTAAATCCCCACCTGGACACAACATAGAAAACCTCAGAGTACACATAATGAAATATCATAAAAGCAGCTGCAGAGAAAACATTACCTACAAGGTAACAGCAATTAGACTGATGATTGTTTGCCAATGGCAATATTAAAAGGCAGATGAGGTGCACCTGGGTGGCTCAGATGGTTAAGCGTCTGCCTTCGGCTCAGGTCATGATCCCAGTGTCCTGGGATCGAGCCCTGCATCGGGCTCCCTGCTCCGCAGGAAGCCTGCTTCTCCCTCTCCCACTCTCCCTGCTTGTGTTCCCTCTCTCTCTGTGTCTCTCTCTGTCAAATAAATAAATTTTAAAAGTCTTAAAAAAAAAGGGCAGATGAATATTAGTGTTAAATTAGAACTCTTTTCAACAACTACCTCTCAACACATTATCTTAAAGAAAGAGGGCCAAATAGTTTTTTTTTTTTAAATTCAGGGAAGCTATATGATTATCTTTAATGCTGAGAAGACAGAAATTCAACGCCTTCTGCTTACTTGAAAATGAAAACCGAATAAACCAGGAATAAATTATAAACTCTCTAAGCATAGGGACCCTGTTCATCACATAATCATATATGTAGAAGGCACTCAATAAAGATCTGTGTGAATGGCCTTTCTTTGACCTGAGAGTGGCTATTTACCAGCAACCGGCAGGTATCATCGATGATAGTAAAATGTTACAGGCATTCCTATTAAAGTATAGAGCAAAATATGAGTGCCCAGTATTGCCACTGTTGTCTAATGTACCTGAAATTCTACTTGAGAGAACGAAATGATGACTATGAGAAGGAAGACATTACTAATTTTTAAATCAATGGCATCTCTTATTCATACAACAGAAATTAATCACCTGGAAAGCTATGAGAAGTCATATATAGAGATTTGACCTAGAAGAAATAAGGCATATTTCCTATCCAGGAGCTTGAACAGCATCCTTCCTCAGGTTTTTGTTCAAAATCAAAAATATATAATTGTATTCATCCAATGGTATAAACCAACCAGAAACATGAAGAAGAATCAGGGTGGCTCCTGCCTTCAGTTTGAGTGGTAAACAGGGCAGCATATTTTGGCTATAATGGGTATAAAGGAGCAACTTTTCAATTTTATCTGAGCATTATAGTGGGGGGGGGTGGGGCCGTGGGAAAGAGCCATAAAATGCCTCCTAGGTGAAGTGATCCTTAAATTGAGTCCAAATTCATGACTAAAAGGCCACGTTTTAAAGAAAAGATCCTTAATGTGAATTGTTATCCTCGAATAGGTAATTCATGTGGCCATCTTTACATTTCACGACTAGAGTGAAAGATGTTGAAAGGGGAAAATCCGTCACTTGACAGATTGTGTTATAAGCCAAGATCAGGAGGTTTTTATTTTGGGGAGTTAATCATACCGAGTGCTTATATAGATGTAGCTTATAAAGAGATGTCTGAAGAAGTCTGTTCAGTTCTAATCTGATTATCCTAATAGGTTTAGTGGGTACAGTAGTTGACAATGGCCTGCTATTAATTAACAAATAGTCTTTTTATTTTTAACTTGAACTTGAAGCTCTGATTAAACAATATGATTAATTAGAACACTTGAGACTTGGCCTGAAATTGATGACTTCGGACCTCTAAAATCATTGTGTTTTTCCTAAGTGAATATGCACATAATTCTCTCTCTCTCTTTGGGGACATAGGGAACTGCCACTCTGTGTCATACTTGATGGTTTCCTCAGGACCCTCCCACTTCTCATTTCCATGTAGTTTTTGTATCTTTCCTCCTCTTAGAAGCATTAATCTCCTGCCCACACCCTACAATTGCTTCGATAAAGTCCTTTTGGTCTTTTGAGGAAGGCTTGCCAATTCCACTTCAAACAAATTTATGATTAACTAAAACAATTCTTTCTTTTCTAGGATTGTAGAAATCTATAGTAGACGATTACAAGGTAAACTTTTAAACTTTTATTTACAGAAAAACTTTGTTTTTCTTAAGGAAAAAGTATTTTTTGTTGTTCTCATTACACATGTAATACATATGACTTACCAAAGTCAAAACCTCATAGGAATATAACCTAGAAAGGGAAAGTCTGCAGTGTTTCAAGCCTCCAGAAGAAATCATTGTTGTATGTGCACATTCCTTCATATTTTGTGCATCTACCAACATTTTAAAATCAATTTATTATATTTTTAAATGGGCTCATATTGTATGTAATGGGCTTCACTTTTTTCCCCTATTTTTTTTTTCACTTAACAAATCAAACATTTTTTTCCCACATGCATCTTATTCATTTTGCTGGCTGTTTAGCATTCCATTGTACGGCTGTGCTGGGGCTTGATTTAACCAATCCCTGCTCTAATAGGCAGTTGAAAATTTTGTCAGTTTTCAAATAGATGCGATGCTGCCGTGAACACTTTAATATGTTTTCAAAGGCGAATTTTTTATTCAGCACAGGGACTGCATTGTTTAGGTTAGATTCTTGGTTTTCAGCTTTACATACAATTCAATAATTGGGTTTAGTGCTCTTGTTAATCCTGTCGCGAGCTATTTATTCATCTGCATGGAGGTGCTTGTCATCAGTTGGTCTTCCGCACGCCTAAGAGACAGTTGTCATTCTTACCCACTCCCTGCAGTGGTGCTGACCTGCAGATGAGGGAATGGAACAGCTGTCTCCTGTGGGCGGCAGACAAAGCAAACTGGTAAAAGCTGGTGTGTCTTGGTTCTGATGCCTCACAGAAGTCTGCTTTTTAAGATTCCAAATATTCTAAAGACAATGAATATTCTAAAGACCGCTGCGTCAGACTCTTCAACGGAGCTTCTTGTCACCCCCACAGTTCAAGAGCGGCTGACGAAACAAATTGCCGTAGCAATCACAGAAGCCTTGCGGCCTGCTGGAGTTGGGGTGGTGGTTGAAGCAACGTAAGTCCATATTTGTCCTTAATGATGTCATCGTGGTGCACGGAAATGGTATTTAGTGCTGCTCTGTTTTTCCAGCACCAGGTGATGCCACATCATCGACACTGTCACGTTTTCTGTCTCTGACCTGAAGCTTTCTTTTTTTTTTTTTTTACCTCTTGCATTTGCTGTGTGGCCGATACAGGAATCAGAGTACGGGAGACTGGTTTTGTTTTGTTTTCAATGGGGATGGTGGGGGTGTCGGGAGTCATCAGTCTAAGCGTGGTGATTTGTGCAACCAGTAGCATTTTATGTCTTCTCTTGATTTCTTCTTTGGCTCTTTGTTGCTCCAAGCAGACTTTTCCTAATATTTTGTCACACATTTTAAAAAATGGAGCTAAAACTGGGTCTAAAGGGCATCTGAAGAAACTTCTTTAAGTTAGAATGAATGATGAGAATTGCACACATCTTGTCCATTCTTCTGACATGACATGAGCTCTGTGCAGTGCAGGCTGTCCAGCTTCACCAGGTTGCTTACACACACTGGGATCACTGTTCCCTGGATTCTGCCTGGTTACACCAGCATACTTCAGTATTTCTCCAAATACCTAAGCTAATATTGTGCTGTTTGGGTCCTACAGATGGAGCAGGTGAGAATTCTGAATTTCTTTTTATCCAGAAGTTGTTTTTATTTCTGTGGACCCCTTGTATTATTTTCACCTAGGAAGAAAATTCCCTTGTTTCCCCTTCTGCTAGATGCATCAAAGATTCAACCACTGCTAAGAATAAGAGCTATATGACTAAGAAACATAAATAAAAGTTTTCGGTCACATTTGTCTAAGAAGTGATCTTTGGATCAGTTGGTAGCTATGAACTCAGTATAATCAGATTTAATTTTTTGGCCTGCTTTTGACTTTAAAAACCAAACCAGCAACTGTCTATTTCTTTAAGCCACCTCTGTTGTCTTGTTTTGTAGACACATGTGTATGGTAATGCGAGGGGTACAGAAAATGAACAGCAAAACTGTGACCAGCACGATGTTGGGTGTGTTCCGGGAAGACCCAAAGACTCGGGAAGAGTTTCTAACTCTCATTAAGAGCTGAACTTCAGTGTGTGTCGTGTGCTTTGAGGATCGTGTCACTAATAGCGTTGTTTGGTCTTAATTGTTTGTACATTCCATTTTCAATTGTTAACAGATGTGAACTTTATTCCTTGTCACTAATGGTGTTTAATAATTATTTATAGCAAATCAAATAAAAATAATTAACAAAGGGGTGAGCCCTCTACTTTCTTCTTGCCACCTTTTAGTGGTAACTTTCAAGGAAACTGCCCATAGTGTAAGTTACATGCACAAAACCACTGCCATTTGGATAACCTTGAGGGTGCTGGGAAGGAAGAAAAATACAAGTATTTTGTTCAAATACTATGGTAATTGGGTTCATAAGCATAGGAATGTTGGGAATGGGGGAAAACTATGGCCAATATACTATCCCCCCAAATGGTGTAGTGCTTAAAATAATTTTTGTACACTGTGCAGCATCACTCTGCAAACTCAGAGTCCAACAGGTTTCACTTTAATCACATTTATTAAACTGCCAGGGCACTTTATTTTTTATATATTTATTTTTTGACTATCCAGTTGTAACGTTAGTCACCAAAGGCAGGTGGTGGAATATCTGTTTTTGATTTTGTGAGTTAAAAAGGCACATTTCCACTTTCTATTCTTTTTTTAAATTCAAGTACAGGGAATTAGTTCCTATTGTTTACAAGTGTATTCTCATGTCAACACACAGGGATTTAGGCATTTAACTCTCTGTGCCTTGATGAGAATATCACACCACTGAGAGTGTAGGTATCTTGGCCTTTTTTTTAAAAGCCATTATTCTATGAGACTTAAGTACTGACCCTGCAAATAACTAGTCCTCACTGTTTTACCTTTAGGAGTTTCTTGCAAGCTTACTTTGTGTATTCCTTGGAGATGCCTCAAAACTTTTTTTTTTTTTATCTTAACAAATATTTTTCTAAGTATTTCCAGAAACTTTTGAGAATGTCCATCATTTTCAGGTCTGCAGAACCATAGCTTCTGTGAATAGGAAAGCATGCAGAATGAACTGTGGACTGCATTGTGAGTGATATCCAATGTTCAATGAAAGCTACATTATTGGTATCTGTGAAAATGTACTGTAATTTTCTGGAATTACTAGAAATTATTGGAAGCCACCATACTGGTTCCTCTTGTGCTCCATATGGGTCTTGTCTTCAGCGTAACTGTTTAAGTGGTATACAGGTCTTCTTGTCCAGGAAGCTGTTGCCTTATTAATGACTCAAAATTTCCTCCACTGGGGCAGTCTGGGCCAAATTAAAATAAACAAACAAAAAAACCCAACTTCCCTGCAAAAACAAAACCACAGTCATTCCATGGAAAAGTCTCTTATTTAGTTGACATTGTGCTCTTCAAATTTATTCCATTACCTTAAGAAAAATTAACTACAGTGATTACTATAACCTTGAGAGTCCTGTCTCTGCCATTTTGATGTCATTTGCCTTATGATGGGACAAGATGGCGGAAGTGCTGTTTTTTTAAAAAAAAATTCTTCCCTACTTGTATTTCCTATATTTTTCTATATTTGGAGTTTCTGAAGTACAATGGTAATTTATTTTGAGTTCCTTTTAAAATCTAATGTGATATAAACATTATCCTGCTTAATAGACATTTAGAAGTAGAATTAGACACTCATGTTTGGTATTTTAAAGTAAAAACAGATGTGACTTGGAGGACCAAAGAAATTGTTAGCTATAAATTCATCTTTCTGAGATCAATTGTATTCCTTTTTAATGAGTCTCTGTTCTAACATTGCCTGGAAGTGTTCTTATAAAGGTCTAATGTATCTACAGGCTGTCGTCTTATTGGTAAATGCAAAGTAATAACCTTGTCTGTTTTACTCTAGTCGGTAGTACTTTAAAATTACCTTTTCATATCCATGGCCTCGAGTCCATTTTGGGGATTTTTAAGAATTTGATGCATTTAGGTATACTGTTCAATTAAATTGTTTGAATTTTATGTGTGTGTATATCTATTCCTGAAGTTGGTTCTATTGAAATTATTAAAGTGTTGTAACTTAGTTTCTTGTGGAAGTAGTTTCTTTTTGAACCATTTTTATAACTATACCAATAAATTAGATTATTTTAATTGTATTCTCTTTACCGAGGATACCCATCATAAGGGTTTCCCTGAGTCATCAAGCTATTAGAATATAAATCCCAGTGGCAGTACAAATTAACCTGGGGTTCTCTGTCTTCCTTTGGTATTTGGTTTGGGTAATACTGTCCTCACCCTCTGGCTGGTAAGGGAAGAGAAGGTCTGGGGTAAGAGCGAGGAATCTGAGTGGCCCTGGTGTCCCTGTTGTCCTAAATCTAAGTCTGGGAAACTGCAGCCTTCTGAGAACTGGCACTGTTTCTGTGTGGGAGCTATTGGAGAAAGAAGAGCAGGCTGGGGCTGGGAGCCGGGCAATGCAAGGAGTGGAGGAGAGTTTCCTTCCTTCTTCTAGGGAAGAGCCTGCCTTGGACAAAACTTCCGAGTAAGTGTGAAGGTTTTGCTGCCTCTTTTTTGTCTGTGCCTGGTGACCTCATCATTCCCTCCTTTGGGGGCGTTCTTCTCCCTATTTTCTGCTCTACCTAGGCAGAGGCCCCTGCCCTCACTGATGTGCCCAGGTGTTGGGGTCTGGAGTGGTATGCTGCTCCTCGAAGGACTTTGTAGACTGTTGGGTAATGAATCTAGTCTCCCAAACTAGGAATGCTTATTGAACAAACATGCCTAAAACCACAACTCACAAGTGTCAGTAAAACAATGAGCTGCTCAACTAAGTGGAAGAGCAGTTGCAAACACCAAAGGTGTTGAGAATGTCATCAACACAGAACACTTAAATGCACACCGAAGGACCTGGGTCCTCTCGCTGATAGTGAGAAGAGGAAGTCTCAGTAGATGAGCTCAATGCCAATTATAAATACCAGATAGCCCCAACCCTCCAGAGGCATTTGCTTTAGTTTAGTCTTTATTATGGAAAAAAACATACAACCATAGACAGTACATAATTACATGACCCCCATGTACCCATCACCCGGCTTCAATAAGTTTCAACTCATGACCATCTTTATTCCCCTGTACTTGCCATCCTCACTGGATTATTTCAAAGCAAATTCCAGACATTATTTCACCCATAAAATATTTCAGATTATCTATCTAAAAGGAGAGGAATCACATAAAAAACCCATTCACACAAAAATTTAATTATCACACAAAAAATTAATGCTTTGTAATATCAAATATCCAGTCAGCATTCAGTTTTTCCCTATTGCCTCATAAATTTATTCATCGCTTATTGGAATCAAGGTACAGATGAGATCCATACATTGCAATTGGTTGATCTGGGTTTTTTTTTTATTGTGGTAAAAAAACCCTTCATAATATAGGGGCTCCTGGGTGGCAGAGTCGGTTAAGCACCCAACTCTTGGTTTTGGGGTAGGTCATGATGTCAGGGTCATGAGATAGAGCCCCACAGTGGGCTCCACGCTCAGCAGGGAGTCTGCTTGAGATTTTCTCCCCACCTCCCCGCTCCTCCCCTGCTGGTATGCACTCTCTCTAAAATAAATAAATCTTAAAAAAAACCCACAAAATTTACTATCCTAACCATTTTTAAGTGTACAGTTTGTAGTAACTATAGGTATATTGTTGCATGACAGATCTCTAGAACTTTTTCATATTGTAAAACTGAAGCCTTATATCCATTGAACTCTTTTTCTCCCTCCCCCCAGCCCCTGGTAATCACCATTCTACTTTCTGTTTCTGAGTTTGACTACTTTAGAGTCCTCATATAAGTAGAATCATGCAGTATTTGTTTTTTTGTGACTGGTTTAATTTCACTTAGCAAAATGTTCTCAAGATTCATCCATGTTGTAGCATATGACACGATTTTCTTCCTTTTAAAGGTTGAATAATATTCCACTGTATGCATATAGTACATTTTTAAAAATTTATCCATCTATTGATGAGCATTTATATTGCTTCCACCTCTTGGCTGTTGTGAATTATACTGCAGTGAATATGGGAGTGCAAATTATCTCCTCGAGAACCCGTTTTCAATTCTTTTGTATATATACCCAGAAGTAGGATTACAGAATTTCTATATTCTCTCTATATGATAATTCCTTAAAACTTTTTGAGGAACCTCCATTCTGTTTTCCATAGTGGCTCTACCATTTTACATTCCCAACAACAGTGTACCAAGTGTTCCAATTTCTCCACATTTTTGCCAGAACTTGCTATTTTCCAACTTTTTTGGATTATGGCCATCCTAAGGGGCATGAAGTAATAGTTCATTGTGGTTTGGATTTGCATTTCCCTGATGATTCGTGATGTTGAGCATCTTTTCAAATGCATAGAGACCATTTGTATATCTTCTGAGGAGAAAGTCTATTCAACGTCCTTTGCCCATTTTTTAATCAGGTTATTTTTTGTTGCTGAGTTGTGGGAGCTCTTTATAACCCCTTATCAAATAAATAGGTTGCAAAAATTTTCTCCATCTTATAGATTGCCTTTTCACTCTGTTGATTGTTTCTTTTGCTGCACAGAAGTTGTTAAGTTTGATGTAGTCCTGTTGGTCTATTTTTGCTTTTGTTGCCTATCCTTTGGTGTCATATCCAAGAAATCATTGTCCATTCCAATGTTGTGAAGATTTTCTTCTGTGCTTTTTTCTAGGAGTTTTATAGCTTTAGTTCTTACATTTAGATCTTTAATCCATTTTTAGTTAATTTTTGCATATGGTGTAAGGTAAGGGTCCAACTTCATCCTTTTGCTTGTGGATGTCTGGTTTTCCCAACACCATCTGCTAAAGAGATTCTCTTTCCCCACTGTGTAGTGTTGGCACCTTTATAAAAAATCATTTGATCATACACATGTAGATTTACTTCTGGGCTGTCTCTTCTGTTCCATTGGTCTATATGTCTTTGTGCTAGAACTAAACCATTTTGATTTGTTGTAGCTTTGTAATATGTTTTGAAAATGTGAGGCCTCCAGCTTTGTTTTCCTTTCTCAAAATTGTTTTGACTACTGGGGTCCTTTGGGATTCCACATGAATCTATTTCTGCAAAAAAGGCTGTTGGGATTTCATCGAATATAGATTGCTTTGGGTAGTATGAATAATAATATTAAGTCTTATAATCCATGAACATGAGATATTTTTCCATTTATTCATGTCTTTCATCATTTTCATCATCAATTTCTTTCATCACTGTTTTATAGTTTTTGCTGTACAAGTCTTTCCCTGTCTTGGTTAAGTTTATTCCTAAGTATTTTGTTTTATTTTTTAACAGACTTTATATATTAGAACAGTTTTAGGTTCACAGTAAAATTGAGTGCAGAATACAGAGATTTCTCATATACCTCCTGCCCCCCTCATGTGTAGACTCCCCAAATATCATCACCACCCACCCCCCACCAGAGTGGTGCATTTGTTACAATTGATGAAACTACATTGATGGACACATTGTAACCATCCAAAGTCCATAGTTTGTATTAGGTTGCACTCTTGGTGTTGTACCTTCTGTTGGTTTGGACAATATAATAATACAGTATAATTGTATCCACCATTACATTGTCAGACAGAGTAGTTATGCTGCCCTAAATATCTGTGCTCCATCTATTAATTATCTATTTTATTCTTTTTGATGTTATTTTATTGTAAATAGAATTTTCTTAATTTCTTCTTTGGATTGTTCATTGGTTGGTATGTTTCATAAGTCTGTTTGTAGTTGTAGATTCATCTCTTTTTCCCTTGCTTTCATACTTCCCTGACAATTTATTTGGTCATTTGTTTTTGGAGAAGCTCCATGTGTGCCCCCACGAAATGTCAACAGCTGGGATGTCTGTGGCTGTCCGAATGAAGAGAAACTTCCACTGAGCAGAGGGAAGAGTTGCTCTCTTCTACAACATTCCCTCATGCCCTTAAACTCCTATTCCCGAGACAGCCCAGGTCAGCCTGCACTGCTCAACCTTCAACCTGGACACAGCTCTTTTTAGTTTTGTACCCTCCCAGGTAGGGAACAGAATTTATTCCTCTTTGGGGTGCGTCGGTCTGGGTGTCTTCCGCTTCTGGATAGGCTTCAGTTTTAAAACATCTACCACATGGTTTTCTTGGCTTCAGTGTGGTGAGTTCCTTGGCTGCCAAGATTTTGGTTAAGGTGGAAGGGTTATTATAGGACTGGAAACAGTGAATCCCCCAAGACTTGACATCACTTTGAGGGCTGATCCCTGGGGAATTCCGAGGTCTGGCTTGGACAGTAAGAGTGTTTGAGTGCCTGATTACAGTTACATTTGTATGACCCTCTGAGTAAGGATACCAGGCAGGCTCTAGCTGACTGGGATGGAGAAGGAAGTGACACACCAGGTCTTGTGTTTAAGCACCTTCTTGTATTCTCTCCCTAACGGTGTAGTTGTGACTTGTTTACAAATCCTCTTGGGAGAACTGCTAGCAAATGCCTTACGCAGCCCTAATACACCCATCCACTTTTCCTCCTATTTCTACATTTTCCTGTTTGGTTTGAGCAGTGTGTCCACAACCCTGACCTTTTGAGAAATCCTTTAACTTCTGGAACTGATGTGCTGCCCAGAGAGACGTGGCTTGGCTGTTGGCCAGTACAGAGAAGGCTGTGTTGAGGGAGTCCTGTGATGAAATGCCTGGGCATGTATGGAAACTTCCTCTGAGGCCATCACACTTAGGCTTTGTTGATTTTCTCCTGACTTTAGGATGAGTGTTTTCTCCCTCTTTTTTTCTGGATTTTTTTCTTATTTGAAAATGTGCTGAATGACTAGACAAATGGGATAATTTTCTTTCTAATTTGTCTTTTTTGTGGGGTTTCCCATTATATGTGTGATGATACTAATCTTTATAGTCATATTCTATCTTGAATGGTAAATTTCTTTCTGGAGATTTTTCTCTTTGCAGGGCCGTTTCACTTCTAAAACCTAGGGATAAACTGAAAAGAGACAGAAAAGCCAGTAAATTAAAAATCAGTTTAAAACAGCTAGCAGGGACCATAGGATTATTTCATATTGGTCATTTGGAAAGTCACGTTAACCAAGGACAACTAATCTCAGAGCAAAACTTCTCATTTCTCATTTCTGGGTTGAAAGTTGATTCTCCTGAAAGTTGGTTCACCTGTGAGCTAGGAGCATGTGAACTTGAAGTCCTTATTCAAATCTTATTTGACCTTGTCCTGCTTAGCAGTTGTCAAAATCACCTCATCATGAAGGGATAGGAGGAGAATGACTTATGCAGTGCTTGAATATTTTGTTAATGGAATTTCTGTATAAACTTAATATTTAGAAAATAATTGTAAAATAAAAAGGGTCTTGTGCATTTGAAGTATAGGTAGGTCAACAATGAATTCTCATGGCCTTTTAAACTAGAACACTATAAAAAAAATTAAAATCAAGGTTGAACCCTGAGTCTTGAGAATGGTAATTTGTTTCCTGCCTTTTAGTTTTTTGGAGATGGAAGAGAAATTTTCCAGATCTAACATTGTGTGTGTATGTACACATGTGCATGCCTACCCAACGTTAAATTGGAAAAGTTGTGATGAGGCGCTTTTTTAAAAAATGGGGTATAGTTGGGCGCCTGGGTGGCTCAGTTGGTTAAGCGACTGCCTTCAGCTCAGGTCATGATCCTGGAGTCCCGGGATCGAGTCCCACATCAGGCTCCCTGCTCAGCGGGGAGTCTGCTTCTCCCTCTGACCCTCCTCCCTCTTGTGCTCTCTCTCTCATTCTCTCTCTCTCAAATAAATAAATAAAATCTTTAAAAAAAAATGGGGTATAGTAAACTTTCAATAGTACTTCCCACAGTATTATTTTCTCAAAAGTTTTTTGAGTAAAGAACATTTCTATTTTATCAGGGAGCAAGTTTGGGCTCCAGGAGGCTTAAATAACTTGCATCACTGTCATTGGATTAAAGAACAGAGGTTCCTATCTTGATTCTCCATCTGTTGGTCTTTCTATTAACCAGTGGGCCCAGGCCATTAGATTACTTTAAGCTCATCATTGCAGCTGGTTAATCTTTTCCAGCTGACCTCTGTAACTTTGAGCCCCTATTGTTTTGAACTGGAATCAGATTTTTGAAGATGTTTACAATTGACTTCACCCTTTGAACTTTTGAGTGCTTTGGGGGAGTAACTTTAAGATAGGGGTGTGAATTGGCTACCTGTATAGTTTCATCTGGTTGTAAGTCTTAAATGCTCACATTTTTAAAAAATTATTTTTTATACTGGTGATAACATGTACTTAAAACAAAATTCAAATAGCACAAAATGATTTTAAGGAAAAGTTTACCTTTACTTCTGCCCTTGAGTAAGGCAGGCAACCATTACCACCAGGGATATTTTATGAAATGCTTTACTATTATTGCAGATTGAAAACCCTTCTTTCCTCCATGTAGGCTGTTTGTACTTCTAATGATAAAATGGGTGGCTCTAAAGTGGTGAGTGGTTTCTGTAACTATCAGAATGTAAGATCCATTAAGATTATTATTTGTAGTGTTCTTCTTAGATCAACATTAGATGCTTTCTTGGAAAATTTTTTAGCAAAAACTTCTGCCAAAAAATTTGTCCACTTTACAGAAATTTGACCATTTTAGCAAAGAAAAGTGCTTCTGATGAACTGAGTGTTTTAAAGCAGAGGCTCTTTAAATTTTTTTTTTCACTTTTTACCGTTTTTGAATAGCTAATGCATTCATTTGCACAATATTTAAAAAGCATGAAAGGATATACAGTGAAAAGTCTCTCTCTCCACAGGCACCCAGTTCCCCTCCCCCCAAATTACTGTTTTTTACTACTTTCTTAATTCCAAAAATATTTAAGGCACATATAAGCAAACTCTCTCACATAGAGAATTATTCCTATATTATATATAATATATATGTTTGCTTATTTGAATAAGGAATTCTTGACGATGTGTGCCCATCAGAACCACCTGGGGAACTGTTAGATCATACAATGTGCCGGTACCCTATGGAGACTTATTTGGTATTTGTATTTAAAAAACAATGCCCTTGGTTATTCTGGTTGGCTCCTCTGGTTGAGAACCACTAGGTTAAGATATAACTATTCAGACCCAGGGGGCACATCAGGAAGCCACTGGGCCCAAGCCCAGGTGATTTGGGCAGGAGAACAGCTGCATGGATCACTCTGTGAGCTGTGAGCAATCGGTTCCACCATGAACAGTTAAGGGCATCTGCAACCACTCAGCTGATAAGTCTAAAGGTAAATTGCCCCTTAAAAGGGACTGTCTCCAGATTAATATAATAAGTGCTGCAATTACCTGTGTATAAATAACTTAATTCTTTGGTCTGATTTTTCCAAATATATCTTACATTTTCCCTTCTGATTTTATAGTTGATCATGGTAGAAAACTTAGAAAATACAGTAAGGTATAAAGAAAAAGACTAGTTACCCATAATTACATAGTCCAGAGATAGCTGCTGTTAACATTTGTTTTATTTTACTTTTAACATTGTGTAAATAATGTAGGCACACTCCTGGAATATTTAAAGCAAATTCATCCCATTATTTCATTTCATCTGTATTTACTTCAATATGTCATGCTAATGAACAAATGGCAAGGAAGCACTTAAAACACACACACATACACACACATTACTAAATCCAACAAAAATCTACAATGATTACTTAGTATCATACCCATTCTGCACTGACCTTTTTCCAGATTATCTCAATTTTCTTTTTAGAGTTCAAAAACTCTATCACTTCGATACATACTCTTCCAGCCTTTGTCTCCTCCTTCTCCCCATGTAACTCTCTGTAATTCTTTGGGTACTATAAAGTACACACAGCCTTTCCCTCTCTTGGTATCTTATCCTGGTACATCTTATAGCTTTGTGTAAATGGCCATGTGACATTCCATGGTAGAAATATCATAATGTACTGCTCATTTCTATATTGAAGGACTTTTAGGTTGTTTCCAGTTTTTTATTATTATAAATAATGCTATAGGAAACATTTTTATTTTGCAAGAATTAGGTTCTAGATAGGGATTTACTGGGATAAAAAGTGCCCCCCCTTTCTCTCTTCCCCTCTCCTAACAAAAATGGATGACCTCACTTGACTAGTCATGTTAACTCCCAACCCCTGCAATGTATAGATATCCTCTTATAGAACTGTCTTATAGCTAAAATTTTTATAACATACACGCTAATTTCTTTTTTTACCTAGGGACACCCTAGGTAAAAGGGTGATTTATCCTGGCAGGTTCACATTTTTTAAACAGACTGTTTTCTTGAGACACTTGTAGGTATACAGTCTATTGTAAGAAACATTACACAGAGATCCCTTCTATATTCTGCAATGGTTTCCCCCAATGCTAAATTTAACAAAACCATCATACAATATCACAACCAGGATATTGACATTGACACAATTTATTAATCTTATTCAGATTTTCCCCATTTTACTTGTACCTGTGAATGTGTGTATTAAGTTTTAGTAATAAACATGTGGTTTGGTGTATCCACCGCCACAGTCAAGATAACTCAGCAGTTCTAACATCACAAGGATCCATTGTATTGCTTTATTATAATCTCACATTCATCCTCTTCACATTAAAAAAAAAAAAGAACCTCTTGAGATCTGAGTTCTGTGTTTTGATATTCCTGGGGTCTTTAGTCCTTTTTAATGACAGTATAAGAAACCACAGGTCATCTTGTTAAAATAATAATAAAAAAATCACTAGAGCATTGTAAGGAAGACCTTGAATTATGTGTGGCTTTACACCAGCTAATAAATAGATGAGAATGATTTGTGATTAGTATATCAATTGTTTGTAAATGAAAGGGTGTGTTTTGAGGTTTTTTGAAAACTGTTCTCAGGAGGAACTTTAAGCATACACACACACAGACTCTTGATAAACATTCCAAATTGCTTCCAGACAAGGTATTCCCCAACATTGAGTATCATTTTTAAAATGTAATATGTTACTAAGTGAACAATATTTTCATTGTCCTACCTTTATGTTAAAGTCTTTTAATACATTTATTATCAAATTGGGTCTCAAAGAGTACTGCCAATATTCTCCTAGAGGATACGGGGCAGACGTTTCTTTCATTTCTCTGGTTGTCCAATAATTCAAAACATTATTTTCAGCAAAAATCAAATCACTAAGCTGCCAAATGCAATAAGCATTCAGACTTCTATATTTAACAAAGCTGGTACTAACTACTCCGCTCGTGTGGTTGAGGCAATCATATTTTGCTTAATGGGGTTTTCTGTCTAAGGGAAGACTGGAAGACTTTTGCTAAAATTATTTCTAAAAGGGATTTGATCTAAATCAAAGGATACTTACCTTTTCTGAGTACAGTTTAATGAAAAATAATTTTATTTTCTTTGAGAGGAGGTAATCTCTGAGAGGAGGGTCCCTCGCAGTCTCTCTCTGAGAAATGATCATATTCTTTCTCCTTGTTACTGGTCAGGGTACTCCAAGTCATCATGGCATGCATCATGGCATGATATCTCCTTTCATGGGGTCAGAATTACTGGTCTACAGTGAATTGGTACGGATCTACCTTTATTATAATCCATTGTTTCTGCTAAAGTCAAACATTGCTGAACTTGGAATTGAGGAGATTATAAACAACACTGTATGGATGAACTTGGAATTGAGGGCATAATAAAGAACAGTGGTGGAGGGTAGATCATAAACAGGTGGCATTAGAAGGGACTGTCCTCAGGCAAATATAGCATGGGGAGGTGCTGCAATCTATGATAAATCATTCCCTAATTAGCCTGGAAAAATGAATATATATGATGCATAGAAGATGCAATTTAACTTTAACCATGTAGTCATGCACAATTTAGGTCTAGAAATCATATATGGAGTATAAGCAAAAAAGATCAAATTCTGAAAGACCCTATAATATTTGTCATTGAAAACAACAATAAATGCGTATATTTTTTGCCCCAACAATTCTACTTTTGAGAATTTACCCTTTTTGTATTTGTGTATGTGTGAAAGTGATGTGTACATGTGAAAGTGACGTTTGTGTACAAGGTTATTCATTGCAGCATTGTTTGTAACAAGAAAGCTCTTGTTTATAAGTCAGCTCTAAACCCAAAGTATGTGAAATGATCATTTGAGGTTTCGGTTGTGATTTTTAGAGTCCTCCCACCTGGAGGTAGATCAGATTCTTATCTCTGTTCACTTTTATCTCCTGGTCTCACACTGAATAAAGTTCTGAAATTAGGCAGGGAACTAGGGTGGTACTTGTTGAGAAACTTTAAAGATGTTAGTTAGCATTTCATTCTAAGAATAGCACATGGACCTGGAGTCATGGCCTTCTTGATTTGCTTTCAGTTTAAGAGGCTAGAACAGGGAGGTCTGGGGGTACTGGTTCTTTGATAAAATGTTCTGTAAGCGGATGAAGTGAGCGATGCTGACCTGTCCTCCTCACTCTTTTCTTCTTACTCTTTTCTTTTAGGATCGAAAGCAAAAAGCCCAAACTCTTTCTTATGTAAAAGCCATGTGAGGTATTGTGACATGGAAGGCAAGTTCAGATCTGAGTGCCTGTGATTCTGAATGGACTGTTTATTTTTCAAGCAACATCTGTGTTTCATAATCTGTGTTTTATAGATATGTACTTGCTCTGATAATTTGCAGTGTACTGAGTTTAGGGAAGATCATTATTGGAGACCTAGAATTTATGACAGTATTGGGACACAGAGTTCCCCCTCTTAGCTTCCAGAGACATGGAACAAAACAAAAAGAAGGATTTGAGAAATATAACCATGGAATGCTACTTGTCTCTGTGGTGAGAAATAGTTACATAGTCATTGGGGCACCTGGGTGGCTCAGTTGGTTAAGCATGTGCCTTCGGCTCAGATCATGATCTTGGGGTCCTGGGACAGAGCCCTGAAGCCAGCTCCCTGCTCAACGGGGAGTTGGCTTCTCCTTCTCCCTCTACCTCTCCCCGCTGCTTGTGTGTGCCTGTGCGTTCTCTCTCTCTCAAATAAATAAAATCTTTAAAAAAAACCAACAGAAATAGTTACATAATAATAATGTAAACACTGATTACTGAGTTAACTAAAAGTTGTGAGATAAACCCTATCTTCATCTGTGATGATACAGTTTAGATAACATCTAACCTGAACAATCAAGAAAGAGCAATTAAGCACAATTTTTAGTTAAGTAACTGCAAGAAGATACAGGTAAGCCACTCTTAAGAAGTTGTGTCTAAGTGGGGAGGTGGGGAGGACTCTTGCTTAAATTATAAACCTTCTGTCACTATTTAACTTTTTAAAAAATCATGTGCCTGTATTTATTTTGTTAAGAGCTAAAAATATACATCTTTATCTATATATTTGGAGCCAAGAGAATAAAGGTAAGTATAGTGTCTGTAATGATTATTTGAAATATCCTCGGACAGCTAGAGTAGTATTTTGGGAAAAAAGGATAGAGGTGAAGTATGTGAATTCTTGAATGAAATAAAGAAAGCATTGCTTTCATCTAAACCTATTTGGCCTGAATTTTTGCATCTTTATTTCTCTGTAATTCATAGTCCTTTTGGTACGCTAGATCAAGCTAATTGGCATACTTTTTTTGCAAAGTGGCTGATATAAATATTTTAGACTTGGCAGATCACGTGGTTTCTTTTGCAACTGCTCAACTTTGCCATTGTAGTGTGAAAGCTGCCATAGGCAATATGTAAATGAATAAGCATGACTATGTTCCAATTTAACTGTATTTATGGACACTGAAATTTGAATCTCACATAATTTTTATGTGTCATAAAATATTCTTTTGATTTTTTCAATCATTAAAAAATATAAAAACCATTTGTACCTCATGGACGTTACAAAAAAAGCAGGTGTAGGCAGGATTTGGCTCGCAGACCATAATTTGCAGACCCTGGCTCTAGATCTAACACATTCGTGTGATTCTCTCCCATGCATAGCAAAGAACGGCAAAGTTCTTTGCCGTGGGCTGCAAAGAGGAATTTAACCTGAAGTAGATCAGCATCAATTTCCCAGCATTTATGGAAATGATCTCATAGAAGGCTTTAAAGTCCTCATGGCTTCCTTTTCTCCTCTCCCCCTTCCCTATTCTCATTTATTTTTACTGTTTAGATTATGGAAATATCCCTGTGAATGAAGCTTCAGTGACTATTTCATTGTTGGAAATTTCATTACCAGAGATAGAAATAATACAGGAGGTCATGGTGTAAAGACTTGGGTTCTCTTTGTTCCAGGAGAGCTGGATTGGGGCACCCTGGCTCCAGCAGCTTCTGAGGGGCTGGGCATAAGGGGGGGTTCCATGGATAGCAGGCCATGTCTCCACTCACAGGTGACCAGACCAGGTGAGTCCTGGGAGCAAGGTCCTCCCTGCCCTGAGAAGGCTGTCCTGGAGACAGCACCACAGCCCCCTTCCTTGTCACCAGTAGTTGCTATTGATGGGGAGGACACAGATCTTCTCATACATGGCTTTGTTCCTTTTGGTTTAACTGTGTTGTGTATTGGAATATAAAGATGAGTAAGACTGCTCCGTCCTAAGTCTAGTAAGGGACACATGTAGAGAAATATGTGAAACTCTTGGATAAAGAGCACTAATATATGTAGAGCCCACAATGGAGAGGGAAGTCATGGAGAAAGAGGGTCAAGGACGTTGACAGGGGCTAGGCTACAGAAGACCCTGCCTATGTCTTGCCCAGGACCTGATCCTGAAGCTCTGGAAAGCTGGCAGAAGGATTTTGAGCAGGGAAGTGTGGGTTGTAATCAGAGTTGGAGGATGGACAGTGTAAGGGGCTATTGCATTAATTCAGGGGGGATAATGAAGCCCAAACTAGATCAGTGGCAGTGGAGCCTGAGAAGAGGAGACAGCAGAGAGATTTAGGAGGTAGAACCTGAAGAGCTTGTCTGCAAATGGCTGAAGACAATTAATATGGGACAATCCCCAGTTTGGGGGCTTGGGAGTCTGGGAATCACAGCAGCACTGATCACTGAGGTAATGATGATAAGAGAAATGGGCTTTTGGGGGTACTCGGGGTGGGCAGCAGAGCCTTCAGTCGACATGAT
Organism: Mirounga leonina; assembly: GCF_011800145.1. Taxonomy (NCBI): domain Eukaryota; kingdom Metazoa; phylum Chordata; class Mammalia; order Carnivora; family Phocidae; genus Mirounga; species Mirounga leonina. The sequence continues at coordinate 43,652,407 of NW_023270825.1, forward strand.
CATTGAGGTCCGTGTGGGAAACCCCAGGGCAGATGTCTAGAAATGAAAGTTTAGGGATGAGAAGCGAAAGTCAACTGCAGACCAGTTGGCTGGAGTTGTGCCTGGAGCCGAGGTCAATCAGGAGAGGGCACAGAGTGAGGAGACTGGAGAAAGGAGAACTTCGCAAAGATCATCCACAGTTAGGACTCAGAGAGATGGGTACATTCAGTGTCCAGATGGGGTTTCCAGAATGAGAGAATGTGAGGAAATCAAGGTGGATGTGTGTACAAGGTGAAGATGTTTATCCTGGCATTGTTCATATTTAAAAGTTGAAATAGCTTAAATATCCAGTGACAGGGACTAAATCATGGTATGATCATATGATAGAATTCCATGCAGCTATTAAAATATGAAAAATGTATATATATAAAAAACACCAGGGGCTCCTGGGTGGCTCAGTGAGTTAAGCGCTGGACTCTTTTTTTTTTTTTTTAAAGATTTATTTATTTATTTGAGAGAGCGAGAATGAGAGAGAGAGAGAGTACATGAGAGTGGGGAGGGCCAGAGGGCGAAGCAGGCTCCTCGCCGAGCAGGGAGCCCGATGCGGGACTCAATCCAGGGACTCCAGGATCATGACCTGAGCCGAAGGCAGTCGCTCAACCAACTGAGCCACTCAGGCGCCCCTAAGCGCTGGACTCTTGATTTCAGCTCAGGCCATGATCTCAGGGTTGTGAGATGAGCCCCACATTGGACTCTGTGCTCAGCGTGGAGTCTGCTTGTCCCTCTCTCTCTGTTCCTCCCCTGACTCTCTCTCTCTCAAATAAATAAATAAAATCTTAAAAAAAACACTGGTGGGAAGTACATCAAAATGAGTAGTAGAGGGCGCCTGGGTGGCTCAGTTGGTTAAGCGACTGCCTTCGGCTCAGGTCATGATCCTGGAGTCCCTGGATCGAGTCCCACATCGGGTTCCCTGCTCAGCAGGGAGTCTGCTTCTCCCTCTGACCCTCCCCCATCTCATACTCTCTCTCTCTCTCTCTCTCATTCTCTCTCTCAAATAAAGAAATAAATAAAATCTTTAAAAAAAATGAGTAGTAGAAAATACTATTTTATATTCATTTATTATTTATTAAGTACTCACTTAAATTTTCCTAGTTGCCTTCTCTCTTTTCCAAATGGCACACAACAAACTTATATGACATGGGTGAGCAGACCCAGCTAAGGAGGCAGGACAACACTGCCAAAATGCCCATTGGATTCAGTATGTGGGAGTCATTAACTCAGTAGTGCCAAAGCTGCCCAAGGGGTGAATGGAAAGAGAGGAAGTAGAAACTGCAAGTTTAGACTTTTCTTTGAGGATGGCCATGAAGGGAAAGGGAGGCCAAGGAGGCCGTATCTACCATGGATAAGGAACTGAGAGAATTACTTTCTCAGGTGGGGAGTCTTGACCAAGTCCCTACGTTAAAGAGAAGAATCAGTCTCTCAGGAGAGGTTGCAGGTTACAGGTATGAAGGGGATTATGACGGGGCAGGAAAAGAGAAGAGGAGAAGGAAGAGGCGTCTAGAGCTTCTTTTAGGGATGACCCGTGGGCAAGATATGGGAAAGAGGATAGAAAGAATGCAGACAAAATCAATGATGTGTGGGTGTGGAGAGGGGGCCAATTACATGCATTTTGGAGATGACTTCTTGTCTGAGATCCACGTTTAAATACTGCAGTGGGAGTGGGGTAAGGGTGGGGGTAGGGGTTGGAATAGATGAAACAAGATCAGTGAGTTGTTGACAATTGTTGAAGCTGGGTAATGGAAGTTTACTATATGATTCTGAATACTTTTGTAAAATTTCCAAGATTAAATAAACAAGGGCCCTATCCTAACTTGAGGATACCAGCTGAGTCTGACCTGCATACTCCTACCTGAAGCTGTTAACCCAAGTTCTTCCTACCCTAGCATCCCAAACAGTAGCTGCTTTGGCTTCCTGGCTGCCTTATTTCTTGTCCCAGCCCCTCTGGGGAAGGGCCCCTGGCAAGTCCCTACTACAACTGGATAGAAGGTTTTGCAGCAAGGATTCAGTGGCCAGATGAGTCAACCTGGAAAAAAAATGGAATCTTGAATGCAGAACCCCCAAGTAATCCTGGGTCAACAGCCTCAAAACATGCAATAAAAAGTAAGTGGGCCTGTGTGTCCTCCAACCCCCCAAGGGTATTGTGTTGTTGAGAGGTTCTGTGGGCTGAGGGGTCTCTAGGTTTGAACTTATTGTGGAACCATACTTTGGGAAAGAATTATCACTTTATGCTTTGCTCAGGTGTTCCATTCCCAGCCCCAGGAGCCGGGGGCATCACTCTGAGAGGCTTTCATCTTCTGAGGCAATTATGGTACCCAGAATAAAAACTTTAGGCCTTTTTCCTTGAGATGGTGCTTTTAAAGATTTGGGCACATAATGGATGTCCAGCAAATGCTAGGTCACCATCATCATCATCATCATGCCTAGAGTAGAACTTTTAAACATCATAATGTTTTAGGGCTGATATCATCTCAGAGTTCATTCCTTTTTGAGTCACTCATTTTGTAGATAAAGAAACTGAGGGAGCTCAAATGCCTTGTCCCAGATCACACAGTTGTTAGTGGCAGAGCAGATGACAAACCTTTCTCCTTGAACATCCCAGAGTAAGGATCTAAAGCTGCTTGTAACCTTTTCAAAGCCTGGGCCCAAGTGGAGGGTGATGTGGTAAAAGAAATATTGTCCAGGAGCCAAAGGCAACTCCAAAGCAGCTGAAGTCCATTGCTTAGCCTTCTTTAAAACTGTCAAGATAATCCCATTCCATAAACCACGGGAAAAAATGATAAAACCTCTTGCCTTCCTCCACCACATCCATCATACCTCCAGCAGCCCCAGAATACCACCCTCCATAATTCAAGCTCTTCCCCAACACTGCCTCTCTCCCTCTCCCCACCCATTCCTCCAGAAGCAAGGCCCCTCCCTCTTTGGGATGGGGAGGCGGAGAGGAAGTCGCCCGACTGACAATCGGCAGGCTTCATTTTGGCAGGCTGGCAGAGAAGGCAAGGCTGTGGACAACTCCCCTGATAATATCCTCAGAAGGGTAGCTGGGGGTGAGAGGGCTGTGATGACAGGCAGGGCATATATGCCAAAAATGGGACCTGTTTAATACACATTCAAGGAAATACGTTGAATTGAGAGTTCTGAGACAATAATGAAAAGATGTGGAGCGGGCAAGACTAGGAGATACAGAGAAAGTCGTCAAGGGGGAATGCCTTTCCCATATGCCAGCTTCTTCAGCAAATGAGGAGGAGTTGCACCCTCCACCCATGGCTTAGAACTGGGTGATGCCTCTGGACATCCTCCTAGATCCTCTCCCATCATACTAGATGAAGCTTTTCTCTCCCATGCATGTGTATGTCTTGGCTTCTTGGCTATGCTTCCTTCCCAGGTAAGCTTCAGATTCAGGGAGGGTCATCCTGGCATCCTGGCTTACTCTCTTGGTTGAGCTGTGCTCTTTGGTGGCCAAGGAAGGATGCATATCCAGGTCTTCACTTGTGGCTAATCAGGGTGGGCCCTGCCTTACAGGGAGATGCATGTGGACCTTGTGGAGGGGCTGACCATGCTATGCTGGGGGCAGGAGAGCCACGGAGGTCTATGGGGGGGGGGAGCAGCAGGGGGGAACTCTGTCCAGAATTTCTGGAGGATCTGGATGAAGTAGGAACCACTCAGCTTATATTCCTCTCTTTCTATTTATGTGAAGGAAATATTAAGGACAGAACCATGTTTATCTTCCTGGGATATATGAGCTTTCAAATAAACACAGAAATAAATAAGGCAAACAAATTCTGTAGATAAATGGGCAAAGCACTTTTATCCAGTCTTATAATTAAGGTTTAAAATGCTCCACCCTCACAGAAAACCTGCTATGTCTCATCAAGACTAATTATAGAATTCATCATGGCCACGACTGAGTTGTTCCTTCCATCCAGGGCAAGCTGCTTACAAATCACAAGTTCCTGTTCCACATGGCAGGTAGGCGAGAGCAATGACTGTCTCTTTGGCTTTTCAGCCAGTAATCAATCCAGCATCTTACTGAGCTCATATTGTTAAGGAGGGGCCATGGTGGAGGTGGGAGAGTTGATAATAGCTAGTGGGGAGGCCTCTTGTCCGCAGGTGCATACAGAGTAAAGAGAAGACAAGGCTAAGTCATGTGCAGCCATCAGAGAATGGAGGTATCTATCATAAGGGCCTGTTGCATGGACTGTTCATTTCTTCATTTAACAAATACTTAATGAATTTTGGGTATGTGCCGACACCAGAGATAGAGCAGAGAAGAAAACAAATCCCCTACTTTTATGGAGGGTGCATCCTAGGGGGAAGGGAGAGAGCATGAACAGATAAATATATGGTATATAGTAATAATAAAGGATGAGGGAAAGGGATGGAGAGATTGCTATTTAGGACAAGTGGTCCAGGAAGCTCTTTCTAATTAGCTGGCAATTGAACAGAGCGGAGAGAGGGCGCGAGCCAAGAGGATACCTGGGGGAAGAGACTCTGAGGGAGCAGTGAGTGCCTGGGGCCCAGATGGGAATGCATCAAGGAGAAAGCAGTGTGTCTGCAGGGAAGGGAGTGCAGGAGAGTGGGGGGGCAGTGGGTTTGGGCCTGAAGGGCCTTGTGGACTATTTAGGACATTGACTTTCAATGAGTGACTTTCACTGAGCCATTGGGGGGTGTTGAGAGTGTGTATGTGTTTATATATGGGTCTTAGGTTTTACAGGGCTATTCTGGTAGGAATGGAGTAGGTGGGAAAAGCTGGGTATAATCAGTGGCTCATGATCTCCAGGGAGGAGCAGATAGTGGCTTGCAGTCATGGTAGGGGGTTGCGAAGTGGAGAGATTATGGATGCATTTTAAAATAGAGCTGACAGGACTTGTTGAGAGATTGTACGTGAGGTGTGGGAGAAGGGAAGGAGGCAAGGCTGACTCTAAGACTGAGCATGAGCGACTGGGAGAACGGAGCTCCCACGGAGCCTCTAGAAGGGATACAGCCACCGGGAGCGTGAACAAAGGGCTGAGACACCAATGACTCATGGCATCAAAGACAAAAATTGGAGTGTATTTACTGACGACTATATCTACTTGTTGTAATGAGGAAGAGGTTGCACATTGGTGGCCCCTGGGGCCGAATCTGGCTGGCAGACATGGTTGGTGTGGTTCTCACAGTATTTATCATGCAATTGAATTAGTTGATATTTAAAACCAATGGGATTTTATATAAAAATCTGGATTTCCTAATGCTTTTAGGAAAGTGGAAGATCTGGCCACCCAGGTGAGAGCTGGTTGGCCCTGAATGATAGTTGGCCCCTTTGGCCCCTTTGGCGGGGCGTGCCCCCTACTCCCTATTGTCACAGCTGCTGCTACATTCTCTCAATCCTGGTCTCCTCGTTTGAAAAGAGGAATCACGGTTGTACTTACCTCCTGCTGTTGTTAGGAAAATTAACAGAGATAACTCATGTAAAGCCACTAGAATGCATGGTGTTTACTAAGTGTTCAGAAACCATTTGCTGTTATTGTTGGTATTCTTATCTGTCTGGTCTGCAGGGCCGTGAGTTTGCAACTCTTGCCATGAGGATTTCTGGAAGCTGGAAGATGATTCTAACAGGGGTTGAGAGGTGAGTGAAACTTGCCTTAATAAATAATGGCACCAAACCAGAAAGCAGGAGGGAAGGAAGCACAGCTCCGAGACACTTAGAAAATTGTGTCCGCCTGAGCGCTATCAGCCCCACAGATCAGGGTTCATTTCTTTCCTTCCGCAGAGCTCGGCATAGTGGCCTGGATCACCCAGTGACTCATCTAATAGCCCGGTGAGTTTGCCCAGCTTACAGCATCACAAATTACATTTGCAGCCTCCTTATCAGGCAAGCTAGGAAATTAAACCTAAACGGGTATGGTGTTGCTAAGTAATATGGCTGCATACACAGCCGCCTGAGGCTGAGACCATCACAGCCCCGTTCAAGCGTCATTTCCCACTGTGGCTAATAAGGTTTGAGACCTTCAAAAAATGGTTCTTTTTTTAAGGTCAGGAAACGGGGTGACCTGGTTATAAGCAGGAGAGAGAATTTCCCTTCTAGGTGCTGTGCGTGTGCATGTGTGTGCATATGTACGTGGGTATGGGTGTGTATGTGTTTGTGTATGGGTCTATGTTGGAAATCTATAGTCTCAAGGATAGTGAAAACAAGGGGCAGGGGTAGATCAGAGATAGCACCTTGCCATCCCGGACCCCTTTGTCCTGGGCCATCGATGTCTATTTCAGGGTTTGTCTCCTCATGGACCCACAAGGAATAGAGCTCCATGCTATAGATCCAGGGAGAGAGGCAGTAGCTCCATGGCCCCCTGAGTTCACGCAGGTGGGGACCTAGCGTGTGTGTATCACATCACCCCAGTGTGGCTCTTCTGTAACCCGGTAGCTATGCTGGGTGGTGAATTGTGGTCAGGAGATTGAGGCATCTGTTGCCTACGGGCCCTCCACAGCTCCTTCTTTGAAAGGGCTCCCTTCATCTTCTCTGATGTGGCTCCTGAAAAGGGGTGAGGGAGTGAATTCCTCTTTAATTAGTATCTTCAATCCCATCTTCTTCACAAGCTGCGGATTATTTTTCAAGACTCATTCAGGTAGGTTGGGCCTCACATACTTCTGGTTGGTGAGAAGAGCTCATAGGCCACTGGAGGGGGATGGTTGCAGTACAGTGGGTGTGTTTGACCTGGCCGGGTCTGAGGTAAGACCTCAGCTCCATCCTCTGGTAGCTCTTGATAATCTGACCTAGCCAGTCGTGATCTTCTCTCAGCAGAAGGACGTGGAGAATTTCTTGTGGCATTTGTTGTGTGGTATGAGACATGGCTGTGCTTGGATGGGACAAGGACTTTCAGGTGAGGGATGTCTCCAAATCAAACTTTCCATATTCCATTTTTTCCCATTTTGTTGGCAGGCATGGGCCTGTTGCCCTGGGGAGGAGCTGTGCTCTGAAAGAACTAGACTAACCTGTGGGACTGTCCCAGCTAGCCATTGATCTGACTGGGACATCCTTGTACACCACCTTCACATATCACTCAGGAAACACTTGACCAAGCAAGGGTCAAAATTCAGTCCTGTCTTTTGTGTTAATAAACAGCTGAGTGTAGATATTGATATTCAATCATTAAACCACCAACCCATCCCATTTTGTAGTGCTTTGTAAACCTTGTGTAGCTGTGAGCTATGACTTTTTTCACATGAACTTGCCCTGGTGCTGGGTCTTATTGGTTAGTTTTCATATAACATATAACTATCTTTGCCAAGTGTTTTGACCACCAGTTGTTTGCTTAATAAGTTAAATCAAGAGCTGCATGATTTGTATCCCTTCCACCTGAAGGCCATATTTAAACAGTGCCTCTTCCATTTCTCTGTAGGGTCACCACTGGTTGAATATATGTATTTCTTTCGATGGTTCTTTCATTACTTGTATTAGCCCTGCTTCCAGAGGGTGAATTGGCCCCAAGCTGAGTGCCTCTCTAGCTCTGCTTACCTTCCTCTGGATGACTGGTGAGTTGCTAAGTGCATGTCTATGCACTTGCCCATTTCCAAGACAGTCAACTCTATCTGAATTCTCTGAGCTGGTACAGAGACAGCCTGGGTTAGGCTCCTCCAAGGGGAATGGAGACCCCTGCCCCCACTGGCAGGTTCCCAGGGCAGGACAAGAAAGGCTTCAGGACATCCTGATTCTCCAAGGAGCTCAGAAGGCACCATTCCCACCTAAGATAATGGCACGTTGGTGGAGAAGCCTTGTGTTTTGGGAACAGTCCCACCTCATTCAGAATTGTTTCTCTCTCCACCTCTGTTGAAATGTCCTGGCCAACTCTAGGGTCCCCACTCTTCCTTCCTTTCCTTCAAAGTGAAGACTGGTCAGAGCCTCAGAGATGGTGATGCACCTTTAACAGTGATAGCCTTTTACGAAATTCTGATGATCAATTATTGCAGAGTCATGGTGGAAAATGCTGAAAATACAGAAAAACACCATAAAGAAGATATGAAACACCCATAACCCATCATTAACCCACAGAATACCATTACTAATGTTTTGAGATATCTAGTTCAGGATTTTTTCTACTCACGTATAGATACACCCACATTTACATATGTCTATATGTATAAATTTAAAAATGGAATCATGCTATTTTGTCACCTGTTTTTCCCGTTAACATTGTATTGGCATTCCCGTGCCATTAAAGTATTCTACAGCATCATTTTGATTGCCTGTCATTTATGATATAGACAGATCCTGGTTTATTTAGCCAGTTCCCTATTATGTGACATTTAGGTTGATTCCAATACTCTTTTTTGTCATTATAATCATTGCTGTAAGGAACATCCTTGAAGTATGTCAAAGTTTAGCACATTTGTTTTTTAAAATTTTATTTATTTATTTGTCAGAGAGAGAGTGAGAGGCAAGCAGAGGGAGATGCAGGCTCCCTGCTGAGCAAGGAGCCCAATGCGGGACTTGATCCCAGGAGCCTGGGATCATGACCTGAGCCGAAGCAGACGCTTAACCGACTGAGCCACTCAGGCATCCCAAAGTTTAGCGCATTTTTAAAAGACTGTGATATTGCCAAATCATTCTCCTGAAGGGTAGATATATTTCTGACCAGCTGCATATGGATGCTTTTTATTGCAATTTAAAACATACTTGCCAATTTGGTGGGTGAAAAATGAACATCTCCTTGTTAATTTTAATATCTTGGATTATGTGAGGTTAAACATTCTCCTTGCCGTTAGTTGGCTGGCAGGGGTATTTTGTGCTCCCCTGCTTCCAGACGATGGATTTTAAGTGTTGTTAGTTACCACTTAGGAAGATGAAATTGGGGCATGCTGCCAGGCAGCTGAGGGCAGTGAACGTAGTGGCTATTAGCCTTCAGAGCCGAAAACCAATCTTCTTAAGTGTCTGTTTTCAATCCTCCCTGAGCGGGCCTTCTAATCTGAGGGAATCTTGTCCTCCAGGCCTCCTGTAGGACAGAGCTGGATGGAGCACAATGTGGAACACAAGAGGTTTGGGGCGGCTTCAGGCTGCAGACAGGGTGCCTGGCTCCCTAATGGATTGATACCCTCCACCTCCAGTCGTGCCCCGCTTTCTTCCTCTCATTCATGCAGATAATTACATATCAAATAGCTTTCATTTGTTTTGTGGTGTCTGTTACCTTAAATGATGGAGTAACTAGAGTGTTTGGTGCCATTGTTGATATTTTATGTGTGATTTGGGTGGATAATCTGCCTGGGAGGTGGTTTAGGACCAGCTGTGTATGAATGCCAGGCTTCTGTTGTTTCTAGGTGTGTAGGCTCATAGGATTGGTGAGGAGAGAGGTCACAGCAGGGGAGCTGGATTTGGGAGGTGCATTATAGGCATGTGATGCACTCTGGATCAGATCTGTAATCTGTATTATGCAATGTGCTGGGTGGACCAGCAATCCTGGGGTGGTGTGGCTGGGTTTTGAGGACATATTGATGCACCATGCTCCTTTCATGATACAAAAATGACTTTAGTGCAATTCATTCCGGTTAGAAGGTCCAGGGGTGGATCTAGAAGGCAAAATCATGAGGTATTTTGCCAGTTTCGATAACCAAGTTTATGGGGAGAAAAGCAATGGCTGTGGGGAAGGCCTGGGAGGCAGTGAAATCTGAGGGGATGCTGGCTTCCCTCCAGCTGAAGCAGGTGGTGTGAGTAGCTCTTGTGAAGGCTGGGCTAGAATGGCCCCTCCACCACCCCAAACTGGCAGGTGCTCCCAGAAGAGCTGCTGAGGTGTGAGAGAAATGACCTCGTTACCTGGAATGTGGGAAAGAGAGTGGAGGTTTTATGTATAATTTCCTTTCCTCAGAATCCAAAATAGTCATAAATAAGCCCAAAGAGGCAACAGGCAGGAGAATTAAACATGAATGCCTATCATTTCTGAGGAGCTGGAAGCTGAGAGGAATTCAAATAGCATCTTACACTGTGGGTTTTGACTCTAAAGTAACTTGGCCAAAGCTTACTGCAGTCAGTTTATGAAAAGGGATCTGCAAGGTGACATCATGCCACAGAGATGAAGATTTTCACAATGGAAAAAACAGGTTTGGCATAGGTGGGCTCTAAACTCTTCAGAAGTCATAATCCTGGACCCTCCATAGATCCTTGAGAGTTAGAGGCTGAGACTATTAGAACATCATGACAGGGATTTACATTAGTTCTCTTTGCTGTGAAGGGACTTGGGGTCTTTTGGTGTTGAGTTCACACAGGAGAGGATTTGGGAGGGACTGGTGGCCCATGCAAATGGCTGTCATTAGGGGAGAACTGCCTCATGGAAGAACCTGGAGGCATTTGGTTGAACTTAGAGGAGTGCCAGGCTTTATTAATCATCACAGTGAAACTGCTTTTTCTTTTTCTTTTTTTTTGTATTTTCTTGTAAATCTGATTTGATCTTCATAATATAAAATATTTACCACAGGTTTATTGAATTTCAGTTTTTCAGTATTTGAACACCTGCTGAAGCTCATGGGAAGGGCCGTTTTATAACAGGTGTGGGGAGGAAGAAGGTACGTGTGTCTTATAAGCCATGGTAGCACATGTGTAAGGAGTCAGGCATGGACCCTCAGTCCTGCTAGGGGTGCTGTGGAACAGTGGTGGGCAGAGTGAAGATCCCAGAGTCAGACCACAGGAGAGTGGTCCCCCTTATCTGTGGTTCCGCTTTCTGTGATCTCAGGTACCTGCGGATCAACTGTAGTCTGGAAGCGGATGATCCTCCTTCTAACATATTGTCAGGAGGCCACTACTGCCTAACGCTACGTCACAACACCTATGTCATTCGCCTCACTTCATCTCATCACGTAGGTGTTTTACCATCTCATGTCATCACAAGACGAAGAAGAAGGGTGAGTAGTACAGAGCTCCTTTCACGATACAAAAATGGACTATCATGTCATTCATTTCACTTAGAAGGTCCAGGGATGGATTTGGAAGACCAAAATGATAAGATATTTTGAGAGTGAGAGAGCACAGTCACATAACTTTTATTACAGTATATTGTTATAATTCTATTTTATTACTAGTTGTTGTGAATCTCTTACTGTGCCTAATTTATAAATTAAACTTTATCGTAGGTATGTATGTATAGGAAGAAACATAGTATATAGAGGGTTTGGTACTATCTGTGCTTCCAGTCATTCTCTGGGGGTCTTGGAACATGTCACCTGTGGATGGGGGCGGGGACCACTATAGGTGCCATTGGAACCTTACCTCCCACTCCACCTGGAGGCATTAAGGCCTCGTTTTTGTCCCAGGATCTGTGTGTAACTGGAATGGGAGACCCTTTTACCTGAGAGCTATTATCTTTGCTTCATGATTTAAACTCTCCTGACCTTAGTTTTCACTTGTAAAATAAGATAATAATAGTATTCATCTCAAGGAATTGTGTGATTAACTGGGTTAATACCTTAAAAAAAAAAAAAGAGCACTTAGAGCATGGAGTGAGCACTATCAGTGAGCACTATTAACTATTATGATGACAATAGTTGTGATGACCATGAATATTGGATGTCCCAGATGGAGGCAGCCTGGGAAGGTTACATGATATCCCTATCTCCTGACAAGGTTCCAGTGAATACCTACTTTACACCTCTGTGGCTTTGCTGAGGACATGGTGAAGAGTATGAGGGCTATTGTTCTATCTACTTCTGGAAGGGGCTGATGGAAATATAACCAGACTTGTGAGTTTATCCAATAATACAATAATTGGTCAAAATGGAAAACTTGACCTTGAGAATTTCATTAATCTCTTCAACTACATTGAAGGGAGCAGGAAAGTGACTTCTCACATGGGTTCCCAAGATTTGAAAGAGTGAATGCTGTCCTCTAAGTCTTGGCCTTGCCTCTTATCAGCTGTGTAATCTTGGGCTAGTTACTTAACCTCTCTGAACTGCAGCTTCCTCATTTGTAAAATGGGAAGAATATAGCATTGTTGGAATTACTGAATCAGATGATATCTGTAGAACTGATAGCAAATTAAGTTCTTAGAACCTGGTGAGGCCTCAATAAAAGCCTATTATCATGCCTATTATTATGTTTATTATAAATGCTTATAGTTACAAGCTACCTTTACAGTTTACAATTTACAATGCAGGGAACAGGTTACTTTCACAGTAGGGCTTGTCCTGTGATTATATTCTCCCTCACCTTAAAAGATGTGAACACTCATAGGAATTCCCTCACCTTGGCTGAACCTGACCCTCAGAGCTCAGTGGTCTATGTGAAGATGGAGTTTGTCCATGGGAAGACTTCCATGTGAAGGTGTCCTGGTTGCACAAGGTCCAGATCATCCTGCCTCTGTGTGTGTCTACAGCCCCAGGGAATGGCTCCTGGCTCCTACTGGATGATCAGGACTTTTGAGGCTTTTTGAGGTTTCTAGACTCAGACCCTCCTCACCACTGACTCTTTCCATTGGGCAAATTCCTAGGAGTAGACTGGCAGGATTATATGGTAAGTGTATGTTTAACTTTTTAAGAAACTGCTGTTTTCCAACATGGTTGTACCATTTTACATTCTCACCAGTCCCAATTGTACAGTCTCCCTAGCCACACATTTTCCGTTCTTTCCCTTACAGCAAAGTCGGTGCTTTCCAAACAAAAAGATATATACACACATACATATACGTATGTATATATCTTTTTTTTTGTATATAAAAAATTGTTTTTAAAGAAGCAGAACCTTAAAAATAAGAAAAGGCCATATCTAGAACCCCAGTAAGTAAAGCAGATAGGGAGACAGGTGCTTTGGCTGGAGGGTTGGGGAGGTGCATGGAGCCCGAAGCCCTGAGGCACCTCCCCCAACTCTGGGCCAAGGGTAACACAGAGTGAAGACCCCTTCTAGGTTACAAGCATGGGTGAGGTTCAGTTGGATTTGACTTTCAGTTGAATTCTGCGCCTGCCAGAGTAGCCGTGATAATGTCCAGGCTTGGGCTGCCCACGTCTCTGCTAGCCATGCTGGAAGCCTTCTGTGGGGTCATCCAAGCTGGTGGCGGAGGCCAAGCCCCTCAGAGGCCGACCGGACCCAGCAGCCTCACTCCAGGGATGACGTTTCTTGCTGGATGGAAAAGGATTTTAGGATATGAACACTTCTTTTCCACCACCATGGCATGTCAGTCAAACTTACTCCATCTGCACAACGAATATCAGAAGCTGTGGGACTCCAGATACCAGGAACAAAGAAACAAATTGGGAACATTGTGCGCAAAAAAGATTTTAATAAAGATTGAACTGGCTCGGTGCTCGTAGATTCTGCCACTCTTCTTATTGTGATCTTGACAGTGATGCAGGGCAGGAATGAAAAGGCTGAGCCTGAGGTGATTCGTATTCCTAGCACTGATGGGTGAGTGTCGTCTACATTGTGACTGACAACAGAGGTGCCTTTGCAAGCAGGCTCCAGGGGCACCTTCCACCCTCAGCAGGTCTCCCCTCTCTGCCCCCACCACCCAGCCCCACGTGGCCCCGGGCCCCAAGGCTGAGGTCTCAGTGTACCTGGGGGAGCTTGATGAAAGCAGATACCTGGGCCCTCAGCCTTCATTCAGTACCCCTGGGGCAGGCACCTGAGGAAGCTGAGTTCTTACCAAGCCCTCTGCACATGCCTGCCTCCTGCACAATTTATCTTTTATTATGGAAACATTTAAAAATATATAAAAGTAGATAGAATAACATCACAAACCCCCATGTATCGACAGCCCAGCTTCAGCAGGTCCCGATATGGACAATCTTTTTTTTTTTTTTTTAAAGATTTTATTTATTTATTTGACAGAGAGAGACACAGCAAGAGAGAGAACACAAGCAGGGGGAGCGGGAGAGGGAGAAGCAGGCTTCCCACTGAGCAGGGAGCCTGATGCGGGGCTCGATCCCAGGACCCCGGGATCATGACCTGAGCTGAAGGCAGATGCTTAACTGTTGAGCCACACAGGCGCCCCCCAATATGGACAATCTTGTTTTGTCTCTAACCATCTCCTTCCTTTCCCCTTATATTAATTTTGAATCAAATCCCAGACATCACATTATTTCATCCACAGATAGGTCAGTATGTATGGCTAAGAGATCAGAGCTTTTTTTTTTTTTTTAAAGACATATCCACAGTATCAAATCCCACCTAAAAAATGAGCAGTAATTTCTGGGTGTTTCTTACACAGAGTCAAGTGTAAGGACCATGGTCGTAAGCTCTCTTGTCCAAGTGGAAAGTCACTTCCTCAGCCAGCAGGAGCCACCCTGACACATGTTGGAGGAGGATGTGTGTTTTTAAAGCTGGCAGGAGCTCTGCTTCTGGAAATCCACACTCACAAGAGGAAAACAGCACAAAGTCAGGCTGATGACATGCATTGCAAAAGGGTTCCTGGCTCTTAGGCCTAGGAATCTGGGAATCTTGTAGTAGAAGCCTTCTGTTTATTTTTCAAACAAATTTTGTATTTGAACCTAAAGGGCAGAAGGAAGCAGCCCTTGAGTTTCCTAGGAATAGTCTTTGGGGCTACTAGTATGATGTCACTCTGTGGGCTTCCTGAAATGATGCTAGCTTTCACATGTCCAGTTAGGAAACCTGGGTTTGACTCATGGCTCTGCAGTTTATGTGCTGTGTGATTTTCTTAAGTGCATTATAAGATGAGGTCCTTTGCCCCAGTTAGCTCACAGGGGTGTTTGCTTGAAATAATGACAGTAGTGACCATGCCTGGTTACATACCTGCTGGAGTCCGGGGACGGTGTGGTGATGCTGGTCATGTGCTCCCCGACCTGGCTGTGCCAGGCTCTAGTCATGGTTCCTTTCTGGTGCTCAGCAGGGGCCAGCTGGGCTTCCCTGACACCCAGAGCCCCCAAGGCTGGTGGGCAGAGCTGTTCCTGTGGGGACTCTTACCTTGCTTGCCCTCCTTCAGGAACCCTCTACAGGGTGTGGTGTGACTCTCCCTGGCTGACTGTCTTGTCTCTTGCTGGCGAAAGCACTGCTGCCCATCCACGACGGTCTCCTCAGGAGTAAGACTGGTTTGGCCCTCGCTAACCTGGTATCCCTCGATTCCAGCAGGGGATAGGGAACGAGGCAAGGGAACTTTGCCAGTGGAGAAGCCTGCATGAGGAGACAGAGAGAGGCCAGGGCCTTCTCTTGCTGTCTCTCCTCAGAGGCAAGTGGTGTTCAGTAGTAAGTGACCAGGTAACTGGGCTCACCTGTGTGGAACGCAGTGCAGTGGGGCCAAAGTCTCAAAAGTCTCTGATAACAGCCTCTTCCTCTCAGCAGAGGCCTGGCTGTGTCTGGAGAGTGGCCAAAGGAGTAGCTGGGGACAAAGGTCACTTCTCTGCCTCCTTTTTTTTTTCTTTTAAAGATTTTATTTATTTATTTGACAGAGACAGAGAGCGAAAGCAGGAACACAAGCAGTGGGAGTGGGAGAGGGAGAGCAGGCTTCCCGCCGAGCAGGGAGCCCGATGTGGGACTCGATCCCAGGACCCTGGGATCATGACCTGAGCCGAAGGCAGACGCTTAACGACTGAGCCACTCAGGCGCCCTCTCTGCCTCCTTTTTAATGCCTGGAGAGGCCAAGGCATGTCCCCCAAGGGCCCAGTCTGTCCAGAAGCGACTGCTTGCTGACTGGCTGGACATTCTATCCCTAGAGCTAAGCACCGCCCCCCCCCCAAAAAAACCTGGTGCTTCTGAGGAGGTTCATGAGAGCCTACTGGTGCAGCTCAGCCAAAGATGTCTGGTATCTACCTGTTGAGTCCTAGTCATGACTTTGGGGGGTTGTCAAAGAGGAGGCAGGGCATGGGGGAGATGGTCCTGGCTTTGGAATCAGTAGATCCCAGGTTCCATTCCTGGACAGTGGAGTTGGGGGGAGGGCATATCAGTTAGTACAACGATAATAGAGGGAAATTTGATGACATCACTCAAAATCACAAATGCACATATCCTTTGATCCAGCAATTCCACTCGTGCAAAAGGACATATGCACAAGGAGGCTCCCTGCAGTGTGTTTGTAGTGGTGGGAGCTCGGCAACATCTAAATGCCCATCAGTAGTGGTTCTTCCATATGACAGACTCTGAAAAAGAATGAGGCAGCACTATGCATTTATTGCTACAGAAGGATCTTTAGAGATATTATTGAGTGAAAAAGGCGAAGCTGAGGAGAGTGTATAGTATGCTACCTTGTGTGCTTTATTAAAAAGATTCCTTTTATCTGCATAGAATATGCATGGACAAGTAGCCAGAAACTGAAAACCCGGTTTATCCCTGGGGCGGTGACCTGGGAGGGTGAGTGGTGGGAGGGAGCTATGTTTTTACTATAAACTCCTTTATAAAATTTGAGTTTTGTACTATTTGTCTGTATATAAAATAAAGTATACTTAAATGAAGTCTCTGATATTTATGGGCTGTGTGACTTTGGGCAAGTCACGTCTCTGAGCCTCCTCTGTAAAATCCAATGAGACTTACGTCACAGCATTGCAATAATGATGGGAATTAATGGATAAGAAGTGCCGTGTGCGGGATGTGCACATGAAGGGGATTCAGCAATTGGAGCTTCCGTGGTTGTTTATGATTCTGTTTAAGTTGTTACCATCTGGATGCCAGGGTGGGGAGAACAATCTCAGGCTGGGAGCGACGGTGACTGGAGAGACCGTGGACACCTCAAGGGCAAGGATAGCCTCCTTCTCATCTTCGTCCCCTCCACGCCTTGGGCATCATGGACCTGGGCAGATTGGGTTGTGCTGTTCTGGAGCTGCCTTCTCCCGGCAAACCCACGAGTAGCTGAGACTACTTTTTCCACTAGAGGGCGTCAGCTGCTGCGTTGTTTCCCTTCTCGTTTCTGGAATCTCTTCTTGGGCTGCCAGAATGTGACAAGAGATTTGCCACGGAAAATGTCTAAGGTGACCTTTTCCTCCTGATGGTGGCTGTGAATACATTGCTTATTGGTTCTTGTTAGGCCTGGGGGATTCCTACTCACCAACGGTGCTGTAGGAACTGGCATAACAACCCTGGGGATGAGTGTGTGTGTGTGCCTGTGTGTATGCATGGGCTTGCACATGTACATGTGTGCACACATGTGTGTGAGTGTGTGCTGGTGTATGTGTGCATACATTAGGCTGTGTGGTGTGTGTTTGCATGCATGAGCATGCATGGTATACATGTAGATGTATGAGTGCAGGGCTGTGGGTTGCGAGTTCCGGTCAGTCAGCCTCTGCCTGGAGGGGTCCTCTGCCCCGAAATGGACTGAGCTGCCGCAGGCTTCTCTGCCCCGAGCAGTCAGGCTGTAGGACCCATACCTTACATTTGGAGAATGCCTTACATTCCCAGATCCCTCCTTCTACCCTGGATCACTACTTCTCCCCGGTTGTGTTTATCCGTCATTTCTCACCTCCCGCATGGCTTTCTTAATTATCTCTCCCCCAAACAGGAGAAGGAAGGAAACCCCAAGAGAATTCCATGCTCCAGAAGCTTTTCTCTGTAGGCCCTTGCCGGTGCCAGTGCCAGTGCTGGCCAGGGCCCCCAGTAGGCTGTGTCTGTGCCCTCTGCCTCCACC
Organism: Mirounga leonina; assembly: GCF_011800145.1. Classification (NCBI taxonomy): domain Eukaryota; kingdom Metazoa; phylum Chordata; class Mammalia; order Carnivora; family Phocidae; genus Mirounga; species Mirounga leonina. Next base: position 43,669,962 of record NW_023270825.1, read on the forward strand.
TCCCTCCTCACAGCAGATGCAGAGGGGCTAGAGGACATTTTCTCTCAGGAGCCTCTCGCTGACGTCTTCATGGGAACTCACAGCTCCTGGCTCTAAGATCAAGTCTCCAAGCCTAAGCAATGGCTGTCAGTTCCAAGGGGAATGGAGAAATGGTCATGGCCTTTGCAGGTGTTTCTAGGTGGGGGAGCATGCTGGGAATGGCCCCAGGTTCTGACTTGTAGCTATCTATGACCCCTGCCATTGGCTAAAGAGTTGTGGACTGGATGGCACTTGGAGTTTGTAATAATGATGATGATAATAGCCACGAACACTCAAGTGCATGTCCTATGTGTCAGGCACTGTTCTAGGTGCTTTGCATACATCACCTCATTTAATCTTCTGAATACAGAGGATTCAATACCTCCCTGGCTGTTTAAGACCCCACCGGGTATTACCCCTATTTCACAGAGAGGGAAATGGAGGCACAGAGATGGGATGTGATTTATCCAAGGACAGACACATAGCTGGTATGGGGCACAGCGAGGAACTCGACTCAGGAAATCGAGCCCAGAGCCCTAGTGATTTGAAGCCAGTCTATTCAGGCTGGTAGCCCTTCTTCAAGGCACCCGGATGGGGAGAAATCTCATTTTCAAGGTGAAGGAAGCTAGATTCCAAAAAAAATACAAAAGTAATGTTTTGTATTCAGTTTCCTAGGATCTCCACAGTCCTGGTCAAGGAAGTCCCCATTTGGAATAAATTTGAAAAGCAAAGCACCTTGAATATGTACCCGAATTGGGGTTGGGGGTGCATGCTGGGAGCAGAGACCCTTTCCTGCTCAGGAGCCAGGGTCCCCGGGGGCAGTGTCTCTAAGGTACAGCTGAGGCCATGGGAGGCTGCGGAGGCTGCGGAGGCCTTCCACACCTCCTCCAGCAGGAGAGGGCCCGCAGCTCTCCCCTCCGGGGCCTCCACTGGCGGCAGGGAGGGGTTGAGAGGAAGCTTCCTCACTCCCAGTGCAGGTAGTGGAAGTGGGTGGGAAGCCGCTGCAGGCACTTTGGCTGCTGTATTGGCGGTTCCTTTTAATTTAATTTTATTTTTTTGAGTCAGTCCCTCAAACGACCAGGTTTGCTGGCTTCCTGCTGCCTCTCCACGGAACCCAGCCTTTGAATGGGAGACTGAGTCTGAGCAGCCTCAAACGTGCCCTGAAGGTGAGAACTGCAGCTCATAAAAGCACCTTTCAGAGCATTAAATTCCTCTGCTTCTGAGTCTTTGAACCTGGAGTGAGCCACAGGTTGCAGCCCAGCTGGAGATGTGTGATAAAAGAAATTGGCCTGCCTAGAGTCCAGTGGGAGCTGACTGAGTAGGAGAGTTTGATAATGTGAAGCCGGACCTGAAATGGAGACCCCGGCGACTCCACAGCATGGGTGGACAGGAGGTCACCTCGCTTTCAGGACACCCCCTAGTCCAGTGACACCACTTCAAGCTCCTCCAGACTGAAGAGAGGCAGTGAACCCAGATAAAATAACCTGAGCGTGTCTATGTAATGGACCCGGGTGCCCCAACGGTGGGGTTGGACACTGTGTAGACAGGTATCCCAGAGCCTGATCCATCTGGGCACAGGGCAGGATGGTACTTCCCAGTCAGATGTGGCCGTGTGAGTTTCTCTGGCGGAGGAGAAGTGAGCTGGTGGAAGCCACATCCTTCTTTCCCACGGCCGGGGCAAACATCAGTGCTCCCGCTGGGGGCAGATGTGCCAGCCAGGGTTCCAGAGTGTGCTATATGGAGAAGAGGGCCCAGCTGACATGTGATGGGCATGCAGCTGAGAAGTTGAGTCTTCGTGGTTTTAAGCCACTGAGATTTGGGGGGGTGTCTGTTAATGCAGCATAATCTAACTAATACATACATGGATAGGCAGATCGATGAACTCTAACTATGGAGTACTCGGCTAGTGTGTTACGCATCCCAAGCAACAAAATTTATTAACCTAGTTAAAATACCCCTAATTTCCAAAATTGAGTCTTTGTGGTAGGCACTGCACGCATCATTGCAAGCCAGTGGGGAGGAAATCTGGCAAGTGGCTCTGAGCCTGCTAACCCCCACCACTTATTCTCCCTGGCTTAGAGACTCCCCGTAGGTAGGACACCCAAGGACTGTGACGGGTCAGGTGCTTATTTATAGTTCTGTAATGAGTCAATGGAAACAGCTACCTTTTACCCTCATCTATTAAAGCTGCAGAAGCATATCAGAGGCCACTTGAGTAAAAGAGAAGCAGGTCCTCTTAATGCGTGGGTCTCACATTCGCTACACATTAGAATCACCTGGGAGCTTAGAAGCCGCACGCCCAGGCCATGCCCCAGACCAACCCGGTCAGAGCCTCAGAGGGTGGGCCAGCACCAGCAGCTGACAAGGCTCCCCATGTGAGCACTATGCAGCTGGCTGAGAGCCACAGCCTTGGGGGCTCCTCTTCTTCCACTGGGGACCATATTTTCTCCAATGCCCTGAGATGGTCAGTTTGCAGAATTCTACTGCCTACATAGAACCTTGTGTCTCAGGCTGCAACCGACGTTGGACTGGAGATTCACTGAGGTCTCTCCTTAGTGTGAGGGCTCATAGCTCAAAGGGGCTCCTGGAGTCTAAGACAGCCAGCCATGGTCCCATCCTAGCAGGATTTGGGGGGAGACAGGCCTGGATTTGAGGCCCTACCCCACCCCTCCCTGTAAGAGTTCTGCAACCTGCAGCAATGTGCTTGACATCTCTAAGCCATCTGCAAAGTGGGTAAGCTAATGTCCGCCTTATTGGTTTAGCACAACAGTCTCTGCGTAACTACTGGCTATTTATTATTTCTCCCAGGTGACTTGTCTTGAGTGATGAGGTAGGTGAAGTCACAACAAATTCCATCTGCTGCCTTTATCCCAGTCCACTCCTTCCCTGGGGCATGGCACCCCAACTCCCCAGCTGCCTAAGATGGAAACTTGGGAGACATTCCAAACTCTTTAGTCTCTCCCTTAATTGCCACACCCAGCCCATCATTAACCATGATGACTCTACCCCCTAAGAATCTCATAGATCAGGGGCGCCTGGGTGGCACAGTTGGTTAAGCATCTGCCTTCAGCTCAGGTCATGATCTCAGGGTCCTGGGATCGAGCCCCCGTGTCGGGCTCCCTGCTCCATGGGGAGCCTCCTTCTCCCTCTGCTCTGCCTGCCGCTCCCCCTGCCGCTCCCCCTGCTTGTGCTCTCCCTCTCTCCCTGACGAATAAATGAAATCTTAAAAAAAAAAAGTTCTCCCTATTCCTACTGCCACTGCCTTTCACCCCCCACCCTGTGGGTTGTCTGCACTAATGCAGTAGCCCCTGGTGGGTCTCCCCAGCTCCCCACTTTGATGCTCCTCTAATCCTCTTCCCAAAATGTAGTTAGAGTGATCGCTCTAAAATACAAGTCTCCCTACCAAATATGAAAGCAAGTTTTAAAGTCATAAATTAAAACAGTGGGGGTGCTGGTGCATGAATAGACAAACATTATCAATGGAAAGAAAAATAGAAAGTCCAGAAATAGACTTCAATACATAGAGGAAGTTTATATATTTAAAAAGTAGCATTTCAAATTAGTAGAGGAAAGATAGATTACTCAATAAATAGCATAAGCACAACTGGGTAGTCAACTTTGTACAGAAATAAAATTGGGTCCATACCTCATACTTCATACAAGGAATGGTAAAAAAACGAATCAGGAAAGGTACTGGAGAAAAACAGTATATCTCAAAGTGGAGAGGGCCTTTTAAAATATGACTTAAAATCTAGAAGCCAAAAAGGAAAAAATCAAGAAAGTCACCTTAAATTTAAAAAATTCTCTATGGAAACAGTTACCATAGGCAAAATCAAAAGACAAACAGGGGCGCCTGGGTGGCTCAGTCCTTAAGCGTCTGCCTTCAGCTCAGGTCATGATCCCAGGGTCCTGGGATCGAGCCCCGCATCAGGCTTCCTGCTCCGCGGGAAGCCTGCTTCTCCTTCTCCCACTCCCCCTGCTTGTGTTCCCTCTCTCACTGTGTCTCTCTCTGTCAAATAAATAAATAAAATCTTTAAAAAAAAAAAAGACAAACTGGGGAAAATATTTGTAAATCATATCGCAGACAAAAGGTTAATTTCCACACTATGCAAAGAGCTTCTACAAATTAATTAGAAAAAGACCAACAACCTAATGGTGAAATGGGCAAATATATGGAGTGATGAAAGGAAAATACACATGAATATTAAACATATAAAAATCTGCTCAACCTCACTCAACTAAGCGAAATGAAAATGAAAATGACACTGATACTCGTTTTCACATATTAGATTGGAACTATAACAATGCTGATTGTATAGGAATTGCTGAGATTGTAGGGAAAAAAGCATCATCATTCATTGCTGCTGGTCGTATAACTCTATGGAAGGCACCTCGGGAAAAAGTAGCAAAATGACAATGATGCCTGTGACAATTAGTGTCATTTGTCAACCTGGAAAGACTATTGTACCCAGTTACTTAATCCAACACTAGGTGTTGTCATGAAGGTATTTTGTAGATGTGGTCAACATCTACAATCAATTGACATTAAGTAAAGGAGATTTGTCTTGATGATGTAGGTGGGCCTCATCCAATTAGTTGAAAGTCTTAAGAGCAAATACTGAGGTTTCTAGCAGAAGGAGAAATTCTGCCTCAGGACTGAAGGATCAGCTCCTTTCTGTCTGAGTCTCCAAGCTGCTGGCCAGCCCTGCAGATTGCAGACTCGCCAGCCCTCACAACCAATTCCATAAAATAAGCCTCTCTCTCTCTCCTCTGTAATCTACTGGTTCTGTTTCTCTGGAGCATCCTGACTGATGTGCTATCCTTTAATCCAGCAACCCTACCTTCTCACTTGTGGGAACCCTTGCACACAAGGGAATGACCCATGTACAATTTATTTCATCACAGCACTGTTTGTAACAGAAAGAGTGAAGGCAACCTGCGTGTCCATCAGTAAAGGGCTGGTTAAGGAGTGGTGTTAAGCCATGGAGTGGAGCACTGTGGAGCCATCAAAGAGTATGAGGCAGTGATATAGAATGGTTTCCAAAACCGATTGAAGAGAAAAAAGAAAAATACCACACGATGAGGAACGGTGTGCATACTATGCTCTTGTGTGTGTAAAAGGCAGGGGGGGTGGTGGTGGATATTTCAGTGTTTGTAAACATATAAAATACCTTTAGTGGGCACCCCAGAAACTACCACTGAATGCCTCCAGGGCAGGGCAGTGGTGGCTGGGGAACAGAACAGGAGGGAGACATTCCACAGGCCCTTTGTTTCACAAAACAAAACCCCTCATGTCTGATCGTATCACTCCCCAACAAGGACAGGAATGATCCTGTAGGCGGAGTCTCCATTTTTCATCCTGATTTATAAGGTCCTTTACCACCCTACCTCTGCCTCTATCCCGTCCCTGCCCCTGCCCCCCAGCCCCATGGCTCCCTATTCTCTGCATTCTCCATACCAGTCCCATATTTACTCATCTCCATTCCTTAAACTCACATGCTCTCTCTTGCCTCAAACTGGGAATGCCCCTGAGGCTCTCTCCACAGTTCCTGTCCTTTGTCCTTCTGGTATTGTTCCCTTTCTTCCTAGGGACCTGGATGGCATGGCTGGTGTTTGATGTTCCTCTGTGGTGAGCTTGGCTTCCTCAGGGAACCCAAGGATGAGCACAGAGCTCTGCCCACTGGCTTCCTTTGGGCTCTGGACCTGTACAGCCGTCCTTATTCTCCCTCTTGCCCTTTTGGGGACCCCTGGTCCCTGGGCTCATATCATTCAGGCTAAGAGAATCACAAGACCCCCCAGAGGGCCTGCTGGGGCATCTCTGTTTTTCTCAGGTGGGTATAGGGAAGAGGCCTCACTGTAATTGAACTTCACCTACCTGTTCCAGAAAGAACATGGCACTTGTGTCTTGCAAGGTATCCTCTGTCTTCAGATAGCCGGCTGGTTAGCACTGAGTCTTCAGGAAGTCCTGTTGTAGGAGGAAGACAGCAAACCTAGGGCCTGCTGTCATGACACGAACACTTTAGAGGCACACTGGATAAACACAGTGAACTGGGGGTGAACGAGGGCTTAGATTCTGTGTCTTAGGAGAGGACAGTGGAGTAGGTTAGTAGATGAAGCAGCCTGGACCCCAGAGCCCAGGGATGGGAGAAGAGCTGTAGGATGTATGTTCTCTGTCCATGGGTTGGATATATGCATTTGGTGATGGATGGCGGAAATGATTTGTCATGTATACATTTTATTTCTCTCATTCACAATTTGCTGACTCTGTATGTACTCCAGTTTGGAATAAAGTGATGAGGTCTGATTGGACAGATTGGATTTTGGGGTTTGGTTGTTTCATCGGACTTCACTCTGGAGCCTGTTAGAATTTTATGGCATGGAAAACCAGAACCATCTCCTAAGAATGTTGGCGCAAACAGGGACACCTAGTCGTGGGTGTGGTCCCCACAGGAAGACTTAACTGGAACCTCTCTACTGTCTCCAGATCCAGCAGCTCTGATGGGGCCATTTCACTCACCAAAGCTCTGATTTTGTTTCTCCTGGATAGGACTTAAAAAAAAAACAAAAAAAAAAACTTCAAAAAACTGTGGAACACACTATTTAAAAACATGCATTCGGAGTCAAGCATAAACACAAAGCTGTCTTTTTATAAAGTCTGAGCTTTATAAGGTTGCCAAAATGTTTCTCCGTCAGTTTTAAAAATTGAAGTAGAAACCACTTAAGAGTGAAAAATATTCCATGGAGGAAATTCTCAGACGTTGAATTCCCAGGTTTATATTCCAGAGAAGTCACTATATGTGTGCAAGAGCCCTGTGAGCAAAGCTGGTCAGATGGAGCCCTTGGGCCAAGATGTTACCTGGGAGGATACTGTGAATGGCCATTGACTCCAACAGAGCTCCTCAGCAATCATTGAGATGTCATGCTTAAGTTTGCCAAAGTTCCCCAATTTCCCAGTCACCCACATTTCCTCCTTCATGTACCTGTATCCTCAATGTGTAGACAGACGCACACACACAGAGGAGCTATCCTCCATTCTCAATCCATCTGGGCCAGCAGCCGAGCATGGGGAGTGAGAAGACCCATCTCGGGGTTGCTCTGGAAACAGTGTCCTATTGTTCCATTTCCAGAGACTCCAGGTTCAGGCTCTCACCTCCCACCATCAGTCCCATTACCTTCTGGATTCTCCTCTTCCTTCCCTTCCAACATGTCCCCTTTCTCAACTGGTTTGTTTTCAGCTCTTAGAAATGCATAGGGAATAAAGCCATCGCTGTTCTCGGGCCCACTTCTAGGTATTTCTCAGACCTGATAGGCACTTCTCTACTGTGTTGTGGGCATTGTTGACCTGATATGAGGATCCATCATCTCATCCGGAGGGCAGTATCCCAGACTGATTTTGCACACTCACCCGAGAGCTTAGGGAGCCAACTCAGTGCTACTTTTTATAGCAATTTGACAGAATAATTTTGTTGACTCTAGATGACACGGGGGCTTGTCTTAAAAAAAGGCTTATTGTATTTTACAAAAGAATTGGGCTATGTGGATTCAAAATAAATAGCCACCACTACAGGTGTAATTCATAGATGGTTTGAAAAACAGAGTGAGCTAGGGCATCCTAGAGCTGCTGTTGACAATCCAGAGGCTGAAGTGCTCAGAGAAGGGGTGGTTTGCAAGTATTGGGATGTGTGGCTGGAAAACAGAACAGAAGTGCCTGTGGAAGGCTGGGGAGTGATGTCAGTGAGATAGCGCTTGAGTGCGATGTGCCGGCATTGCCCCCAGGGCCCGGGGCAACGGGTGACCTACAGGCTGCCACGCTCTGCTTCCCGGTGGGCCGGGTCCATGCTGACCCTCCACGTCTTTGTAGAGAAGGATCAGGTTCTAGTTATGGGTGACATTTTTGCTGTCCTCAAGCCCTCCTCTCAACTTCTGCAAGTCTTGGGCTGATAGGGAGTCAGGGCCGTGGCTAGATGTAGTAACTGTTCAAGGGACCAAGCTAAGGTGCCGTCACAGGAGTTTGGATTCTCCTTGTATTGCCCCGTTGGCAGTCTCCTCATTAGCATAGAGAGCGAGTTGATAGTGCCCACCTGTGCTGCTTCTGGATTGTTCGCACAAGCCCACGGCAGCCTCCTCCCACCCAGTATGCTAGAGAGGTGTTACTCATCCCCCTTTAATAATGGAATTAAAGCTCTTCTGTGGGGAGTACTGTTAGGGGAAGTCCTAAATGCTTTGTTATATGAATAACCTCTCCAGGATCGAACGTTCCATTACTCAGGTCAGTGGCAAAGAGCTGCAGCTTTGCTGACAAAAATCACTAACCAACTCCTTTCAGGCACCGTGCTGAGCCCTGTTTCTCTTCATCTTGTATATACCTTTCACATTTACCCTCAATTCACACATTGCAAAAGTGAGGCTCGACTTTTCTCTTGCACATTATCCCCCTCCCTTTAGAATACTCTGGTCATACACTGAGCTACAGCTCATTTGAGTTATGAGAATTTAACTTTAGGCAGAATTTCATTTAATAGGGGTGCCTGGGTGGCTCAGTCATTAAGCGTCTGCCTTCGGCTCAGGTCATGATCCCAAGTTCCTGGGATCGAGCCCCACATCCGGCTCCAGCCCCGAATTGGGCTCCCTGCTCCGCAGGAAGCCTGCTTCTCCCTCTCCCGCTCCCCCTGCTTATGTTCCCTCTCTCGCTGTGTCTCTCTCCGTCAAACAAATAAAATCTTAAAAAAAAATTTTCATTTAATATCTCAGCTTATGAGGCATTTCTACATGTTTCCAGGGACTGTTTTGGATTTTGCTTGTCACTTGAGCAGCTTGAGCCTGGTGAAAAGGGAGTCATTGTGTGGCCATTCTTACAATGCTCAAGCTGTGGTTGCCTCAGAGAAGTCTTGGACTGCGATAACTTCTATATCCTATGTTTTCTTTTGTCTTTACCTTCTTCTTTTTTGGATTATTGGTTTAATTATATAAACCTTGAGTATCCTAGGCCAAAAAAAAAAAAAAAAACCAAACGAAGGCTCAGAGGGGTTAAGTAACTTGTTGCATATCACACACCCAGAGATTTCAAACCCACATTAGTCTCTTCAACCATATGCTTGACATTATTTATATCAAATATACTGGAATCAGAGGTATTATAATGAGATTCAAACCATATGTAGTTAAAACCCCAAGGCTCCAAGGAGGCTGCTATTTCTTTATGCCATGGCTAAGGGGTGAAATAGGATTTCAAAAGCATTGAGGATGGAGAGGAAGCTATAAACGATATCATCTACAAGGACAGAATTTGTATTTAAAAACATGCCTTCAAGTCAGGTGATGCACTTATTGACTAGTTGGAGCACATATCGAGCTGCATAAATTTTCATACCTCTCCCCCTACTCTGTTAAAAAAAAAGTGAATCATAGTTGAAGACACAGTTTGCATAGATAGGTCAGGTGGTAATAGTTTACAGGGATATCATGCTCATTCTTCCTTGCTGGCTTATTTCTAAGATTCGGTTCTTGTTTTCTAAGCAATCGTACCGACAAAAAGGAGAAAAGACACACACACCAGTGTTACAAAACCTTGTATTAATCATTTCCCTTCACTTTCAATATAACGTTGATATGAAATATAGCCATGATTCTTAGTTACATGGGAGGAAATGAGTAATAAATACATTGTAGCAAGTTTAAACCACAAGGGTGTTTCACTGGTAACAACATTTGAAAACTGTACACTTGCAAAGAACAGCATCTTCAAACATTAGTATATCTGTATATCAGGAAAGCTTTACATGTAACAAACATGCTATTTCCATATATGACAAATTTTAAAAATATGCATTGCTTGGCAACATGAACTAGGCAAAAATAGTTCTTTGTTCACTAACTTTATACAGGAAAACAGGACGAGAGGCATGCATGTACAATAGGGATGCCTGCACGGGGCATGCAACAAAAGAAAGCTTTTTAAAAGTCAGCTTACATTAGGCATAAATACATGAGGGTTATATATTAATGAGGGAGGAAGTCTTCTGTTTGACATTATTAACATTCCTGTTTTCTTCCTATTCCTCCCAGAGGAATACACATTCACCTTTAAGTAAAGATAAAGGAATTACGAAAAAATAAAACTCACTTTGCAACATCTCTGATGACTTGTAAAAAAAAAAAAATCAACATTAGTGTTATCACAGCCCCATGTGCAAATTATCCTTCCGCAGGTCCTTCTTGTAACAGGCACACCCCCGAGTGCCTTGGTCAGGCTGCTTCCCTGCCCAAGCTGGAGCCGCCTGCTGCAGACATCTCCAGAGGGCCAACGAGACTGAGGCCTGCTTCTCCTCCCCTCGCTGCCCTTCTGGTTGCATGCCTATGCACTCAGCCCAGCTCAGTTCCCCCAGCCAGGCTTTTGCGGGGATCCCGGTGCTAGCCGGGGAATGCATGTCTACCAACCTTGCACCAGCAGTCGCTACAAGAGGTGCAGAAGAACACAAGACCCGGAGAAGGCTCCCATTCCGTAAAAGGCAGCCAGTGACACCTCAAAAGAAAACCTTGTTTCCCTCAGTGTCTCTTCAGAGGAATGGGGGATGGGGGCCCAGCTGTAGTTCCAATCCTGAGTACCAAAAAGGGACCATCAATACACAGGATTTGAGAGCTTGGTGCAAACAGCCGCCCTCTGCAGGCAGGCCCAGCAGCGTCTATTTTGCTTGCTGGCCCTTGTTTTAAAAAGTGAAACTCAAAAAGCGTGTGGTAAAAGACACATATCAGCAGCAATGTTTCAATTCTTGTACACAGTTCATGTGTGTCTTCCTACTGTTTCTGGTAAGAAACCACTATGAATAAAAAGCACCAATAAAACATCATACATGGTAACAATATCATAGACCACCACTGTCCCTAGGACAGTATAGAGATGCCAAATACGTACTGCTTAAATCAGAAAAAGGGGGGAAAACATGTAGTGAAATAGATTTTATTCTAAGATTTTTAATGTTTACTATTAATATAAAACAGTTGCATTTGGGGGGTCAATGGGTAAATACAAAAAAAGGCACTGCCACTTTATTACTAAATATCCGACTTCACAGCCTTATGCATGCAACTGTTTGATTCTTTTATAAATAAAGTTCTTTTGCTTTAGGATTTTAAAATTGAGCTGTATACCTGCAGTCAACACAGGACTCAAAACAAGGTGGGGACAGGCTCCTAAAATTTATCAGAACACTCAACTTAAAAATTAAAACACTAATAGCAAAACACAACTAAGTAGATAAATCTATACACAGTCAATGAAAAATAAGCTTTTCTTTTTTTTTAAAAAAAGAATTATGTTGTTATTAATAACAGACTTTATCATGGTTACCAGCCATAGCAAGTTAATAAGTAACATATCCAAAATAATATCTCTAATAATCAGATAACCATTGTTTCTATATTCAGTGAAGGAATAAATAGAAATCCAGATTTGCAAATATTTTAAGGTCTTCTTCCTTTTAAAGGATTCATGCTAATGTGATTGTGTTCACAATCTGTTTTCTGAACAACCCAAGTCTTTATGGATATATGTGTTTTGCAGCAGATCTGAATGCTTTCTCATTTCTCCACGAGATGTGTAATACCCTTGTTTTTTCTTCTTTATTAACTTTCTTAGCATCCAAAAAACACCTTCACAAACCCTCTGGTCTTACCTTTGGCCTTCAAAATTTTTGATCTAGTCTTCCTGCCTTACATGTGATCGTCCATCCCAACACATTCCCCAAATAACACTAAGCTTGTTTAGAAAAGGGGTGTGGAGGATGAATGTTAATGGCACTTAGTTTAAAAAAAAAAAAAATCAACTAAAAAATGCTGCCTCTTTCTGCACATGGATTTGCATGTTTAGAATGTAGTCACCCAAGGGGAGGTCTGTTTTCTTAACGTAAAATGTGATAATAGTGGGTTCAAGCCCCCTCTGCTTACTAAAAGCTCTCTACAGTTAAGATGCTCCCACCTTTTCAAACCTTAAAAAACTTCAAAAGCAAGGCTGGATTGGGTGCACATTTTTAATCTCGAAGGTAAAAGAAAGTTGTTTAGATTTCATTAAGGCCTTTTAAATCTGTGTTTACTTAACTTTTTTTTAAATAACCATAAGCAAGCACAGTGATTTTCATGGTCTGATCTCTTCAATTTCGACTTTGACTTCGCTAAAAGCAATGGCACCAGACTCACCCATTTAATAAACAGGCCTTACACCGTCTCCCTGATCTCGCCTCTGGCTGAGCATTCATACCATCCTTTACACAACCCAATTTTCCAGTGCAGAGCACAACTCCTCTTTGATTTCCTTTAATACCCTCCATTGCATCGAATCCCAAACGTAGTCTTTCTTGCCCTTAAGAAACAGAGCTATTACTTTGTGGTAGCACACTTTGTTAATCTCCATGTCAGGACTGGTTCTCTCTCTCTTCTGTGTGGCTGGATAGATAAATCGGCCAACGACACAGCAAATCCCCGAGAACCACGTTTCCGTCCTGCAGCTGCCCTTTCCCACATCTGCCTTCACAGCCCGCCTGGCCACGTGGACTGCACGTCTCCCCGCACGCTCCCTCTGCCACTTGCTCACTGACCAGTTATACGCTGTGCTGGGTCTTGCTCTCCTCCTCTCCCTCAGCAGTGAGCGAGCCAGGGGGGTGCAGCCCCCAGGCTCAGGTTCCTGCGCACAATCGTAGTGGAAGCGGTTTTTTGAGCTCATTATCTGACGTTAAGGCCTTTTGTCGGTCCTTACCATTTTTCCTCCAGTGGAACTTGCACCCACGTGTGTGTGTGTGTGTGTGTGTGTGTGTGTGTGTGAAGCGAGGCAGGGGCGATAGGCTGAAACCCCACAGTAGGGTGGGGAGGGAGAGAGGTCTCTGGGTGAGAAGCAAATCCAGCCCAGAAAGGGCCGCAGGATTCTTCTAGAATCTCTTGGTGCCTCGCGAACAGACCCTAACTGATGACACGGTGCCGTCCTCCTCGTCCCTCCCCCGCGCTTCCAGCCACACGCTCGTCCCGCCCGCCCACCTGCACGCGCCGCGCAGGCGCGGCCGCAAGATGGACGACGCCTCGGCCTACGAGCCGCGTCCGCCTTCCCCGCAGGCACGGCTCGGCAGCCATTGTAAGAGACAACCCTGCTGCTATTACAAAAATAGAGGAAAGAAATGAATCCGTATCAACAAATCCTGTACAAAAACCATAGTATGAAGAGAAGTGCTATCCAAACTCTTTACACGTTATGTACCCTTTAAAATTGTTATGTAAACAATACACAAATCAAAGTTTCTCTGAAATTTTGTTGGAGGGAACGTTCCCCCTCTGCCGCCGGGGCCGTGCAGCCCTCTCCTGCGGCTCGACCCCAAGCCGGGTCCACAGGGAGAGCCGATCCGGGCGGCAGGGAGGGCGGGCCGCCATCTTGCTTTGGTCGCACTAGCCCACGACGGCGTCCTGGGGCCTGACAGCGGAGGCGGGCTGCGAGGGGCGCCGGGGCCCAGGGCTCGGCCTCCCTCCCGCGTCTCTCCCAGCTCTTTCCCGGCGGTAGGCGGTACTCTTTTTGTTCGTTTCTCCCCCTCTCTCCGTCCAAGAAGCCACTTGCATTCCCTCTCCACCCCCCCAGTCCCACGTTTCCCTAGAGACCCCTCCCCACCCGCACACCAAGCCATCCCGTGACAGAAACAAATGACAAAATGACCAATCCCCGGTCTACTGATACGTTTACAAGGACGACCTACGCTCTCACAAAATCAAAATGGGAGCGGGACCAGGGGAAAAAAAAGGCTGCAGAGTATCTCCGAGGATTCTGTGCAGCCCTGAAGATGGCTGACACTGGACCCGCAGCAGTCGATTTCACGGCCAGCGCGGTCACTCTCATCTTCAGCTTCTAGATTGTGGAGGTCCGGTCAACCCCGTCTGGCAGAGAGAGAATACATGACGGGCACGGGTGGGCAAAACCGTTCCCTTCACGGCCACCGAGTCGCACCCCGTGCGCGATGGGCTTCCTGGTCTCTGAAGACAGCTGAAGGCCGCGCCTACCATTCATCCACTCATTCACTCACACACCCACCCACTCAGCGTCTGCGGAGTAGCCATTGTTCCAGGAGCTGTAACCAGTCCGGGCACCCCAACAGGAGACCTAGTCCTCACCCTGTGAGTACACACATCCTAGTCGAGACGGATCTGTAAAGCCACAGGGATGCAGGAGTGATCATTGCTACGATGGAGTATGCACCGGGCACAGCAGGAAATGGAGGAAGGAAGATTTAAGTTGCCCCTGGAAGTCAAGGATGGTTTCACAGAGAGAGGAAATGACTTTTGTAAGATGGCGCTGGTAGGAGGAGAGAGGAGGAGGCAGGAAGGAAGAGGGTGTGCGGAGGGCATACAGCTCATGTATAGGTGTGATGTTGGTCATCAAATGGTGGGGCTGGGGGGCTGGATCGAGGTTTAGGGTGAGGGATGGGGGGAATGGAGGAGTGGCAGGAGATGTGCTGAACGGGGGGAGGGGGTTGCTGCAACGGACATGCAGGTGGACCTGTCTAGCTCACATCCCTTTCTTTGGCAGCATCTCCCCCTCACCGAGTCCCTGCTGAAAGCTCGGGCACGAGGTGGCTGTGACTCTGAGCTGAACAGACCAGGGGGATGCGGCTGACCCAAACTGATCTAGCTTCTCTGTCTCAAGAATCTGGTTAGGGGTAGACACCACAGTTAGAGGCTGTGGGCACTGAGAACTGAAAGGCCCTGTGGAAGTGGGTGAATGTTGAGGCTACACAACGCAGGCGGTGTCTACATTATGGAGAGTTGGTGAGACCAGGCTATAAAGCGGAGGACGTGCAGGTCAGAGACAGAGGCCACGAGTGAGACAGACTGCCAAGGGAGCCATGCTTACACATGGGACTATAGGAGAATCCCCAGAATGAGGCCATAAGGGTCTTGTGTACTACGAACAGGAGCTTGGACTTGGTAATTGGGGCATTCTAAGCGGTAATTAGATCTGATTTTAGGATGGTTTCTCTGGCAGCTGTTAGATGACCTAAAAAAAGACAAGGCTGGTGGCAGGATGGCCCCTACAATGGCCCACGCTAGGGCTTGTCTGACAGGGGCTTATCCAGTGAGCAGAGAGAAGCATGGATGATGAGTCATTGTAGGAGGTAGAAATGACTGTGTTCAGTGACCAGTAAATGAAGGCCAGGGAGGGATGCAGATGCCTCCCTGGTTTTGTTGATATCCAAACATCAGCAGGTAAGTCCTGGTCTAAGCCTTGATGTCACAAACCTGGTCTACCAGGAGGAGCACCTGGATCCAGTAGGCGGAACTCAGGTTTGAGAGGGGAGGGGCAGAGTGTTCAGGGGAAGCTGGAGGACCTCAGTGATATGGAGGAGTGCTGAGTCCACTGCACAGGCCTCCCGGCCTCCTGGTGGGTGGTGCCAGTCTGGTGTCTTGCCAGCAGGGACTTGAAGGAGAAATGTTTAATTGAAATTTTTACTGAGATCATTGTAGGCTCACATGCAGTTATAAGAGACAGTCCCAGGTTTCCGGGTTTGCTGAGTTTCTCCCAGTGGTAACATTTTGCAAAACTATAATATTACCACCAAGAAACTGATGTTGACACAATTCACAGATCTTACTCAGATTTTCCCAATTTTATTTGTACTTGTGTGTGTCTATGAATTTCCATATGGTTTTTGGAGCGATTTTAAAGAAGAAAAGCAAATGACCCCGGGAGCGTTTATGGGAATCAGGCCATTAGTCATAGAGGCCCCCAGAGGTGAGCTTATAATCAGTAATCTTTCTCTTGACTTCTGCCGGTGTTAACCTGAGCCTCTGGTGGTGGCTCTGCGGTGGTAACGACTCATGGGAAACAGTGGGTGCGTGTAAATAGATACACACGTGTGGGTGTGTAGAGGTCGCTCCCCTGTCTGTAGGAGTGGAGCACGCTCTTGCCAGGGCTCACTGGCCTCCTCATTAATGCCAGTGAGTAAGTGGGGAGCTAGAAACATGAAAATCTCAACTAACCCAACCCCAAGCTGCATTTTCACTGACTTCCAAGCCTATGCCTCATCCTCCAAGGGTTACAGTATTCATCTGCAGGGAGATGACCAACAGGTAAGTCCAGATTCACCATTTACAGTTGTGCAATGTGTACAACTCCAGGGAGCACCATTTACATGTATTCATTATAGGTTTTATAGTTGCTATGACAAATATCAAATCAATGGCAGAACAGCATCTTAAGAAAGTGGAGTCTTTTTCTAATTTGCACAAAGTCTCCGTATCAGCTAAAAGTGAGGCTGTTAAGTCCCAAGAAGGAATAAGGAAAGAAGGTGAGAAGGAACGGCAAGGGGATCATGTGAAAACATGAATCCTGGAGCATCAGAGAGTGGACTGGGCATTCCTCTTTATGGTAGAATTCACTGCAGTCTCTGTCCTGCTTGGAGGAGCCTTGCTTTTGTAGCCGTGGCTGTTCCTGCCCATATAACCCCTGTGCAGGAGGAAGACAGCAGCCAGGCTTGGTGTTGAGTCTTCCTTTATACCCGGAGCCACCAATCAGGAGCAGGCCCAACAGAGCCAGATGAAAGCCTTAAATGAAGATTCACAAACCAAGATGGCAGAGGCAACCCACCTCCTGGGCTTCCTCATGGGTTCTGTTGGAGGGGCCAAGGGAAGGGCAAGGAAAAGACAGAAAGGGAAGGCCAAAGAGAGAAATGGCCTAGACTGGCACCAGGAGGGTTGTACTTAGTGGAGGACGCTGAAAGTAGAGATGTCCGTGCAAAAGGATGGGCCACCAAGGCTTGGGGCCCATGGACCAGCCACAGTAGAAAGACCGTCGTAGGATGTGGTGTCCCGGGAACTTGGCCACCCTCCCCTCCTGTCCTGAGACACAGGCAGAGGAACCTCTTTTACTTTGCTTTCCTCTCCCTAATTATTTGTCCTCCTGTAAAATGATTTAATTCATTGGCATTCTCTCCCCAGCAAGGTCATCTTCCCAGCACCTGGACGAGGTGGGCCAGCAGAAGGGTGCAGTCCTAATGTGGGAGGCTCACCGCCACTGTGCCCAACTGGGCCACCCTGAACTTAATTTGCATTCTCTGCTCTGGAAACTGCTTACGAGGCTTCCCACCAGAGCGCATTATTGAGGAAAAACACAGCAATAAAAAGGCTTAGGAGATTAACAAGATGAAAACAGCAAAAAACCATCAGTTCAGAGAGGTTTTCTGTAAAAGTAGAAGAATGAGCTAAAAAATGAAGCATTTTCGATGAAAACCTCCCTTTAATAAAGAGCATTTGGCATTCTTGCTACTAATGATGATAATGTTAGCACTTAGCAGTTTGATAAGGGCTTCCAACATGCCAATTATCTGAGATATATCAAGCCCTGGGGGAGAAGGTCAGTTCTCCTTGCTGACTCTCAAAGGCCCGGGAGTTCCTCACCCACCAGCCATGGTTGGGTGGGAGGGAGCTTGGGCTGCCCGCAGTGGGCTGAGCTTGGTCTGAATTCTCAGGGTCTGGGAGGCTTCCCTTTTTGAAAAAATTGAGATATAATTTGCATACCACAAATTTCACGCTTTTAAAGCGTACAATTCAGAGGTTTTCATATATTCACAGAGTTGTGCAGCCATCCCCACTATCTAATTCCAGAACATTTTCATCTGGTACCCATCAATCAGTCACTCTCCACTCAACAGTTCCCTCCGGCCCCTGACAACCACTAAACTATACCATCTGTCTCTATAGATTTGCCTATTTTGGACATTTCATAAATTCCTATGTGGAATTGTACGCCGTGTGGCCTTTTGTGTCTGGCATCTTTCATTTAGTGTAATGTTTTCAAGGTTCATCCATGTTGTAGCATGGATCAGTACTTCATTCCTTTTTAAGCTGCATGATATTCCACTGTCTGCATTTCGTTCATCCATTTCCATCTGTTGATGGACCCTTGGGTTGTTTCCCATTACTCATCAGGGGCTATCAGTGTGCCGACCCAGTCTCCTTTGTTAGCTGGAGAAGAGGACCTGGTGGCACCTCCCCACAGAGGTGCCAGGGATGGACCAATGATGCTGTGAAGCTTCTAGGATATGAGTGGCCAAGGGAGAGAGCAGTGTTTGCAGATGGGGTTCCTGGAACCCATTAGGAGCTGTGCCTTCCCACCATCCTTTCAGTCAGCAGCCCTGGGAGGCCTTGAGCTAGCTCCCTTCTGGTACTGAGTGGAGCCTGCCTTTGGGCTGTGGAGAACCCTGCCCAGCTGAGGTCAGGTAGGTACAGTCCTTGCTTTCCAATCTGCTCCAAGCAGAGCATTTACTTGTCTCATATTTGGTGTTAGGATAAGACTGTGTTTGCAGGGACTAAAAATCCAAAAGTCCCTGGTAGGGAGGACCAAGCTCTCCGGAGGAGCAACTGTCAGCAGCCTTTCTCGCCCCCATGGCCAGAGAGCGCACATTTTGGCTCTAGGTGTTCCGACCGCCCATCTCCAGGGTGGGTGAGCACATCCCGCCTGGGGAGGACTGGTGGGAAGGGTCACAGGAGGCCTCTCTGACTCAGAGCCTCCCGGAGGTTGGCAGGAAGGGGTGGCCATCTCTCCTCTGCCTGCCAAACATCCCCAGGGCTGGTGCGGAGTCCGGGCTGGAGAAAAGCACTTGGTTAGTACCCGGAGGGCACTGCAGGCCTCCTGGGGCTCTGGTGATGATGTAGGGCTTCAGACCAAACTGACAGTGGGACCACCCAGCTGCTTCTGGCGCTCATTGTGGGGCTGCCGCCCATAGGCACATCAAACTAGACCATCCCTGTCACACTGGGAGGGACATCTCAGACTGCTTGGGGCTCCAGGCATCGTGGAAGCCATTTGGAACAGGGAGATACAAAAACAAGCAGGGATTTTTGTTTCAAAAATTCTATTTTTAGAACAAGCTGGGATATGCTTGGACCAGACTGGGAGCTCTAGTGCCGAGAAGGAAAGGATCCAATTCTGTGGGGGGGATGTTGCCACTAAAAGCCATGTCTTGTGTTTCTGACTCCTCCAGCTCCCAGCATTTGGCTGGCACAGCTGCTGCAGTAGGACCTCAGTGTGCACTGGGTGCGTGGCTGTGAGGAAAAAGGGACAGCCTTGGTCTCCAGGTCCCTGACTCACCTCCCAGAAAAGGAGGAGCAGGGCGTCGCGGGCTACTCGGTGTGGTACGGCTTGATGGGGATCCCCCAGCAGCCTGAAGCCATTCTCTCGCTCTGTCCCCTGCCCCCCTCTCATTGTGCCTTTCCCATTCCTCCTGAGCTACTGCAGATGGCTGCTAGTTCTCCCAGGCATGCGGTCAAATGCAGGAGGACCCACTCACCTCCCAGGGCGTGCTCGGTCATACTGAGGCACAAGGACTCCAGCCTGTTGTTGATGTCCGGTTCAGTCACAGGAAGCTGGAATTCTGCAAGGGACAAAGGGTTATGTTGGTGACAGAGACTCTGAGAACAAGGAGAAGGTGTGCACGGTGCTGTGGGGCTCCACCCGCTCCACCCCAGGAGGACCCACAGGACTGTGAGGATCCTCACGGAGGTAAGTTACACTCTGGTTTCAACCAACCTATGAGTCTGTTAGACGCACAGAGTCCATTGTGAACATTGGCGGCTGGAAGAAAACTCGTAACTAAAAATAGCTGGTCATAGAGTCTGTCAGCCTCTGCTCAGAACCCTCCAGCGGCTTCCCATCTGAATAGCAGCCAACCCCCTGCCATGGCCTGCAAGGCGCACGTGATCTGGCCCTTATTAACCCTTGCCTGTGTACAGCTCTCGCCACCCCTCGTTCCATCCCAGGCCCTCTTCTACTCCAGGGTTTTTGCACTGCTGTTCCCTCTGCCCAGAATGGTGGTCCTTGGATGTTTCCATGACTTTCTCTCTCCCTGCCTTCACGTCTCTGGCTCTACTGTCTCTTTAGAAAGGACATTAGAGATGAGCAGAAATTTCCCAGCCCTATCCCTTTCCTCTGCTTTATATTTCTCCACAGCTGTCACCAACATCTGGCACATTTCTTTATTTGCTGCCTGCCCCCAGTTCCATGTTCACTTCATTGGAGCAGGACTTGGCTCTGCTGCTCCCTGGGCCTGGAAGCGGGCTTGGCGCTTTCTGCTTTGTTACAAGGAAACGGAAACCACAGTATTGGTGAGCACCTCTTCTGAGCCCACGACTGTGCCAAGTGCCCAGTTCTTGAGCGGGACTCACAGTGACTGGCCAGGTTGGCTGGCTAACACAAGAACCCATGGGGGTCTGACTCCAGAGCTGGTACTCTCCTGCATGCTGTAGCGACTATAAGCGCCAGTCAGTGCTCGCGGCCTCCAGCCACTTGGAAGGTCTGAGATGTCTGCTGGGCGGGTTCTCACTGCCTGGGACCATGCTGTGTGCGTTCTAACCACAAAGCCCCCTCTACCATCTGGACCCTCCCTATCTCTCCAGGCTCCAGTCCCTCCTCCCCCCGAGTGGGAAGCAGCCCGAAGGAGCCTCCTCCTCTCTTCTCCTGGGGCCCTCACTGTCAGTACCTCCCCCATCCCTCATCCTGGGAAGCTCTTGAGGGTCTTTGACTGGCTTGGAAGCGCCTTGCAGACAGCAACAGTGCTTTTATCTCTTTCTGAATCTCCCATAATACCCAGCCATGGTCTGCTGGCACACTTCACACATGTCTATTGAGTGAGGAAAAAGTGGAAGCTCTGACAGCTTAGAATTGTGAAATCCTACGATGGGGGTTGGGGGGCAGACAAAAATCAGCAGTGGGATATGTTCTGAGGGCCTGGGAATCTCAACATTGCCACTGTCTTCATATGCGACTCTGGGAAACTTCTCTTCTTTGTTGGGCCTTAGCTCTTCAGTCTGTAAGTGGGGAAAGGATCCTGTGGCCCAAGCTTCAGGCCATTTCCTTGCTCCTTTAAATCTCCACCAGGGGGCACTTGGGGCTGGTGGGCGGGATGACAAATGAGGTTAGGGGTTGGTGGTTTAGTGGGATAGGAAGTTGAAACCAATGGCTAAACCAAAGTATTTGTTTTCCTTGATGAGCTATACATTTAGGTTTTCTCTGCAATCTGTGTTCCCCATTATCGGCTAATTCAGAGGCAGACGTCATTTCTGTTGTTTAAAATTCTGAGTAGATGGGCAAAATGGATCAATACGAAAAGCACTGGGGAGCAGATAGGGTTCTTTCTGACACAAATTCCAGCGTCAATGGGTTTGAAAAGCAACTGGTGCCAATTCATGAACAGAGGACGATTGGGCTTTCCGGCGGCCAAGAGCCAGGGAGAATGGAAGGGTCTCTCCCACCCCCACCCATTGTTGCTCTCAGAGTAGGGTCGGGGCAATTAGACAATCCAGAGGAAAGAGTATTTTAGTATTTTCATCCATTCATGTGAAAATCATATGCATGCAAAATTAGCAGCCTTCAGGGTGTGAAATCTATAAAATAGAAACACAGTTTTATATATAGCCAGTTAGCAAATATGAAAAAAAAAAAAAAACCCTCAGCAATTATAACCATCCATATGCTCATTGTAAAATTTAGTTTACTCTCTAGCACTCCCCTTTAAACAAACACTGTGGAAAGATTTGGATAAATAAAGATGCTCGACATTTGGAGAGAAGTGTTTCAGCTGCAGGGTTTCTTGCCAACACGCAGCAAAATGCCATTTTCCAAGCCTAGGACTGCGTGTTCAAAAAAGGGGGCTGAGAAATGCGGGGCTCTCCGCTCTAGAATCTCCAAACCTTAGTGGCTGCTCTTTTAGGTTGAAAGTTGGCATGGTTGCTTTTTCTCCCTCAGCTCTTCCCTCTGGTGTGCTAGGGTGTCACGACCCCCACCACTCGCAGAGTGGCTCCGAAAAATTCTAAGTCTTGGGAGAAGCCCATATGTTCACACTCCAGAGTTTCCTAATAGTGTGACTTTTTAATTGTGTATTTGATAAAAACAGATCCGTGGCATCTCCCCACACATACAAGACAGAGGGAGACCAGCTGGGTGGATAACAGCTTCCATCTCAGGCTAGAAGCCCTCAGCCACGTGTGGCTTGGGTGGGCAGAACTCTCAAACCCCAGAGAAGCAGCTCTGGGCAGCTCCCGCCACCCAGGCGCACACGACCCACCAGGCCAGTTCTTGCCAGTTCTTACCGCAAGGGCTCATTGCATTTAGCCTGGGCCCCCAGCTGTAACGGGCCAGGTAGACATAGTTTTATGTTGTCAGTAAGGCAAAAAGGAAAGACTGAGCCTTCTCTGCCATTGCCTGAAGCAGGCCTGTTTCCTTAACCCAGATGACATCTCTGAGAACCAGGAATTTTTCCCCTGACCATCAGACCGTTCCAGTATTTAGTGAGGGTCCTCAGTCCTAGGATGCCCAGGGTCTAGGCTGACCTGAATCTTTTTAACTGTGCCTTTTCAGAAGTCCCACAAGTAGAGAGCCTCATGTTCAGGCACAGGGTCAAGAAGATTCTAGAAGAGGGCAGCTTCCCATTCCTAATGAAGTGTTTTTGTAGGGTCCACCTGGGGGGGGGGGGCATGTGGCTTTTTCTTGGCAGGAACCAGTCATCCCAGCTGAGTCTCACATGTGTGGCACCTATGGCACAATTCTGTAGCTCTCTCCCAGCCCCTGGGGCCGAGGTGAGGAGGCCAGCATCTTTAGTACTTTAGAATAAAAAATGGGGTATTCTAGGAAAAACCTCTAGAATTCTACTTTGCCAATAACAGCCGAAGCTACTTGTTGAATAACAAGGAAGGCTTCAAGTTAAGTGAGAAGTGGGGCTGCCGGGAGGAGAGAAATCAGGAAAGAGGCTGAGGAGGACAGGACAGAGGATGGAGAAGTGGGATCCAGACTGGGTAAGGGGTATAAGGAAGAAAGGGAGGCAGGGAAGATGGGAGCCAAGCAGGACGGGGGAGGGTAGTAACAGAAGGAAAAGAAATCAGTGTGGGCAGGGAAAGAGAGCCATACTGATAACTGCAGAGACGGTCATGGCGGTCATGGCGAGTGACAGAGGGACACGAGTAATCAGTCGTACCCCTGAGTCTGCTGTGGGAACACAGCTTTTCTCTGGTGGCCTTGTTCCTAAACCTGAAGACGTTTGTACTGTGGAATCCTCTGGGACCCACAATTTCATGAAAAGTGAGGAGAATATGATATAAGACAATATTGTACCACCTAGGTCTCTAGACCTACAAGTACCATCTAGACCTAGGTTGGTCTCTCTCAATTTGACTTTCAGAGACAGGGGAGTACAGGCCCAGCTGGGTTCTCAGCTGTGATACAGTTGATTCATTCACCAACCTCCCTACCTATTATCTGCCAGTCCTGAGCAGGATGGTTTGCCTTGGCCCACCAGAAGGCAGAGAGCAAATGTGCATTAGGTACTTTAAGAGGGTCCTTGTTCTGGTCTCTTCCTCTGCACAGCAGCCCCTTCCATTCCCCTAACGGACCCATTGTATGGATGGTACTCTCCCTCTCCCCACTCTTTTGAAAGGCAGTTCTCTGGAAGGAATCTGAAACTCACACTAAGGAGGCAATGAATGATAACAGCTTGGGACACTATGCTCCCAGGTATGCAGCCTTCTGATGGTAGAAGAAATACAGTCATGAGCTGGTGCACAGGGGAGGTTTGCTATGGTGAACAGATACATGGCCCTTTCCTGTCAGGCCCTCCAGGTGGTGAGGAGCCTCTGTGGCCTCTCAGTGTTACACCAGGGCTGTTTTGAGATCCTGTCTGACTGGATCCCACTGGTGGCTGAGCCTGGGTCAGCAGGAACTGATCTGCTTCCAAGATAAGGCAGTCCTTCTGCAAGCAATTTCCAAACTAATTTTCTAGTTGGGAAGACACCTGCCTTTGGGGGAACGTGACCACACCAGGCACCACACTTGTTTTGAGCTCAAGTCATTCCACTGGTGAGTGTATCAGACCCTCTCCGCCTTGCTCTGGGAGGACCAGCTTAGTGTTTCTTACTCATGCCAGAGGCCAGTGAGACGCAGCAATCACTTAGTGTCTCTCCTGGTTTGTCCTGGGAAATATCTAAAATCTGTTCCTGTGGGAATAATTTAAAAAACCACCCCTGACATGGCCTCCAAGGGTCCCACAAATCCTGTAGATCCAGGAAAGAAGAGATCGTCTTGCAAATTCAAGCCAGGTGACTGATCAATTGATATACAACTTGGGGGCTTTTTTCTAGCCCCTGGACTTTTTTTTTTTTTTAAATTTTTTATTTATTTGCGAGAGAGAGAATGAGAGACAGAGAGCATGAGAGGGAGGAGCGTCAGAGGGAGAAGCAGACTCCCTGCCGAGCAGGGAGCCCGATGCGGGACTCGATCCCGGGACTCCAGGATCATGACCTGAGCCGAAGGCAGTCGCCCAACCAACTGAGCCACCCAGGCACCCGCCCCTGGACTTTTTGATATTCTTTGGAGACATTTCAAATTTTCCATCATTTTAATGGAAGTATTTTAAGTTTACAGAATCAAACTTTCTTCAAATGAATTGTAGTCTTCAAGATTTACCCATCTGGTTTAAAGTGGATGCTCTGAAGACATCTAATGGTCCAGAAGAAGCCACTCTGCTGTATTGTAACACAGTTTTCTGAGGATCTAATTTAGGGTTGGTTACACATCTCTACCCTATTTTGTGTTCACTACCACTATTGCATGTGTAAAGATGAAAGCCACTCACTGCCTTCCTGATTTTGACTCCCTGATATGATACTTATAGTTTGGTCCTGCCCCCACTGCCGCCAGCCCCTAGACCCCTGCTGAGCTAACAAGGATGTGCTGCTCTGAGTGGCAAGGCCCATCCCCGAGAGACCCCGTCTGTCTAGGACAAAACTTCGTCTGGGCCTGGCTGTGGCAATTAGCCAGGCTTGCCCTGTGAACAAGGCTGCCTCTTCAGGAAGAAGGAAGAGTTCTGATCATAACTTGGGGTCTTGAAAACCAGTGTCTGATCTGCCAGGGGCAGGGATGACCTTGGAGACGAAGGAGCCTCCCATGGCAGTGACTTTCTGCAGCCTCTGTTCCCTTCAGCCAGGAACCCCTGCCTTGCCCTTCATGACCATGTCCAGGCATGGGCTGAGTATGCTGGGCAGGGCTTAGGAGTGGCTCCTGCCCAGTACCCACCAGTTTATTTGCTTATGTTAGAGGTTAATTGAACCCCCCCTTTCCAAAAAAAGACCCCCAAGGGTTCTGGAGTTCTAAGTCCAGTATACAAAGAACATCATTTAGAGACTTTTGGGTTAACTACCAGGAAAACTGAAAATCGTTATAAGTGGCTGTCTCTGGGAGATGAGACTGTGGGCTGGGAGGGGGAGGGGAAGGGGACAGTCACTTTTCCTTAAAAGCCCTTTTGTATTATTTGATTGTTTAACAGTGGGAACAAGAGGGAACACTCTGGGAAAAGGGTGGAAACGATCTTAGGGTCATAGTTGCCCTGAGCATGAGCAAGCAACAAAGGTGCAGATGGAGGATCTGTATCTACAGACTCAAAGAGTCCTCCTAGGGATGGCCCCGCTCTTCCTGGTGGGCCTGGTCTTCCCAATTAAGACAGGAGAATGTGGGGAAAGTATAGTGAGAACAGAGGACTGAGGACCTGGAAGAAGCCAAAGGAAGAGACAAGAGGTTAGAGAGGAGCAAGGAGGCCACAAGTGTATAGGGATTGAAGGAGGAGGAGAGTGGTCAGCTATGCTAGGGCTCCCGTGAGGCTGCAGGGTGGCTGGGCTGCAGTCCCAGGGCTGAGGTCAGGGATGAAGGATACGTTCAAGGTGAAAGGTCTACTCGTGTCCAGGATGTCTTCAAATCTCATCTAGGTTAGCTTTTACTGAGAGTGGATTATACATAATTCTGCATGAAAACAGAGGCTGGGACTACATGACCCAGGAAGAACACCTTCACAACCCCCAAATTTTATCAATTATTTCTTCCCAGGAAGCTACAAGTATCAAAACAGAGAAAAGGAGCTTTCAAACAAACGTGCACAAATAGGAACAGTTCGAGAAGTCTAGAAGCAAGTTTAAACAAATATCTGGACCATCTCTTCCTTTCCTGACACACCTTACCTTGTGGTGACTCCTCACCTCCCCATTCCTCCTTGGTGTCTCCCCATCTTCATCCTGCCTTTCTCTCACTCCTCCAGGCACACTCCTACTCAAAATCTTCCATACATTCCCCACTGAGAGTGGCTGGGGTCTGAGTTCCTCGGCCTTGGGTTCAGAGCCCCCATCATCAGCCTCGATCTTTCCAGCTCCCATGGTCTACTCTATGCTACTTCAGCCTGACCCTTTGGCTCAGCCATGGCTTCTGGAACTCACTGAGGTATGTGGTATGATTGCGGTCTTGCTCCCTTGTCTCCTTCTGCCTGAAGCTCCACCCTCCTCTTTCCACTCCTTCACTCTCTGTCCGCTGAAGCTCTGCTCCAATTCCAAGAAGGTTTCTTGCCCACCGAGGGCACAGTGACATTTCCTCTCCTTAAACTCCTGTAAGACTTGTACAGAACATGTCTCTTGCCTAGGGTGGGTATTTTCCTACAGGTACAACACCTGTAACCTGTCTGGTTTTCCCACTTAGAAGGTCATCAAGCTAGATGTAGTCATTGTTTGCATGGCTCTATATTACTCATGGACTCTTACGAGGTCCCTGTCTGCATAGACAAAGTGTGCAAGCGATTGTTGTCTGTGTATCATTTGGGTGACTCTGTTTTAGGAGGCACAGTGAGAGGCGCAGCTGACTTGAAGTGCACCACGTTGCTGTTTAACCAAGTAAGGGGAAGATGGCCACTCCAAAAAGTCATGTTTGCAAGGTGCTCCCAAACCAGGGGTAAGTCTCTTAGCGTCAACACCGTCAAAGTTTTCTTTTTCTCTGTTTCACTTTCTGCACATCCCCCACATACACCCAAAGTACACACAGACACACACACGCACACTGCACTTGGAACCCCTCCCAACTCCCCCAAATACCCTCCAGTGATCTCTCTGGTTTAATCAATCTAGAAATATGACTAGTATCAAAAATATCCCCGTCAGATTGCAACTGACTCTGGGGCTCCATGTGCTGGCTCCCAGCCAATGAGCCGCTATTCATGCTGGCAAGGCAGTTTAAAAAAGGAAAGGCTTCTATAAGCTCAAAAGAATGCGTGGTGACAGTCGAGGCTAAGCACTTTCCGGCTGGGTTCACAGGGGCATCTATTTTGGCGTCCTGGCCTCCCCTCTGTGTCCGGGGGCGGAGAGAGGGAGAGATCAAGTGCAGGGCCCTACCTGGCTGCTGGAACATCAGCATATTCTGTGGAGAAGTGTGCACGGGCAGCGAGCGGGTCCTTTGGACTGAGCTGTGGGTGCGGCTTGGCATGCTGTTGCTGCCCCCAGGGTTGGCAAACCAGAGGTTCTAGTGAGAAATGCAAAGGGGGGGACCATCAGTGCAGACACCCTGGGGCCAGGGGAGGGGGTGCGGAGCAGGGCCGCCAGCCAGAATTCAAGAGGCAGATAGCCCTGAGAAACTCTTTGCTAACTTCTGGAAAAGGGCTGCAGGCTTGTGCTACCCATATGCATGTTTATAGAGAGGGGGTTTAGATTCCGTTCATTTTACCACCCCCCCTCCAAGCCCCAGGCCTCTCTAAGCCCCAGCTTCATCTGGACAGCTCTCTCCCTCACCATCTCCCAAACTCTTTTTATCCCTTTTGTTGCCTTTGCTTTTCCTACCACTTTTTTTTTTTTTTCAGAGATGGAAAGAGTTCTATAAATGTTTGCAACGAAGAGCACAAACTATTTCGGGGCTCATTTGATTTTCTTTTTGAGATTCTTACAACTTACTACAAAGCGAGGGGGAGAAAAAAAGCATCTTTCAGCTGGCAGTGAGCTGCACACTTAGCTTGCGTTTATTATGCGGGTGTCCTGGTGGTGACTTCCTCTTGAACTGATGTGGGGCTTCCCACAACGGTCAGAAAGTGGGGCTTTCTCATACACCCTGTGGTGTATGCTCTGGAGAGTAAATCCTGCCCATTTTGCCTGGAGCTGTTTTCCTGTTTTTAAACCAATCCATCACCCCTTAGTTTCTCATGACAATCCAGACCCACTTGTGCCCCTCTAATCCCAGCCCCAACCTGCAGAACCCCACAAAGCTGGGCACACAGATGGAAGGCACTGGGCAGGGTAGGGAAATGGGACTGGTGGGTGAGGAGCCTTGGGACAGAGGTCAGCTCTAAATCACACAGTAAAGACCTCTGGGCAGCCTGGCCTTGAACAGGAGGAGAATGTTCCAGCTCTCTCTCTGATCGCCTCTCTCAGGCTCCTCTTTGGATTCTCCACCATAGCTGCGGACTGTGACAAAGGAGCTTTTTGGCGTGAATAAAAAGGCTAAGAAAGCTCCTTGGATGCTAAAGCTCCTCTGGAACCCAGATCTGGGAGGTGGTGAGGTCTGCAGGGGCAGGTCAAGGAGCAAGGCAAATAAAAGGTCTTGCATTTCCTCCTACAGGCTCCCAGGTGCAGGGCCCCCAAGGTTAAAGGTCAAAGTGGCCAGAGGGCATCCTAAGTAAATCCCCACGAAGCCAGGTGCAGCCATGGCATTGTGCTGTCTCCTAGAGAAAGAGTGCAAACAACTGGTTACCTCTGAGCACAGGGACACCTGTATCTTCGTGCAGCCCTCCTTGGCCTTCTGGCTCACCTTGGGGTCATGCAGGGATAGGTCCCGAAGCCTCTGGCCCTGAGCTTGGCGGCCCACCCTCCCCCGCAGGCACAGAACACACCTGTCTTCCTTGTTTCATGATGGTGGGGTTGGCTGTGGTGTTGCGCTGGGTGGAGCTGACAAATCCGCTGGTGCCCAAGAGCCCCAGGCGGGCGGAAGGGACGTTCCGGGAGGGGATCTGGTACTGGCGTGGGTTCCGTCGGCCCATACCGCCGCCCACAGAGCCGGCTGTCGGGAGGGAGTTGGACTGCCCAAAGCCACGGCTGTGAGAGGGGACAGAGAAGCGAGAGACTGTCAGTCACCCTCAGCTCTTCCCACACCCCAGGCCGCCAGCGGGCTGCCTGCCTGGAGTCTGCTTACGTTTTGCCGGTTACGGGGTCTCTCTAGGGGCACCGGGTAGTTGTGTGTCAGGAAAGGGCTAGGATTAAAATGACAGCTAAGAGACATCTGAGAGGCACTATCACATGCACCACGCCGGGACTTTGACACTGGTTCTTCAGTCCTCACGACAACCCCATGAAGTAGGCGCTCTACCCCCTTTTACAGCTGGAGGACGAACACAGAGAGCTTCACAATGTTGCAAAGGTCACACGGGCAGCCGGCGACGGTGCTGAACTACGAGCCTAGGAGGCTGACCGGGGTGCCCCCAGCGGTCTCCCATGTGAGCACTCACGTGCCCGTCGCGAAGGCACACAGCACAAGGGCAGCAGAGCCAGGCCCAGTGCGCCTTCTGTCACACCACGGTCTGTTTCTGATGTCTGCCCACGTGGCGAGAGTAGCCTGTGGGCCCCGCTAGGATGGAGGCTCCAGGAGAGAAGAGATGGCGTCTTTACGTAACCAGCGGTCCTGCACGTCCCATGCCTGCGGCAGCTCCCGGCACAGTGAATGCAGGCTGAATGAACGAACGAACGAACGGGCCTCTGCCACCAGGATGCTTCTCCCTGTGGAAGCGCTGACCCCGTGTCTGGGGCTCTGACTCCAGCTTGAGAGTAGGGAAGGAGAACGGAGATGATGATGTTTGCAAGGGCTCTGGACCTAGGACACCGGCAGCTCCCCACTCCACAGGCCGTCCCTGCTGCAGAGAGACGGGGAGGTCGCGTGCTTCCCCACATGGCCCCAGGGAGGCCGCCAGGGACCCTTGGCATCGCATTGGGACACTGTGCTCCCACTTCTCCAGTGACCTCAGCGCTCAAGAACTCCTCCTCCTCCAACATGCTTCAGGTTCCGGGACGGTACACAGCAGCTAGTAGGGTTTCAGGAACCAGCACATTCCTTCCAAGAAGAGTCAGCTTTAGTCATTCACTGATGTTTAACTTGAAATGCTTTACCTCCAACGGCCACAAGATGGAACAGACTTGCTTTCCCCGCCACACAGGGGAGGTCCGTACCAAGCCCGAGCGGGGACTCCAGCAGACCGGGCTGACGTTGTTTAACCAGTTGAAGATGATGGGGGTTGGGGGAGGGTGTACTGCAAAATAGTCACTTCCTGAGAAAGAGAATTGTGTGTGTGTGGCGGGGGTCTAAGCCATTAGGTGATCTCAGAAAATGCTTCTCTTCTCCCCAGAATGCCTACATTTCCTAGGGGGAAAGGGGGTGGGGAAGAGAATTCCACAGGTGAGGCGGCTGCAACGGATTTCTGGGCCTGTGTCTTTCCACTTCTAGGTTTTTTTGGCCAAGGAAAGGGTTCCTGATTCCTGTCAGGGACTCATCGACATGTGGTGAGAAGGACACTAATGGGCTCTAGGTCTGTAGCTCATCCTTTCTCCCCCACCTTCTTCTTTCTATGAACATTAAATTTTTTTGGTTTGAAAGAAGAAATTTGGGCCAGGAGGGGGTAAAAAGTAATTTCATATGATCTAGGAGACCTCTTTTGGAGGAAGGACAGTCTGAGATCCATGACAGGTGGAAACAAGGATCAAGTGGTTGGTGTTTTTTTTAAGCTATGAAAACTTGTCCTTTGGTTTTTGAAGTTGGAATATTGGCCACCTGGCAGATGATTCAGTATTCTAAGACTTATTTAGTGCAGATCGCTTTTTTGCTAATTTTCCTTTTTGGTTGGATTTTTAAAAAGTTGTTTCATATGCAAAATACAGTAGTCAATGAGTGATGCTAAAATGATTTGTGCTTCCAGGAAGGCAAGATTATATTCTTGAGCTGATATCATGTGGGCAGAGGATTCTGCTATGGGACACTTAGTCACTAAAGAAACAGAACTCTAGGGACTCCTACAGTTAGGACGCATGAACTGGGCTGTGTGTGGCAGGTAGAGCCCAGAACATTTTGGGGTCAGGATAGATGGGTAGAATTTGGCTAGGCCATCTTTCTAATGACTGCGGGACCCTACCGTGACATCCTTAGTTGGTTATTACAAAGCCGGAGTTGTTGAGGGTTACTTAAGACCACTAGGCTTAATGACATAATCATTCTTTCTGGAGAGAGAACAAAGTGACACTAGTAAGTTTTCATTTCTCATTCTTTTGCTCTGCCCATCTGTATCTTTCTCTGATTTCCTAAATCTAGCCAACTGATTTCATTACCTTGAAGTGCGCGAAGAGGCTGATTAATAAGAACCAATTAATTTGGTATTTGTGATAATTCAAGCAGGGGCTGGGCTGCAGTTATGGGAGAAACAAGCCTTCAAAGCAAATTAATAGCATAAAAAGGTCCCAGAGGTAATACTTAGGAGAACAAATGATTTTTCTAGAGTTTAGCAACTTCCAGTTGAACATCCACAACTGAAGATTGAATTCATTCTTATCTAATCAATAAAAACAGGTCCATCAAGATTCCAATATGGCAAGCCTTGGGTAGCCCAATACACACGTTAGTTAATAACACTCTAGAGAGGTCAAGTTTAATGGGGACTCTGATATGGACCAAGGACAAAGCAGAGCCGACAGAGGCAGGGGATGACACTTCTGGGAGAAGCAAAGAGCTTAAAAGTTCTTTCTCTTTATCCTCTAAATTCCTTCCTCCTCTTCGAATGTGCTTCCTGAGGTCCTGGTGTTGCAAGAGGGGTCTGGAACCTCGTCCTCTCACTTGAGAGATGTATGGCTGCCCTTACAAGAAGAGAGAGTGAGCCTGGGAAGGGGACAGTCCCTAGGGCAGGAGGCCTATGAACCTGCCTTGCCTTTCACCTGGGCCCCCGGGATCCTCAGGGTGCACAGATGGTCCAGCCCATCTCCCCAGGGAAGGCAACCCCAGAGAGCGTGGAGCCAGGGAGCTGTCGTACAGAGTGCCGCTCTGCCTGATTGTGTTTTCTGTGCATCTGAGCTGCCTGGCATGTGTAGTGCATTAAGATCACTGACTCTGCAGCTGGTGCTGGCCCGCCTGGTCCAAATCCTGGATACCCACTGCCTACCAACTCCTCTGTAAATTGGAGTTAATAATAGCAACTCTACCTCATATGGTTGTTGCAAGGATTAAATGTATTAATATTCCTAAAATACTTGGATACCACTTGGCACACAGGAAGTGCTAAATGTTTGTTTAATAAATAACAGTATTATATATGCTGGAAGGTGATAACACTTCAAATTTTCCATTAATCTTTAATGAAAACTTTTCATAAATCCCAACTATCCTTATCTCCCTCAAATGATATAAAACAGTGGTGTTTTAAGGCACACTCCTGCAAATAAATGCTAAAATTGTTAACAACACAGAGCTTCTATATGTGCATTGAGAAGTGAATTCAGAACTTCCCAGGTGCAGGTGAAAAAATTATTTATCTGCTCATGTTTAAAAATGTAAAACGGAAAGTTGATTTTTCATGGTGTTTGTACCATCATTCTTTTGTCACCCCCCAACTGCCTGTCACTGCTGAAGGCTTCACCCCACAGCCCCCCTAAATTCCTCCCCTGGATTGTCGCTGTAATTCACCTTTAATATGCAATTGGATTCCTCCATTTAAAACCAGATTAAAGTAATGGGTTCTAAAGTACAACGAGGCTTATTTTTAACCGCATCCAAGAAGCTGAAGTACTATGAAAACTCAAGAATGGTGCTGCTCCACTCTGAGATTGCAGCTCAGACCAAAATAGACCAGCACTGGGCTCTTCACCCTGCCACCGACTATAATTAGCTAGTCTGCAGCGAGAAGGGAGAAAGAAATGACACTACCTCGTAAGGTGCTGCTAGAACAACCCATTTTTGTCCCTTCAGGGCCCCCTTTTGTGGACAAACCACGAAGTGTTTTGCGGGCATTCTTTCAATCATACCCATCTCCCCTTGATGCCCATCTGGACTAATGCCATCATTTTGATCATGTAAAATGCGTTACAAAAGATCATGTGCAGTTCTTTTTCTGGGAACGTTTTCTCTCTATAGCGTTTTCCTGACTCCATCTGTTTAAGGAGTGTGATCTGGAACTCCCCACAGGGCATCCTTGTGGACAAGGAATGGTGCCCCGCCACAGTCCTGCCCAGGAACCCAGGCAGGCCGCGGTGCACCAGGGAACCACCGTGCATTAAGAAGAATGAAATCCCAACATACTTTCTTTGCTGTCGATATCCTGATATGTCTAGAAGGGTTTTCCGAGGGAAAGACCGAAAGAGCTTCTGCACCTGCTGTTTCCATGACAACAATCTTTTTTTCTGAGTCTCTGTAAATGCCTGCAAAAACAAACAGGACTTTTTAATGGGTGGCGCAGCCTGGCATTAGAGGGAGGAACATGCAGTTAAT
This sequence comes from Mirounga leonina, assembly GCF_011800145.1. Taxonomy (NCBI): domain Eukaryota; kingdom Metazoa; phylum Chordata; class Mammalia; order Carnivora; family Phocidae; genus Mirounga; species Mirounga leonina. Next base: position 43,703,299 of record NW_023270825.1, read on the forward strand.
GGGGGGGGGGGGGCGGACATCAGAGTCTCTGCAGCTGCCTTTTCTTCACCTGCTTCCCACCTGGTCCAAACAGCAGTCAGTTTCACTTGGGAGCCACCTGTACCGACAATTGAAGTTCTTTGACATTGGAGGTGCCTGGGAAAGTACGTGCATTAAGCTTTTGACAACGCTGGTTTTTGGTTGCATTTCTGGCAGATCCGTACTCACCTTCCCCTTCTTCCTGACTCTACTCTGGACTCTCTAGATTAACCAGGAATGAATTGCAAAAATGGATCGTTGAATATTCTGGCTTTTGCAGGCCCCCCTGCATTTTCGTAATCAATGGAAATGCTAAACCACTCCAAAAATCAATCTGCTTGATGGCACGTGGTCACCCTGGAGTGGTCTGCAGGCTTTCAAAAAATGGAGTATAGTCTCTGCTATACTACACTACACTATACTATACTATAGGTCAGGATTGGTACCCTGGGTTTTCTGTAGGGCATGGGGCTTTGCTGAGAAATCTCCAGTTAAGGGGCCCCGTTCCCTACAAAAACCCCAGTGCACCAATCCGGACCTAAACTTTGCCTAAAGTTTAGGAAAACAAGTAGATCTGATACCTTTTCAAATCTTTTTCAGTAAAATTGGCATTGAGGGGTGTTTTGCCTGCTTCGTAACACACTGTAATCTACATCACGTGTTCTTTCGTGTACACGGAAGCCCGGGGAAGGACTTTACAGGGGTTATGAGTCCCCAAGGCAGAGATGCTCAAATCTGTGATACAGAATCCCTCAAGAAGACTATTAAATGCAGATTCCCAGGTCCCTTTTAATACATCTGGACAGGAGTCTAGAGGATGTTTGCAGCAAGTGCCCTATAATTCCGTTGCAAATGGAACATGGACATGTGGCGTTCTAGATGGTTTGAGGACCCTCCATGCAATATAGGAATGCCCTATCAGGTGCCTAAAACCAAGGTCCACAAGCTGTGGGAGGGCCCGCAGATTTGACTGATCAGCAGTAACAGTGATGGAGATAACATACCCATATAGTTTTGTCAATAAGACATGAAATCCTTTAAGTAGCAATAAACTATTACTTAGAGTAACAGACTATATGGCTCTTTCCCATAAAGGAAACAGATTCCTTAAACAGAGAAAACATGACAGTTTAATTTTCTCCCAATGACATTTAATCTTTAAGGACCTAAACACAGGAGAGCTATGTGAACAAAAGCAAAAAGATGTTAGTTATATTGTGAAAAAATTACTGACTTGCAAACCCCTTCCTCCTAGATGACCTTAGCCAGACGCCTTTAAGGATATTCATCAAGGAGGACTGCCCAACCAAGGGACTCCATGCCTCCTTAAAGAGGTACAGACAATGCACAAGGTACATGGTGGGGTGGTCTCATGGTTACAAGGTGAGGACATGGTTCTACTTTGTGGTCCCTTCTCATTTGTTGGCAATGCTTGGTGAGTGTCCAATTATACACGAATGCCTCTGAAAGACTGAAAGGCAAGCATTTCTGCTGGATGAATAAAGAAAGGGACAGATAGAGTCTGCTTTTGACTGGCTGCTTCTGCCAAAGTCTGAGTGAGAACACAGGATACAGGGGCACTGATCTAGATGACTTGGGGAGGAGAGTCTAGCCCAGTTGGTCGGAGGTTCTGGATGGATATGGGCAGGGCTTGAATCCCTTCACATCCTTATGCAAGTTCCTTTACCTGACACTCAGTTCCTTCTAAAAACCTTCTAAAGGGAGACTATTATCTTCCTCCAAGAGATGTCGTAAGGGTTAAATGAGATAACACATGAAATGCACGAGAATACTTAGGACATGCCTGGCTCTTAGTAACGGTTCAATAACTGCGGCTCATATCTCAACCCAGGTTTTTGTGGTCGCACAGACCAGCCCTTTGGTGGTAGTATATGAGTGTTTGTCACATTTGGCATTCCAACAATCACCTTTAGCCCCAACAAATGACTCAAAACTACAATACCAAGCTGGTCTGGAGCCAGCCTGAAGGACAGCTGGCCTGAGTTTCCAAGTGACAAAAGAGGAAATGGCTCACTTTATAGACATTCATTCAAAGTGCTTCCAAAGGACACCAGTTCATACATGACATCTCCCGTATGGCCAAGAACATCCAAGAAGATGGAAGTGTTTATACCCCACCACCACCCAGAGAAGTGAGCTCATTCACTCAATACTGGGCAGCAGGCCATTTCGTCCCAGGCTGCAGATAGGATTAAGCCCCTTAGCCATGCTGAGTGAGTGTGGTGGCCACTTCTCAGTCCTGGAGGCTGCGGCTGGGAGGCCTGGAGAGGCCCTAGGTCATGGCTGGCAATGAGGGATTTCCAAAAGCTAGTCTCTGTGTGTATCTGCAAAGTAGCCCTCCACTGTGGAAGCTCTGCTACCAGCTGGGATTGGCTGACCCCTCATGTCAGCCATTCCACTGGCAGCTCTGGGTTGGGCTGGTAGCAGCTTTCTCAGGGACTGGAGGGGAAGGAAGCTTCCATACTACAGACTGACACAGCCAGTCAGCCTATTCTGAGTCCTCTGTCCCTGTCAGGGCCAATCCAATGAGTCTGTCTGGAGGAAAATGGCTAGGATGCATCCTACAGCCTTCATGGCTGGATTAAAGGGCTCATAAAGGGGCAAGAGCTCATCTCCACAGAGCCTCCTTAAGATGGCGAGGAGGCAAGATGCCAGGGATTATAATCCAGGAGATGAAATCCAGAACTTTCCTGTCCCCCCTTCTGTTACTCTAGGGAGTTGGTCCCTTTGTCCCTGGGGAGGAAGGAAGGTGTCTAGGTTTGGTCAACCCCCTGCCATCCAGTCAGTTAAGGAATGGCATATTTGGGTTGTGAAAGGGAGTCCTGTTTCATGGAGCCCAGGTGAAATTCAGCCAGGATAGAGACTGCTGTGCCTAAATGGAGCCTCACAGAGAGGGTGTCTGCTGCCCACATAGAATAACCTGAGCCTGTGGAAAATTAGTCAGACACATTTCCTCTTTCTTGAACTAAAATAATAATAAAAGGTCTTGCACAACATTTTCCCTTCCAAGGCAGAGTGCAGGCCCCTTCTTCCTGACATGAATTTAGGCAAGCAGACATGGCATGAGCCCCTTTCTGCCCAGGACTCTTATCAGCCAGAGGCCCCTCTACTGCAATCGGACACAGAGCCCTCCAAACACTGTTCTCTCTGCCTGGAGCACTCCCACCCCCTTATGCAGTGAGTTCTTTACCACCAAGACTCCAATTTTAGTATATGTGCTGCCGAAGCGAGCACACCACCAAGACTCCAGCTTGCCTTTTGGGCCCGGCTTGGGAGGCAGTTCCTCTAGGGAAAAGCCATTTCCGGTTCTGGGTTTGGTGGCCTTGCTCCTCATCTGGGCTCCGTGGGCTGCCAGCACAGCCTTATCCTCACGTGTGTGATCACCTGGTTTCCTTTAGTCTTCCCCACCGCCCTCACACCATAAGCTACCTAGCCAGGGACAGGGCCTAGACGCTTAATAAAGATCCATGGAATGAACGAGTTCTAAAATTCTTTAATGTGTCCTTGCCTTCTCTTCTTCCTGGTGCTTTTCGCTGGCTGAAACACGTGCAGTGTCAGGATTGAAAACAGCGAAGGGTGAGTTGGGGGTTGGGGAGAGGGACACACGAGAATTTGCACTGCTGAGAGGGAACAGCAAAAAGGAGAGTTTAGGGGATTGTGGGGCAGTGACTGGGAAGGAAACCCAGAAGGAGACCATGCTTGTGAGCGGTGGGTAGTCAGACCATGGAAGGGTGGAGGGCCCAGTGAACTGGCCTTGGACAGATGTGCCTGTGTGGCAACTGGCGGGTGGGGACAGCGTGAGTGGGGTGGTGGGTGAGGGGGCCAGACCTCTGCGCTGGGTGTCTCCCTTCACTGGGGCCCACTGCCCTTCTGGCACTCTGGAGGCCAACCCAGCAAAGGTGAGCAGACTTGGGGGCCTTTACCATCTTAGTCTAGCTTTAAAATCCCACAAAATGACTTCTGCATTGTTAAGCTTCTTTAAAGCCTACACTGTGACTCTTGTCTCTGTGACTCTTCGGAAGGGGTGCTCCCAAGAAGCCACTGGGGTCTTGGGTCTGAGGCACAACCTTCTGTCCTCCCATGCACCTCAGGGCAGGTGGCTGCCCCAGCCAGCTGCACCCAGGACCTGCCCCGCTCCGTCAGGGAGACCGTGCTCACACGGAGTCTAATGGGGCACAGCTCCAGCCTGCCTCAGTCCTTCTTCAAAAGGATATGTGGCTCAACATAATTCCTATAAAAATCACAAATCAAACCACATGGAACACAAACACAAACACTTACTTCTTTTGCACACTCTCCAACCCTCCCTCAAGTTTCCCTGAGCCAAAAGGCAAAATGTTTACAGAAAATTTTATAAAGACTCGAAAACCTGCCACGGCAAGGTGGCAGGGCTGGACATTCACCAGCTCAGGCTTGGTCACTCAGATTCTCCTAGAGCCAGAAGTTTCTCTCAGGCATTGACCCTCACATTAGAGCTCAGTCTCGATGATTCTCTAGACACCAAAGTATTACAGGCTGTGCTTAGGTTTGATGCCATCATAGCTGAGTTCTGCCTGAGCTATTATTAATGCCTGTCTACTCTTCAAAAACAAGTTGTTGGAGACCCAAATGATCACATCATGTAAACTCTGAGAACCATTTCTAAGCAATGAGAAAAACAGTTTTGTGAAACCCATTACTACTCACCTCATGAATTAGACACTTGTCTATGAGCTGTAAATAGGAACTTATATTTTCCTCATCAGGTCTGGAGACCAAGAGCTGTGTGCACACTGTGAATTGAAAAAAAAAAAAAAGGAAGAAAGAAAAGATGAATTAGAAACATGTATACCCATTCTAACCTCTGAGATCTGCCCCTGATTTCCTTTCAGGACCAATATTTTGAGATACGTGTGCCTGTGCCTTTACGTAAGGTTCACAAAAAAGGCCAGGAGACTCCTCATTCCACTGAAGTCAAAGGCTTGGTCACCACGGGAGCCCTCGCCTCGAGAAGCCCCTTCAGTTAATTCCAGGCATACCATTCTATATTAAGCCTTCTGCAATCCAGCCCGAGACAGACACTCTAGGAGAAGAAGAATGCGGCCATGTCCTGAGCCCTATCTCTGAAATAGGCTCCTTTTGAGAAGGGAGTTCAAAGGCATCAAAGACCATCAATGTTATCAGAGGGCAGTCTCCATAATTTAATGAATGAACTGTGCACCTCGTTTGGAGGCATGAGGCTCTGGAACATCTTTTAGGACATGAGGTGTGTGGGCACGCACATGAGCAGGAAGCCTGCTACTCAGTCACTGGAGGGTTATTTTCTCAAAGTGATAACACACTTATACACACGTAGGTCCACCCACACACTTCAGTAACTGAAGTAATAAAGACAAAGCAGGATCAGTCTGAGGGCAGAGCACACACACCCACTGGCCTTCCCACGGCCACGCTAGCATGGCCCATGCTTCTCTCGTCCTGGAGGCTCTGATGCTCTGATCTTGATGGGGGTGTTTAGAAGGCCATGGTGGAGGTGGTTGGACAGAAGATGTCAATTAGAAGAGAAAATGCCTTGCACTCAAGTAGACCATGCTTGAAACCTGGGCATCACGATTCCTTTCTCCCCCTAATCCTGCATTAACCAGTCTGTTGCAGAATTCCATTTATACTCTCTCTTTGCACAGAGACTCCCAGTATAGCATTGTTTGTATTGACAAAAGCTCGAAAAACACCTCCATGTCAATTCACTGGGGCCCTGTCGAATTATGCTTTAAGCATACAGTGGAACGGCATGCAACCTTGAAAAAAGAAATTGGGTAGTGATATTGTATTGATAGAAATATTAAAAGTATACAATGTAGAAAAAACAAGCTGCAGAAAAACATGTAAACAACACCTGTTTGTGTGTAAAAAGGATACTCATGTGCTTGTATATGACTATTAGGAAGTTTCTGAAGGGACAGTCCAAACCTGTTTAGAGAGGTCACCTGTGGGGCGGAAGATGGTGGTGCTTGGCGGACAGGTTATTTTTTACTTCCATCATTTTGTTTAGTTTTGATTTTTTATGTTGAGCATGAATTGATTTTATAATTTGTTTGAAAGTAGCTAAAGTTTAAAAAGAAGCCATGCCAGAGGAGCTTGGGTCTCCTGAGGACTGAGCCCATCATGGATCACACTCAGACATGCACTCCCACAGGGTCATCCGTTGTAATCCCACACAGCTAAGAGCCCACTCAGGGGTGGGAGGTCAGGGGGTGGAGAGGGCTCAGAGGTGAGTGGGGGGAGACCAAGGACCCACCCTGGCCATCAAGCTACTGGCATCTCTGCTCAAAGGGATGTTACAAGTCATCTCCTCTGAGCCAGATTTCTATGGATGGAAGTCTTTTTTAGGACGTGTACACACAGGGCATTTCTCACTGCACCTGTAAGACTCAGGTGTCCATTTCTTTTGGTAAAAACTTGGTTCTTTAAAATGATTGGATGATAAAAAAAAAAATGTTTCTCCTTCCCAAAGGAAAAGTACGGGCATTCACTGCATTTTTTAACACAATCACACTTTCTTGTGAAACACCCCATTCGAGCACAAATTATTCTAGCATTGGACTTTTCAAGGATAATCACGTAATCACTGTGCCACTCATGGGGGAGACACAGGGCAGTCCAGGTGGAAAGAGTGCTCTCACCTAAAGGACCACATGAGAATTCTATCCTGCCCTCCAGACAGGCACTCGGCCCGGCCATGGTGCCTTCCAGGCGCTGTCTGCAGTAAGGGCCGACTTCCGCCCACAGGCCCGAAGCCCACCGAGCACTCACTCTACTAGGAGGGCCCAGCAAGCCCTGGTCTGAGGGAGTGGGAGAGAAAGGGGACAGGGTTAAGGAGGAGGCCTTTGGGGATTAGAGGGATCGGAGTTCAGGTGACTTCTGAGCCTCACTCTCCTCATCTGTAAATGGGCTAATGGCATCTACCCAGACAGGTTTATCCAGCACTCAGGGGAAGCTCCTCAGGAACCCGGAGCTCTGGTTAGTGGTGGTGAGCGAAGAAAAGGGGGGAGGTGTGAGAATCAGGCTCTACCTTTCCCCATGACACGTGTGAACTGCCCGGGGAGATCCCCCTCCGGCAGGGGGGCGACGGCCAGCTCCCCATCACAGCTACTCAGCTGGTGTGGCTGCAGCCCGCCGCTGGCCCCAGCCGAGGTGGTGGCTGTGGCCCCGGCGGCCGAGGCACTGTCTTTGCAGTCGGGGCTCTGGCCCTCAGGGCCCATCAGTGAGGGCGGGTGCGGAGCCTGGGGCTCCCGGCGGCGAGCCTCGGGGGTGGTGCTCGGGGAGCTGTAGGCCTTGATAGGAGTCAGGATCATCTGGTGCAGTTCCTGGAGTGGGATGCGCAGGTTGCCCCCCTCGATGATGTCCTGGATGGTCAGAGGGAGAAGACCTCTGTTAGCAGCAACAGGGGTGGCCTGCCTTGATGCCTCGATTCCCCTGCCCCAAGTCGTTCCTAGACAGGACGCACAGCTGCTGGCCCCTTCATCACAACATTCTTTGGAAAGGCAATCACTTTAATTTTATCATTCTATTATTAGCCCGGGCAGAAAACTTGGAAAATACAGATAGGCATAGTGGGGAAATTATACATCACCTGCAAATCCCACCACCTAGAGGTGATCACTAGAATGATTTTGTACATTTCCTTTCCTGGCTTCTTCAGTGAATTTCTATAAAAAGCGTTATACAGTTGGCAGGCACACACTTTAGAAGCTATATAACAAAGCTGGGTCTCGTGGTAACTTCCTGTCCTGTGTACGAGTTGTTGTGCATGAAGGAACCTGCTGCTCATTCACACCTTCACTCAGCCCCCAACACAGGCATCAACGGGGCAGTGGTGAAGAATACAGACTCTAGGGCAGATGCGGGGGTTCAAATTCGGACACGGCTGTATGACCTCGGGTAAACGACTTAACCTCTCTGTGCGTCAGTTTCTCTGTGTAGAACACACGGATAACAGCCGTATCTGCCTCACTGGGTGGTTGTTAAGGATGTTAATATTTGTAAAGCTGCAGGTTGGTGTCAGTTATGGTGTCCTGTGCGTCTTTGTTAAGTTACTAGGTTTGTGGCCAGGGCCCTGAGGAGCCAGGCACCGTGCCAGGCAAGGCGGAACCGTGGGAACAGCCTTTATGGTTCCCTTGGGGAGTTTACATCCTACCCTGAGATGAACATACCGTGTGCTAGGGACTGAGGTGCAGGCCAGGTGGCTGTGAGGGAAGGCTCTCTGAGGGGTGGACGTTGGAAAGGGAACCCAAATGGATGCGGGCATGAGGATTCTGGGCAAGTGTGATCCATGCAAAGGGCACGGTAAGGGCAAAGGCTGTGAGGTGGGGCACGCCTGGAGTGTGTGAGGAAGAACAAGGAGGCCTGACGTGGAGCAGGGTGGTGAGGGGGGAGGGTGGGAAATCAGGTCCAGGTTGCTCCCGGGGCCTGAGCGTGGAGGCATGGATGCTGGAAGTTTTTCTAAATGAGACGGGACATCAGGGAAGGTTTTGAGCAGGGGAGTGACATGTGTTCAAAGAATCATTCTGGAGAGAAATATGTATAATCTATATGATACAGCTGACCCTTGAACAACATGGGTTTGAACTGTGTGTCCACTTACCTGAGGATTTTTTTTCTATAAATATAGTACAGTATTATAAATTTATTTTCTCTCATGATTTTCTTAACATTTTCTATTTTTAGCTTACTTTATTATAAGAATACAGACTATAACACAATCAACACACAATATGTGTTAATCCACTCTTCAGGTTATCAGTAAAGCTTCCAGTCAACAGTAGGCTATTAGTAGTTAAGTTTTGGGCAAGTCAAAGTTATACATGGATTTTCAACCGCACAGGGCGGGTGCCCCTCTACCCCATTTGTTCAAGGATCAACTGAAGTTGTCTATAATATATGAATGGCTTTATATGTTGTATAATAAAATTGGGTCCTTCTGCACCTACAGTTTGACATACTGGCCATTATGTATTAGAAAAAGAGTGAAAGTGGATTCTGATTGACATTTATCTGTGCACCAGATGCTCACGGAGGCACAGAACAGGCTCCGAGGCTTGGGGCTGGGGATCAGGGCCTGGGAGTCTTTTGGGCATGGTGAGCAGCCCGGCCCTCTGCCCTGGTGCTGTCCTGGTGCTTCTGCAGCAAACCTCTCCGTGGGACCCACGAAGGACACTGACAATCGGGGCCTTGATTACTAATGAAGTACTTAATCTTCCGAGAGCCCAGAATAGCAAGGACATCATTATAAAAGCTTGAAGCATGAGTACCAGTCCATTCCTGGGATCCTCTCTTACCAAGAAAAATTGCTTGATGGTGTCAAGGAACACAAGCCCACGGAACACGATCACGTCTACACCCGACTTTCCAATCAATCAATTAGAAAAAGGAAACCTGAGGATGGCAGCCTTGGACAGGCAACATTTCAATTCTGGGCAGCAGACCACCAAGAGCCCGGCCCCGTCATTGGCGGGAACCTGCTTTGCGCAGGAGTTTGGACGCAGAAGCTTAGCCAAGTGGGCACCCAGGGTTATTGAGGACAGTGAAATGCTAAGTAGCCATCAGAATTGTCTCAGTCCTGCTCAGGGCTACTTTCCAGCCTATTTTAGAGGAGAGAGTCTATTTTTCTTTTAAAGAGGAGGGTTTTAGAGTCTACCGCCTTCCTTCTACACCTGGTGGATATGGCAGAGGTGAGACTAGGTCACTGCCTGTGCTGGCAAGCCTGATGTGGGAGTCGGGGGGTGCTCCTGATCATTGCCAGTTTTCCTGCTGCCTGGACTGGACCAGCCTCTTCCAGAGTCTAGGGGACGGCGTGTGAATGATTCCTTGACTTTGGATGTGGTGATCTACCTGGGCAGGGTGTATGGAGGTAAGCTAGCTGGCCCACCCCAGGAGAGCACCTGTTGTCTTTCCCAACTCAACTATGTGCCAACTGGGGGACCCCTGCCTCAAAGTCCTCCACTTCTGGCCAACTGCCTCACCGGCACCTGGTAAGTGGGTGGTGGTGGGAGGTTCTGATCTTGTCCAGCCCCTGACTGAGGCAGGGGAAAAGGAAATCAGAGAGAAGGGATGAAGCTTCCTCAGAGTGAGGCTGAGTAGGCAGAGCTGACTGGCCTATTTGGGAGATCACATGCCTCCCTGCCACGCTATCCCATGTGACAGTGACCACTGAGGTGAGCAAATGCATGCTCATGACATTTTGTCAACTGCCACCAAGCAACCCTCGCCCACTCCTGTCACATGCCATAAGACTTCTGTAGTTACTCAGTGAGGGAGGAAGGAGATTTTGGTTATGCTAAGAGCTGAACTCCTTGAAACAGGAAACATACACTTGCCCCAAGTTCAAATCTTATTTTATTCCACTGGAGACAGCCACCCCAAAAAGGAAACCATAAACCTAATGAATAATGACAGACACTTTCTTTATCTTATCAGGAATCATGAAGAGTTTTGTTTTGTTTCCCCCCCCCAGCCTTCAAGCCAGTGTCTCAAAGAAAACGCTTGGCTACCAGCAAGTTAACAATGTGCTTTAGGCCAGGCTCCATGGGGTTACATATCCAACTCTTCAAAATCAATTCTAGAACTCAACATTGAGTGCCCAGGTTGAGAAGGAAGCTAGAAAATGGCCAGAGTGGGACTCACTCCAGTGTCCTCAACTGGTTGTGGGAATTAATTCTCCATGTTGACAAAAATAGGGAACCAACCCAAGTCTGTATTGATCCTTCAGACCATAAATATAATCCTACCTTATAAACACAAAGAGGCAAAAACGAAGCTGTCCGGTCACTAATGGGCCAAGTCGAGTAGCTCATGGCAGAGCAGGTACCAAGAAGCAGGTACCAAGAAGCACTCAGCTTGGGCGGCACAACTCAGGGCCCACATGCAGGAAAAGGAGCTACTTGCTGACCAACCGCTTGCCTGGCTTTCTTAGGTCTTAGAGGAAGACTGGTTTGGAACCTTCACAGGGCATGTAATGGCAGCAAGGGGCAAATCATCTGGAAGACAGGACTCGGGCAGCCAGTTTCCCAGCACTTAGACACTGTTCGTGGCCCCACCTTCCCCCTGCATGGGCACAACTGGACTTCTCATGCAGTAGATGGCATGCCTACATCGACTTAAATCCACTCCCTTGCCACCTTTCATTCACCAGACCCCAACTGAGCCCTACAGGGAGCCAAGACCTAAAATGAATACAGCAGAATCCTTGCCCTAAGATGCTTACCATTCCTGGGTCCCATACAGTGTGAGCAGGCTGCCAGGACTGGGAGCTGTGGGAACACAGTGTGTGAGTGTGTGTGTGTGTGTGTCCTTTCTCTATGCCAGGTTCCCAAGGAAGGGTCCAGTTTCACAGTTTGGGAGTTAGTTGCAAAAAGGACAGTGAAGGGGTCCCTGGGTGGCTCAGTTGGTTAAGCACCTGCTTTCAGCTCAGGTCATGATCCCCGGGTCCTGGGATCGAGCCCCACATTGGGCTCCCTGTTCGGCGGGAAGCCTGCTTCTCCCTATCCCACTCCCCCTGCTTGTGTTCCTGTTCTCACTGTGTCTCTGTCAAATAAATACTAAAAAAAAAAAAAAAAAAAAAAAGAATAAAAGCATGTGGAAACATTTTCAGTATTAAAGATCAATGTTGAAAAGTCTGTCCCAGTGACCATTCTAATCTTCTCTTTTCCTTTTCCACCAGATATCTTGAGAAGTCTCCACACTTCCTTCCCTGATGGCCTTCTCACCCATTCACACTCCCTGGTTCATGGGTTTTCTTTCTGTCCCTCCATTCTTCTGGCGACCCTCCTCACCGTGGCTACCAGTGACCTCTGGTGGCCGATTCCAGGGGGCGGTGTTGAGTCCTCATTGTATGGGACACATTCACGGCCCCTGATGGGATTCCTTCCTTCAAACACTCTCTCTGACCCTCGGGGTGGTTCAGCCTCTGGCGTTGTTTGGTCCCTCCATCTTCTGGTGCTCCTCGGGGTCTGTTCTCAGCTCTTACCACTCAACACACACTTCTGGGGAACCAACCGCCATTTCCACACAGATGACCCACAGTGAGTCTTTCAAACCCTGTGGACTCTAGCATCGTCCTTGTGGCCACTAACTTGCCTTTTCCGCTGCAGTGTCTCATAGGCACCTCAGACAATCTGTCCAGCTAAACTCCACTTCTCCCACCCTGGCAGCTCCTCCTATATTTTCTGTTCCCAAATGGCACGGCACCTGGGTCGATGCCTGGACTTCCGCTAAATGACCTCTCTTGTCCCTCTCCACCCTCACGGCCCCCACCTTAGCTCAAGGGCCCGCCAAGGCTGGCTCTAGGCTCCTACGGAGTCTCCAGCCCGTGCTGGCCCCTCCATGCTCTCCCCCCTCCTCACACCTGCAGAGCGCTGTGTCTCATCCCAGGAAGATCCCCCCACCTGCCTCGGTGATGGCGCTGATCACAGGGGATTGAGAGGGCACCGCTGTGTCTGTGCGACATGTCTGTGTCACAATGCACATCCGAGCTCCCCAAAGGCAGGAACCAGGTATTTCTGTATTACTCACGGTGAGTCTCCAGTGGATGGGGGTAAATCTAGTCCAAGGCAGCTGCTTAGTACGTATTCAGTGAGTGAGTGGAAGAGCTCTGGACCTAGAGCTTACCTGCAGCAACTACTGATTATGAACTAGCCATGGGCGGGGTCCCAGCTATCTCCTTAGAAATCTCTGGGTTCTATGTGAGGTAAGAATGCTGTAGGCAGGGGCCTGATGACAGCATCTGCAACAGCATAATCAGCTCGGGACCCCTGGGAAGGCCACAGAAAGGGCTGGTGTGAGTGTGTGGCTGGTGGCCTAAGTGGTAACACAGTAGGGACAAATCCCTCCCTCCAAGAGCAGGAGGGCCCTGGGTCCCAGAGGAGAGAGAACAGAGCCAAGGGGCTGAGTCCTCAGGGGGTGCTGAGGCTCCCCACCCCCAGGCCATCAGCTCCTGAAGGGAGGACCACACAGGTGTCGGAGCTCAGGTGTTCTGAAGCAAGCTCACGGTGCCGGTCTGGGAGAGACACAAGCTTTCTTCCCCAAAGATGCCAAAATAAACTCATTACTGCTCTTTTCTTGGCCATTAGCTGCCCTCAGATTTTGTATTACTTTTGTCCTCTTTTTAACAATTCCCATTCCAGTGAGCCGGGCAGAAGGTGTTTTTGTGGAATTAATACTATTCGAGGCGCGAAATGGCAATGGACTCCTCAAAGGCCAGAGAGAAAGTCAGTGACACGTCCAGGCACCTGTGACACCTTGCTGCCCTTATGTTTCCACACTGAGTTGGCCCAAGGCCACGGGGAGTAGAGCTAACAGTAGTTCCATCTCTGTCTCTCGGGTCGGTGCGTTTCCTCAGTGACATAGTTCCTGGGAGTTCCTGAAGGATGCTCCAGAGATAAAGGGGGACGATCACTCTTTCACCATAACACTCAGCAATCTAGTCCTTAGGGAGAACACTTCCCGAGCTTTCTAACAGAGGCGAAAACTGGCCTTTTGCATAGTCCCCAAAAGAGAATGGGTTCTTATGTTAAAGATGGCAATAATCACTGTTAGACAAACTGCTTGGTAAATAAAACAGAATTAAGAACAACAGCCTTGGGTTCAGTTGGATAGGTCGTTTGTCATTTGGGATTCACTTTAATTAAGGGCGGGCCTTTGAGCACGGATGTGCCACATGAGTAGCCTCTACCCATCTGTCGATCCCAAGGCTTTCAAAGCCACCTTCCTTATAAAGTTATATATGCATATTCTATATATATTACTTGATATTTTATGTGATATGCATTAAATGTAACTTTATATATTCTATGTAAAATTATATACACACATCTTTATAAATCAGCAAAGAAAAACTCTCATTGCACTAAAATGTTGACATGCTCACACAACTTGTGTTAGGCCCGCCTAGCTCCATACTCTGTTCCCTTCCAAAGGCACCCTGGGATTACTGGACGACATGACCACTTAGGCTGTGCAGGGAGCATGTGCCCACGGAGCTTCCGGCCCACCAATCCCAACCACCTCCCAACAGCAGTGCTTGCACAAGAATCCCAGCTTGGGGCAGAGGCAGCACAGGAACGAGGCTTGCTCTCCTCTGTACCTTAGATGAAATCATGAAGTTACCAAGTCCCCAAAATGATACCAGTATGAGGGCAATGTCTGGATACAAAGATAGGAAGAGAACCTGTTTAGGCAGCGAAAAAAAGGGACAGTAGCAGCTGATAAGGGCTTATCAGCCAAATGATTCTGATTCCCTCTATTGAAGCTGGAGTCTACTGGGATGGCCAGTCACAGGCTGCCTGGACCCAGGCAGTAAGTATATGTCAGTGGTCAGGTTCCATAGAAGTGTGGATAACCAGGAAACTTTCACTTCAAAATCCTTTCATTTTTTTCTGCCTTTGGTAAGGAAACAAGGCGGAACACTCTATAAGGTCTGCCAATGACACCTTCAGCTGAGACTTTTCCCATCATGGTGGCAGAGATTTGCCCTCCCCTGGTGATCACTCACCCTTTCCAAAGACTTCAGGAGGTTTTGTCTTTCTTTGAGCTTCTGAATACTGATGACAATTTTGTGTCTTGCACCTTTGGTAACATTCTGTAATTAAATAAAAGTTAATTTAAAAACATATTTTTAAGAATCAGTTTAGAGACTCCTGGAGGCTATTTAGTACTTTACTGTCTTCTTGGTTCCTATGTTTGTGGACTAGTAAATATCCATTTGTCTCTCTCTTCAGTCCCCTCTGTCATAAACCTCTCCTTACTAAATGTTCTGACTACATCTGGCTATACATTTACCTGTGTACTTTGGCTGTGACCTTTAGGAGAGAAAAGAGAGAGAGACAGAGCTAGAACAGCAAATTACCCACCCAGCATGAAATTTCTTCACAGTCTTAAATGATCATTTTAAAGTCATACATCCCTCTTTCTCCATATTGTCATTTCAGTCCCACCCAGGTTGCTTGAAGGTTCCAATCCCATACAGAGCTTCATTGTTTTCTCCAACCTTTCCTAGGTTTTCCCATCTCTGAAGTCTGATATGGTTTTCACCGGGTGCCAAACAACACAGGGCCGTTTTGGGCAGTTTGCAGGTCATCTTTGGTCTCCATAAGGAAAACCAGAATATAAAAGAACCTAAAACTCAATTCAGTCATCACTTGAGCTAAACGATTAGAATTCACAGTTACGGCTGTGGATTTTGGTTTAACTGTGCAATGGTGAGCCCAAGGATTTAGGTCAATGCTTGTTGACTAGAGATACTGCAAAGTTCCAAAAAGGAGGTCCTTTCTTAAGTCAGGTCTCTAAGACAAGCTTCTGGTGACTTCTTGCAGCAATTCATAGAATTCCTCTTACAGGAGGAAAAGATGGGAACACCAGAGACATCTCCTTCAGAGATATTAACACTCAAGGGACAACTGAACTCACTCTCTAAGATGAAGTGCTGGGGGCAGATTTCTGTTTAGCCTTGACTTTGGGTTCAAGTGAATTAAATTACTCTGAAAAGTTTGTTCTGGCCTCTGGCTTTGCCTTCTCTGTCAATTATGTCTTGTTTTTTCCCAAGTCAAATAACTGAGGACTTAGATTTTTTTTCCCCTCAACTCGGACCCAAACACAAAAAATGCTCTTAGAAGTAGTTCCATCAATCCCTGGGATCTCAAGGGGCAATCGAGATCCAAAAAGTGGTGGGAGAAGTGTTAGGAAGTTGAAATTAGTGCTTTTCATTCTCCGAGAATGTGCAGTGACTTTGGGCTTTGTCTTGCATCTCAATACTTGTGTTCAGCCAGGCCTGCAGAGGTTAATTAACTGAAGGTGCAGTGGGAAACCAGCACCTGCTGGGAGCTTTGAGTCCAGGGCAGTACTGCCCCAAATGGTACAATCTCCTCTTCCTGCAAGGGAAATACTATTAGCCTGTTCAGACCATTAATTCTTTTAAATTGTTGCTCAAAGGAAATTGAGGTCAATTTGAAACATGCAAATGGCATTTTATTTTTTTATTTTATTTATTTTGCAAATGGCATTTTAAACAAGAGAAACAAACACATTGGTCAGATCTAGTTACTCGAGCACAGCATGGTAGGAAACATGTTTGGTTTTGGGGGGTCTGTTGACTGGCCTAGCCTTGGGGAAAGACGCCTGAGAAGGAAGGGGGAACTTTGTTCTTTGATGGCACCCAGAAGGGAAATGAAACCTGAGACCTGGGGTTATCCCATTCTCTGTGACGGTCCCGTGTTATGCAAGGCAGTTAGAAGAAAAAGTGTTTTGCACAACTTACTCCAGTCTCAACTAAGTCCAATCTGAACACGTTTTTGGAAAAGTGTTGGGGAAGGTCTGAGGCATGACCTGGTGCTTCTACCCACTAACTACTAGAAGTTAGCTGATTTGTAACCGGACTGGACAACAAACAACCAATCTGGCATTGTCCAAACCACCCTTAGTCGGACAGATGGAGGGAGGGGGCAGGGAAAGCAAAGGCTGGAACACAGACTCTTTGAGGCCTTGGTCAAATGTTCCTTCTAGGCCATTCCACCTTGAACTTATAACCTTTTTCATAATACTCTTTCTCCTGAGCTGTATTTGCTTTGCAGTTATGTGCTGGTCCCCCGCCTCCTACTGGACGCTGAAGACAAGAACCCAGCCTTACTCACCATGTAATGCTGGCCAGCACCTAGCAGGTTGTAGAACAAGGCAAGCTACTGGGTGGGGATAGGTATGGGTCCAAACAAGGTCTGTCTTGGGCGGGAACGTCAGGTTCCACCTGGGGCACCTTCTCAGGGGATGGTCACCGGCAGCACTTACCTGAGCCTCCAGCTGGCACTCAGTGAGGGCCATCATTTCCTCGTAGGTCATCTGGGAGAAAAGCGCAGCATACTTGTGCAGGCGGAGGCTTTTTAACCAGGCCGGAACATCTGTGGTGCAAGATGTGCAAGAGATGGGGAGAGAAATTGAACGGGAACAAGAGATGACAAAAGATGTGGGAATAGAGAAGAAAAGGAGGGTGATGGTCAGAGGGGGAAAAAAGAAGAAAAAAACCCTTTATGTTACTAGTTGTTCAATTCCATTTTGGCAGCAAATTATGGACTTCAAAGTCTTGGTCTAGCCCTGACATTCCCACTGTCAGGCTCCCTTATTCTACTTTAGACTAGGGGTTGCAAACTTGGGGTCCATGGGCTGCAGGGCATATAGGAATTCCCTAGAATTATACCCCAATTTGTGGATATATGAGTAGTTTTCTGGACAGAAGTCACCATAGCTTCCATAAGGTTCTCAAAGGGGTTCATGACTGAAAACATGGCAAGGAACCACTGCTTTGGCCAGACTACTTCATTACTGATTTGGAAAGAACTGACTTAGAATGTTAAAACTACATATGATGAGTCTTTATCTCCAAGATTTCCTTCTAGGTTCAGTGTAGCTCTCCACATGCTCTTTCTGCCACTTCCACAGGAAGAGCTCACCCAGGCAACCGTGGAAGTCCATGGGTGGAGTTGCTGTCATTCTTAGCCTAATCCTCCTTCTGCTTTCCTATGCCCCAGCGGGAAAATAAGGGCATCCTAGACTCCAAAACTATCACTCCAGTGTGTGTGTGTGTGTGTGTGTGTTTGTGCCCCCGCTGACCATTTCTCCAGGCTATGGAATGTGTCTGGATGTGTCTCAGACCTTTTCCTTGAATAGCAACCACAAATATACCAGGACTGGAAAGGCCCAAAGATTGGCTAGATCATAGGATAATAGAATTTCCAAAGCATATCTGAAATAAGCCCACATTTTGGATTCTAGAGTTGGGAAAATTAAATAGTAACTATATCAAAATCCATGAAAACTATCACCTTGCTAAGTTCAACCAAAACAAAGCACTTGCCCCTGCTCTTTTAATTCAGAGTTTTTGAGCTAATAAGATCTTTGAGAATTCTCTAGAATCACCTTCCCTGACCCTTCGCTCATTTTACAGATGGCAAAGTTAAGTCATTGTCTAAGTCACGGAGCAAGTATGTGGTAAAATGGGGACTAGAACCAGGCCTCCCAACTCCTGGCCTTTTCCTGCCTTGTAGCAACTTCTTGTGAGATGAGGACCAAACAGCCCATCAATGGTAGGGCTGGATAAACAATGACTTCAAAGTACTTTGAAATGTTGAAGCACTGGATAAATGTTACTCATGTTTCCTACAAAGTATTATCCATTACTAACCATGTTGACTACAAGATACTGTCTGTTGCACCAAGTGCTTTATTCTGAGGCACTGACAAACACTCCAGAATAAGTGGGAAACTTCCAATATTCAATTTTTAAAGTAGTTAACTGGGATTGATGAAAGAAACCTGGCCTACTCTGAAATCAGGCCCGGCCTCCCCGGGGAACCCAACCTAGGCTTATGGAATGTGGGTATTCAATGATCTCCTGAAATTCGAAGATTACAAGGGGAGGGTGGGCCTGGTGAGTTTACCTCTTGATCTGCAGTATTGTGAAGGCTGAAGAAGGGGGACCTCTAAAGAAATAGAATTGGCTATCCAATGCCATTTGAAGACCAAACTCAGTCATCTCAGGCAAGAGATCACTTGATTCTGTGCTTTGAGGCCCTTCGTTCTACCATGACAAGCAGAGAGTCCCTCTGGGACCATCAGGAACCACAAAGAGAAAAGGCTTCCCCAGGCACATAGTATCAACCACTTATGTCCTCCTTGACTCAAACTGCGGTTGCACAGAGTCCGGGCCCTTCCAGCTCAGGCTCTGGCGCTTTCCCTCCTGTGACATCCTGCACCCATTTTACCAGACTTTATTCTCCACCACGTTTTGTTGTTGAAACAATGCTAATCTTTCTGCAGAGTGAGCAGCAAAAACTACAGCTCTGGCTTTGGGGCCAGTGACTTGTTAATGCTTTGGCACCAGGTTTCATGTTGACTACTCACATCTTTGAAAAGTCCCAAGTTGCTGCTCGGAAAACTCAGTGGATCATGGTTCGGTGAAGTCTGGGCAACCCCACAGCACACTTGGGCACAATTTGTCACAGAGAGTACGGAGCATCTCATGGGCTAGACTTTTCACCAGTGCCCTACAGTTTCATCATGTAAAAGCCACTCACGATAAAACAGAATCCTGAGCTACTAAATCATGTTGTAAATGGGTATTTTATAAGCCAAGAGGACAATATGGTGTTTTAAGAGTTGGGGAGAGTGGGGTGCAAATCTTGGCTCAGTGAGACTAGTAGTCCAGTCAGTACTAGCTCCTTTCTAGAAAAGATCTGGACAACCAGAATTCCTGTTAGAGGGATGAAAGAGCCTGCCTCACCCATATAGTGAAAATGTGGGCCACTGGGAGTTGTTTTCCTACAAAAGGTTCCTACACAACTTCACAACACGGTGAGTAGGCCTTCCCGAGAAGCTATTTCTAGATGTGTTCCTGGGCGATGTAAGCTCCTCTTGGCCATTTTTCCCCAAGGCAGGCACATGTTCTCTGCTTGTACAGCAAGTATCTCCGAGCTTTGCTCGGTGCTGCAAGCTGAAAGGGCTCTCCTTCCTCAAACATGAACAAAGAAGAGCAAATCCCAGTTCTTAAGAACATAGCCTACTTTTACCCCCTGGCTGGAGATAAGGCACCTTCCTTTGCCAGGGATTAAAACAAAACTCCCTTAAAAGGGAAACAAACCAGAGAAGTGAGCACCTGCACCATTTCACTCCTCCCAAGCCAGGAATTCGGATGACTGGGATGCTAGATTCTGTTAAGGTGCTACCCAGAGATGAAGTCTAACTAAAAGTTCAGATCTTTTCCCATGGTCCAAGTGCCACAGGGTTGGATGCAAAGCTGAGGACCACCTCGCATAACCTCAGACATTGTTTCTTCATCCTGCAGATCTGTGGCTATGTTTGAAAGAAAAGACAAGCAGGGGTGTTTCTTGAAGGAACCGATACGTGACTGGCGGCATGCATGCCTCCTGGCTGCCCACCTCTGGTGGCACACAGCTATGTAGCCTCAACTGGGCTGCTTCGGATGGACTTGCCAATGGAGGTTCCAGACTAGAAAGTCATTCTCTTATGCAGTGTGAGAAAGATTAAGATGCTTTTGCTATATGCTGGGTTGACTTCCTTGTCACGTGTGGGCATCCTGATATTTGCCCACTCAACGTTTGTTGAATGCTTACTCTGGGGGCCATGCATGTCCCTGCCATCAAGGAACTTTTCATCCAGAATGGCTGACTCACACAATACATTTATAATAGTTGCAGGACAAGTGCTAGGTCAACTCCACGTTCTAAGTGGGCACAGAACAATGAGAATTTTGGTTTCCCTTGGGGAGTGAGGGATAGCTTCACAGTGGCGGCAGCCTTGGAATCACTGGGCAGACCATACTGAGGAAGCCTCTGCGGAAGCAGGAACAGCATATTAGCAAAGCACAGAGCCAAGAGAGCATCTGGGGCCAAGCAAACACTTGGGTGAGTGTTAGAGAATGGCTAGTAACAAGGTGGGGCACCTAGGCAGGGGTGTGAAGATTGAGATCTGTAATGATGAAACAAAGAGGACAGACCTCGTCTTTGGGTGATGCGGAGCTGTTGAAATCTGAGCAGCAAAGGCATAATCAGATGAGGATGTTAGAAAGATGATGGCTGTCAGTGTAAAGGCTGGACTGGAGGATGTGGGAGGGGAGGCCAGGAGATGAACTGAAGCCCTTGAAGATGGCTTGGAAGGGCAGTGGCGAGAAAAAGGATATACATGGGTAGTATTTGAAGACCAGGGAAGAATAGGGAGTAAGAGTGAGACTGGTGGTTCTTCTGATTCAAGCTTGGTTAAGACAGAAAGTATAGGGGAGCCGCAGGTTTGGGGTGACAAGGGAGAGATGGTGAGCTCCACTTCATGTCAGTGGAGTATCACTGCCTTTGAGCCATCTAGCTGGAGAAGTCAACCGGACAAGATCTCTGAAGAGAGGTCTGAGCAGGAGAACTTGTCAGCAGCGCATGGTAGTGGCTTTAAGCCATGGAAGTGGGTGAGATCACTCAGGGAAAGAGCATGGCGTGAGAACAGGGGTGAGCCAAGATAGAGCCCTAGGAGCATGAGGCATTTAGGGGAAGGTGTGGGAAGAGAAGCCCATGAAGAAAATTGGGAAGAGAAAGCTGAAGGGTACGAGGTTTCTGGGAGAAAGCACCACCATCCATGTGCAGATGATGGGTCCCTGTACACAGTGTCCATCCTTCATGAGCCTTCTTCTAGATCTTGCTGCAGTCCACAGTGGTTTATCTTTCTATACACTCATCTTTCATATGCTCTGTGTTTAGCTGCTGATCTTTACCACTGGGATCAATTTCCAATTATGTTGATTTCTATTTCCCTTTTAGAGTTTGGGCAAACCAGCCAGAGAGAGGCTTTGTGGCACATACAACAGCTCACACAGAAGCTGGGCTCCAATTAGAATTTGAGTTGCTTTTTTCAAATATTTGCTGCTGGAATGGCTGCCTATACTATTCAACAGGCCATGTGGCACCTGCCTCGCAAACAGAGAGGCTCCACAAGAGTGAAAGACGGATCCGATACTGCAGAAGGGCCCAATGTGGGCAGCCTTGCAAGGGCAGGGAGTAAGGCGTCCCTGGAAGAGAGAGACATGAACAGCCTTGGCTTCCACAAGAAGCTTCACCTGTGGTGGTCCTGGTACCTGCAGACAGAACAGCAACTTCCATTCACCACAGAGAGCCGGGCTACTCTCAGACAACGCTCTGTCTCTTCCCAAGATACAAGTGCATCCTTGGTCTTTGAGGGAGAGAAGAGGAAACCAACTGAGGGGCAAGAAGAGATGAACTCTTCAGCGTTGAAATGCGAGGGCAAAGATTCCTTTCAAAAACAAAGCAGGAGTCTAGGAACGGTACCATTTTACGGAAGCCTGTCTCCAGGCCTCCGAGCAAAAGAAAGACGCGCCTTGGTGTCTGGTTCCTGGGAGCTGAGAGTGCACTCCTCAATCCTGGGAACCGTCAGTGGTGGCCTCCAGGAGGGGTTCACGTTGATGGGGAGTCTGTGTGGGTCTCGGGAGGGACAGTTTGAGTAAAATATCCACTTAGACTTTCGGATACAAACATAGGCACTAAATTTCTCAATGTTTCTGTGAGCTGCGACACTCCTAAGTGGTGTTCTACACGCAGCTTGCTCTGCATCATGAAATGGCGGCTGGGTTCCACGTGGAAAGCTGCCCTCTGCACGCCTGCACAGCTCTTCAAGCACCGCGGCTGAAGACCCATGCTTGGTAGGAATGGCAGTGAAAAGACTCATGATCTTTAGAATTTGGGAGAATCCCGAAAACTTGCCTCTCAGACAACGGGCCTCTGGCCTACCTGAGAAGAGGGGGCACGATCTGAGCCCCTGAGGACCTATCCAGGCAGGTTATATGCTGGCATTTGGGAATAAAGAAAGGGAAGTGAATTTACTAACTCCTGGCCTTTTAAGTTAGATGAATTCAAGACAGCGTCTAGAAAGTCAACATTCAGAACATGGTGGCTTGTTCCCATGACAGCTGTGCTGAGAAGGGTCCCGGCCACACTCTCACTCCATCACTCACACCCTCAGAAATGCTGGATTCACCACTTTTCTCACAAAGGTTTCTCACGGGGTTCTTCATCTTAAAAACGATCACACTTCTCGATAATTTTTCTAATCGAATACTAAGACAGGCAGAGAAGTTCAAAGGTTTACATTTCAAAAACAACTCGAGAGTCTGCTTCTCCCTCTGACCCTCCCCCCTCTCATGCTCTCTTTATCTCATTCTCGCTCTCAAATAAATAAATAAAATCTAAAAAAAAAAAAAAACAAAAAACAACTCGAAACCCCAAACTGGCTACTTCAGAACAGGCAATGCATTTCCTTTGCTGTGGGGAAAAAAAGTTTACTTCAGTTTCATCTAAGACTCCCTAGAAAAGGCAACCAAGCCTGTTTTCCCAGTCCCTGGTCCCCTCCAATCTTAAGGGCTAGGTTTCTCTCAAGGTGACTGGAGCCATAGGTTTCTTTGAACCTGTATGATGTCTGGATACAATGTAACAGTTTCAACTACCTCCACGACTTGTACCGACAGAACGCCACCCATCGTAAGTCCACCCAGTCAATGTGCACTCCTAACGGTGAGGCTGGAGCTCAGATCAAGAGAAACAGCCCCCGCCCTCTACCCCTCTCACCCTGACAACTGTGACGACAAAGTCATGGAGCTTCTCACTCTTGGGAACCCAAATCTATGGGCCTTACTAGCCAGAAATCCGGAATGGAGGCCCTCCCACGAGCCTCCCCACGGGCAGGCGGAATACTAGCCTGCGCAGGTGAGAGGAGGAGCCCGGGCCAGGGAAGAACACGGTGCACCGAGGTCTGGCACGGCTCCTGCGCTGGAGTGTCCTACGGGTCCCCAGACTCGCCATGCCCCACACGGGCCCCGGATCTGTTTCTTCTCCTCTATGCTCTTTGCTACAGACAACACCGCAGGCTCTCCAGCTGTCCCCGGCAAGAACCTGGGCTTCGTCCTAAATTCCTCTGGCTCCTGCACCGTCTACTTTCAACTAGTGCACATTCAATTCCGAGCTCTCAATTCTCTCTCACGCAGACCACGCCCACACACTCCTTGGAATCCATTCTCGTGCTGCTTACACCTTGGTCCCACCTCCTCCTTTTCCTCCTCAGTTACTAAATAGCCTCCACCTCTCAGCAGGCTTCCAGGTCCAGATGCCCTGCTCCTCCTCCCCTCCTACACCCTGCCCCACTTCCACTAGGGTCCGATTGCCCATGAGCAAAGGTAAGCAGGTCGTTCTGCTGCTAAATGCCCTCGACAGCTTCTATCAAAGTCAAATCACAAAGCCTAGCGTTTGGCTTTCCCTTCTCCAGACTCCTCTCCCGTGAGCTTTTCACCGTCAAGCTATAGGAGGTACTCGGTCAATCTGTCTTATCACCATGCTTTCATGCATCCTTTTCCCCCTGCACAGAATGCCCTTCCCTCACCTTATATATTTGGCTAACTTGTAATTGGGCTCCAAGACTCAGGTCCAGGCCTCTCCTCCTCAGGAACTTTCCTCGACTTCTCTCCACTTTGCATCAGGGCCCTCCTTGGTGCCTACCCTGACCCAGGGCAAGTCTCCAAAGACAAGACATTTTCACAGCTGTGCACCTGCATCAGGTACCTGTTTGTGGCTCATGTGATGGGGACTCCCTTCAGGCAGGTGCCATCTCTTTCTTCTCTGTCTCCCCAGTAACTAGTCCAAAGCCTCTCTCAGCAGGTGCTTAAAAGCCAACTGACT
The DNA here is from genome assembly GCF_011800145.1 of Mirounga leonina. Lineage (NCBI taxonomy): Eukaryota > Metazoa > Chordata > Mammalia > Carnivora > Phocidae > Mirounga > Mirounga leonina. Next base: position 43,727,598 of record NW_023270825.1, read on the forward strand.
TGATGAGGACTAAAGTGAAACCTACGAACCAGTCTTTCTTCCCTTCTCTCTGCTCCCATAAACACAGCCTCACCACTCATCGACAGCCCTGGCCTTTTGAGAAGTCTTTGGGTGTTGTGTCTATACATTATTTCTGAGGACATGATGCTAGTATGAGGGGCAGATGTGCTTCCTCCACCAATGGACTTCTGCTCTTCTAGGTTTTCTCCTCCTTCCTGGAAATTATGGGAATGTCTTTTTTCCTCCTCTTGGCCACCTGAAGGCTTTGCATGAGAGAAAAAGTAAGAGAGCACATTCCACTCATGTGATGCTGAGGGAAAGGAGGTTATTATAATTGAGGACCACCCCGAGAATCATGAATCTTTCCCCTGGGATAAGTCACTGTGACGTTTTTGCCAACAACGAGGACAACTGAATTTAGAAACCACAATTAGCATATCTGGGCCAAAGATGTATAACCAGTTGCCTCCACGGGGCATGTTAAGGGGGGGAAACTCTCATATTCCTGTTGTATCCCACTTCTGTTCGTTAATTTCTCATTGAGTATCTGATCCCATTCTTGCTTTAGCCTGAGTGAGATTACTCTGAGATCCCCACCCCGAGGGACATCCAATCTGTGCTTTGGAGCTGACTTACATCTTCAGGATGGGTATTTACTATAAAAGGAAAAACAAAGCAAAGCAGGCAGATGATGTTAATCCTCTGAGAGCACAAGCTCGTCTACTTGGGAGAGAACTCTGCCACGATCCCTGGCAGGGTGCTGACCCCAAGACAAAAAGAGGGCGAGATCGATGTTTGTGAAAAATTTAAAAAGAAGAATGCTGGGCCGTGAAGCTTTATTTCACACTCTTGACCCAAGAGGCACATTCCTAAGGGACATTCGTAGCCAAACCTGGCTAATTTGTCCAGATGAAAAGGAAGGAATAGATGAACACAGTGTTTCAGCAAGGTATGCACAGCTGTTGGCAAGAAAGATGAAATCACACTACATTAAGCTCAATTATGGTGACTTTTTATTCTTTCCCCAAGGTGCAGGGAGAGGGCTGACCTGCATCCTCTGGAGATTTGGAACTCCTCCAAATTCAGCTAGAGATTCCTTGTTGTTTCTCTAAGGTAGGCTTTTAAAAAAACTTTAGAAAAATAGCAATTCACGGATGGCATCCTGAGGTGGACCAGAAAGTAGCCTAAAAGGGCTGATACTCCTGCCAAAGCACCTGGTCACATGGAAGAAGGGAGACGTGGATCCGAGAGGAAAAGGTGGCTCTTTTTAGAGGCACTTCATTTGATTTCATATTTCATTTCTCAGAAAGTATAAATTAATTTGGAAACTTCAACCGGTGTCTGCTCTTGGACTTGGGAATCAAATGAGAAACTCCTGGGCTGGGCTTGGTGAGGGCTGCCTCTTGGGGGCTGTCCTGGGAGGCCACCCTGTATAGTCTTTCCTGACAGACCTGAGCAGTGGTCTTCTCAAGAAGCCATCTCCAGGCACGGCTGGGGGGTGGCCTTGCCCCCAACATTCTGGGATGCCTCTGTTTTCGGGTGTGGACGTTTCTACGGCTTGACCTATCAGCTCAACTGCAAATACACTTTTTCCCACAAACAGAATCCTTTGTTGTCTCTCATGCTTCCTTTCAAATAGGTTTTGCCCTTTAATTTGCTAAGGACTTTATATTTTTAATCCCAATCCAGTTCTTTGGGAGCAGGACAGTTTGATAGGTCAGCAGAAGGTGGGTGTATATAGGAAAGAGTCCTCTGTTTTAGCCAGTCACCAAATAGCCTGCTTTCTGACCATATCCCTTGGGCCTATAAAGAAAATCTTGGATGTAAGAGCTTATCTGTGTCACTTTCTGACTGAAGAATCTCTGAGGAGACAATTCTTATCAATTCTAAGGAAAAGAATAGAAGATGCTTACATAGGGGATAGTCCCTGAACTTTGGAATATTTTGGCTTTTATTCTAAAACAGCAATAAGAAATTTTTTCAGTTTTTCTGTCATTCATTTTTCTTTACAAACATGTTCTCATTATTCTTTTCTCACCTCAAAATGACAGCACATAATGAGCACACCTCACCTACTTTGGGAGGATGTTGAAGGTGTACATTAAAGTTGAAAGAAAGAACGAATGAATGGATGGAAGGAAGGAAGGAAGAAAGAAAGAAAGAAAAGTAAAAGGAAGAAAGGAAAGAAAGCAAACCTCTTATAATGAGACAGGACCAGCATTCCTCTCTGGGAGAGGTCTGTAACCCAGAGATCGGCCTTTCCGCAGGACCCTGCTTGCCCTTGAACACAAAGGCCAAGGCCTCCTTCCCGCAGTTACCTATTAGAACTGCATATACACTTTCTTGGAAACATGCCACCCAGACCCTCCACTTGGCCTAGGAAGAAGCTAGTCCAGAGCAATGGCTGGCCCTGCCTCCCTCGGTCCCTCAGGTACTCGGGTGCCCCAGTGACAGATTGGCCTGCTGGCTTACCTAAAGCATGGCTGAGGCTCATCTGCTACCTATCACCTGGGGCTCAGCTGCTTGAGCACATAACCATGTAGCATGAACTCAGAAATGAGTTTTGCTAGGTCTCCAAAATTATGACACATTCCCTCAAAAACTGTGAAAGAGAAAGAGGACACACATCCCCTCCATGCCAAAATGAGCCATTGTTTGTGCTGTCTGTTAAACACCTTTAAAGACCCACTTGTATCAGCAGAAGAAAGCATCAAGACACATCCCACTCACTCTGGGCACTCACCATGGGATGGGGGTGGCATGGGGAGCACACGGGCCTGTCTGCCGCTGGGGAGAGAATACTCAAGGAATGCACCAGGGAAGCGACTTCCCGGCAGCTTTATTCCCCTAAGGGACAGGCTCCCTGCATCAGCCTGGCGCTCTCACCCTGGGTGGTCATGGGTGTCTTTCTGTGCCATGCTTCTGTGGCGGGGAGGGGACTCGGTGCAGAGCCTCCTACTTCAACACTGATCCTTCTCGAGGGAAAGGTTGGAGACAGCAAAACCTCAGGACTCTGGATGCCAACAAAGAAGGCCGCTCTCAGAGCCCCACTCAGTACTGTACTCCCAGAAGCAAGGCTAGTTACTGTTTCTCCATCTAAAATTGTTATTCCTGGGTCTCTGATGAGCATCCTTCCCGAGGACTTCCCAGACTTCGAACAACGTGGTGTCTAAAAATACAAAATGCACGTATCCTCTTTGAGCCTATCTGCGTAATTTGGAAATCTCTATCTCCTGATGAGTAGCTTAAGAAGAGGATAGATTTACAGGGCAATGTACAAACATTTATTTATGCTGCATAAGAAGGCCTTTATCACCTGTATGCAAATCCATTATCAGGCTTAAAACACTGTCAGAGATTCTCAGTGGTATTTTATTCATGTCCCTGAAACAGATGCAGAGGAAAGGGTTTCAAAGTGTCTTCGGATATCAAAGGAAAAGGGAGAGAGAAAGGAAGCACGACTACAATTCTGCACTAAGAGAGACTTAAAAGAAAGATCCTGTGGTTTGTGTTGCTAAATTATTGACGGTTCCCTGGCCGCGGCCAACGAGGTAGAAGGCTGGAGTAGCTCAGTGCCTTTCCCAACAGGACAGGTTGAGCAATGTATGAGCACAGTAGATCCTATCACCATTAGCGGTGACTCATTTAATTGCCTGTAAGTCACTGCATTAAAAAAAAAAAAAAAAGTGTTGACCTCTCTTGCTCTGGTTCCTGCTTCCCAGGTTTTGGCAAGATACCCTGGAAGGGGAATTGGAGTCCTTTCCGCCGTGGTCGACCCTGGAGCTCTGCAAGGGCTGAGTCAAATGCACAAGCCTGGGGAGGGGGCTGGGCTCCTCTCTTGCTGACTGCCTCTCTCTCTTTTTACCCTTCTGACTCCAAATAAAGGGATGGACTCTGTTCCCAGTGGTTTCTCGTTTAGTCACTCACCTTTCATACCACTACCTTCTTCTTGGAATGTGTTACGAGCAGTGTTCTGATCTTCTAAGTGTTCACTCCCACCACTTCCTGAAGAGGCTACACTGCTTTGTGGAGACAGGGGGGCATGATCGGATGGGAGGCACTGGGGTCCTCTAGCTCGTAAGTCCTCATGAGACATCCATCCATGTCCTAGAGGCTGGTTTGGCACATTCATGGGTGGGGTAAGGGACACAGATCGTTTCAAAGGGCTGTGGTGTGCCTGGCCTGAGAGAACTGGAAAAAAAAAATAAAATGAAATAGGTTATTCCCCCCACTTTAGCCTGGGCCACAGAGAACCCACAATACCTTTTAACCCTGAGAGATGATGCTAACTATCTGCCAACTCTATCAGTGGTCCCCGCAGGCTGAATACAGGCCTGGCAGGGGCCTTCCCTTCAGGGGGTTAAAAAGGATGCTGTCTGGACCTCTTGGTGGGTTGGGTTTCCCCAAGGAGGCTAAACCTACAGTGCCCACACATCTGGCCTTAGCCTCTGTGGGTCAGGATCTGGTTTTCGTTCTAACTCTAGAAATCAGGATCCGTGGCAGGAGGCCTATAAATCAGGCGAGGCTCGACAGCCTGGTAAAGTGGCCATCTGCCAAGAGCGAAAAGAACGTGTCCTGGACATTTTTTTTTTTTTGGAAACCCCCAGAACCCGACGTTACCCATGTCATTAGGGTGGACTCCTTGAAGGGCAGGCAGGCTGGTCACCGTTTGGGATCTCTGCGGGGCTGAACTAGAAGGTGGACTAGGCCTGGCAGCCAGGAAGCAGGGGATCTATCAGTTCCGGAGGGGTGCGGGCTCTGCGAGGGCCGCAGTGTGGACGCGGACCTCAGGGTCTGTACGGGACACGGGCAGCCGTGTGTGAAAGGGCCGATTCTTTCCCTGGGCTTCACAGGTTAACGCCAAACTTCACACTGGAAACAGTGCCAGGTAACAAGGGCTTCATTCAGAAGCCGGTGGGGCGCTCGCAGCGAGCTGGGAACGCTTTCCCCCGCGGGTCGATGCTTCCGCGCAGTGGGCCACATCTGTGCGACCCCCGTTCTAACATTCCTTTTCCAGAAAACGAGGAAAAAGCAACACAACTCCCATAACTAGCCAAATTAAATGGAGGTTCTTTGAGGGAGGGATTTCACCAAAATCAAAGCCGGGAGAGCCGACGTTACCCTCGGTGGGCTTTTCTGGGCGTGTAAAGTGACACAACTTTACAAAGTAAGTCTATTCATAACATTTTCTCGGCCCCGCTTCCTGACAGGTCCGGGTTGTTTTGACTGCGGCCGCGGGCACATGGAATTGAGCCACATGCATTTTTAAACATTTTTTCAGGGAAGCCATTAAGTTCCATCTCAGGCCGTCTCCCCTACAGTGAGGTCTTTGCTCTCCCAGGCCCGGACAAGCACTTCTTTGCTGGTGTTAACCTGTGTTTTTTAGTAAGCAGACCTGACACCACAGTGTAAGAAGTTCTGCTCTGTGTTAGACCTAGCAGCGCCCACCCCACAAAGACCTGAGCAGCAGACTACCTTGCCCCCACTTCAAAGAGAAAGACCAGAGCCAAGACGCTGCGGGTTTCCAGAAAGTGTATTTGGGGGTAGTGGTGGGTGTGGGAAGGTAGCTCGTGGTCAGCTGGCATCGACCAGGCCCCGAGAGCAATGGGGCTCACATCTCTGTTGTCAATGTTTCCTTCCATGTGGCTTCTTCATGCAGCCAGAAGGGGCAGCTTGTGTGAAAGGGGGGCAGCTGGAAGGGCTAGAAGCTTCTTCATTAATAAAACAGGGAGGCAAAAAGGGAGCTGCCAAGCTTACTATTTGCAACCTGAGAGATTCCCACCTGAGGTAGATTCTATCAAAGGCAAGGAATTATCACTGGACTTAAAAAAAATGCAAAGGGAATATTGTTTAAAAAAAATTTTTTTGACCCTAACAGGCTGAAATAGCTTGCTTTTCCACTAAATAGAGTAGGGAAGAAACTACTGAAAAAGGCTCCCTGGAAAACGCATTGCTACCTGGCTGGATCAGAATTAGCAAGAGAAAAAGAAAAAAAAAAAAGACAGAAAGAAAAAAAGTAAATAAAAAGGAAGCAGCAGTAAAAATGAAGAGAGAAGCCAATAGGAAGAAAAGCCAGACATCCAGAAAATCCATTTCATGCCTGTCTAAGTATTTATATAAAATTGGGCAGACTTGTTGAGGGCTGCACCGAGTGCCGGGATGGTCCAGCTTAGACATCTTAGCTTTCTGATACCTTGGCAACCGTTTCAGACTCTCTGATGGATGCTCTGAATGGTGCCGGCCAGGTATGCCTCAAGTGGACCTGAGGGCCCCTCCTCACGGCCAGGATTAGAGTAAGCCCCAAACCATAAAAATGGGCCTTGCTAAAGAGAGACACACAGCCTTGACCTGGCAGAGCCAGTTAGAGGCTTGGTTAGAGGCGACAAGTGAGTCCTAAGTGAGGCTAAGAGAGTTCCCATCTTTAGATACTGAGAACAATACCCCAAATATGTAGTAGTTGACTTCCATTTTTGGATGGAGCCCATTTGCATCTTTCCGCCTAAAGTTTTCTTAAACGCCACACTACCTTCCCATGGATGGGCATCCTTGGGGATGCTTGTCGATATCCAAGGAATCCACTGGTTATTAGAATGGAACAAGAGAGTAGTTACCTAACTTAATGGGACTTATAGGGATTTATTCATAGACAACTACACCCATGTCCTCGTATATTCCTGAGCTTGACTGACGTCACAGGGGACATGGCATCCACTTGGCCTCTGCCTCTAATAAAAAATCACTTAGAGCTGAGGTGCCCGGGCCTTTTCCCAGTAACTTTCTAGTACAGGCCCCACCCTGTCTGTAGCACAAAGACTCCCACAGCTGACACCAAAACAGCAAGGTCTGCTTAGGAGTCAACCTCCTTTGGCAGCCAAGCAAAATGTCTCACACTAAGCTTCCGATTTGCAGAGAGGGCCATGCGTGTAGACCCAGGCAGGGCGCCACCCCTCCATAAGGGCAAAGTCATGCTGGGCAAATGCCTTATTTCTCCAAAGAGAACCAAGGCCCCGAGGCAAGACAGGCTCGTCTTCCTGTAGGAAGGAGACAGACGCAGGTGACAGGTGACCTACCCAAAGTGCCATTTTGGGGTGAAGACAATTCTTCAGGTAGAGATACTAGGTAGAGGCTTTGACCACAAGGCCAATTCTGGTGTTACTTCGTGTGCTGGGGTGCTTTGTTCGGCACAAAGTGGCAGAGGCAACAATCAATGCCATGGGCAGAGTGCAGAAAATAGGCCACACCACCGTGGCATTAATGAGGCGGCCAGGGGCAGAGCGTTGATGGTTGTCCCCTAGCTCCATTTTTTTTTTTAACCAAAAGAACTCACCTGAGGTGGTGATAAATAGAGGGAAAATGGATATTCAAGCAAAAATAAATACATAAATAAAAATTCCTTTTTCCTGTGAGTAGGGAGGGAGAGCAGTGAAAACAATCTTCTGTTAGCTGTCCCAGAATGACTCTAGCTAGAGGCAGACCTTTAGAATATTCCCGCTTGCTGACTGCCCTGCAGCAGACAACAGCCAAGGCTTCAATCAGACTGAAGCTGCCCCCAGGTATATTCGAACACTGCAGAATTAAGTACACCTTGGGAAAAAAAAAATCTCAATATAGAGTAGAAATTGACAGGTTCCAGCAGAATGGAAGTGCTGAATTTATATTGCATTTGTGACTTTATAATAGCGAGAGGGGAGGGACAGCGTGTTTCTGGGTGGATTCATTATATTGAAAATCCTACTAAAAATTACCAGGGGAGCAAGGTTGTGCCTCTTTTGCTCTTGAAAAACTGAAGCTAAAACTTAATATAGGGTATGGTATAGATTCAATATTGCTTATTATTTTTAGAAGGAAATATAGGTTCAATATTGCTTATGTGTTCTTACAGGAAATTTCAGGAATGTCCACATATCCTTGTAGGAATACATATGTATGCCAATAGAATACTGTGATTTGGGGAGCATTTATAAATTCAAGTGAACCAAAAAATAAATAACCAATACTGAATAAGTCTAGTTGAAATATGGAAAAAACAGCTAAAAATAATCTTGCTACAGCCGTGGAGCCGTGTGATGTGAGTACAGAGGGTCTTATAATCTGGCAATAAACTCTGTCATACCATTCTTGGCTAGCCCACTTCTCTGACCTCATTTAACTTTATGATTTCATTTTCATCTTGAAACATCTTTGATGAGACTCCTGTCAACATCTTTTTAGAGGAAGATACGATACCTGGCTCTGGGATCTGTTCTTTTAAGTATTTTTTTGAAAGCCTGGAAATCAGATTTCTTACCCCTTTCCTTTGACCAAACTTGACTTCAGCTCGATGTTTAGTTACTGAAATAAAATTCAGTGAAAGGCTTTTTGAGACAGACTCTTTTAAGAAAGTTAGGTAGAACTACTTTTTCTGCTTTCTAATGTGACAAATAATAGGGCTTATAGAAAGAGGAAGTTTGGGGATCCTGGCCCAACAAGCTCCTTGGTTCACTGTCAGGTTAAGCATTATACCACACTGTCGAGGAGAGAAGTGATCCCTACAGGTGAACAGTCCAGCTAACTGAACTCCACTGTCACTGAAACTTTATCCTAACAAACCCTAATGGAGATCTTTCAAAGATACATTGCATACTTCCCTGTTCTCCTGAAACTTATCCATTGAATGCAATTTCTGCTTTAAAAATTATTATTAGGAGCCTAGATTCATAACATTTCAGAGCTGAAAGCCCCCTGAAAGGTAACTCAAGAATTCCTAAGTCATGAGCTCTGGTCCCCTGGGTAGTCAATGTCCCTTAAAATCCCTATGTGCACACTTCGTTCATCGATGAAATACTGTGTTGTAAATCATTTTTATATATATGCAGAGTATTAACATTAATAAAAGGCAAATTAATTTACATGTTGCTGAATTCATAGCTCTTTTGGTCACTTTTTTCATCAGTAGATTCAGAGTACAATTCTTATTTTATGGGGACCCTGGTTTTTTTCTACATTAAAAACTGAGGCCCAAACTCAATAAATGATAGGGATGATTATTGTTCTCTGATTTGCTGAGTGAGGTTTCCATGGGCAGTATAGGCAGCCTCAGGAACTGCCATGCTCGAAGTCTTCTGCACACCTCTCATCATCAGAGTATTTCCTCCAATCCCATCCACCAGCTGTTTGCATTGCTACCACTATGTGTTTCCGACTCCTTATAGGCTTAACATTTGTTCTAGAGTTTAGACTCTAGAAGCTGACTTCTTTTTGAATAAGGGCAGTAAGTGTTCCCATATTCCTCTTTCCTCAAATAGCACCCTCTTTCCTCAAACCAAATAGCTTGTCTTCTCAACCCAAAGTTGAGTTTTGTCTCCTCATCATGCCCTTATGAGTTCAGCCACATAGATGGGATTGGAAATTTTAATCTTTTTTACCCCTAAGCCAGTCTCTCCATTCAACAAGCTGCCCTTCTCACAGAAAAATGTGTGCTTCATTAAAATTTTCAAATTCTAGATGCTCACGTGATAAAAGTTAGTCCAACTGAGAGTAAATTTGCAAAAAAATAACTCATCCTAATTTAGGGATTTTAAGAAGTAGAATGAGGAAACCAAACATTGGCATATTATTTTAAACTATCAACTTCAAATTTCTTTTTTTTTTTTAAGATTTTATTTATTTATTTGACAGAGAGAGACACAGTGAGAGAGGGAATACAAGCAGGAGGAGTGGGAGAGGGAGAAGCAGGCTTCCCCGCTAAGCAGGGAGCCCAATGTGGGGCTCGATCCCAGGACCCTGGGATCATAACCTGAGCCGAAGGCAGACACTCAACGACTGAGCCACCCAGGCATCCCTAACTTCAAATTTCTTTCCTAAACTGAAAGGTCCTAGGCCATTCCCTACTCCTGCGATACACACTGCATATGTCAACACACTATGACAAAGCCTACAGAATATTCTACGTGTAAGTTGCTAATCATGTAACTTTAACAATGTTTTCTAGACTTACTCCCAAAAGAAATTCAGGGTATCCATAGAACCTTTGCTGAATACACCAATTTGAGGGCTCACATCATATTCTTAAATTTTGCTGTAGGAGATGGTTTGATACTTGTCCAGTTTAAAGGAGAAAAAACTCAACCCACCGCCAGCTACAAAATAGCTTTGGCTATTGTTTCAAAGTTACTAGGGGAGCGTTTCTGTTCATTCTTTTAGATTTAAGGCCTGCTTATCAGGCATCTTTCAGGTGCCATCCAAGAATTTCTCGAGAGTACTTTCAGAGCATCTAAGGAACTGCTACTAAAGGTTTTCCATTTTCAAAGAGTAGACTTCTGTTAACACCACTTGCATGAATGATTCCAGGCATTTGCTTAAGAAAAAAAAAAAGCCAGCATTTTAGAGGCTTGGTGGTGGGGAAATGATACTAGACCCTGGATTCCTCTTCTTTAGTTGGTTTTGTGGAGCCACAACCAGTAATCTGAGGCCCTGTAGTGGGAATCTTTGGGGAAGAAAAGATTAATAGTACTGCAAGAATACATTAAAAAGCAAAACAAAACAAAAATAAAACCAGAGTGTTTGATCAGTGACATCATGCAAAAAAAGACAAAATAACACCACTCACATTTATGGCCAAGTACAGATTTGTGTAAAAGGGGGGAGGAAAGGGGTTATTAATTACTAAGGTTAAAATTAACATGCTCTGCCATCATTGCCTCAGGGAATAGATTAAAAGCAAATCTAGAAGGTTATATGCCTCAACTCTGCATGCTTGCTCTCTGCTTCTTGTTCAAAGGTTTGGAAAACCAGTGCTTACAACATCTGGACACCAGAAGATGATTCCCCAAAAACAGCTTCAGACTCCACCTCATTCTGGGGGAAGAAGAGAGAACATGCTACAAAGCAAAGATGTGGTTGGTTGATGGGGTGTTCCTGACGAGCCCAAAGAGGAAGCCACACACTCTCAGGAAAGAGAAAATGTACACTTGCCTAAGCAACAAAACAAAACAAATGGAGACTCTGGAAGAAGATAAAGCCGCAAAGAACATTGCAACAAGGTTGACAAATACACACTGCCAAATCTCTTTTTCCTTATTAAATCTCATTTTCATACGGTATTGAAACGAAAGCATTCTGACGCAGGGAAAAGCACCTGGAGAGGCTTTTTCCATAAGGCAGTCCTTGTCACCAATGTCAGCTCTTACTACTCTCCAGACGGCTCAGCCTTTGGGCAGAGCAAAGACGTATGTTTCTGCCTTCACATTATCACTTAAACATTTGGGCTTTTAAGAAGTAAATTAGGATGTTTCTGGCAGACTTTTATTGCTGCGTTCATCTTTGGTACATTTCATTTGTCCTCTTTTGTCAGTTTCTATAATGGCAAAACTGGGTGTCATCCAGTAGAAAATCTATTTTGGATAACGGCTATTTGACTTTATATTGACATTATTTATGAAATAAGTTAGATAAGAAGCCAATATATACATTTTATAGAAATTGGTTGAATCTTACTCACAAATTTAACTTCAAACCAAGCAGTCCTAAAAGGAAACTGCCCAAATCCTCTCATTCCATCCCATCAAAACCAATGACATCAATTATGGAAGTAATTTGACACCACGGAAGCGGATGTTTAAGCCAACTCAAGGGACTGCGGGATCAACCCAGCCACTTCTAAAGTTTCTGCATACTGGGTTAACTTCTACTTTCCTGCATTTTGTTTCTTTCCCCATCTATATTTATATCTACATACACTCAACCCTGGGGCTTGTCCATGGAATTCCTACCTACATAGAGACTGAAGAGATGAAATCCAGAAATGAATTTAGACAGAGATGCAGAATTTGAATCATTTTGTTGATGACACCAAGTAGAGTAAATAATTGAGTCAAGCCAGTGGCCAGGAGTGGAGTTAAGAGGGCAGGTCCTTTTTCATTTTCCGACATCCATAACAATGCCCTGGTCATTGTGTTCCAGGAAGAAAGTGGAGACACTCAGAAAACTAGATCCTCGATGACAAAACTTCTCTCCTGCCCTTTTCTTAAAAGACAACTGTCAAATTGTAACTGCTCACAGGCCTACCCAGGAGGTGCTTCTTAGCTTTACAAAATGCAATGTCCATCCTGTGTTTAATGACGTCAGAGCTGCTCACTGAGCATGGGTACCAGGAAAGCAATCCTAGCATGGAACTGCAAACAGCCAGGGTTTCATGACTGAACGACTCAGCCCCCCTCAGAGCATCATCGGTCCCAAGGCCACGGCAGTCACTGAACAAATCATCGGCGACTTCTACATCCTGACACTGTTAGCAACGCTTGTCCAGAGAAGCAGGTCAATCCCTTGAAAGGGGCTCACAAAGGATATTTTAAAACCTTGTCTATGAACTCCTGCCTTGAGCTGAACCTCAGGCAAAGTCTGCTGCTGGAACTTCAAGGCTCCCAGATAAGAGGGCGACGTGTCTCTTAAATGTCATGGCACTCATTAGGCAAGGACTGGCATCATTAGATGCATAAGTCCTGCCATCTGGGCCTCAGCTCAGCCCCAGCCTAATGCATGACTGGTACCAGGATTTCTCTGGGCGTGAAACTCTGAACTCTGCCTTGATCAAACAGAAATCTTTTTTCTTCTCTTTCTAGTGTTAGGAGAAGGGTGATAAATAATTAGAAATGTATTATTCTGACTAATTCTTAACTTAGTTACTTGATAGAAGAATGAGAACTGGAGTTTCTCAGCATTGTGACTCGCAGGGCAATTTACTGATTAGCGAATTGGTTCTTGTTTTCATCAAAGCATTCAATCTAAATGTCAAATGTAATAATACACACAAATGACCATTCAAAAACCCCGCAATTTGAGCTTACATAGCTAATGAGATGATTTTTTTTATTGTTGCTAATTAAGAGAAATTGAATGGTTTGGGCTCTCCTGGCTTCTTAATTATATTTGATTGAATTCACCATGTGATTCAAGACAAGCTATTGAGGCTACACACATTCCAATTCCCACTCTGCTTCACCTTCAGTACCTTCTTGGATTCCCAACTGTCACAGGCAGCCCCTGTGGGTGTTGGAACATGGTGATGTTGGTACTGTGTTTGTAAAATTGATCTACTGTGGTCTGTGATTACACATACCGATTTGAAATTTTGACTTGGCACGGCATTTTTCACTTAAACCGTACTGTTCTTCTCTACCCCAGAGAAACAGCATTTATGTAATTGCTCTCAACTCATCTATTTGGGTATTATAAATCAGTCCTGCAATAAAAGACTTCCAGAGACGCTGCAGGCACGAGGTTCCTGGCATAATTCAGCCCCCGGGAATTTAGTTTCTAGTTTAAGGACAGGAGTCGAACAGCATTCATTTCTTATTGGAGATGAGATGGGAAGGGCTATATGGAGACTTTGGATCCTGGCAACAAAGAGAGAGGGGCCACAGGGCGATCAGGAGGGCTGGGCAGAACCCAGGTGGCCAGCTCAGATCCATAGGTCGCCTCCTTTTTCTCCTTGCCGACTTCCGGGTCCTCCTCACCTGTCACACCAACTGTATAACGTGTCGTCTGTTCTCCTATTACCTGTCTTATCTACTGTGGATCCTCCGTATTCACAGATTCCATATTTGTGAATTCTCCGATTTGCTAAACTTTATTTGTAGGCCCCAAATCGACACTCACCGCATTTTCATGGTCATTCACGGATGTGCTCAGAGTGGCAAAAAACCAGAGTCTCTGATGCACATGCTCCCTGCTGAGGCTCTGCCTTCCTGTGTCCGCTTTCGTCCTGTAAGCAAGTGGCCTTTTCCAGGCCTGTGTAGTGCCATGATTCTCTCACTCTCATGTCTTTCTTTGGTGATTTTGCTATTTTTAATGGCCCCCAAGTGTAGCAGTGCTGAGGTGTTCTCTGGTGTTCCTAAGTGCAAGAAGGCTGTGATGTGCCTTACAGAGAAAATACATGTGTTAGATAAGCTTCATTGAAGCATGAGTTATAATGCTGTTGGCCTTGAGTTCAAGGCTAATGCATCATAATATATATGGCATGAGATGTCTTTAAACACATATGAAACAAAGTTATGTATTGATTGGTTGATGAAAATGTGAGGCTTGCAGGAACATCACCCTCTATCTCCCCCAGAAACAATGGTTCAGGATTTGTTAATCCAGTGATCACAGTGATTTTATAGAACCTAACGATTGCAAATAATAAGAACCCACTGTGTGCATATATTGATACAAACTCTTCACTCCACCTCCCATCCTGGGGCATGTTTGTCACATTTGCCACATTTTTGCCTTAGGCTTGTGGTTCTTAACCTTGGCTACACAGTCAACCTTGCTGGAGCCTTTAAAAAAATCCTGTTGCCCAGGCCCCATTCCAGACCCAAGTAAGAGAAAATCCCTATAGTGGGGTCAGAGACTCATACTTTTTAATGCACCCGAGTACCCGTAATGGCTAGCCAGGCTGAGAACTACCGTCTTGGGCTATCTTTTTGCTTGAGTGTCCCCCCCAAACTCTGTCCCCTATCCTAGACATTGCGAACTTCCCCAAGTTGGATGATGTTTCTGCCTGGTCTTAATAAGATGCCCACAGAGAATGGACATCTCGTTTCCTTTTCAAGTGGCTTTTAAAGGACAACATACAAATCATTGCTTCTCCTACCAAACAAGTCCTGTTTGCTTTGGATTCACATGCAGAATTCTGCTCGGGCTCTTCAGCTCAGGATCTTATCACTCTTGCCCTGCCCTCCAGGTAAAATAAATGCTATTTTGCCTCCAGAATTCCAACCTGAAGGATACCTGGGCAGAACTTTGTGAAGACCCCTTAGACACATGTTTTTATTCCTGAACAATAGTGCCTGCTTCTTGCTGTGGCCATTTCACTCTTGCCGAGCAGGAAGAGAGGGTCAGGGCTCAGCTGGAGGCCCTCCCTGAATGTGAATCAGCTGCAGGAAGCTCTGAGCATCTTTTCTCTAAGTCCGGAAATTCTGCTGGTGAAAGCATACCTGATTCACAAACAGCAAAAACTGTGTTCTAAATCCATGGACCAGCAGCACTGGCATTACCTGGAGCCTTTTATTTTTCCCCAGAAAGGCTGGACTCTCCCGCCTTACCTCACACCTACAGAACCAGGATCTGATTTTAAGATGCCAGGGGATTTGTGTGTATATTCAAGGTTAAGACACACTGCCTACATATCCAGCTCTGACCTGCTGGCTTGACACCTGTTCTCTTGATTCTGGGATAGGCATCAACCATACAAAAAGCAACCTGCTAGAGCGAGAAGAACTTGGGATTTGGGTAGTAAGTCATATAACCTCTCTGTGCCTCAGTTTCCCCCAATATTAGATATCAAAGGATACAGCATGGGATTGTTGGAAAAAGTCCAATCATTTAATGTACATAAGAGGGTTTTGCAAAGTGTAAAGTGCTACAGAAATATTAATTATCAGTTGTCAGAGTAAGAATACCTCAAATGGAAACCAACACTGCTAATGGAAAAATCAACTCCAAGTATTAGCCAATCTAATGACATTCACAGATCATTTTCAGCATATTATGGACGGTATGAAAAATATCTCTGATTACTTCACAGATTTACGAGAGATAAATTTCCACCATGGTCTGTCATACCAAAAGGGTATCTTCCTTGCTCTTTCAGAATCCTTACACTGACAAACTTTTCTCTGCCCTAATCAGAATCCTCTTCCTTTGACTCAGACTCAACTTGGTCTTTCCTTTCCTCTCACACATTTTATTTTTTTTTTAAAGATTATTTATTTATTTTTGAGAGAGAGGGAGTGATCGAGAGCATGCACAAGCTGGGGGAGGGGCAGAGAGAGAGAGAGAGAGAGAGAGAATCTCAAGCAGACTCCCCCGTCCTCCCTTCCCCCCGGCTGCTGAGTGGGGAGCCCAATGCAGAACTTGATCTCATGACCCTGAGATCATGACTTGAGCCGATATCAAGAGTCGGACGCCTAACCGACTAAGCCACCCAGGCACCCCTCCTCTCACACATTTTAGTGTTCACATTTCATTTCTATTTTCTGGAGGGTCAGGGCATGTGAATCACCTTCTTTACCGTTAGATTTCAGTGCCCAGAACACCTCATGAGACCCTCTCTTTCTTTGTCCTAACACTGGTAAGCAATACTGATTGTCCAAAGTTCTTATTGAAAATTCTAAGTACCTCCATTATATTTAGAAATTCAAGTCAAGCTAAGCACCTATTATGTGGCTGGGTTACACTGGGTTCTTCATAGGCAAAACAAGGGCATGGACTAGGTGACTTAATTAATTCATTCATCAGATACGTGTTGAGTGCCCACCATGTTCCGTGCTCTAAAAGCTGAGGGCACAACAGTGAAAAAGCCATTATAGCTCAGCAGATGGTCTCTCAGCCCCTCCCTGAGCCAACCTTCTACAATGCTATAATGCTATTAGCATATTTCTGCAGTGCCATTCTCATCTGGACAAGGTATTTTCCCCACATTATTTATTTCTGCATATTTTTAAAAAGTCTGCCTTGTAATACCAATAGAACAGCCAGCCAGGGATGTGAGGGTAAAGGCTCTGCCAGGTGCTCACCACAGGCGAGGTTCTGGAGAAGGGCAGGCACGACACTATATCATCCTCCCCACTCCTGGCTCATCCAATGCTCTCATTTCTCCTGCACATTTTAGGATCTCATGAAAGGGTGACTGGATGAATGAATGCCCTGTCTCCTGACTCTGCTTCTTTCTTACCAGCCCCAGGCTGGGGATACTGTACTGTCATTTCCCCAAATGCAACCTAAAAGACCCATCCCTAAGAACCACCTCTCCTGTTCCTTCATTCTCTGAAGAAGGGGCCACGTGGCCGTGAGCACAGCGTCAGTGTCAATGCCAACTAAATGTCAGGTACAGATAGGTAGACGTTGTTTCATTTAGTCCTCATTTAATGCCTTCAGAGGCAGGTTCTACCATTACTCCTCCCTCCACCCTGCCCAACACAAATTTCACAGACAGGAAGCTGAGTTGCAGCGGGTAATGGACTTGTCAAAGATCAGACAGCCAGGGTTCAAGACCAAGGTTCTCTGACTTGCAAGCCTGCCTTCTTATGACCAACACTACACTGGGCCTCTTACGGCAGAAAGAACTTGCGGACTTAGACTCTCAGCCCTGACGCTGAACACTCAATATCCAAAACCCCGAGCAAGTCCATTGGCTCCTCAGGGTCTCAGGATCTCATGTGGAATACAGTTCTAATAATGGTAATACCTCTTTACCTACTTCCCAGGGTTGCTGTGGGATCACATGCTGCTTGCCTCATCCTCATCCATCCATCAATCCATCCAATATTTGTTGAGCATGTGCCCTGTGTGCGGAGCATATGCTGGGCACCAGGAAAGGTGATCAAGAAAGACCCGCTAAGATGATGTGTGGAAAACTGCTTTTGAAATCTTTCAAAAATTTTTTTTGAAATTTTTGAAATTTCCCTTCCTGGGAAGAGAGAGGTTCAGCTAACTTCCTCATTCAACAAACACTTAGTGTCTCTAGTCAACAGGGCCACAGAGGACGAGGAGAGTGTAACAGGAGACAGGGCTGCCCAGATAACAATCAGTACCTTTTACTATGTATTAAGCCACCACCTGCTAGGGAGAGAAGCACACAACAGCGAGGAGCTGTAAGGCAGTGCTAATATTCTAAGTAACACTTTGCACGAAGGTGAAGAAGTGCTGAGAAAGTAAAAATTTTAGGTGATTTCAATTTCAATGAATTCACCACAGTATCTCAAGGACTAACGAGTGTTTTCGAGGAGGTGGTAATACACCCGGCCCCCCATTTTGGAATGACAGTAGTGGGACATTTATGAAAGCTGAAGAAGCTCTGCTCTCTTGCTTCCATGGTAAACGTGCATGTTGTTTCCTTGGCTGTAAGTTGGCTATTCCATACAATCATTTAAAATCCGTGAATCTGAGATGCATGAAGATTCCCTATAACTGAATTAGAAATCACCTGCTCAACCACATGGAAAGCCTCTCTCTTCCATTTGGGCTTTCCCCAAATGACCCACAAAGCTTATGGTTTGGGTCTTGTGTGGGTGGTCTGAGGGCAGAGTCAGGCAATCTCTGCATAAAGAAGCCAAACCAGGATCTTTTCATTTTAAATTAAATGCTGGGGGAGCCCCAGACTTAAGGGAAACAACGTAGCTTTTTTTTTTTTTTTCCTTCGGAGAAGTGAGATAACCACAATGTTTCCCTGAACAAAAAGCTGTGCTTTAAAAATGATTCCCCCTGAAATGAAACTGCTTCACCAGGTGCCCGAAGAGGCGGATGTACCGCTTTCTCGGGCGTGGATATAGAGCCTTTCATTCCTGACGCAAGACCTCAGGAGAACTGGTCGAGATAAATGCCAACATTTTATTGAAAAGTAGATGTTGCTGTTGTTTAGGTGCCCAGTGGATTTGGTCCTGATGGAATTTTAGTGATGGTGCTACATTTCTTGGGCCCTTCCTCCAAAAATACTTTCAGAAGACTGGAAGGTATAAAGCTGCAATTTGTTTCCCTTGTTTATTTACTCCCTAATTATCTCGGAATTCCAGAACTTTAAAGCAGGAAGGGAATTTAAAAATACGATTTAGGAATCATCTATTCTACAACCTTCTCTCCCCTCGCTGCCCCCCACCATTTTATCAGTTAAAGAATCAGAGGCTTAGAGAGATACAGTGACTGTCCAAGGCCACTCAAGAAAGTTGATACTGAAGCTAAGACTAGAGCCTTGATGCTTTGGGTCTTCATCATTCATATTATATCAATGGTTATTAATCTTTGTATGAATGATATTGATAAAGAAGAATAGAATAATAGATCTGTGATCTACCACGGATAATCCCTCATTTAACACCAGAGTAATACAAGGCAGAACCCAACCGTTGAGAACTATAGATTTTTACAACAGCATGAACAGTGTAACCCAAGCACAGCAGGAACTAGGACCTCCAAAAAATGATCATATGCCATCAGCGTGTTTCCAGAATCAGGGCTATTGCATCTTCACAGATGTCGGCATTTTCCAGGTCTGGGCACTCTGTGCACCTGTCCTTCTCCTATTAGCTGTCTACACTGTTTAGCCATCACCAATCCAGATGTGCCACAGGACCCTCTCATTTTTGCCTCACTGCTCAGAGAGATAGCCACCACTGTGAAATCAAGTATTGTTTGTAGACTAGAGAAAGCAACACCTTCTTTAGTCAAAGTCTTCACCCTGGAAGACTTCTTTCCCTACTACAAGTAATCCTGCTCATCAGTTTGGGTTGTATTTCTTTAATTCTGTGATTTTAATTATGACAATACATTTATGGAGAGGTTTGCAGCTGGGATGTCTATATGTAGACAGACCTAGAAGCCATCATTTATATACCTAATTATCTAATGAATCAACTGATTTGTCATTTGAAAAGACCAGGCATTTTCCACTGGGATGTCACTATTGTCTGATCTGGGCCTTAGAGACAGTTATTTATTATTGACTGACACTTCATAATTAGCAGGACTGCAGAATCTGTCATTTTAGAGCCTGAAAAAAAACTTCAGGGATCATTTAGTCAATATTTCTGTTCTCCGCAGTCTAGTTCCCAGATAAGACAGTGGAAACTGAGGGAAGATGGCTGACAGGCTGAAGGTCACATCATAAATGAGAGGCACCAAGCTCAAGTTCCAGGAATCCTTCTACTTGGCCATGGGAACTTCCAACAGTCTCTTAGCGTCCAAATGTAGCCCTTGCTTTAACGGAAACAGGCAACATCCTATTAGTTATCCAGAGTGATTTGTGAGAAGATCACCATTAGGAAAATCTCAAGCTTGAAGGGGAAGTTCTAGGGGAGGTAAAGATATTTCAGGTACACCCCATTAAAGATTTTAATTTAAAAGGAGCAGATTCAGGGTGGCTGGCTGGCTCAGTTGGAAAAGCATGTGACTCTAGATCTTGGGGTCGTGAGTTCAAGCCCAACTTGGGGTATAGAGATTACTTAAAAAAATAAATAAAAAACTTAAAAGGAAAAAGAAGCAGATTTATCCCCATTTAAAATCTGTGAGTAGCATAAAGTTTTATTTCACTGCCTAATCCTCAAAGATAGAAATAGTTATGGGTAAAGTATTATTTTTTAGTGGGATATAGGCATTGTACAACTATATTACATGTCATGCATGCATGCATGCATGCATTCATTCAGTAAGTACTCAACATCTGTGATATGCTAGGCAGCGTTTGGACAACAAGAATACTTCAGAGAACAAGACCAGGCCCCTGACTTCTTGGGATTTATATTCAAGTGGAGGAGACAGATCATAAACAAGTAAACAAATTAAAATAGGCTTCCAATTTATGCAGATGTTCCTCTGTTCCTTCTGGAAGCTCACTAAAATGACAGCAAATGTATAAACCCATAAGGAAAAGAATTCAGGAGAGATGACAGAAGAAGACAGTGGGTATCACCAGAAGTCAATGATATTTTGGGAGCTGGAAACAGCAGGACATGGGATAACTGACTCAGCAGACCAAAGAAAGATGACATGTATGTCCACAGGAAGGGGAAACACGGCCATTCATGCCACAGGAGCCAAGAAGTTCTGGACTCAGAGACCAGGTACCTTTAAAGGCAGGGGTGCAGGGAGGGGCCAAAATAGGAGGTTTGGTAGAAAGTATATCTAAGGCACAAGGAGACCCTTAGCTTCTCTCCCACACCTCATAAAACCAAGTGATTATCATCTTAGCACCTTTCTCTTAACAGCCCCTAGAACCCTGGCAGCCAGGCCTGAGTCTTCCAGGAGGAGACAAAGTTTCCTCTAGGGGAAATGGACTGGTCCATGAGAAAAGAATTATAGCTGGTATTTTGTGTGAGCCCCCAATAGCAGCAGCCAGGCCACACCTCTACCTGATCTCTCTGTGATAGAATTCACACATATGAGGTTCTAGAGCTTTCCCATTAAATGAAAGGACTCTCACTTGAGGGACAGGGTCCAAAACAAACAGAAAAAGAAAGTCCAAGGAAGCACAATGTTGGGAGCAGAAAAAGACTCCAAAACTCAACTGTCATGTCTTCAGAGCTATTAGCAAAGGTTTTGCACCCATGAAACAAGAACAGAATGCAATATAAAAAGGAACATTCAAGGAACAAGAAAAAACTCTTAGAATGGGAAAATGTGATAGCAGAGATTAAAAATTATATAATAGGTTTGGAGGATAAAGTCTTAGAAATCACTCAGCAAGTAGAACGAAAAGATTGTGGAAATAGGACAGGAAAAGTTAAGGAGTAACAGTATCATTAGAGAAGAGCTATTATGTGATTAAAAGGAGTTCCTAAAAAAGAGAACACAGAATGAATGAGAGGAAAAGATTTTTAAAATTTGAGAACATTTCCTAGAACTGAAGGAGAACTAGGTTTAGGGGCACCTGGTGGCTCAGTCAGTACAGCATGTGACTCTTAGTGTCAGGGTTGTGAGTTCAAGTTGCACCTTGGGCATGGAGCCTACTTAACAATTTTTTTAAAAATTAAAAAAAAATGAAGAACAAGTTTTTAGACCAGGACTGAAATAGGAGGATAGAAGTCTCCAGGAGGGATGTCTTCAAGGGAAAACACCCAGAGGACTTTCACAATCACTCATGGGTGGTGATTATTCCCCTCTTTGTAATATGAGGAAATCAAGGCCAAGAGAGGTTAAGGCATTTCTCCAAGGTCACACAGCTAGTAATCAGTGGAACTGGGATTGAAACCCAGGTTGGTCTGACTCCAAAGCATGTGCTCTGAACCACAACCAATATTGCCTGAGATCTTTCTGGACTCTGATTCTGTAATCTAGCGTATTAGGATGGGATTCTATAGATTCATTAGGTTGAAGAGAAATCCAGGTATCAAGCAGGATTTTCCTAGAGTTCCAACAGCTTGGCCAAGGGCCCATTCAAATCTTTGCCAATCTGGATGATTCCAAAGGGCTGGGTCTAAGCTGATCTAAAAGAGGGAGAGGCAGAAGGGAAGGTGTTCCTCTGCACCCTTCTTTCCCAAAGTCAGGATCCTTCCCTCCCACCCCCAAAAGTCAGGATTCCTAATGAACTATCTTTTCAAATGCTTTGTTTCTCTCAGCCCATACCATTTAGAGTGGTAGAGTGGTCTCACAGGGTAGGAGGATCTCTGGAAGTAAACCATTATTTACTCAATAATGAAGTGGAGTTGAAAACATTGACCTGCAAGCAAAAGCAATCTCCTGGGTCAAGGAATTTTAGCAGCCCTTTCACTTGGAGTCACGCCAGTTTGAGAGTTTGACCCGAGTGTATAAAGCGCCTTGCTCCTAAGCCATTTCAGGGGCAGCCAAAATGACAAAGCCTTGGTTAAGGAAAGGCACTTTTTTTTCTCTTGGCTGCTTTGTGGTTATGTTTCTGTAGTGAAGACCCAAGAAGTAAACATGAAATCCTCTGCTTGCTCTGTCCTGTCAGAAAAAGCACTTATTTCTTGTGTTGACCTTTCTAAAAAGTTTGTTCTTGCAACTGCACAAGGATGGAAGGCTGCTTCCGTGCAGACGTGTGCACGGGAATGAGGAGAGGGTCACGAGCGAGACCTCGGCATCAAGCCGTCCCGGTTGAATGCTTGAAGAGCTTTTCTCTGAGCAACTGCTTCTCCAGTACCCCATAATTAGCCTGCTCTCGGAACTGCATACAGATTGAGTGGCTGGGGAAGAGGAGCAAGAGAATAACTCTAAAAGCAAATAAAAATTAAGCAGCTGCCTCTAGCTAGAGAGAGAGAGATCACCCACAGAAAATTAGGGGAAGAACTGTGACCACACAAAGCTTTCCATTCTTTTTCGCACATCTCATAGATTGAAAAGAAAGCCTTCAAGCAACACATCATTTGCTTGCAAGACACCTACCCTCTCCGAGTACTGACAATTCTTATTCTTTAACAACAGTGAGCTATGCACCGAGACTTACCTTGAATTTAGGATCTGCAACTCAGATCCGGCCTTAGGGACTGACTGGCCTCAATCATGTTCTCAGCTCACACTCCAGGTAGACACACTTTGGGGAACCAAAAACTCTGAAGTTGAGCACACAATGCTTTGGGATTTGGAGTTGCATTGCCAAAAGTAAACAAATGTATGCATGTGGTCGTTTTTACCCAAAGATGCCATGATTACACTTGCAGTGAGCTCTAGCTTTTAGAATAATACTTATATAGAACATTCAGTTGGGATATTTAAATTATCCTGCTAAAACCAGCAGAGTTAATAACAATATCACAGGCACAGAATAATTTCTTGGATAATGATGAACATATGTGAATAATTCCCTTTCTCACAACCTAGCTCCCTGAGGCCTAACAACTACTCCCCAACTCTTCCAACTTCCCAAACATGCTTCAGTCTTGAATGTTCTCCCACAGCACCCAGTGGATACAGATCCAGGCGTTATTCTAGTCAAGCCCTCCCATCAACATCTCTCCTCAGCAAGCTCTCTCTCTCTAGTTCCTGAAAGTATTCAGGAGGTCCACACTCTCCACATTTAGAAATGCAGCCTGAGGTGGGATTTAGGGCAGCACCTGCCCTGCCCATCCAACACCACAGAAATGGCACTTGTTAGAGACAGCAAACCAAAACCAAAAACAGCCATCTAAAGAATTCCAATTTACTGAAGAAAAGGACTATTATACACATTACCCCCCCCCAAAAAAAATCACCCGATGAAATCCTTTCGATATTTGTTATCTTAAGATACTTTACAGATTATTAACTTTGATAGAAAATCTCAGGAACCGAGTTCCTGCCAATGAAGATTAATTAGAAACCAAGATAATGTGTACCCCAAATCATAGTTCTAGTCGATGGGAAAATGATTTGACTCAAATAAAGGTCATTTCAGGCAATTTTTAAAGACTATACCCACCATGTAAATGAGACTTGTCTATATTATATGTTCTCTCCCTTATGCTCCACTTTGACGATAATGATGGATTAGGGGAGCACGCTCAGGGTCTTCATCTTTGCCACCACTATCCTTCTTCCACCGAGAAGCTGAACTTCTAGGCTCTGTGAGATAGTGTTGGGTGCTGTCACCAACCACGGACACCCTCAGAGACGGCTCCTCAGGAAACTGGCACCGAGGGATGCATGTCTCATTTTATTTGGACTTGGGTATTGCAAAAGTTGTGGTGGTGGTGGTGTGTGTGTGTTTTAATCCAAAATGGGTAGTAGCTTTTTTTTTTTTAAAGATTTTATTTATTTATTTGAGAGAGAGAATGAGAGACAGAGAGCATGAGAGGGAGGAGGGTCAGAGGGAGAAGCAGACTCCCTGCCGAGCAGGGAGCCCGATGCGGGACTCGATCCTGGGACTCCAGGATCATGACCTGAGCCGAAGGCAGTCGCTTAACCAACTGAGCCACCCAGGCGCCCCAAAATGGGTAGTAGCTTTTGACACAGAGCCCCAAAGCTGCATGTCCCCCCTTCCTCTGTGGAAATGTTTAACTTAATGGCACAGGAATAAGACCAGTAACATGCCGAAAGTTTACCAGATCTCTGAAAACAAAGAACCTTCAAACAGTTCACTTTGCTCCCAAAAGAATCTCTTTAAGATGATGCCACAATCACAGAGCAGGAGTGGTTCTCAGGTCATCCGTGATGTGGGCGCCGGGCAACTGAACCTGTCTATCCTCTGATGTGTTTTAACTCCAACCGGGTAGCGAACCCACATTTGTCATCGTAACATGCTCAGGCGTCTCATCATCACCAAGATCTTTACCTGTAATCGTTGCCCATTTTCTTTTCTTTCTATATGGCAGAGACCAAGGAACTCGTGATAGTGCCCTTCCTATTAACGCACTTTAAGGTCCTTCTCAATGATCAAACCACTCCTTATTTAGCCTTATTACTCCAGCCTAAACCACCCTGCCTTTTCTTTTAGAAGACTTTTTTTCTCTCTCTTCACGAACATCTTCATATCCTATTCCTTTTGTATCTTTTTTTATTTTTAGTAGATGATACGTGGCCCTAACACGGTACTCACTTCAAAAGGTAGAGTGAAAAAGTGGTTCCTGGGCATTCCCTGTCCACCAGACTTTTCAGTTCCAAACTTCCAAACTCCGTCGAGCAGTTACTGGTGTTCACATTCTTTTAACAATGACGGGAACTGAAATCCTATCAGGTTCTCGCTGAGTGTGTAGTTAATGCCGAGTATATCCGGGGAGCCTCCCCCTGGCTTTGGCAGGCACCTGCTGCTTGAATACCAGCCTAGCACGTTCAGTGGTACAGCACCCTCCTTCTCCTGCTCACCGCAACCTAACAGCATTGTATCCTCATCAGCTCCTACCTTAGAAGCGTAGGATGAAAGTACTAACAAGGGTCCTTAGGGGTCATCCAAACTTGTACCTTCATGACAATGTGGGAGTCCCCAAGATTGCAAGATCACACACTGAGTTAGAAGTGAGGTGACTTTCCCAACCCATTGCTCTTTTCACTACGTCACATTCTTTTTCTTCCAAACATTTTAAACTCTTGGGACCAGCCGCACTTCCCTGGCCCGTATGTATGTGCATAAACTCATTTGTCTCTTGTGAATCCAATTCTGTTCCTTAAGGATCATTTTTTAAAAGATTTTATTTATTTATTTATTTGAGAGAGCACAAGCAGAGGGAAAGGCAGGGGCAGAGGGAGAAGCAGACTCCCAGCTGAGCAGGGAGCCCGATGCTGGGCTCGATCCCAGGACCCCCGGATGAAGACCCGAGCTGAAGGCACATGTTTAACTGACTGAGTCACACGGGCGCCTCCCTTAAGGATCATTTTTTATAAATTTGAATAATATCCTTACATATATCACTGATTTAAAAAATTATGCCTGCTAGCAATGGATCCCGAAGAAGCAACAACAAATGTTTACCTTACTCTACTCTTATTTTTTTTCTAGTCCATTTTAAGGCATTTAGTAAGATATATCACTGGAATAATCCTTACGGGTATATTGATATTTGTGGAGGGCCAGCTCTTTGCGGAGCTGAGTTAAAGCATCTTGATTTCAATTTAGCATGTAGGAAGAGCTTTGTCATAAGGCTGCCCCAGGGAGCCTATTCCAGCCCCATCTCCTGGAGAGCCTGGCCTGGTGTTAGAAGCAATCCTTACTGTATCAGTATTAGCCACAAGTGAAGAAATAATAATAATGAGGGCTATTATTTGTTGAGCATCTCCTACTGGCAAGTGCGCTACACACATTTCTCATTAAATCCTCACAACAACCCTAAGTAGCTCTCAACTCATCTTCACTTAACCAACTTGATAGACCAACCAGTACTCTCCCTTCCCCTTACACTACTCCCTGATGCCCATGATGCACCAACTCCTCAACTGTGATTCAATTGTACACTTCTGCTCCCACCAGAGAACTTGGAGGGGGACCAAGAGTCCATTGATCTTGTTCCCAAATCTGTTTATGCCGGTTGTACTTACTGTAAATATGTCATTTAAAAAAGTATAACAAATGATGACATAGGAATTATAAAAAAGTTAATTGCACAAAAACTGCATTACATGTTTTAGAAATAGTCATTGTTTTGCTTAAAAATCTACTGTTGAATTCAGAAAGATTCTGTGCTCTGATTGCTTTTTTTTTTTTTTGCAAATGTCTTCAAATGCTTTTTCCATTTTGAAGAGATCACAGACAATCATGCATCCAGGGTGTGAATTATGCAGGAAAGACAAAGAGCAGCCAGAGTTAGGAGCGCTATCCTCAAAGAAAGATCCATTGCTCTATATAGAAACAGCACATGAATGTACGTATTCATGCTTTAAGTTAGTATGTATGGTCCTATTCCTTTTTTTATGATTCCTTGCTTTAAACAGCTCTTATAATCAACACATCAACTACCAATCCTGATCAAATCATTTAAGAGGTCTCCTACTGAAATTTAGTCCCATTTCATAGACGAAGAAAGGAGCTTTAGAGGCCAAGTAACTTGTCCATCACCAGACACCTACTCATTGGAGGAGCTGCAAGAGAAAACCAAAGCATCTGACTTTGAAGTCGTGTTCTTGATCTTGATGGACACTGCCTTGTCATTTATACCCCCAAATTGAATATCTAACATGCCACTTAGCGCTGTAATTCCCTTTGCACAGCAACATTTTCCTGTACAGAGGAGAAGACTGAAGTATAAAATAACCTGCTATGAATCTTTTAGCTCCATATGGATTTGCTGGGCTTTTCTGAAAGGATGCATCTCAGCAAGGTTGGCTGTGAAACAAATCTCTAAAGCAAACCCTGTGCTCTCACTGGTTCCTCTAATTCTAGCCATGGAATTCGTCTATGGAAATGGTCCAGACTTTTGGCAAAGAATGATTACTCCAGGGTATGTTAGAAAATCCTATATAGCATTTTCCAGATTTTGGAACCCCCTGTCTTCCTTGTTTCCTCGTCTCCTTACCTTTCTCTTAATTGACTTATACCTGAGATTTCCTGTACTCAGATACCATTCTTTACCTAATAGAATGTTGAGAATGGGGGTGGCAGGAATGGTATGTACAGTGTTTAAGAGTTAGAAAATACACCCCGAATTGACAGTAAGCACTGCCACAAAGATTCACCCTTACTTGAAACCATGAAATTCAAGGGTTTAATTTGCCTGATATTAAAGATGTCAAATATATATGTATGTATGTGTGTATATATATATATATATATAATGTATATACATTTAAGTTACATTCATGATACATCTTTCTTCAGTGTAACCTGAATTTGTCCCTGGAAACCTTAAAAGTGAGAAAAGAAAAAAATAAGTGCAAGATCAGAAGTTTTCTTGTCCAGTTTTTTTTTTCTTCCTTTCTTTCTTTCTTTCTTTCTTTCTTTCTTCTTTCTTTTTTTTTGGTGGAGCAGCCGCTATTAGACTATGACTCTAAATCTTGTGAAATAATAGAAATCATAAGACTACAGGGCTCAAAAAAGTCTTAAAGAAACCATGTTCATCTCTTCCTCCTTCCTTCCCTCTTCCAGGCTAGTCCAATCTAAGCCATGTATCCCAGCCAGAATCCATCCTATTTTTGAATTACAGTAGAGAATTAGAACTTGGCTCATCTAGTATTTAATAACCCGCCCTGGAATTAGGGTCTAAGAAAAATCCTCCTGGATAGGGGACGGATGGCACAGCCTCATGACCCAAGGTGCATGGAGGCCCATGGAGGTCGTTGGCTTTGCCCAGGCAGTGGGATCTCCGCCAACTCACACTAAACCAGCAGACTTCTTGCTTACTGTAGTGTTTTTCCGATTGTTGCCTCAGAAAAGAAACATGAAGCGTGGTGAGGAAAAGCACAGTCCCGTGAAACCTCTGGACTCTTGGAAGGGAAGGATTAGGTAGTGGTAATACCAGATCTTCCGAGATCTCCCTGAGCCCCCTTCACACCGTAGTATCAAGAAGGCCAGTGTTATGCTTAAAAAAGTTTCCCCTGAAGGGGAAAGAAGCTGAAGCTAAAAATATATCAGGCCAGCTGTTATAAATGCTTCTCAAAGGAAGCAAAGCAACTAGAGTTACCTCTTGGAAAAGCAAATGAGGGGTTAAGGAAATAATGGAATTTTTCAGTTACATGCCAGGTTGGCTAGATTTGGGGGAGGAAGAAATTTTCCAACCAGAAACTATGTTGGTAAAAGACAAAATAATTCCATGAAGATTTATTTATACGGCACCAGTGGCTTAGGACGGGGAAGACCTGCAGCCTGCCAAAAAGAATCGGGGTCTGCAGGCCTTGCCCTCTCTTTTCAGTTTCCAAGAGGCTACTCCCAAGACCTTGCTTCCTGTCAGGCCTACCTAAAGCTGTGTGGTGTCTCTCCTTCCCTTGAATATCTGGGTTCTGATCGTTTTTTGCAGGCTGACTGCAATGAGCTTGAAGTGGCTGCTGGTCTTGTCAGAAAATGTTGAAGGGCAGAGGATTTCTTGAACCAAACGGGTATCTCTGAAGGAGCTGGCCCTGGCTGACGGGGTCAATCCATGGACTTGGAGGGGTTTTTTCCACTGGTGGATCGGGGGTTCCCAAAAGAGCCATTTTCCCTGAGATCCACGTCACCCTCACTTCTCACCTTGCCTGCTGGAGTTAGTTTTGTTCCACGTGTTGGTTCCATGGGGCCTAGCAACCATCCTTCCCATAAATAGATGGACCCTCCACGCTCCTGGAAGGCCAGGTCAGAAGAACCAAAGCCCAAGAGATATCCGGGCACTGGATGCCTCAGCAGTTTTTGTTTTTTCACTTTTAATTTTGAAATAACTATAGATGTAACAAGAAATTGAAAAATAGTACACAGAGAGGTCTCATGTACTGTCTCCCGGCTCCCTACAAGGTGACATTTTATCCAACTATAGTGCATTATCAAAACCAGGAAATAGACATTCATGCAATACAATTAACAAGACTATAGACCTGACTTGGATCTCAGCAGTTTTGTACACAGATTTTTTGGGGGGGAGGAGGGGAGAGGCGGGGGCTTACAAATTTCTGTACAACCCTATGGCATTTTTTTCACATGAATAAATTCATATAACCACCTCCACAATCACGATCACAGTATGTTTTAAAAGTCTGTTAGTATTGAGACATAGTTGGTAAAATAAGTCATGCAAAAAAAAAAAAAAAAAGCAAGAGTAATGACAAATGTCACTATGAGGATTATGACAGAAGGCTAAATGATCAATATTATCACCAGATATTTAGTGAATTCCCAAGGACGTTTTCTCGTTTATTTTGGAAATTCATTAACTTCGTGAACATCTGCCTAGTGAGCCCAGGAATTTATTAAGTTCCTACTGTTCAGCAAACATTTATGGCAGGGCGGGCAGACAGGCTTCAGGGCATACCATCTCTTATCGAATTATAGTGGCTTCCTTGAGGGGTATACAGAGGAGGATCTGGAGGCCACATCTGGCCCTAGCGAGAGACAGCCAGGATCTAACAGAGACGCACTGCCCCCGGAGGATGGCAGCTGAACGCGTGCCAGGAAATTGCCATCTCCACAGTTTCTGTGAGCCACACAAGTGTTCTAGGTGCCGGGAAGGAGGGATCAAGAAGACACAACCCTTGTCCCCAAGGAGTTTGTGACTGGGAAGGGAGGGCAAATATGTCAACCAGGAACTGTGACACAGAACGCTAAGGGCTGACATTGAAATATATGGGTCAGTGCAAAGCGAGCACACCGGGGGTGTGATTTGGGCAGGATCCTAGATCTGTGTGCTGTGGAGAACCATGCGGGGACAAATTCAGAGTCAGAGTCAAACAAGGGTCTACTAGCTAGTAATTGAGTCAGTCTCTGAGGATAGGATTAGGAAGGACAGGCATGTCTCCTCAAGTTCAGAGGCAGACACTCTGGAGCCTGACCACCTGGGTTCAAGCCCCAGTTCATCCAAACTTGGTTGGTCTGTGACACTGGTCAAGTGACTTTGCCTCTCTGTGCCTCAGTTTTCCTCATCTGTTAAGTGGGGATAACACATCATGGAGGTATGAGGATTAAATGAGTTAATATTTACGTAAAGGGTTTTGAACAGTACCCAGCATGTAGCAAACGATATGCAGTAGTATGCTATCACTGTTAATTTACTTTTTTTTTTAAATGATCTACGGTGCCAACATTTTTTAAGGTATTGTTTTTATTATCAGAAAAATCAACTGAGACAAAGGAAAGAAATACTAAGTTTCCAAAGTGTACCATGAGACTGTAGAAGTGGGCAGTCTAAATGGAACATTTTGGAAGAATTTGTTACCTAAAGCTTCTGCGTTCTTGCCTCATACCAGGCTAGCAAAGGGCAGCACATTTTCAAATCCACATGTAAAGAACGCGAAGTAAAATCAAGTATTGCAACGATTTGAATAGAAACAAGCTTCTTTCATTTGTCACTGCAGCACGTAGTTTTCTTCCGGGTCCATGTCCACCAGCGAAGAGCAGAAAATGGTTAGAAAGGCAATCTGGGGTAAGGGAGGTGGCACTGACCTCCACACAGGGGAAATCTGTGGGCTCTTTGGAAAACCAGGAGGTATTTTTCCTGAATGTTCTTTTCCTGAATGGTTTGCTTTTTTCTATAGCAGACTTCAGACAGGAAGCAAACGTAGAGATGCTAAGCCAGGTTCTATGCACCTTACAAGTGGAATTGCTTGTAATGGCCAGAACAAAGTTGACTAAGTCTTTGTGTAAGTCTGTGACAGCTAATAACCTCGTTCTTTCTGATCTCACGGGCTCATGAAGAATCTGCACATTCTTGCTTTTAATGACCAGACCTGAGTAGCCTTACAAGGACGGTGAGGTACTGAAAAATACAGTACCCCTCTTCTGAAACGCCTTGAAGCTATCCAAAATGTTTAATCGACTTCTCAACTGTCCCAACCCATTCTTCTCTTTCTCATGAGAAAAGGTGTGGCTCAAAGTCCCTGTGTGATCTCACTTGATTTAGCCTGCAACCAATAAAAGGTACTCTTGCCTCCACTTAAAGGGATGAAAACAGGTTGATTCTTGTTATATTGGGGTTTAGTTTTTGCCCCCTACTCTTAGCCTCACCCTAATCCCTTCCTTCCAAAACTTCCCATGGCACCATCATGTGCATTAAATGCCCTCTAAACATCGTTTTTCTCCATCTCAATGTTCTAGCACCTTCTCTAAGTCAATACACATCGAAAATTGAGCTTGTATCTAGTTTCTCTCCCTATCTTGCCTTTCATCTCTTTGGAATCACTAATTCAACTTTCTTCATCCCTTAAATGCCTACCATGTGTGAAGTACTCCCAATTTATCTCTAATATTCCTTTTTGATAAATCCAGTGGTTAATCCTTGGTCCTCATTTTATTGGATGTATCAGCAGAATTTTACCTGATCACTTTTCCCCTTGAAACATGTTCTTCATTTGCCCTGCAAGACGCCCACACACTTGACTTTTTTCTGACTTCAATGGTTTCTCCTGCATTTCTTTTGCTTTATCCTCCTCTTCCTCAGCCTTCATGTTGAAGTACCCAGGCTCAGTCCTTGGTCCTCTTCTCTGTCTACATCTTTGCTTTGGTAATTTCATTCTGTTTCAGAGTTTTAAATACTACTTCTGTACTGGTAACTCCCAAATGTCTATCTCAGATCAGTCCTCTCTCCCAAACTGCATACTCATACATCTAAATGCCCACGAGACCTGTCTGATCATCTAATGGGCACCGAGATTCGTCATATATGACACAACTCCCAATCTTGCTTTCAAACTTAATAGAAATTTTCTCCATCCTTCCAGTTACATAAGCAAAAACTCTGGAGTCATTCTTGAATTCTTTCCCTCATACCCTTCATTTCTCTTGTCAGGAAATCTCGTATTTTCAAAATATATCTAGACTCTGACACTCTTCTCTCTTCTACCTCAGCCATCCCGGCCAGAGTCAGCAATGTCTGGCCTGGATCATTGCAATAGCCTCTGAACTGATCTTTGTGTTTCCATCCTTGCCCTGGTACAGCCTATTCTTAATACAGCAGCCAAAGTGATCTCTTTAAAATATAAATCAGATCACGTCACTTGTCTGCCAAAAACCCTCCAATGGCTTCTTGGTTTCCTGACAGCAAAAGTCAAAGTCCTTGCAATGGCCTGCAGTGCCCTGTAGGATCTGTCCTTCCCCGATACCTCGGCAACCTCCGCCACTGTCTACCTCACTCACTCATTCCCTTTCAGCCACTGGCCTTTGTGCTTTTCCCCAGCAAGCTGGGAAAAGATCTTGGGATCTTTGTTTAAGCTTTTTCTCTGGCTGGACTATTCTCCCCCCAGACACCCACTTGGCTAACCCCCTTACCTCCTTCAAGTCTTTGTTCACATGTTACCTTCCTGGTGAGGTCTATCCTGACCACCCTATTTAATCCTATAACCACCTCACCACCTAGGCCTGATCCTTCTGACCCTACTCTGTTTTTTTTTTTTTAATTTCCATACCACTCACCAATCTCTAACACACTATATAAGTTCCTTATATATTATAATTTATACATGTTAGACTGCAAACTCCATAAGGGAGAGCATCTTTGTCTTGTCCGCTGATGCACCCTGAGTGCCTTAAATAGGTTAAGCATATAGTAGGTGCTCAATAAACATTTTCTAAGTTAATGAATGAACAAATAAATAAATTGATAATGTATGTCCAAGTCAATACTGAGTCCTAATTTTCATAATTACACCTAGAAACATTTCTAGCACCCATTCCTTCTGCTCCATGCCTGTTCCTATCCTCATGATACTTTTACTACCTCACAACTGAGGTTTTGAAACTCAGCACTTGTCATTCATCTGGTTTGCACCCAGTACACCAGTCCCTCTACAGCATTGCTCATATCACTGCCACATCCATGGTGGGATGCTTGGACTCTTTAGAGCTCTCAGATCCCCTCCCTCAGTCTACTTGTATTGCCGTCTCTCACTACTCTTTTTCCTTCGTGAACCTCTCCTTCTTCCTCACTATCTTCCAACCCTGACTACATACTATAACCTCCATACCGTTGCTCACAATGCATGTCCCTACCCTCGGTCCCCTCACCATCTCTAACCTAGCTTACTTCCCCTATTACCTACAAAGGCTTTCCTGACCCTCCGGTTCATAAGGATCTTTCCATTTCACACATTCACAGTGCTTACAGTACAGACGGCCCCCCCGCCCCCATTCAGCTGACACAATCCTATATCACCCGATGGCAGCTATTGGAGTTATTTTTTTTAACTGCACTTTTATGTAATGCATGGGTTATTATGTAAAATTTTTGCAGATTAGTCTGGCTGGAGGGAGAGATTTCATTTTCAATTGTGAGACTGACTGATCTATCTTCTCTTTCCACTTATATGATAGGTTCCCTGAAAATGAATCACTTTCCTTAAGCTTCCTTATATTTTCCACAGCCTCGAACACAGTGCTGGGCACCCAGGAGGTGGGTAGTGTTTGCAGTGCAGTTGGATGATACAGAATCCACATAGGGAGGAGGCCACGAATGCTAAGGCATTTTGCTGGAGCGTAATGACCAAAGGAATAAAACGTGCGTGGGATAAACCAAGATTAAAAACCAAAAACTGTGTAAGGAAGTCATCTTCTAGTTCGTTTCTTTTCATTAACTGTCATTAAGGTGGTTGATAATTTGAAAATGCGAAGCAGTAATTGATCTCAGTTCTCTTACTATGATTTATAATCATGTTGTTTTGTATGAGTATTTTTTCATTTTAAAAGAAGAAAGACGTCTAGCTCTTCAGTGCAGAAGAGGTCCTGAAGCCTTCAGTCCAACCATTTTCTATTGTAGTGAAATGGCCAAAAGTCACGGCATAGTCAAGGACCCCTAGTCTACTCTGCATGGCCTGGGCTCGGGAAAGGTGCCTTCACCAGGTGACAGTCAGAGATGCAAATGCGGGCACAGACCCTGGGTGTCAGTGTTAGCACTTTGCTCCTCGATGTCCTCCCTACTCTCTCCATTTATTCGCTTAGCAGATGCCATTGCCAGCTCTGGCCAGGGCTGGCCGTCAACATATGTAATCTCATGTGCCTTCACCACAGCCCTCAAAGATGGATATCATGAATGTTCTCATTTTGCAAGTGAAGACCTTGCTCAGAGAGTTAAGTAACTTGGCCAAGCTGTAGTTAGCAAATTGTAGATCTGAGATTTGGACTTAGCAGGGCATTGACACCAAAGTCCTGATTCTTTCCACTTCGTCAACCCGCTTCCCAGGTGCTCAGGATATACTTGATAGAGGCACAAGTGAATGAATGACCCAAAATTTGCAGCTTTGACAAACACCATTTAACCACCATAGACAATGCAGAAGACTAAAGCAATGACACTAATGTTTTGTTAAAGAGATACTGAAATACAAGTGTTGACATGGCCTAAGTGTTT
This sequence comes from Mirounga leonina, assembly GCF_011800145.1. Classification (NCBI taxonomy): domain Eukaryota; kingdom Metazoa; phylum Chordata; class Mammalia; order Carnivora; family Phocidae; genus Mirounga; species Mirounga leonina. The sequence goes on from NW_023270825.1 coordinate 43,762,427, forward strand.
GCATGAAACTTTCTGGAAGAGAGATCTGAGCTTTCTTTGCCAAGGCTTTGAAACAGGGCTCCAACCCCTTTCTTCTTCCTGAGATATGTAATCTAGTTATCTTGTTAAACCTTCAAGTCTTTTTCTACTTAAGTACTACACAGGGACCCAAAGATCTGGGAGGCCATGACAGTTATCTCTGCATTTTCTCCCCTCTGCAGGGCTGGGCAGCCACAGTGAAAAATGAAAGTACCCACAGACTACAATCTGCTAACCACCTCGAATGTACTAATCTTGTCAAGACTTACAGCCCTGAGTGTGCAAATCAGGACAGACAGAAATATGATGACCCAAGACTAATGACATAAAATTCAGCCCTTAAAATAGGAAAGACCAAGTTTTGAGAGGGCAGGCAGCTTGGAGCTTGCATCTCTCCCAGCTATCAAAGAGTTTTGTAATAATTACTAGATTCTGTCCCTGACCCGGGAAACTTTAGCCAAAAAGCTCTGTCATCCAGCCTGCATGTGTCTGTCTTAATAGTCCCAGCCACCGCTCTGTGTCACACAGAGGCTAGTGAAACTGTTCCCTGGATTACTAGTCTGCAAAAGAGATTGCCCCCACAACCTCTTACATAATAAAGTAATGAGGCAATAATCCCTGAATTCCCCAAATGTACGAGTTATCAAAATCTCAATGTAAAAGTAAAAAAAAGAATTAAAAATCTTATGAATGCAGTATCTTAAGTATTTCCTTGGTTATCTCAATTAATGTAGTTCTAATTTGACACTCCTATGTATTTGAGAAAGCCATTTCAAAGGACCCATTAGCTGAGAGATCCGAGTGGAGGGAGAGGCCAAGAAGCCGTCACTGTTAATTCTTACTACTCTCAGATCTTTTAATTGGGGGTTCCTGCATGTTGACAGGCACGGAAGGTCTGACCACAAAAGCTTTCCCTCGAGAAAGTTATCTCAGTGCTGACACTATTCATGGACACATGCAACTAGCATCAAGGATTTCTGTTCAATGACAGGCCCCCTCTCCCATGTTGCCACTTACAGAAGCACCGATGGCATGTTTGTCCCTTTGCTCAGCCCGAGTGGGGAGCCACAGAGAGGACTCCTGGCCCTAGTCCCAGCTGTGCGCAGGGTACTTTGCTTTCACGGTCAAAAGAGCAGAAAGCTGTCCTCTGCTCTCCCCTTCCTCAAAGCTGTTCCTGACCCGCCTCTCCTAAATTAGACTGAGCAAGAAAAGGCCACAGCATTCACACCAGGCCACAGCACAGAGCCGCATTCTCAGTTAGCAAACCTGTTTCCCTTGTCAGGAGGAAAAGTGTCTCCAACAGCAGGGGATAAAAACCAGAAAATGCAAGGGAGGGAACATTCCAGGGTGAAATATATTAAAAAAAAAAAAAAAAAAAGGAAGAAAAAGGAAAAAAAGAAGAAGAAAAAAAAAGAAAATGCACAAATTCCATGAGGGCATCTGGTTAGCCAGGGGTTAGAATCAGGTTTAAAGAATCACACGTAACTCAGTGTCTTGGCAAATCCAAAAACCCCAGGGCGAAAGGCATGTGGGTAAAAGGCATTTCTACTTGTGGAAACGGGAAGTTTCCTTCTTTTCCCATTTATTCTCTCTCTTATTTATTTACTTTTTAGTCCCACCAACCCACAGTCCAACCCAAATTCGGACCATCGATCATTTTACTTGACCAGCATTTTTATCTTTCCAGAGTCAAAGGGATCCAAAGATCCCTCTCCCACAGCCAATTCCAGTGAGCCCCTCTCTCCCAGGGTTACGGGGTGCTCAGAGCGACATTCTCAGTGGGACATGCCACACACAGCAAGTCACTACACCAGACTGCTCTAGAAGGCTTCCAGGGAACTTACTTGTACTTGTGCTGGTTCCAATTGTATTGATTGTGGTGGGGACAGATGAGGAGGAGTAGAGGGGCACGTGGCCGTTCTCACACCCCAGGCTTTTGTCCTGCCAGTTGGAGGCGTTGATGCAAATCCCAGAATCCCGAGAGTTCTGCCACCCATTGAGCTTGTCATCGGAGTTCTGTCTTTGGTGATAGTAGTGCGCCTGCCCATAATCCACAGAGTCTGAGCGGCTTCGGTTCTGGCCGCCAAAGCTGGTTGACGTGCGGTCCTCCAAGTGGTTCAGCCACATGGCTAACGCGCTGCGATCTTCCAGCGAAGTGGCCGGATGTATCAAAGCATAGGATAGTAGCTGCCTGCTCTCCTCAATGTGCTGGTTGTGTTCAATAGAGTGAGCCAGGATTTTGGGCAGCAGTTTCATATACTCTACTTTTGCATCAAGGTTTCCTGGCTTCAGCAAAGGCAGATGAGTTAACAGGAGGGAAATCACTTTATCCTTGGATTCCTGTTGCCATTGGTTAATGATTCCTGGAAAGGAAAATATACAGGGCAAATAAGCAAATACACCCACAATGGCATGAAACACCACACTGTAAAGAAATTCCTATGGGTTAAGTCTCCATCTAGGTATCCTGGCTAAATTTTTCTCAAAACAGCCTGTGCATCGGGTCGGATAACGGACTCCAGGTTGTCAGGGGGCAGTGACATAAATGAAACACAGAACAAATGTTCTTGGATGTGTGGGTGCTCAATCTAATTCCCATTCAGGTCTCCAAAGAGCCTACAATTACTTTGGTACAACCAAATAGAATTTACAGCCCTGTGTTTGTTCTTAGAAAAGTCTAGCCACACCTTCAGATAGACAGGGATAAGGACTGAGAAAATCTCCAGAGAGAAGCAAGTGTTGTCAAAGGTTCATTGGATCCTTGTGGATAAGCCTGCTTTCCCTCCTGCAGACATCTGTGGAAAAGTGGGTTACACTCTAGCAAAGGCATTTGTGTGAAGATGGTAAAGCTTCCTAGATAGAGAAATCGGTTAGGAAAAGAAAAGGACTTCCCTCATCTCGGTGAAGTAAGCCTGCCCTTCTCATGAGAAGCTGCCTCTGAAAACTACTGTGACCCCAAAGCTAGATCTCAAAGCTAGACTTAGCATGAGTGGCACCTCCGATCACACATGATAAGCAAGCTATTTTTCTTTAAGCAGAGAAGATCTGTTTAGTTATCTTTATGATGGTAAAGTCTGGATAACATAATATTTACCATTTTCACCATTTTTAAATGTAGGGTTGTGTGGCAATGAGGCATTCACAATGTTGTGCAGCCATCCCCACCATCCATTTCCAGATCTTTTTCATCTTTTCAGACTGAAACTCTGTGCCCATTGAAAAATAACTCCCTATTTCTTTCCTCCCCCAGCTCCTAGCCACCACCATTGTATTTTCTGTCACTATCTATTTGACTACTCTAGTTACCTCATATAAGTGGGAACATACAGTATTTGGCCTTTTGTGACTGGTGACTTCATTCATGAGAAGATCCATTTGTGACACCTTCTTGTCCCCTTCTACTCAGAACACACACTGACTGCCTTTAGGTAAACATGGATAAGCAATGTACTTTGCCTTCGACTGGCCTTTGAGAAGTAGCTTGTTCTGGAAACTGGAAGTTATCCTCAGAACCTGGGGCCACAAGAAAGAAAGCTCCCTTCCTGAAAAGTCACTCCTGATACCCGAAGACATTGTCCCTGGCCTACTGATTACCCTACATAGGCTAAGGCAGGGCAGTCTTACCGGCTTTCATGAAGTATCTGCTGAGTTGAAAAGGGGTCTCTGGAATTTAGCAGACAGGCTTTACAATTCTAGCAAGGCACACACATATCAGAACAAGCTCAAGAGTCATTGTTGACCAGAAGCTACAAATGCACCAGCCAAATACTACAAGGCCCGTCAAGACCAAAGAAAAGTATCAGGCAAGGAAGGCATGGGATAGAATGAAAGACTGTGGGCTCTGGAATCAGGCAAACCTGGGCATGGATCCCAGATCTGCCACTTAATTTGCAGTGGGACCTCGGTAAGTTACTTCGCCTGTAGGAGCCTCAACTGCCTCATCAGTTAAGACTGTTACCAACAGCATCTGTCCCTCCTTGCGTGGAAATGTATCAAAAGGACTGGCCAAGTACTCGATGGTGGAAATAATGCCTTCTACTTGTCTCTGCATTAGTTGGGCCCCACATTAGAGCCATGTTGGTTGGTTTCAGATACCGAGTTTTAAAAATAATTATGGAGTCTAGGGGCACCTGGGTGGCTCAGATGGTTAAGTGTCTGCCTTCCGCTCAGGTCAGGATGCCAGGGTCCTGGGATCGAGCCCCGCATTGGGCTCCCTGCTCAGCGGGGGGCCTGCTTCTCCCCTTCCCTCTACTTCTCCCCCTGCTCATATTCTCTCTCTCTCTGTATGTCTGTATCTCGAATGAATAAATTAAAAAAAAAAAAACTTAAAAAAAAAATAATTATGGAGTCTAAAGACCCAGGGAAGGCCATTAAAAAATATCAGAGTTGGAAGAGGCAGAAAGTCAAAGGGTGAAAGAAAATAGGGCTATTGAGCTTATAAATTAACAACATAAAGAGATGCTCAATGTGGGGATTTCATAAGAAGACGAAGAGTCAACGATTTGAAGTACAAGTCTTCACATTGAAGCAGCAGAGATTAAGACTGGATGTGGAGAAGAAATGAAGTGCCAGGATGACAAAAGACCCAGAGGTGTCTCCAAGGAAGGCTTTATAATCTCTGTCCTGGGGGCCTGAAGAATGGAGATAGATGGGTCTAGGGAAGCACTGTTGGGTAGAATGTAATGTGAGCCACATACGGTATTTAAAATTTTCTAGTATTAAAAGAAAAGTGAAGAGAGGGAGGTGAAATTAATTTCAATGATCTATTTTCTTTAATCCAATATATCAAAACATTATTATCTCAACTTGTAATCAATATAAATCATCAACGAAACATTTTACATTCTTTTCTTTGCACCAAGTCTTCGACATCCAGGGTGTATATTACCACTGACTTCACATCTCCAACTGGGACTAGCCGCAGCTGAAGTGCTGGGGAGCCACGCGGGGCTGGAGCCTGCAGAACTGGCTAGCCATGGGGCTGGAGACACTCACATGGGGAAAGCGGATGGCAGGAGGGCACCCATGACCTCAGCAGGTCCCTCCCGGCTCCCTGACTCTATATTTAGCTAACTGCCTCCTGACAAAAGATAACCCTGGTGCATTCCATTAGGTATGGCCTCCCTTTTAAAGTAGCTTTGGGAGATGGAGGAAGCACCAGTTTCAAGTTGCCATCAATACATTTTCAGGAAACACCCAGCATGTTTTTAATTATGAATACACTTCAGATAAAGAGAAAATCTATTCATTACGCCCAAGGAACTAAAGAGGCACTGGCAAGAAGCAAAAGGTCCCGAGAGGAAGATATATCTCTGTCTGATGCCAGTCCGATGAGCAGATGTAGCTAGCGCGTACCTGGAAAATGTATGCTTAGAAATAAATTTCAGGAACAAGTTTTAATAAAAATTCACGGGGTTGAGGAACTCCCTAGCTTTCTGCGAGGTCACTTCCCTGTTTGGGTATTCTACCCTTCTGCAAAAGGTCAGCCTAAAAAAAAAAAAGGAACAAAAACAAAACATAAATAGGACTCGGAGTGCAAACTAACCATGTTATCTCCATGTAAGCACTCTCTGCCAGGGATTAGCAGCAAAGAGGAGAGGAAAACAAGGGCCCTGGCCCTGGTCCTTCCCAGGCCTGAAATGGGTCTTTCTCTATCCTTGGGACAGGGCTTGGATGGTGTGGGATTGGGGTGTGGCCAGGAAGACAACGATGACTTTTGTTTACTACCATCGGGAACCCGGACATGAGGCTGGCTGCCTCCTGAAGGCAGTCTTCTGAGGTGTACTACTGGATCGAACTATTCCTGCAGCAGCTACCACTGCCACGCGGACAGCTAATGGCATTGAATGTGGTTTATGTGCCAGGCACTCTTGTAAGCTCTGTGCATGTAATTACTCATTTAATCCTCCTAAGAAATAGATGAGGTAGGTCCTATTACAGCCTTATTTTACAGATGAGGACAGAGAGGCACAGAGAGGTCAAGCCATTTGCCTCCGGTCCCCCTGGCTAGGGAGGTGGCAGAATTCGGGTATGCAAATTAGCATAAAGATACATAATGATTATCAAGCTAGAGAGTTTGGCCATAAGTTAAATACATTAATGTTTATAATATGTGATTCTATAATACATAAGATATATAATATAGGACTACATATAAAATGTGTATATGTGTATTATATTTACAAATATAGTAATATGAATATATTTAAATAGAGTGCATGGATCAGCAGAAGCCTTGCCAGCTATGGAAGTGCAGGAAGAAGAGTAGCTACAGAGGTGATACCTACTATGGTTTTAAAATATGTCCACAACTTCTTTGATATTCCTCTCTAAAAGATGGAGCCTAATTAATTCCTTTCCCATACAGCACAGGGTTAGACTTAGTGAGTCACTTCTAGCAAAAACTGAACATAGCAGAAGTGGCAGTGTGTGAGTTCATGGATTAGGTTATAAAAGGCACTGAAGGGGCACCTGGGTGGCTCAGTCACTTAAGTGTCCGACTCTTGATTTCGGCTCAGGTCATGATCTCAGGGTCATGGGATCGAGCTCAGGTTGGGCTCTGTGCCGAGCTTGGAGTCTGCTTGTCCCTCTCCCTCTGCTCCTCCCCCCGCTCACGCTTGCTTTCTCTCTCTCTCAAATAAATAGATTAATTAAAAAAATAAATAAGAGGCACTGAAGCTTTTACCTAACTCTCTCTCGGGTTACTCACTCCGGGGAAGCCAGCTGCCATGCTGGGACAGTACTCAAACAACCCAGTAGGGAGAAGGGTCTTGATAGTGAGGAAGTGAGTCTTCCGCCAACAGGCAGCACTCACTTGCTAGCCCTGTGAGGGAACCATCTTAGAAACAGAACTCCCAGCCCATTAAGCCTTCAGATGACTGCACTCCAGATAACATTTGGGAAACTCGGCCAGAAACACTCATATTCCTGATCCATTGAAACTGCATGTGGTAACATGTTAATTGTTGTTTTAGCTGCTACATTTTGGGTAATTTGTTATGTGAACAAAAAAACCCAATATACCTCGTCAAGAGTTTTCCTCTAGAAAAATAGAAGTCTTAGCCATTTGGCTTTGAGCAGTTCACTTCTTCAGGCAAAATCATTCCCATGCTGAGATCTACTCATGAAGCTAACCTGTTGCCACTAAACATTCACCTCAGACTCCCTCATCCTGATTATCCACTTGTCAAACAACTTTTGGACTATGATTAAGCTCCCGGTATCTTTAGGGAAAGAATGAACTGACCATACAGATTTGAGGTATTTCTAGATTCTATGATGATGATTTTTCAGGGCGATTTAATGGTTTCTGATTGTGATTTGGTTTCCTGTGGAGGTCGCCTTCCTGTGCTCAGTATATGGACTTTGAGTATATCTGGTCCCTCTGGTGATGGTTCCTCATGGCAAATTAATAAGCCAGCATTGCAGGGTTTACTTCCCAGTTAGTACTGAGTCAATCTCTCAGGGTGAACATCCCCGGGACAGTGATGAGAGTAAGTATCTCCACCTTCAAAAGGAAGCCACATCCTACAGGTGAGGACTTGGGACATGAATGCTAGGTCCTGCCTGGTTGCGCATTGGCCTTCTTTGTGGCATCCACACCATCTTCCAGACAGAAAGGAGTTTTTACTGAGATGTGTATTGAATGGATTCTCCTTACTGGGGAAGACTAGGAATCTTGAAATTTTTAATTAGTCAATCACTTCTTGATGTAGTTTCTATTACCATATACCTCAATATCACTCTCTTTAGTAGACACTCTGGAATACAGAGGTCCAAGAATGGCAAGGTTCAATGGTGCCAACTCACCTCTATTACTTTCTCTGAATATTTTCTCTAGATAAGGAGCAAAGATATTATTTTCTGGACCTTTTATGTGGGTAAAAGTTGATGATTTATAATTTATAAACCAGTGACATAGGAGTAGTAAAAAAAATCCTAAAGGAGCTATAATAAAAGACCATGATTAGGAAACTGTCCCAATGATTCTTAGACTGATGAAGATTGTGTTTAAATACCAAATCTGGTATTATTACCACACAATGGTATGTCAATGTTTAAGGGCTCCAGTTGTTAGTAAATTACCCTCAAATTGCTATTTTATTATACCCTTGTTTTCAGTTTAATAACATTTACTATAAAAGGGTTTCTCACAAGTGTATTTAGGCAATTTGCTCATGCAAGAAATGGCTGGAAATTAAGTGCACACATATAAGAAGTACTGTTTAAATAAATGCACTAAAAGGCAGGAATACTAGTGGATCTTAAGTGGTCAAATTCTCCTTGGAAGGATCTATATTACAAACTCAATCCTAGACACATCATGTAATAAAGCCTTCTAAACGTAGTGCAGCTCTGCACAACTCGGGGGCAGACAGCACACACTATGCATTTGGTAGGGGTGTGAGCTGACGGGGCACCTAAAAAGTCAGGGGGACAAATGGCAAATACCAACATGGCAAATGGTGGATTCTTGTATTGGCACCTGCACTTGCTTATCGTCTCCCAAGGTACTTTCTTGAGCTAGAAATGACTGGTGAAACATCCCCATGATTTGGTGGAACCCCGCCAGACATGAGGATTAGACTAGATGTTATGGGGAACCCGGACAGCATGTAGTTACTGAGCTCCTATTGCTGCAAGTGGTGCTTCGAGCAGATACAAAGGACTGAGTAGATAGAAACCATCTCTGTTTTCAAGGAGGGTGATTTGGCCAGCTTCCCAGGTGGCTCCCATGGATCCTTGCCTCTTGGTATTCACACCCTTGTGTACTCTCCTCCCACTCTGAATCCAAACAGGTCCATGTGACCAATAGAGTGTGGTAAGATGTTCTGAGATTAGGTCATAAAAGGCACTGTAGCTCCCACCTTCCTCTCTTGGCTCACTCACTCTGCAGGAAGGTAGCCACATCAATTATGAAGACATTCAGGCAGTGCTGGGAGAGGCCTGAGTAGAGGGAAATTGGACCTCCTGCTAACAGCCAGCACCACTATGCCAGCCATGTGAGTGAGATACCTTGGAAGTGGATTCTCCAGCTCTGGTCAATATCTTGCAAGAGACCTTAAGCTAGAACTACCCAATGAGGTTGTCCCAAATTTCTGACCCTCGGCAAACTGTGAAGGAAATATTATGTGAAGCTATTAGGTTTTGGGGTAATTTGTTACACAGCAATAGTTAACTAATACAGCTTATTTGTTAACTAATTGGAGTTCATGTTATTTGTTAAAAAGAAAAAAAGTCACTCACAAATGCTACTGCCCCTTGAATTCACTAGAAAAGAAAAGGATCCATGTAGTAGACTTCATAGCCCATTATAACCACTAAAGCTTTCTCTGAGACCATGAAGGTCATTAGCTGTTGGACATTCAAAGACACCTGACTATCCTTAAAGCATCCGCCTGACCCCAACATACCTACAATGACCCACTTAACCACTCCAGAGTGATCTGGTCATCTCTTCAATGGGGCCTTTCCATCTTAGTCACTTTTCGTCCTGGGCACTGGTGTGGCTGGGTGCTCCAGGAGGGTGCCTTTGCTCCTGAAAGACCCAGGCCAGTAGTAAACTAGTTCTGAGATCTCAGCCAAGAGCTCAAGTTGGGTTTCATATTCAGGTTTCTGACCTCTTCCTGGCTACGGCCAACTTTTGTAGGTCTGAGGCTGCCCATTCCCAGAGGGTGCATAAAGCCGGCCAGCTCCCCTGACCACTTGCCTCAATTCTGACCTCACATCTGTATAGATGACTCCCACATTTGTATCTCCAGCCCAGGTCTCACCCTGCCCTTCAGATTCACACATCCAATTGCATTCTCTACATCTCCACTCAGATGATCTCAAAGGTACTCTGTCCAAAACTGAGCTCCCCCTCTCACTCTCACAAGATCTGCTCCTTTGGGCCTCTTCTCTATCTCAGCAATGGCTCTTCCATCTTTCCAGTAGCTCAGGATGAAGCCTTCAAGTATCTTTGACTACTCTCTCTTACATCCCATATTTCATCTGTTAGCAATCTCGTGCAAGGAATCTTCAAAACATACCCAGATTCTGACTACCTCTCACCATCCACCTCCTGCCCCATAAACAACATAACCACCAGAATGATCCTTTTTATACTAGAAGATAGGTCATGTCACTTCTCTAATCAAACATTCCAATGGCTTCTCATCTAACTGAGTAAAAGCCATACAACAGCCTATTAGGCCTTCTGTGATACAGCCCCATCCCCTACTACTGGTCCCTCATTCTTTTCAGTCCATTCTGGCTTCCTTGCTGTTTCTTCAACATGCCAGATATGTGCATACCCCCCAACCTTTGCACTTGCTGTTTCCTGTCTGAAACACTTTTATCCCCAGGTCCACATCTAGCCCCGCTCTGTCCTGTCTTTGCTTAAATGTTGCTTCTTAGAACTTTTCTGCCCACAATATTTTAAATTGCCCACATCACTCGCTCACCCTATATTTCCTTATCCCCCATGTCCTGCTTTATTTTCCCCCCTAGCATTTATCATGTGACCTGGTATGTATGATACCTATTTCTTGTCTTTCTCCACTGGACAAAAGCTCTATGAAGGTAGTGATGATGTTCCCATTTTCCCATGCATTATCATTTCCTTATTAATCACATTTTTTAATGGCTATATAAAGTTGTCCCCAGGCATTTTGTTTGATAGTGGTTTATTAGACTTTGAGATTTCTTACTCAAAATCTTAGGCATTTCCTAGAAATTTCTTTTAAATGAAGACTGATAGAGTGGGTGACCTGCAGACTCTAGTAGGTACCAGATGTCACCCCAAAATTGTTTGGTCACCTCTTTCTCATTTGATTCTGCAGAATTCTGATTATTTCTAGCTTTAACATCGAATAAAAACAGGAACATGTAAAAGAGGAAAATAAAATGATTAACTTATTTTTCAAAATCTTTACTACATTCCCCTCTCAGTATTCCGTTAGGATGGAAAATTTCCCTATGTGCTAGAAAACAAAAGCATAATGGGTGCTTTTCTTGATTGTAACTGACACCAATTAAAGTAATCTTCGTGATAAAGATTGGTTAGGCTGAGACAGCAGAATTAGATGTATTTAATATGACTCTTTTGCAAACAGCTGTTGAAGAAAGAAAGAAAACCAATGCCAATAGGGTTGTGTTAAGACTATTGTATATCCAAATTTTTGGGCCATGAGTAATTATGTTCTAATAAAACCTCACAGGAATGGGTCTCCTAAGAGTCATATAAACTAGAGATGAAGAAAATGTTACCTTACTCTTGACAAATGCAAGACAAATCCTTATAAACCATATTCGGCTAGTTTTTTATACCAGAAACCCCTCAGAGGAGAGTCTATAAATGTTCCAAAAGCAGGAAGCTTTCCCACTCACTCATCTTCAGTGCCATTCTCACGCTCCCAGACCACCACTGACAAAACCCCACATACCACAAAATGACTCTTCAGTAGTATTTCAAAATAATGAATTAGCAATCCTTACACTGACCTTGCAGAGGAGAAAACCATGCTTTGTACTACACCACTTAGATTCGGGCCTTCTACCATGGGAAGCACTAGAAATGAGAACCTTGAGGGAAGCACCCTGTCGTCCAGGTAGCTTCATTGCAATCATATTTGTTAATGAAGAACTCTCAGGACCAAAATCCTCGGCAATGTCCAGACGGGAGTCAATAAGGAGGGTCTTGGGAGAAATATAAACAGGTCAGTCTCCAAGGAATAGTTCGTGCTTGACCCAACAGACCAAACTGAACAACAGCCACTTCCCACAACAGGTTTACAAGCCTCACAAAGTCTAGGAAGGGCCGTTTCACCTCTGACAACAGGGAATCATTCTATGTCTTTAAAGGAGTTAAGTCACTGGGTCCCACGCTTTCTAAAATGTGGAAGTCGCTCAACAACTTCTAGACAAAATTTCCCATCTTCAGAGATGGGAATCCAAAGTGTAAGTGTGAATGTAAGAGCCCTGTGATGTGTGTAAATACTGTCACCAAGGAACAGCACACATACATCCCCAAAATAGACGTACCAGAAAAGTTGATAGTAAAATTTATGTATCCCTCATTTAGGTATGAAATCTGAAATACATGTACAAGTTATTCTATGGAGGCGAGGATGGACAATTTTGTGGAGGGAAGATATTCGAATCTATGGTCACAAATTAATGTTATTGTATTTGAAAAGGAGGGCCCAGTCAACTGTACAAGGATGGAGTTGGGTGAGCAACCCTAGAAATTCCCAATCCTGTTCGCTTGTCCTCGTTAGGTATAGCCCCATAGAGGGAGTGAGAAGCATACCTCCCTTTCTGGGGTTCTCTTGACCTATTAGCCAACTCTAAGACTTTATGCAAAGGTAAGTAGTTTATGTTCACCTGTTATCTGTGTACCAAACTCGTGTTCAGGTTGGTAGGTCTGTTGATGAAATCAGAATAAGCTTTCTCAGATTTTTGGAGAAGGGGAGGTACTTTTTAATTTCTAAAGCCCTCTGGGGCAGTGCGGTAAGAAGGAAGAAAGGCGGGAAGGACAATGGCAAAGGATGAAGTTCTGCAATCAGAAATGAGAGTGGCCAAGGCCGTTTCTCTCCTTCTGGGCATCCCACCATGAAGTTAAATAGGCCCAGCGGTCAGTGGCTAGACCAGAAGCAGGAGCACAGACCAGCTGAGGACCCTTTGCTTTAGTAGACTTTGTGGGAATACTGCTGGAGTAGACCAGAGCTCATAGCCCACAGTTAGAAAGACTATGGATGAAGGCTTCTCGCTTAACCTTCCTGAGCTTCAAACACACTGTCTGGAATTCTAAACCAAAGGAAGACCTGAAAATAGCAGAAAGACTTAGGCAACACTGATCCAGAGCCGGGAGTGACCACAGCAGCCTGTTTTGTTTTAGTTTAGCTTTACATCACCACCTTTAAGGGTAGATATATATATTAAGCTCTGGGGTCTAGTATCTTTGGTCTTTATCAATGTAGATGGTCAGGTGTTAGGATCTGTCCTCTTCAACGGGGTGTGCAGGGTCAGAGATAGCCATGGGAAAAGTTTTGTACCCTATAGAAATGTCTGCAATATGAAGAATTTGGAGAGAATCAGAGCACAGAGGTAGATAAAATGCTTTAAGAAGGTCTCCATTTATAGAACCAACTGGCAACTCTGTTAAGGAATAGAATCAGTTTTCTAAAATAACCCCAGAACCTCTAGCAGACCTCCAACCAGCATCCAACACTATTTACTGGAAAAACACAAAAAGCTTAATTATCACTACACCCATGGAGACAACTTTGGCTGTTCAAATCTTAAAAGAGATGGTTATTTATTATTAAATATTCTCTGCTGTAGAAATGCCCTGTATACATTTAAACCTTTCCCCTCCTGCCCCCCACCATCATCCATGACATGGTTTAAGAATCTGCCACTTCCCTCAAATCCTGTTGATCTACTCTGGCTCTCACTGCCTCTCTCTACTGCACAGACCAGCTCAATGACATACGCACTCGTGTGACACTCTCCTCAATGAGACTGCTGGCTCCTGGAGGAGGGCAGGGACAATGCCTCCCACTGACGTGTCTTCTAATGCTTGTCTAGGTCTGTGCTGATCACACAGGCTTGCTGACCAGACTGGATAAAAGATCCATGCACTTTTCCATCACAGCTGATGACACAGCAGATCTGTTCCTTTTTCAGCTTTGTCTGTCTCTGGTTAGGGTGTTAAGTGTCAACAGTGGAAACCTTTGCACCAGGGCAGAATCGTGAGGGGAGCCTGGCCTCAGCAGAAGGAGAGCTCTGGCCTCCTTTTAGGGGTGGATGCCCCCAGGGTCTTCACTCTAGTCCCTCCTGAGGCCCTCCTGAGGCTCAGTCGGCTCTCAAACAGCCACCTCCCACCAACCTACACACAAACACACACACACACACAGGTGGGAGCCCAGCTGTCTGGAAATTCAGACCCCAAGACACAGGTTACAAGTACCTAACATGGGCTTGGTTTGCCTTGGGGCTCCTTTCTGAGGTATTCACTTCCAAGAACTGTAGGAGCATCAGGTGCTCTAAGTGACTTGAGGAAAAGGAAAAGAAAGATAATAGCTGTATTGTCTGGGTTTGAATCTTGAATCCTGATCTTCCATTTGGTTGCTGTGTGACCTTGGGCAATTCACTTAACCACTCTGTACACTTCAGTTTCCTCATTTGGAAAATGGGATACCTCATGGGATTGTCATGATGTTTGAATTCTCTAATCTGTGTAAAGCAAGGGACCACTATCTGGCCCACAGTGAATGCTGTGTAATTGTTAGCCCTCTGGGGCAGTGCGGTAAGAAGGTCACCATCATCTAAGGAACAATGCTCCTTGGGCTCCTCTCCTACAGGCTAGAGAAGGGGAAGAGGAGGGGATAGGAGAACCAAAAAGGCCTAAGACACTGGTTCTCAAAGTGTAGCACTACCCCCCCCCCAACACACACCCGGCAACTTGTTAGAAATGCAAATTCTGGGACCCGATCCTAGATCTACTGAATCAGAAAGTGTTTAAAAACCCCTTCGGGTGATTTGGATCCAGGCTTAGGTTTGAGAACCAATGGTCAAAGGAACTAAGAGAAAACCAAGGCCTCCAACTTCCAGCTTTGAGATGATCAGCAGCTTAGGGCTGGTGTGTAACCAGGTAGGAAAAATAATTTCCTACCAGGAGAAAGGCTAAGAGGAATCAATTCAAAGGGGGGGTGGGGCAGGGACCTATTTTTAAGAGGAAGTTGTTGGATTTTTAAAAAGTAATCAACAAATAAGCGAGCGAAATGTCATCTTATTTCTAGGACGGGGGTGATCTCTCCCGTTTTCCATTCCTAAGCAACCTAGCTAGTAAAAAAAGAGTGAGGGCTAGACAGGGAGGCTGTGACCCAGCTCGTGTGAGTTTGCAGGGTGCTGTCAGAACAGTAAACAGTCTGACCAGGCCTGGAGCGGCTCGGGATAAAATGAAGGTGAGAATTTCCGGTTTAAAGCATCTTTACCGCAGAGCCACCCCCTCCCAAACCACTCCCCCATCGCCCCCCTTGAGTTCTGCGCTTGCTCCCAGAAGGCTGGAAGGGGGCCTGCCGCAGGCTGGGAAGGGCCCGGGCCATGGAACCAGAGCATTACCTCCAGACGGTTGCTCCGAAGAGCCCTTTGGTGAAGAAGCATCAACTCACGGGTCTGACGGTGAACCATGAGACGTGCAGCAACAGGAGCAAAATTCTCTTGATTAGAGGACCATAAGATTTTGCTGAGTTTGGGGGAGAGGGCACAGACACTGTACAGGTGGTATGGAGCTGAACACATTACAGTGGAACCAGATGTTAGGTGAAAAGTTGTGGGTTGATGGAATTATCACATAAGGGATTGCTCCATCTCCTCCCTCTCCACTTGGTCCTCCTCCTTTTCTCCCCTCCTCTGCAGTCCACTGGGCACAGCTCCTCATTATTGAGCGTCCAGCTGGGTATTGTGATGTCACAGGCATCACCCACTGTGGACGATGCTGGAGGAGAGATTGGCGGCCCAGCCGTGTTTGAGGACACATGGCCCTGATTTGAGCTCCCGTGACGTCAGGGGACACCACATTCCCTCCATTTGCCAGTAACGTCTCACACCTCATCCACCTCTGCAAGCCCTCATCATCCCTTCTCAAAACCAATGTGGTGCTTCAGAGAAACTGAGGCGCAGAGAAGCTCATCCAAGGTCACGAAGCCATACTCTGGTATGACCGTGAAAAGTGCCAGAGTTTCCTGACCACTCATCCACAGTCCAGGGGCCCCGGCTGCCTTTTATAGAAAGTTTCCACACACCTTCTATTCCTAACCTTGATCACAAGCATCGCCGGTCCACATGCTTTGGAAGCACCAGCAGACTCTCTGTGTCATGGACTTAGTAACGCGCCCCATTTAGGACCATGAGCACAACTTGTCTGCACTGGACACGCAATTCTAGATATCCTTCTTGGGCCATATTTTTGTTTTTATTTCAAACCCAGCTAACGAAACCGGGCTTTCTACATTTAAAAAAAAAAAAAAAGCCAACTCTGATTCTCCAAGAAAAATCAGCAGCTTACCACACACACCCTTTCCAGATCATCTCCGAGATGCCAAGGACATCAAGTCTACAGTTTTGGGTAGAAGAATACTTTGCTCCTAACTGCCCATGGTGGGGCAGGGCCCATCTTTTTTGGTTTCTTTTTTGCAAGCTGATAGTAATAGTAAGAGAATATGAAAGATAATCTAATAAATAGAAATCATCCCCTCTCTCTAAATATATAGTTACACACACACATATATATAGATATGTATATGAAGTTATGAGAATGTCCTGACCTTGAGATCTAAAATGAGAAGGGTCTTTGGAAGAGAAGGATGTGAGCCCATCAGAGTAAGACCTGTAGGTGAAGGTGAAGAGCAGATATATAACCTTTAGCACATGACTTGCTCCACTAATCACTGAACAGATTCCAGTACCTAAATAAAGCCCCAGAAAACATACACACCGGAAGACCTGACTCACTGATAGAACAACTGATGGGCCAAGGTAAGGAGTGCTCACCAGCCAGTAGGGTGACTTTGTTTCTCAACATGACCCAGAGGTACATTTCGACTGAGTAGTAAATAAAATAAAAGTTCATTGTAAAGAGAGCCCCGACTGTCCCCCATGTGATCTGCCTTTGCTGCTTCCTCATGTGACTGGCCTCCCAATTTAGAGCGTAACCAACTCCCAGTGACCTGTAATAACACCATTCCCAAATTAGAGCTCTCAATTTGACTTGGCCTCAGTCCCTTCCTCAAAGCAAAATAAAGCATCCGTTTTCTTTTTTTTCACATTCATAATACTCTCCTTTTTGAGTTGCCAACTCAAACCCTGCTCCAGTCAGATTGAGCCCTTCCTCTATTTTTTTTTTTTTCTGGTTAGCCAAAGAGCCCGATGGAAAAACACCAAGAGACGAAAACAAAAACAAAATCAGACAAAAATTCCAAGTAAGTGACATTCAGCTGGAAAAGCTATGATTCACATGCAAATAAAAATCTCCCTGAATTCACTGTTATATGACGCAAGCCTCTGGCTTCGACATAAAAAGGGCAGAATGAAATCACCCACAATTAAACTCACTCTGGAATACTGGAATTCTCTGGCGAGGCCTCCCCAACTAATGATAAGAAAACCCCCAACTGTGACAGAATGAAGCTAATTGTGTTGGATCCCAGGGCATCCCCACCTCAGCAGACATTCACTCCTGAACATTCCCCAGCCCGGCCTTCTCCATGTTCCCTCAGCCCCTGTCCTGGACCCAGCATAACCTACAGGGAGATAGGGCTCAGATGGGTCTCCCAGGGGCAGCCCTTCTTTTTGGGCACACATGAGGGTACTGTGTGAGAACACTGGACCTCACCTCCCACCCCCAAGCTTAGGATACTACTGCACAAGAAAGCTTTCTAAGCTCTGGGAAGATCTCCCCAAGAGTAAGCCGAGTCTTTGTTTGAGCTTTACAGCATCATCAGCCTCTGATCTAAATAAAGTCCAAGCCAGAGATAGTTCCACAAGTCGCCTCCCCTGAATGGTAGATAATTTGCCATCGCTTTTTCTCCTGGGGGAGGGGGGGGGCGGGCATTGATCAAATACCGCTTTTTTTTTTCTTCCAGGTGGTTCCCTTAGGATGAGCACTCCATCTACCTGAGAATCACAGAATTCTGGAGATGGAAGGGCCCTCAGAGATTCTCTGGTCTTTCCTTTACTAGTTGTGCGGGCCTCACCCCATGATTCCTCCCTGATGG
The DNA here is from genome assembly GCF_011800145.1 of Mirounga leonina. NCBI lineage: Eukaryota > Metazoa > Chordata > Mammalia > Carnivora > Phocidae > Mirounga > Mirounga leonina. The sequence goes on from NW_023270825.1 coordinate 43,780,207, forward strand.
TCACCAGGGCCGAGCTCCTCCCCAGCCACGGGGAATCCACTTCTACCATCAAAGGGAGCTAGGATTATTAAAGCCCTCTCTGCAACTTCATTCCATTCAACAAAGGTCGTTTTTCTGAAACCACAAAGAGTAAATCTAGAGAGACTTACACACACATGTTCATAGCAGCCTTATTCACAATAACCAAAGGCAACCCTAATGTCCATCAACAGATGAATGGATAAACGAAGTACAGTATATACATACTACGGAATACTATTCAGCCTTTAAAAGGAATGAAATTCTGACACATGCTACAACATGGATAAAAATCGAACCCATTATGCTAAATAAAGGAAGCCAGACACAAAAGGACAAATATCATATGATTCCTTTATATGAATACCTAGAGTAGGCAAATTCATAGAGACAGAAAGTAGAATGATGGTTACCAGGGGTTTTGCGGGGAGGGGGGAAGTTACTGTTTAATGTGCGAAGAGTTTCTGTTTGGGATGATGAAAAAGTTCTGTAAATGGATAGTGGGGAGAATATAGTGGGAATATAAGATAACAGAACTGGACACTGAAAAATAATCAAAATGGCAAATTTCATGTCCATTTCACTCCAATTAAAAATACAAAAAAGTTCTATTCCCCCTTTCACAAGATAGCTATCTCCCTAAATTTTCTTTTTTTCAGGCTCAGAATCCGCAGTTCCTTCTCATAATTTTTAGTGAATAAGACTTCTGGACCCTCACAGCTTCCTGGCCACGCTCCTCTGGGTCTACTCAGTGTCCTTCTTGAAAACCCAGCACCCAGAACTGAACAGCAAGACTGAGCTCAGGCGCCTCCTGCCCTGTGTCTCCCTCTGAGGTACCCAGCTTAACCCCCAAACAAAAGCTACACAGAGTGAGCCTACTAACTGACTGACTGGGCTGCCAGGGCAAAAGGGGCCAGGTTCAAAAACACACCATCGTCCACCCCCGCCCCTATGGCTGTTGCTTCCCCAGGCCCAGATGCATCTCCCAGACATCTGTGGGCAGCTGCAGCTGAGAAGTGAAACCAGCAGAGGCAACTGGGGGGACCTGAGGTGGGGCAGCATCTCAGCCGAGCACCCTCCGGCCTTCCACAGATTTCCCTCGTTTCTCGTGGGTGTTCGGCAAATGGGAACAGGGCAGGCCCGGGAGGCCTCTCTCTCCGGGCACTTGGGGATGTCTCCTGGCAGCCACCCACCACCAGCCTGTAGCCGCCATCATGGTGTTCAACCGCACAGGCTGAACCAGCCTCGCTGGGCTCGACACTCTCGCCCCTCTCAATCCCTTCTGGAAAAGCTTTGGATGTTTGAGGTAGGAGAGTTCCCTTTCACATTTTAAAGTCTGTTGAAACTGAGCAGCCTGGGTGTTGGTCTGATTCCACAAGTGAGTAATCCATTTCCTGAAAGTAAACTGCTCACCCTTTGGAAGAGGACCAGCGATTTTGGGGTGCCATTTGAAGTGTCACTAACTGGGCAAATATTTACAGGCACAAGCCATGGAGCTTTTCTAGGAATGTCAGTTAATTTGCTAAATTAATGACCCTTAAGGTGGAACCCTTAAAAAAAGTTAATTTGTCTGTAACGGGTGAGTAATTTATGCCTTGGGACAAGGTATTGGTGGGGGAGGGGGGGAGGGTATGCGTGTCTGACTAGTTAGAATAACCACATATAAATTAAAACCAGGCCAGACTTAAAATCTCTATCTTCTAACTTTTTTGACTCCTGATTTTCTACTACTATCTGAGCCAATGATGGGTTGACTTTGGGAAACTCTTTTCTATGCCAATATTTTGCCTGGAGTTTGAAATGACAAGATTTTTAAAAATCCCTTCTTGGTAAGTCTCTTGGCCTCAGGGATTCCCTACAGAAGATCTCATGTATCTGCCACTCACTAAAAGATTGTGTCCACCTGGCTGTACCAGATTTCCAGGGTGGAGTAATTTACACTTCAATCAGCTGGCTTGAAAGAGCCTTTTGCCTTGAATAATAACAAGGTGATTTCTTCTGGGCTTAAATGATCACTTAAACAATCCTTTCAAAAAGACTCCTGTGCAATTTTTTCCTCCTCCTTCATGAGATAGGCAATCTGCAAGAAGTTACCTAAATTTTTTTATTAAAAGTATGCAGCTAGATGAGTGTTTTTGGAGTTCTGTTGGGAAGATGAGTTTGTGTGTGTGGTGGGCTCTGAAGTATGAATAAATCAGGCAGAGAAGTGATCCTCAATGCCAGGATCATGGAAGTTTCTGAATCTGATAGAGAAGAGGTCATCTGGATTCCCCGTTTGCCTCCCTCCAGCCCTCTTCTATCTCTGCACAAGGAATCCCAGTCGTTACCACCACCCTTGATGGGGGTTCCCCTGAACCCCGGACGTGGTCCTGGGCCTCTGACTCTGTCCTATCTTACAACCACTTGTGCCTGGGTTTTAGGCCAACCCTACAAGACTTCCTGGAATTAGATGCCGGCTACCTGCTATCCCATCCCCATCAGGGATATTCAGAAAAGAAAGGACTATGTAACTCTGAGAGATGACAGCCCTCCCTTAGTGTCCTGGAGCCTAAGTCCACAAAGACCAGAGCATCAGTGCACCCTTCCATCCCTGAAGAACCAGGCCGGGTGCTGGCTGGGTACACAGGTTCCCCAAGAGGGCCCACCTCCAACAGCACCGTATGGAAGAAAACAGGGTGCCAGCAGCAGAGAACCCAGGGATGGTTATCCAGGTAGCCAGCAATGCTGAAAACAGTGTTTTTCCTTCTTCGTTCATTTCCTTCCTCCCCACCCCCAGGCCTACATATGAGGCAGCAGGGCTTGACACAAGTCACCGAACGCCTGAAAGACAAGGCTGGCCTATATTGTCAGCAGACTGGGGACTTGGTCTTAGTTTATTTCCTTTTATGCTTTAATTTGGCACATGTTCATTCTCCATTGCATTATCTTTTTTATTTATCTTTTTAAGAATGCAGCCACGGCCAGAGTACAGACCCATCTTGGGAACTTGATTATGTGCTGAGAAACTCCATCTTAAACACTTGTGGGAACAAAAGTAAATGCTTAAAATACAACTGATGATTAATAAGTATTAATGCTGACAGGGTTACCAGGGGTTGGGGAATGTCAGACTCACCAGTTGAGCCTTCAATGGGATGTGTGCTGGTTAAGTCAGGGACCCAGAGACGGTGTGTGTGTGTCACTTGGCTACCGTTGCTACCAGCAATCAACAGCCCCCCAGAAACCACCTTACTTTATTTTTCTGTGACTCTCTCCTGTACAGGCCCAGTCTGGGGAGATGGAGAGGCCACAGAAGAGAGCAAATAGAATGAAACAGTAGAGACAGGAGGCAGGCATGGAACGGAGAAAGCCCCAGCTGCTTCTGCTGCCTTCTGAGTCCTGGGAATAAGCCCAACTTCTGGACTTCTCCCTTATGAACTCACACCTCAACCTTCTTCCACGCACGCAGCAGACTCCCCATGACCCTGAGCGGTAAGTAGGCCATGTTGTGGGATGAGAACAGGCTTCTTCTTCATCCCCGGATCCCTGAATCGCACACCCCTTTCATGGAATGCCCACCTCACGTGTGTTCCTAACATTCACCCCACAATCTCTGTAAGGCTGGTCTCGTAAGCAAATGCTGTATATTGCAAATGCAATATGCCATGCATTGTCTTATTATGATAGCTCTCTTCAGGAGCTCTGTGTTTCTTCTTAAGCAGGATATTGCGTCAGCCATAAATCTTCCCATCATCGGCACCAGTGGTCTGTCATAGCTTACTTCTACTGCTCACCTCTGGGGAGATTTCCAATTCTCCCCTTGGTTAAACTTAAAGAAACTGCTGAACTGGTCTCCTCGCCTAGTTTTCACTTTAGGCCCCACGAAGAAGTGACTAAAAACTTTTCCAAAATTACCAGTGTCCCCCACATATAATGGCCAATGCACACATAGAAGTACACTTACCTACTTGGCCTCTGTTCCTAACATAATATCGAACACCTGTAGAGTACTTTTTTGAAAACTTTGCAACTCTTTTTAAACACCATCACATCTAATTTTCAAAACAAGCATGAGTGGGCAGGTAGTGGGGAAACGGAAGCTGGTGGAAGTGAAGGGCCATGCCCTGGGTCTCCCCTGCCGCGCTAACTCTGCTCTCCCCACCCCGCCCCACTGGGGCTGGCGTCCCTGTCCTCTCACCATGAGGCTGAGGTAAGGCTCGCTGGGAGAAGGGTCAGCCCAGTGCAGCCTGACTGGTTCATTTGTTTTCTTGGTTCTTCTTACAAATGAATCTAAACCTAGACAGACATTAGGAAAACAATAGTAGTTTAAGAGCAAATCGCAGCATGTCTCCAAAACAAGAGAATCAAAATCAGAAAGCAAATAAGACGTTGCTTTATTCTTCTTTCTCTGGCTCTGCTGGCTGGGTGTGAGTGAACTGGGTGCGTCGGGTGAGGGGAGAAGAGCCTCCAGAACATACCATTATGATTATCTAACAATAACAACACTCTCACTGGCAATGTCAACTGAAAAGATTAAAAGCATGAGGTTTCTTTTACTTTACATGGCAACTAGCTTCTGAAGCAAAAAAAAAAAAAAAAGTAAAAATATTAACGGCTTCATTAGGTCTCAGGGATGCTGGTTACTTTAAGTATTCTTCAACCCTTAGCATTATAAAGAATGTGCTGGAACAGGGACTTCTGGATTTTATTTTAACTAAGTTACTTTTCAATTTTTAGGAAAGGATAGTTAACAAGTATGGCTAAATTTAAGTAACTTCAGATTAGTTAACGTTCCCTTTAAATAACCTTGTCATAAAGTAATCATACACTAAAAAGACCTCAGTACCCACATTACAACCCTAAACATTGTCTCCGCTCACAGTCCAGACCTGTACACCTTCCAAGTCTCAGTAATAGACCTGAAAATTACACCACACTGGCAGGAAGCTACCCTAAAGCAGATGCATTAAAAAAAAAAATGAGTGGCACCTACTAAGGCCCAATATGCCATGCATTGTTTTATTAATTTTATTTTCTAAGAAGTAACTTTTTTCTAAACAGAAAATGTGGCAGTTGGACCAACACTGTTAGTTTTCACTTGAATAGTTCTTATCCTACAACCACATGAAGCCTAAGAAAAGATTGCTGTGTGAGGAAAGACACGGTGACCTCAGACACGCTTGTGAGATTTCCCAGCAGACGTAACACGGGAATCTATGGTGGTGGAGGACCAGGCATGTACCCTCTGGGATCAGAAGACAAGGAAGTGTGGCCCCCGGGGGGACTCTGAACACACACATTCCATCTTCTCTGGACACACATGCATCTGTCCCACCATCACCCCCACCGTTTTGCCTCCAAATCTTTCTCCAGGTCATTATCCCCTCCTGTCTTCTCTAGCTCAGATCCCAGACAAGATCCCCTCACCAAATCTTGAGGGCTATCCCATAAAAGTATTTCCTTTTGCACATTCTGAGAGATTGATCTGGTAAGGATAAGCAGATGGAAGAGTTACCACGTAAGAACCAGCAATGAAAAACGGTCTTCCAACTGTGGACAGAACCTCAGGGACATAGCACTAGGTTCTAAGCCTGGGGAGGCAATCTCTTGTATTTCAGTTTCCTCGTTAAGAAAAACTAAACATAATACCCTTCCATCTCCAGCCACTTTCAAAGAATGACCAGGAAAACAATGGTGTGTGCATCTAAAGATTCAGCACTGGGGTGGTGAGAAGGCATCCACTTTGAATATCCTTGTCTAAAGATCTTTACTCCTATAAACTACAATCGACCCCCCCCCCCCCCCCCGCTCATGCCCACACCTCAGGGCATCCTCTGAAATCCAGTCTTTGCCTAGAATCAATCCTGCATCATCTGGAAAGGGAAGAGAGTTTAAACATTCTTTGTTGCAGATTGGTATTTTTAGCACTTTTAGAAAAGATTAGACTGTTTTTCATGTAACTCATTTCTCATAATATTAGCACTTGTGTTTTAAGAGCACGGAGCAGGGAGCTATTGTTAGAGAAGACAGGATCAGAATAAAGTGGCTGAGTTATAAGCTATATTGCTCATTCTTTTCTTTAGCTGAAAATATCTCCTCAATGTCTACTTTCCAATTAGCAGCTCCCCAAATATTCCTGCTCCAAAGGACTGTAGATATAGAAGAATCACCAAAAACCAATTTTAAATATTTGACCTTCCATCCCAGTCTCCAAGAATGATGAGAAACTGGCTCATCTGTGTTTCCAGAAAGTCCTACCAGTCGGTCAGACACAAAATTCAAACCCGAGTCAGTAACAAAATAAGTATTTGAAATATCTGTCTTCCTTGTTTCCCCCACTTCTTCCTGCTGTCTATTTTTTGGCTATTTTACTACTTTTAAATTTTACATAGCACAAAGGGGAAATGTTACTTGAAAGAAGTTTGGGGGGGGGCGCCTGGGTGGCTCAATTGTTGAGCGTCTGCCTTCAGCTCGGGTCATGATCCCGGGGTCCTGGGGATCCCGGGGTCCTGGGATCAAGCCCCGCATAGAGCTCCCTGCTCAGCGGGGTGTCTGCTTCTCCCTCTGTCCCTCCCCCTGCTTGTGCTCTCTCTCTCCCCTCTCTCTCTCAAATAAATAAATAAAATCTTTAAAAAAAAAAAGAAGAAAAAAGAAAAGAAAAATTGGGGGACAAGTTTGGATCAAGCGGAAGGTAAAATAAAAGGCTGGGATTATTCAGGGTTTCAATTTTCTATGCTTTCCCAGTAGACTGTGTGTGTGCGTGTGTGCGTGCATGCACGCAAGTGAATATATGTACACCACACACACACATACACAATTACAGATGGGTAGATCAATAGAGAGATAGTATGAATGAGCGAGAATTGGCTGCAGGTCATTGGAGACTATTTAAAAAGCATTCAGATACTAGTATAAACCCCAGGGGACTAATTCTGTAGACAAAAATGCCCTTTTAACCAAACAGTTCCAACATAGGAGAGAATTTCCTCCTTCCACCACAGCCAAATATTTTACTGTGAATTAAAAGACTAATTAAAACAATATTGTGGTATTCAAGCATGCGTGGGTTATGAAGAAAAAACCTTCACTTCATGAGCAAACACTGAATCTCTGGTGAGGGTTATGCAGGAGTTGTGGAGACTTGCTTTGTTTCATTAATATTCACATATCCACTTGGTAAGAACTGTAGCTTGGAACTGTGATTTCCATTACAAAGCCCCTGAAATGCCAGGAATGAGTCATGGCATTGTGCCTGGGCACTGCGCTGATGTTCTCCATTAACCAGGCATACATACTGACAACTTCCAGGAGAAAAGCTGAATGAGTCAGTTTCAGGAATAAACCGCATTAGAATACTATGTGCGAGGAGGAGTTTAGGTAATAGGAATTGGGGCATTTTTTTGGTTTGTTTGTTATTGTTTTGTTCTCCTTAAATAGAAACATTCATAAAATTCATTTTTCCAAAAAGCAACAAGCATAGATCCATGCAATTATAAGGATTCTAACACGATGACCAAGTTGGTTACCCAACCACTGCACGGTGTGCTAAAACGGCCAGGATCGATAGTAGCTTTTCGAGGACAACTCCACAGTCACTTGAACACACAGGGTGCTACCTCTGGATCATTTTCAAACATCTTCTCTTGTCCTGGCTCTCTTCTTCAGCTGTTTTCCACTAGCTGACTGTCACATAGGAATGGGAGTCACTGGGAGACAACAGGTCAGCTAAGGGAGAGGTGGGACCAGAATTCGGGCTCAGCAGCAGCAACAAACTGTATAGACAGACAGAGCTCTGGCTTTGGAGAGAAGCAGAATGCATTCTGCAGGGCTCCAGACTGTGGGAACCCTTGCATTCTGTCGTGTTCCCTGGTGCCGTTCTAAGAAATGGGACTCCAAATCTCTTTAGCCCTCTTCTTCCTTGAGAGTTGTTCCCGTATTCAAGAGGTAAAGGCCTAGAACATTGTCATCCTGACCATCTATTAAAAAATACCTTATTTGAGCATATTTGGGGAAGGATGGCAAGGGGGAAATATTCAAAGTACAGCAAGCATCAATGGCTAACATCTCAGAACTTCTGATCTTATCTGAAGTTTGAAACCTGGATCATGAAATGATCTGAAAACAGCAGAATCGTGACAAATGGGAGAAATCCGAATATGCCAACTGCACTTGCAAAGCCACACTGTGAAGTTAATTAACAAGAGTGATTACATGAGGCTGGCACCCCTCTTTCCAGCACGGGCCTGCTCTGGTTCTCATTGGCTCCCCTGTCTAGGATTATACTCTGTTGCTCTACATCTTTCCTAGGACTGAGCCACGGGCTTGCTTTCTCCTTTTTTTGGATTTGGCTTCCAATGTTTAGGCACGAGTCAGCACACACAGATGAGTAGATGAACTGCGCTAATTTAAGGGAGCCCTCCCATGGAAGGATTCTCTTTTAGCCCTCTATATTTAGTAAGGTTCGTGCCTGCGCAAGACACTTACTGAAGGATTGAATTTTCTAAACCTTGTGAGTGACAGATCTCTGCCCTGAGATCTGCCTCCTAAAACGCTCCTTGCTTGTTCACTGGGGCTCTGAGGTCCCCATGGCCACGGAGCATTCAAACAGGACAATTAAGGTGACCTCATTGAGAGGACAGGGGACTAGCCTCACTTCCATAAATGCAGCGAGCACGTACTGTTTTGGGATCCAGACTGGTGAATATCCAGATCGGACAAAACTTGCTAAAACTTAATTTGACATGACAATTCTATTGAATCGCTCCCAGAAGCAATCATTCTGATTAACTACAGGGTTCCTACACTTTACATTTAGTAACAGACTCAAGACTTTGAAGCTTCCCACTGCTGAAGCATGGATTCCCATGTTGTTACACTGTTGCTTCGTCAGACCTGATATGTGGCTACGGAATAAGTTTCACGTCTAGCTCTCAAGCAGAAATTTCAGAAAGACTCTGTAGTTTCCTGGCTGTGAAACAAGCTGCTTTCCATGGTATGGCATTCTCTGCCTTCTTTTAAAATCTCTCTCCATCCCATTGATGTGAGTGTCATTTGGGACATGGCTACCTCAATGTTAAGGGATATGCTGCACTGTCACGATGACAAAAGTCAATGGGTTTCAGAAATTGCACTACTGGGTATTTACCCCAAAGATACAAATGTAGTGATCCGAAGGGGCACATGCACCCCAATGTTTATAGCAGCAATGTCCACAGCAGCCAAACTATGGAAAGAGCCTAGATGTCCATCAACAGATGAATGGATAAAGAAGATGTGGTATATATATATATATATACACACACACACATACACACACAATGGAATATTATGCAGCCATCAAAAAATGAAATCTTGCCATTTGCAATGACGTGGATGGAATTAGAGGGTATTATGCTAAGCGAAATAAGTCAATCAGAGAAAGATAAGTATCATATGATCTCACTGATATGTGGAATTTGAGAAACAAGGCAGAGGATCATAGGGGAAGAGAGGAAAAAATGAAACAAGATGAAACCAGAGAGGGAGACAAACCATAAGAGACTCTTAATCTCAGGAAACAGACTGAGGGTTGCTGGAGGGGAGGGGGGTGGGAAGGATGGGGTGGCTGGTGATGGACATTGGGGAGGTTAAGTACTATGGTGAGTGCTGTGAATTGTGTAAGATGATGAATCACAGACCTGTACCCCTGAAACAAATAATACATTATATGTTAATAAAAAAAAACTTAAAAAAAAAAGTCAATGGGTTTCCTCCCCATGTTTTTGACATTTAAAGACATCTGCAGAAAGGTAGACGCCATCTGTGTCCTGCTGCAGAGACTAAACACCTGCACAGTAGAAACCAAGCCAGGATCCCGTTCCGTGGCAGGATGGGCCTTCAGAGAACAGAATCAATTATCCTCTGCTTTCTCTTTTGTTTCTCAAATTCCTGGGCAGGCTGAAGAGGTCAAGTTTTAAACAAGCTGCTGTTGCGTTCTTACTTCTTTAGAGAACCTCATGCAGAAATTTATATCCAAAAGCAACATAAAGGAGCAGCAAAGCTCCTGTCCTTCTCTCCCTAAAAATGGAATAAATTTACTTGGCAGCATCTTTGCTTCCACTGAATATATTTACTTCTTAAATGAGACAAACCTCTTGCCAGGCTTCTCGCCCACTCTGCGGGGACATAGGCCTCCTTTGCATAACCTCTTCTTCCCTTGGAAAAGAATGAGAACGCTATGCTTTAATCTTTTGGCATTTCTTGCTGGATGCAAGTAGGATACTAAAATGGATTTAGGTCCCAGGAAGGAGAAGTGAATGAATCTTCTTCATTCCCTTCCCCCTTTAATTCTGTGTGCCCCGACATGGTGTTTTTACGACTCACAGAGTAGGCTGCATGCTCAGCTAGAGGCGTCAGAGACTTGAAAGCAGGGAGGAGTGGCCTCCAAAGCTAAGGTCTGAAAAAGAAACCAATCCAGATCCATGGGCTGAGGTTTGAAGTTTAAGACTAATGGCCGTGACTGTTTACACAGACAGAAGACAGTTATTTAAGGGTGAAATGTGATCTACCTTTAGCTCAGCCAAAATGATGATCCAAGAGAAGTGTAATGCTATGTCTTCTTAGACTCAGCTGCCGAAGGGTCCTGCAGAGCAGCGGGGCTGGTGGGTTGGGATCTGCTGCTCCCTCCCCGGACCCAAGGCCCAGGGCCCCACGGCAGAGCTTCCCCCCAATGATGCTAGGCGTCCTGACAGCAGGTGGGGATCCAGTGGACTTCCAGAATGTTCCTTCCCAGCAGACAGAGGGGGTAAATGAAACCGGTCCAAACCTCAAGTGCTACAAGGAGCAAGCAGCCTGCTTTGCTGATACTGTCCCAAAACCCATGGTTCCAGAACAAGGAAGCCATTATTTCTCCCCTGGTCTGTAGAGAGCTGGTTGCCTGTATTGTTTTCCAGCTTCGGAAGTACCAAATAAGGATGACTTTTGGTTCAAGGTAGGAGCCATGACTGTTTATATGACCTCACTCTTTCTTACATAATTCATTAAACAGGCCCTTTAGGCCTAAGTTTAAAAGCTAAATTCTGCCTCTGGACAAAAATGTGCCATTTCCATTGAAGTTGGTGTGACCTGGCTGTCAGACAGCTGAGGGCAAACTTCACTCTTCAGCAAGGATGTGACGGGTAAGTAATAGTTTCCAAGACTGGAATATAACGCTCTAATAAAGAGACATTGGAGGAGTATGGAAAAAATGCCTTTAAAGCCCAAATCAAAACAAATACTTCCCATCATTTAGGAATGTGCTTGTGGACCTTCCTAGCTTACAAGGTAACCCTTGAGAGAGGGCCCAGGCACCGGTCTGAAGATCATTCAAGATCTCTTTGGGTGAGCCTCCACTGCAAGAGAAATGCAGCCTGGACCAGAAGATCCCACTTCCAGTGGTTGACGTGCTGGTGTCTCCTTCCCGGTCACTTGGTGGGGAGATGCATAGTGGGCTCTAGAGCAACAGATTACATTAGAGTTGCACTTTATCATTTCCCTGTTCCCATGCTGCACACAGACATTCTATGTAATTGATCTTGATTTGGTACCTATATAGATTTATTGTATACTACTTTGTTCCACAATGAGTTTTATTTTTTAAAAAGATTTTACTTATTTATTTGAGAGAGAGAGAGAGGGAACGAGTGGAGGAGGGACAGAGGGAGAGGGACAAGAAGACTCCCCGCTGAGCAGGGAGCCTAATGCAGGGCTTGATCCCAGGACCCTGATACCATGTCTTGAACCAAAGTCAGACACTTAACCAACTGAGCCACCCAGGCGCCCCATTCCACAACAAATTTTAAATGACTTCCACAGGGTCTTAGGAACTGTCCCACATCCCCATAACAGTTAAAAACCATGAATTTAACTTAAGAACTTGAAAACAATATTACTCCCTCAAAATAACTTCAATGATTATTTTAAAAATTGAAGATAGCATTTACACAGCTAAAGTCAAAAGTAAATCAAACCTGAGGCATTCGAACCCTCCAATTTTCATTTAAAGACAAATTCCAAGAGAAGAGGTCATCCTCTCGGGGGCCCTGTTGAACATTATGCAGCCCTTTCCGAAATCCTACAGAATCCTGCTCTAGGAGCATAGAAAAGGAGGCAGAGGACAACACATTCCAGATCCTGACAAAGCCTGACATCTATAGATCACCAAAAACAAAGTCTCCTAAAGTCAGCTTTAATCATCCCCACCTCCCTACCACGCTAACACAGAAAGTAAAGATGACCGCACGCGTCCCAAGGCTCAAAAGAAATAAAACGACACACGAAAACAAAAACAAAAGGGCTGACTCTACCCTGAAGAAAAAAAATCTGTACTCTAAAAAGGAAGCAGTGGATAGGGGTAATGGGGTGACATTTCCTGCCGCCCTCCCCCCCATGCCTCTGCACCTCCCCTCTCTTCGCTCCATGGTTTCGCTTCCTGCTCGGGCTCTGCTGCCCATCTTCCCTGAGGTATCAGTTCAGGCCCATGTGTTGAGCCTTGTTAATCCAAGTTTCGACTTCATGCCTGCTGGCATCTGGTTCATTGCCATGTTCACTGCAACTGAAATGTAGAGACCTACACTGAGACACGTTCAGATTCTGGCTTCGCACGCACCGACTATGGAACTCTAGAAGACTGATTTCATTTCACATTTTCAGTAAAGTCTAAGGTTCCTGGCCTGCCACTCAGGAGCATCCATAATCTCAACTCAAGCTTTCTTTCCCCCTCTCTCACCTTCTCCAACTCTGTACCTCAGAGCAGACTCTGCCTTGGCTCATGTTACTCCTCCGTCTAGAAAGAATATTTCTGCCCACCTTTGCTTGGAGGGTAAATCCATACCTGTTCTAAGCACTTCACACAACTCACTTTATCCTTACAACAACCCTGAGAGGTAGATACTATTATTATACCCATTTTAAAGATGAGGAAGCAGAGGCACAGAGATGTGACCCAGCCTGATCAAGTAGCCCAAACAAGGAAGTAGCAAGGCCAAGGTTTGAACCTAATGGCCCAACCCTCAAATCTGTGATCCTAATGATGACTAAGCTGCCTCTTTCATAAAACCTGCATGTCCCAACTCAAGCTAAAATTTTGCTCTTCACTTAAACTCCATAGCCCTTTAGTAATGTCTTTCCTATGGTCCTACCATTTTCTACCTAACTTCCTGGATGTTTATGGGCATTTCCTCTTTCCGGGGAGATGGTAAGCTTCTTAAGGACAGAATCCATGTGGGATTCAACTTTGGCCCCTAGGGCTCACCTCTGCGCCCTGCACCTGCACAGTGGGTATCTGTCAGTATTTGTGGGCGGAAGGAAGCAAACAAGGAAGGAAGAAGGTACCCACTCAGCAAGGGATCCCAGTTGGAGTGAGGAAGCACTTCATTCTTTGTTTTCATCCCTATGTAGTCGCACATTTTATATTTTCCTTTGTTTTTGGAGCACGTGCAGCTGCTCTGGTAAGGAAAGCAGGTTGCCTGGAAGGTTAAAGCTGTGTCCTATGTGCATGGGAAGCAGCAGGGGTCAAGTTCCCTTGGCTCCTCATATACAAGAACGTGGTTTTGATACAAGAGCTACTTGGAGAGGCAGTAGTAATGTAGTAATGGCAGTGAGGACAACAGCAGAAATAACAAGGAAAACCACTAGCCGTGGTTGCACACCAGCGCCGGGCACTCACATCCAGTGTCTGCAATCCTTTCAATAACCCTGTACGTTAGGCCTTGTCATCCTTCGTCCACAGATGGAAACTGAGATTTGGAAAAGCGAATTCTTCTGGTCAGGGTCACAAGCTGGTAAAATATAGCACGGGAGCATGAACTCAGATCTGCGTCCTTCAGGGTCGGCTTGGGCTCCATCCACTATAGCAGCAATGCCTACAGTCCCCCAGGAGCTACGAAGAGCAAGCTACCTGGTCCACTCATTCTTTACTTCCTGGACTCTCTCTTTGGTTTCGTCTTTTAGGTGAAAAATTACCCTTGCACACACCCAGTGCTTCCAAGAAACCAGATGAACAGTAACCTACTTTCACATTGCTCAGAGAGTTCTTAATTACTAGGAACAGACAGGACCATGGTCATAAAAAATGTACCACGAGATATCCAAGAGGGTGGTACAGATGCGGGAGGGGGGGCAAGGGATGGGGCCAGACAGATTTGCTTGGAGTCAAAGAGGCAGAGAGAGAACTAAATGTTCTGCTTAGAAGAAAGATAAATCACTTTTCATTAACCTATAAAGTTGTCTTAGTTGCGCCACAACAACCAGTTGATGCGTTCACAACACCGCCACAAAAACGTTTTAGTGGTCTTGGGTGTAAATAATGGTTTTACACAGGAAGAGCAATGCTTTTCACCCTGCAGGGGTGGGGGGTGGTGGGGGAAGAAGGGAATCCCTCAAAATGCAGCACGCACTTAAACATGATTCAGCTGTGATTCATCAAAGCTGGAGTAGTATTCTGTTCACTCTAGGATTCTGGGTGCAAAGTGTTCTCTCAATGCTGGCAAAATCATCTTCCCATGCTCCTGAATGATAGGCCACTTCCGTTAACATGCTCTAAAGTTCACAGTACGTTTAAGATAGATTCTTCTGTGTGTAAGGCAGAGTGGTGCTAGCGTGAGCAGAAATACTAAGAGCTACTGGGAGCCTGGTTAAAAACCAACCACGTTAACAGTCATGCTTCAAAGATAAGAGCCCCCATTCAATATTCTTTATCAGCTTGATTTAGCCAAACTTGACACATTTGCTACTCATTTCCAGTCGTGGTGATTTCAAGTCTGTGACTGTTCCCTCGAAGGCAGCCTTCCATGGAAAGCACGTGCTCTGGAGAGAGCGTCTGGGGAGGGAGCGTCTGGGGAGAGAGTCCCTTGCTAAGGGACTCCAGGTGGAGGGCATGTGAGCTATTTAACAGTCCCCCGGCTAATCCTCCTATAGCAACTAGAATATAAGGCAGGCAATCTGGGTGCCATGTGTTCAAGGAGTTTCACAGCAATCAATTTCTAACAAATTTCTAGCAAATCCAGGCGGTAGGGACAAACTCCGTAGTCCGGCCATTGCTCTGATGTATGGTGCTCCTTCTCAACGGAAATTAAAAGAAGACAAAACATGGCAGCCTAATCTAAATGTCCTCTGCTTTGTTGTCTTGGGCACTGATCTGAGGCTCGTCCTTCTTTCTGTATCTTTCCCTGTCTGTCCGTCCCTTCATGACCCTGCAGCAGAACACGGTAGAAGAAGAGCACAGGCTCAGGAGCCAGACTCCTTCTGTTCAAGTCCTGACTCTGTCACTTACCAGCTCTGTGACCTTGGGCAAGTCACTTAGCCTCTCTTGCCTCGGTCTTCTCACCTATAAAATGGGGCTGAGAATAACAGGACCTATTTCGTAGGGATTTTTTTTTTTTTAAGTAGGCTCCACGCCCAGCGTGCAGCCCAGCACAAGACTTGAACTCAAGACCCTAAGATCAAGACCTGAGCTGAGATGAAGAGTCGGACGCTTAACCTACTGAGCCACCCAGGCACCCTCTAGGGATTTAAAGGAAGTAAACTAGAAAGGGATTAAGGTAAAACAAAAGGGCCTTATTAAGGTTAGCTATTACTATTTTTTCCCCTTCCTATCTTCTTCCCTTTGCTTTCTTTCAATAAACACTTACTGAATATCCCCTAGATACAAGTCTCTACATAGGATGCTATGTAAAGTTAGAATATAGACAGGGTAGAGTCCTTGTCCTCCAAGGAAGGACAGAAGGTAAAATGCTGTAGGAGAAAAAGATCACCAGTCTGGGATTTGGGGAATGGGGCTCTGGCCCCAGCACCATCACTAACTTCTCTGTGGTTTCCTCACTTGTAAGCCCAAGATACTTCTAGGGATGTTGACAACAGAAAGCAATAGTACCCAGCCAGGCCCCACACACCATGCCATCTGAGTGATGACACCATCAGTACCACAACTCAGAGGGGAGAGAAAGGGTCTCTAGCCGGGCCAGTCACGGAGGGCTTCGTGGGCTCCGGATTCATGCGTGGTCCTGAAGGGCGGCTTGGAGGCAGGGAGATGGAATTGAGGGGAGGACGGATAATGTGCAGAGGCACAAAAGGATTCGGGAACTAGTTAATAGCATATTTTGGCGGCAGCAGAGAACGGGTTTGGGGAGAGCAGGAGGGAAAAGAGATGCGCTCAGGTTTTGGAGGCTGGTGGGCATACAACGAGGGACAGGCTCTGAGGAGGAAAGTATACCAGGACAGCGGTACGGGGGACGTCTGGTGGCGGCCTGCAGGATGGGCCAGGTGCAGAGCGAACAGTTGGAAGACAACTGCACAAGGCAGCCTTGAAGACTCAGAGGCTCGGGAGGGAGGCTCCCCCACGGGACAGCTGCCTGGTCTGGAGGACTCCCGTCCCCACTCTTCTCCACAGTTCTCTCAAGTTAACAAGAGGAAGACAGCAAAGTGTAAGCACGGTAAGAACTTAGTAAACATTCTCGAGAAAGCAAAATAACGCCCGTGAGAACAGTTGTGAATGAATTACTATTCACCTGGAAGTCAGTTACTGGTGAAACACATAACAGGTGACAGCAAAAGGAGGGGGCCCACGGAGACTTCACCGGCCCTGTGAACAGGGAAAATATGACAGAAAGAGAGCTGGTAATCCAGGAGAATGTCAGGATGTGGAGGAATGGCATGCACCTCTCCTTGACTCTCCAATCAGAATGACGGTGGGTTACTGGATGCCGTAACTGCTGTGTAGACTAGGCAGAAATTAAAGCCAATGCCCTCCCTGGACCTGGATCCCTGACCTACACTTGCGGTCCTTGAGGAAGAGAGGAGAGTTACACCCTCAGACTCAGCCTAAAGCCACCAGTGGTACCAGTCATAGATACCACCGTATCCCATAAAAAGACAGTGTGCGTAATTGTTCCCATTTTCTTTTTTTTTTTTTTAAAGATTTTATTTATTTATTTGAGAGAGAGAATGAGAGACAGAGAGCATGAGAGGGAAGAGAGTCAGAGGGAGAAGCAGACCCCCCACTGAGCAGGGAGCCTGATATGGGACTCGATCCCGGGACTCCAGGATCATAACCTGAACTGAAGGCAGTCGCTTAACCAACTGAGCCACCCAGGCGCCCAGTTTTCAAAGTGGGGAAATTGGACTGAGGTCACTTGGTGATTTGGTAACAGCTGAACCCGGAGCCTGGGACTTTGTCATGGAGTTGAAAGCCTGGTCCCTTCCCAGATGTCTCTCAGGACTGCTTTTTTGCCCCAGTCAGCCTTCACAAACAGATCTAAAACCACAGTGCAAAATACAAGAGTGTGAAATTAGAAATAAAATAGGTGCTTCTACATTTATTTAAATCCCATTTATTTTTAATAACCACTGAGGTTAGGCTTTGCATGAAAGGTGAGAGGTTGGTTTAAATCTTGATGTATGTCTTGGTTGACTAGTAAAATATTGTCATTCTGCTCAGGTGAAGAGAAGGCCCATTGAAAAACATCACACTTATTTAGCTTTTGTTAAAACTAAGTGCACATCTCCTGGGCATTTTCTTCTGTGGTCTTAGGTACCTACGATTTGCCAGATTTTGTTTACTGGTATGTTCCCTCCCTCCCAACATGTGCGGATAGATACGTGTCTGTAGGTCTATGGCAATGAAAGGGCTAATGCTCACCCTGTCACAATCACACATAAATTCTCATCATAAATGGGGATCATTTGTCCTCTTAGTTAAGTGTCGTTGGCAATGTTTATAAACTGAAGACATCTGGCTCAGAATGGGGGCTAAGACAATTGCAATAAAAAATAATAGTAATACAAATTGGTTAGCAGGAGAGGCTTCAGTATAAGCAAAAACAATTATGTCAATAAGCCTACCCTAATGTGGAAGTAAATGAGAATATCAGGCCATGAATCAAGAAGCTCACATAGGCACTGTTTTAATTAAATCCATGAAGCATTGCTGTTCCTCGTACTTCCCATGGGTCCTTCCTTCCATTGATCTTGGGGGTCCCCTCTTTACCTCCATGGCCTGGAACAATGGGGTTTTCCCACAATCATCTGCTTCTCCTTATACTTCATTCCATAGTTGGGGTGACCCCTGTCAGTCTTGCTTAGTGATGGGTGGTGAGTCTCTCATCAGACTTAATCTAAGAACCCAAAGGTCTCTCCTTTACCTGAACAACAGCAGAAGAAATTTGTCTCTTAAACTCACTCCCTGAGCTTTCGAGTTCATACCCTGCCCAGTTGTGTCCCATTCCCAGGAAAGAATATCCATCATTGCTCAAAGTAAGAACAACAAGATTTCAGGTTGAGATAGTCCCTTTCTTCCAAAAGCCTGAAATAGCAGGTGAGTGCTTCTTTCAATCTGTTCAGATTTTAGTCAGCACATTTTGGTTATTCTAGACCCAGAAAATCCTCAGAAATCAGAATTCATTATGGAGGGTCAGAGTGATGGAGATGGATGCCGGTCAACCAGGAATTAATGAGGATTGCGGAAATCCAACAAATTTCACCTGGAGATCTCTGTGGCCATCCATCTTTTCCACCATCTGCTCCAAATTTGGACCTATGCCCTGAGAGGCAAAAGACAAATGCATCCATCTTAAAAGTCCACCCAGGTGAAATGCCATTAAATTGCATTATTGTCCAGAACTGCAGAGAGAAATATTTCTTTCCTAGTTAATCTGGCAGCCATCAGTTGTTCCCCCATTAACTTGAGAGAAGCATCTGGTTTAGGTGCTAGAATAAAATACCTCACAATCTATCAAAATTAAACCCCAAAGAGCTATTACTGAAATGAAGGACGGTCTCTTTTTTGTTGGAGGTAGATAGATGCATGCTTTCCCATGAAGTTCGTGTTCCGGCATACTTATCTTTGGGATCTGCATTCCCTGGATGAATAGGAATCTAATAATCATACCTGTTTTATGATTTTAAGCATTCCAGGTTAGCATAAATTAAAGCACATTCATACGGCTGTTGTTGTGAAAGACAAAAGCTACCTCATGGTAAAATATTATTCTTCCTGAGGGCTCTCAGATACCTCTTTTAGCGTGTCCGGTATCTACAGGTATTCTCAGTTTTTCCTGCACTTGTTTGTGCTCTGATATAGAGTCTAGAGAAAGCACAGAGACAGAGGAAGGTCTTTCGAAAATGTTTTTAGACCAGAGAGGACAGAAAATTGACCCACTGGATTTTAGGACACCTAAAATAAGATTTCTTTCATTATATCCTGATCTCACTTCATGAGAAATAGGTATATTCCTGAACTATCAAATGGAAGTCACATATTAATAAATCGCATCTCATTATCTCATTATTTAAAGGAATTCCCTCTCTCCTCTGTGTGTGTGTGTGTGTGTGTGTGTGTGTTGGGTTCACATGAACAAATAAATATTTCAAATCTTTTTTAAGCTAAAGACTATCTTTCTTGAAACAAGTACTTTGAGGGACGCCTGGGTGGCTCAGTCAGTTAAGCATCTGCCTTTGGCTCAGGTCATGATCCTGGGAGTCCCAGGATCGAGCCCTGCATCGGGCTCCCTACTTAGTGGAGAGTCTGCTTCTCCCTCTCCCTCTGCTCCTCCCCCTGCCCCCCCACTTGTGTTCTCTCACTCTCACCCTCTCTCAAATAAATAAACTCTTTAAAAAAAAAAAAAAGAAACAAGTACTTTGAAATATACTCTTGTTCAACTCCGAATGCTCTCTTCCTTATTTATTTCAGAGTTCTTTGAACTAAACTACATTGGTTAGGGAGAGAAGAGAAAGAGGTAGAGAGGAAAAGAGAGCAGGTGGGAGAGAGAGGGTGGAAGAAAGAAAGTGAGTGCAGTCAGAGAGCTCGGGTAGACAGGTCTGCCCACAGTGTCCCCCAGTTACATGGGTCCTTGATGAGCATGATAAGGGAGATGTGTGTCTTTCTGCTCCCTCCCCAGCCTGGCTCAGCTCTCTTGTAACCTGCATAGTATAAGCACCTTGACATACTCAGTGGACATGTGTATTTTACGCAACATGCCACAGCTGCAAAAGAGATCATGACTGGTTGACACTTTGACACTCAGTCTAGAAAAACTGGTCAAAGCATGGAATCATAAAAATGATACTCTCCTTATAGATAGATAGATAGATAGATAGATAGATAGATAGATAGATGATAGATAGATAGATTCATTGATACTTATATATATTCACAGATATTTATATGTCATCCTTGTGCAGGGGCCATGCCAATCTTCTCTCTATCCTTCCAGTTTTAGTATATGTGCTGCCAAAACGAGCATTATATTCACAGATATTTAAATATATGAGTGTACACTCATTCACAAATTTGGTACAGGAGCAATGCCTTGTCTTCCACTCTCTGGAAGTCCCAGTTTCCTGTATAAACCAGAAATCTGCTATGATTTTCAGGTTCCAGTTTCTTTAAAAATGATAAAAAACCAAAGACAGCTGAAAAGCAATCTGAACTGCAGAATCTGCCTAGATTCTTATGACGTTCCCCACAATCTTTTAAAGTTATCTTGTTTATCTTAATTTGCCCACAATTTTTGTTCATCCTGGATAAGTTTTTCCAAGACAATGGTGTAGCTTCATAGAAACACCTCTCCTTTTCACACTCATGTATCATGTGTTTACATAACATTTAGTTATGTCTTAAATGGGAAAAGTACACCTGGTGTAAACAGGTTTGTGAACAAACAAGTCTCAGTTGGCTTCTGATTGCCCTGATCAGGGAAGTGGGAGAGGCCACAACAGAGTAGCTGCCTCGCCTGCCCCCCGCCACCCAGGCGCACGGGCATCTGGCCCGCGTGCTGGGGGACCAGGGCACGGCCTGGCTGGGAGTGGACCCAGGGAGCTTCTCTGAATCTCAGGTGAGACTCAACCAAAGAAATAGCTAACGAGCTATTCTCATGCCAGGGAGGAAAGAAACTGCCCAGGTTGGCCCTAGGGAGAAACTGTAGGTCGGTCTCTAACCTGAGGCCTTTCTAAGGCTTTGAAGGGTAATTTTGCCTGCTCGATTTTTATCTTACATACTATTGGATAAACTTCCTCATAAGATGCAGTAACACTGCTGTAAACAGAACAGAAAGAAAAAGTAGTCATGCTTTTGGCCAAACAGAGAAAAACCAAAAAGTCAGAATATATAAGTATATATAAGTATATATACAAGTATATTATAACATGTGTTATAAGCATATATAGTTTAAAACATATATTATATATAAAACTATATATTTTATATTTATATTCATATATAACATAGTATATATTATATAAAAATATATATCACATACATTTATATTTATATGTAAAGTGCTACTACATATTATATATAAAGTACATATTTTTATATAATATATATTTTATATATATAATTTGACTAAAAACTTTAATCCCTAAAATTCCAGCTGGATCGAGAAATCAGCCTAGTTGCCTTGGCTCATTACTCTGGGCCAAAGTCCATTATTTTACTCATCCTGGCTGCTATCCAGGGTTTGGATAAACATATTGTGGATGAGAAGTATCTGAAGCTGAATCCCGCCTCAGTGTCAAGGAGCGCCCACCCAAATCATCCACACAGGCCAATTCCACTTCGTTGCCACTTTGCAACACTTGCAGATGTGAGGGATGGTAGATTTAAAGGGGCTTTATTTAGCTCGTGCATTTTATTTATTTATGATTTATGATTTACATCCTGCCTACTTCCACAAAAGATTTGAGGCAGCTTAGCTCTTCAGTTAAGCCCGTTCTTAATCAGTTCAGTCACTTCTCCTTCGTCCTGCTATGTCCAACTTCAATGGAGTAGTCTCCCCAGTGTGATCAATTACCTCGGACCCCTGTGTTCTGGGCCTTCCACTGAGCAACAAAGGTGGTGCCTTTGCAGAGTCTGTGACCTTTGGATTACTGCCCCCGCAGTACAGGAAATTCTAGCAGCCCTTCCCAGGGCATCCCCTTTGGTGTCAGGACCTCTCAGGGGTGGCGCAGGTGTGGGGACCCACAAGGCCATCAGCAGCTCCACACCCCGGGCAGAGGGAGCTGAAGAGTGCCTTCAAGGACCCTCCCTGGTCAGGACGTAGGCTGTCAATAAGCGTCCCATCTAGTAGGGGTCTCCGTCAAGATGTTCAATAATCACACAGCCTTTTGTGAGAAACACGAGAATGAGCAAAGCCTGAATCTCAGCTACTATGGATCTCCACCCCTCCACTGCCACCTGTCAAGTCTCTAACTCAATGGAGCAAAGTATCCACAAGTGTTATTTCAATTTGCCATGATCTTTCTGGGCTGAATAGATCACCTAACTTTACTATGCTTGGTTTTTCTATCTAGACCTTAGTGATGAAAACACTGGTCACGGGCATGCTTCAAGAACCCCAGGGCGAGAACAGCCACGTGTGGCTACAGCGAAAGCCCCCGAATGTCGCTGTGCATGAGGGCCGCTCCTATCTGATGCCCTGCTCAGGCACCCAACCCCTTGCTCTCAGCTTTTCTTTGTAAGAATGGCAGCTACTGATCTCAATGCCTACTACTCTTCCCGGATAGTGAATAAAGCACTGCATTCAGTCATTTACTCTTGTAGCCTGCACCCCCGTAATTCTGCTCTCTGAGGGGAAAAATTGTATTCAGCACCTAGGACACAGCTGTCAATGTAAGAGACTGTCCTCAGACAGAGATGCCTCACACCACCTGAATATATTTTTCCATTAGTGGGCACAGATTTGCATGCATCCTACTCACTCTCCCACCAAACTTTTCCCAACCAATAGCAGACATGTGGAAACAGCTGGTAGAGTCTTTGGGAGTGACCCCTGGCCATGGAATAGTATGCAGCTAATGTGCATGCACAAGGAACAAATCCATGACCCACAGTAATAGATTCACTAAGGACTGAGATTAATGAATAGACAGAAGATCCAAATGGTGGTCTTGACTGGAATGGAAGCTATCTTCACAGAACAGGAAACTCTGGGCTAGATTCCCCAAGGTCTACCTCAGTGGTCTGCTTTTATCTGCTAATCAGCGCTCTGTCCCAACCACCTGATGAACCAATTACAGACTCAGAACATGCTAGACACACCAGGGGCAGGGCTTTGAACTCTTCAAGAATAAAATGACAATAAAGCAATCTATAGACTCTATTTTATGTGTCTGAAGTATAGGTATGTAAAATGTTTATTCTATAGTATTTTAATCTCATAAGTTAAGGCAAGTATATGTAGACCCTTGTCCTGGGTATAAAAATGCATATAGACCAAAAGCGAATCATGCTTCTGTATCTATGAAGCACTACCAAATGCTACTCTTGTGTGGTCTCACTATGACAACCTTGCTTGACAATCGCGGTGACTGGCATGTTCTCCCTCATTGGCAGATCAAGGTGTCCCCTCACGTTGCTGAGCTGCTGTCCTCCTGGGCGCTTATGGGCTCCTGGGCTCCCACTCCCACAAACTCTCTAGGAACACTCCTCAGCCACAGATGGAGCTTTCTCCTGTTCTTTGCAAACAGAAGACACCTGTGGAAAAACTTGTGCTGGGGCAAATGTCCCGAGAGAGAAGTGGATGACAGTGTGACAACTGCCTGGGCTTATGTCCCCAGACTGTCACTTTCCAGAACAAGTTATCCAGTTTCTCAGAGGACGCTTGGTTCCCTCCATGAGTTATGAAGAAAATAAAAATAATATCTACATCCCATGTTCCTACAAGGATAAAAGGAAGGCAGGTGATTTGAGAACAGTATGGCACCATCCAAAGGAGAGTTTAGATACAGGGAAGCTGGGAAATTAGACTGGCCAAGACCCTGGGACCAGGGGAGGGAGACTGACAAGGGGCTCTAGAGTGGGCCTGGCTCCCTTCTCTACTTCCCCTTCCTGGCTCCCAGCACACCCCCTCCCCCCGGGTGATGACACTAGGCCACCTAAGCTCTGTCCCAGTGTGCTGTTATACTAGGAGCTACGGTTGTCTCAAGCCAAGTCCCAGGTAGGGACACAGCGCTGGTAGTTTCCAAAGGAAATTTTCAGAGTCCAGAGTCAGCCAGCACTCTGACAGCGGGGCTCTGTGACGGTCTGTTTGTTTTCAGGTGCTATGTTCTACCTCATGACCACTAGCTCCCATCCATCTTTCTTTCCCTAAAGCACCAAGTAGAGCATGCCCAGGAAATGTCTGCTGAAGAATGAGAACAGGGACAGGGATTCATCAGTTGATTATTCATGATCCAGATAAAGTAAGGGCCATAAAAGAACCAAATGCCACCACCAAAAAATACCCCCCACAAAAAATTTTGTTAATAGCCCTGATAAGAATGGATACCCCCAGGGAAGATGGCAGGTCTCTCAGGAACTTTGAGACTGACTTCCTGACCATGACGCATCTCGAATGCCTCACAGGCCTGTGGAGATACTGATCCCCTCAGCCCTCGAGCAGCTGGGCACAGCCTGAGATAGCTGGGTGACTCCAGCATGCTGAACAAAATGTTAGCATCCTCCACGTTCCTTGTCATGTAAGGGACCCCAAAACAGCCACAGCAATGTGGAACTGCAATCCTAAATATCTCCTCTTTATAATACAGAGAGCCAGAGATAAATTGGATACTTGGTTGCCCAGTTTCATTTATTTCCTTGCCTGATTGTGATATCAAGCCCTCACAAGCAGCCTATGAATGAGGCAGCCACAATTTACAGGTGCATAAACGGGACCTCCAAGAAGCCAAGGGACTTGCCCAGTGTCATCCTCCTCTAAGCACCAGCCTGGCCCAATTCTGCTCATTCTCTACCTCCTGCACAGCATGTAAAACATAGCTAGCCAGAGGGTGTGCCTAATTCTTCAGTCTGACTTTTCTTCTAATGAATGTAATCTTAGAAGATGTGAGAGTGGAAACCAAGAGTGAGAAGTAAGGACATTACAATGGGAAGAGGGTAGAGCAGCTTGGGGGGAATGCTGGCAAGATGGAATGAATCTCACTTGGAGGCCAAGTGGATACCACAGTGGAAAGATCACAAATGTGCAGAGAGGTCTGGCCGCAGACGATGGCTGGATGAGGAAGAGACTCTTGTTGGGGGTGGTAGGGTTTGACTGTCGTAGGGTCAGATGGCTACCCACCCAGAGCAGGATGTCAAACAAGCTTTCGGGCATGTAAGGATGGGGGCCACCTAGAGATGGAATTTGGCAGTCATTTGCCCAGAGAAGGAGGCTGAAACTCTGGCTGGCTGAGACCTTGCAGGAGAATACAGCCCAGATCTGGAATGTGAGGGGGTCACTGAGCTTCCATGGGGAGGTCTAGGAGCTCTGTGGTCCCCGGGTAACATTTGTAATTAATTGGAGAGCTAAATAATTATACCTTCCCTTTAAGCTCCTCTTACATGTATGTCATGTGATTCAGTTAAAGAGTACTCTTGACCTCAAGGTCTCGGAACCTAACGTTGAAGTGCGCTGTAAAAGGAGTCTTCACTCTGCAGAGCCTCAGCTCCTGGGATGGGTGGGATCTCCCCACCATGCAATCTTTATCCTAGCCAGATCTACAAAATTGCCAAGTAGAACCCAAAGAGGACATTCTCACCGCCAAGAGATAGGTGGAAAGGAGCCTGGCTCTTCATTGGCTAATTTCAACCATCCTCATATGAAGTTTCCTGAAACTGTCACTTACTCCGCAAGGCTGACTGTCCTCCCGGTGCAGCTGGCCCGTAGGGAAGAGCTGGTGTTCATCTGACCTGACTGTCCCACAGTAGAGGACGGACAGTGCCTGTGCCTTAGCAGAGAACCCGGCACAACTTTGACAGCAAAGTTGCAAAACCCTCGGCCAAAAAACCTTGACTACCAAGCTAGAAATCATGCTTCCAGCTGACCTCTCCTCTTCTCCTCCAAAAAGCTGGCATCTCTCTGACCCCTCGACCGGCAGTGAGCAAGCAAGACTGGCAGCCCAATCACACAGTTCATTCTGGCTGCCTTGGAAAGCGAGAAAGGAGTCCGGGAGGAAAGCTGCACCTACAGGGGTGGGAACGCAGCAGCGCAGTGAGGAGAAGTCTTCTTACAAGAACATCATGATCGTGTGATGTACCGAAGGAAAGTTTTTAGCTAATTATCAGTTTCAGTTTCTCATTATAACGCAGATAGGTGGTGGGTGGACTAATTTGTTTCAGTGGCCAAGGTACCTGGAATATTTTATAATAAAGCATTTAATGGCTAATATATGTCACGGTAAGTTTAGTGAGGAAATTGAAAAATGCTCATACTACAGGTATTAGACACAGGTATAGAGTAGATGGAATGCATGCATTCCTATAAAAGGCACCCTAAATACTTGTCAATCTGGCATTGACTTCCACTGGAAAATAGATGTTAGGTTTCTTCAGGGAATGGAGAAATGGCAAAAAAAAAAATCACGCTATCTGTCACTTTGCCCTGTGGGCTTGGCAAAATAGGAGAAAGCGCATATAAAGCTAGTCCCAGAATCAGCTTTACTATAATTCTTGCTACTTATTTTAGAGGATATCTGGGCAAATATCTCAGCATCTCTTAGTCTCTCAGCAGACAGGTTCGTGCTTGACTTATCACGAGTTAGGGGGCTTCTCCTAATACTGCCAACTAAGGCAAGTCCAAGCTCAAGGGGGAAAAGCCAGGAAGGGGTGACCTACAGAAGACATGCTGGGAGGGGTCCACCGTACCAAGAACAGAAGCTCCTCCAAAGGAGCACCTTGGGGAGAAGAGCCTTGGACAGCTTCAAAGTATCTCTCAATATGTCAACAGAGAATAGTCAACCAAAGATGCGATCAGTGAAAAGCAGTCTTGACAGAGTGATGTGATATGAAAATCTATTGAAACAATGAAGGGTAAAAACAGAAACCAAAGATTATTGGAGAGCTGAATTCTATAGGAAGGGAAGTTAAGGATACGAATCTAACCCTTTAAAATCTATAACCCTGCCCATCTGATTTTTATTCATTTTCCATGTCCACCACAAAACTACCTTCCTCAATAATATAAATAATAAATATTTGTTGATCATTCAGATTATGCACCAAACACTCTAAGCACTTTACATGTCTCAACTCCTTATCAAAACAAATCTATGTGGCAAATTGTATTATATATCTTCATTTTACAGAAGACAACATTAAAGCACAAAGAGGTCAGGGGCGCTTGGGCCAGCTCTTGATTTTGGCTCAGGTCACGATCTTGGGGTCTTGGAATGGAGCCTGTATCAGGTCCATGCTCAGTGGAGAGTCTGCTCAAGGATTCTTTCTCTCTCTCCCTCTCCCTCGGCTCCTACCCCTTCCCCAGGGGGGCGGGGGGGGGGGCTCACATCGCACATGCTCTCTCTCTCTCAAATAAACAAATAAATCTTTTTTTTTTATTTTTTAAAGATTTTATTTATTTATTTGAGAGAGAGAGAATGAGAGACAGAGAGCACGAGAGGGAAGAGGTCAGAAGGAGAAGCAGACCCCCCGCCGAGCAGGGAGCCTGATGTGGGACTCAATCCCGGGACTCCAGGATCCTGACCTGAGCCGAAGGCAGTCGCTTAACCAACTGAGCCACTCAGGCGCCCCTAAACAAATAAATCTTAAAAAGAAAAGGCACAAAGAGGTCAAATAAATTGCCTGATATCACACACACAGTAGGAGGCAATGCCTGGATTCACACCTGGCCATTTTGGCTCCAGAGCCTCTTCTCTTAACCATTATATTTCACTGTCTTTCAATGAAGAGGAATGTCCAAAGGAAAGGGAGAAAAGAGCACCAGTGAAATAAAATGGGTTCTACCTTACATTTGCTGGAATACACTCAGTGAATAAATTCCTACTGCTTTGATTCTGTGTTTTCCAAGGAAAGCGAACACGGTGATTGCCACCCCAGCATCCACCCCACCTCTCCCCCACGGTGGGGAGGACATGGGATTTGGGCAGACCAATCAATTGATGTGGTCCCTGAAAAAGCCTCTCTTCTACTTGCAGAACAGTGAACTGCACTTTTATGTATGGGTTAGCCTCCTGCGAACTTGGGAAAGCAAGTCTTTCCTGACCATCCAGGAGGTTAACTGATGAAATCACTCTAAAGATCTATACAGCTGAAGATCAGACCCTAGTCTACAATGAAAATTAGCCCAACAAGAGCAGTGTCCCTTGAAGTCCAAACTGAAATAGTCTCTAGTGTAATTTACTTCTCTAAGAGAGAACAAAAACAAACGTCATTTACTGAGCACTACCATATATGTGCTGGACACTGATGGGCTGCTCTGTGTGCTGTGTCCTTCAGGCATCCTCTGTGTTCTCCCTGGAGAGACGAGCTGGGGCTTCCCAGCCCCAGAGCGAGGCTGTGGTTCCCATGTATCACAGACCTACACTGCTTCTGGGACAAAATTCATGCTGGCCTGTGGCTAAGGAAGATCAATACAATACAATACAGTACAACACAACAGGGGTTTTTCCCGAAGCTATATGTGTGTGGTATAGAGGACTGTCCTTTATTTATTTATTTTTTAAGATTTTATTTATTTATCTGAGAGAGAGCATGTGTGTGTGCATGAGCAGGGGGAGGGGCAGAGGGAGAAACAGACTCCCCGCTGAGCAGGGAGCCTGACCTGGGGCTCGATCCAGGACCCTGAGATCAAGACCTGAGCTGAAGGCAGACGCTTAACCAGCTGAGCCACCCAGGCACCCGAGGACTGTCTTTTATTCTGAGATTATATTCTTCCTACTTCTGGTGTGAAAATATCTTTTCTTTTATGAAAGGATTGTAACATTATATGACAATTTGGCTCTTGCTGTTTTTAACATCCTTACTTTTCAAGATAAAAGCTAACAACCCTATGTTAAGCCTCCTCAGTTAAAAAAAAAAAAAAAATGTTAGATCATAAAATTCCAAAGTGTAGGGTCACTGGCTCAGGGGGCTGATAGCCTGGATTTTGTCCGACCTCAACCACGGGGGGAATTCAGAAAACAAAGAGACAATCTCAGTGGCTGAAAAGCACCCTGAACTGTCAGTGTCTTCCTTGCTAAGCTCCTATCTGACCTCTAGTTACTCCCTTGGTCCCCACTGGCTGCTACCAGTAGGAATTCCCTATCCTTCCTGGCCAAGCTGACATGCTGTGCAGAGTTCAGGACACAGCTTTAAATGTGGTTTCCTGATTAACAGAGAGACTCCAGTGAGGCAGGAAGGAGTTCAAGCTCAAATATTATATGTCATAGTCATCTACCAGTTCTTAGGAATGAATTCATCAACAGAAATGACCTGGAGCAAAATACCATTCCTGAGAAAATCCCTAATGACCCAGGAGGGACTCCTGTTACAGCACTCCACCTTTTGGGTCTTCTTTTTAAAAGAAAGAGACACATGAAAGACTCAGTTCTCCGAAAACACATTTACACAGAAAAATATTTGAGAAGGCTGATGGTGATTAAGAGAAATGGGTGCTAAAAGGAAGCAGGCACCACACCTATATGACTTTCTGGCTAAAGGGAGATGGGGTCATCGACTTGGCTCTGCCATTAAGTTGCCCTTGAATCTTAGGAGAAATCATTCGCTGCCCTTCTCCTTCCTCACTTGCCAAAGAAGATGTCTGGTCACTCTTGATCCTCACATTCTCTGGTTCTATTTGCTGTCTGGAGGAAAGAGCAAGGTACCTTCATGTATCAAGAAGGATACTGAGAAATAATATGGAAAGGAAACGTGGAGCATTTCCAGGGGCATCTCTAGGGGGGTCTCCCCAGAGTGAGCTTCCAGCCAGAGCAAAGAAACGAAGAAGTGGGCCTACACTGCTGAGAGCAGGAAAGAGAAGGTAAAGAAAAGAGCAGGAAGAAAAGAGGAAGGGGTGTGTGTGCCTGGGTGGCTCAGGTCATGATCCCGGGGTCCTGGGATCGAGCCCCACGTCGGGCTCCTCGCTCAGAAGGCAGTCTGCTTCTCCCTCTGCCTTCCGCTCCCCCTGCTTGTGCTCTCTCTCTCTGTCAAATAAATAAATAAAATCCCTTTTAAAAAGAAAGAAAAGAGGAGGGAAGAATCAGAGAAAAGGCAGGGCTTAAAATAAGGCAGGCCTTAAAATAAGTGTGATCCTTTGAATAGAGAAAGCTGAAGACAGGAAAAGTGAAGAAGAGCAGAGAAAGAAGGGAAAGAAAGAATCAGACGTCTACCTCTCATTTTGGATAGAAATAGAATTTCCTAGCCCTTCCACCATCCACCCACCAAAAATGTCACCAGATGTGAGGTCCCATGGCATACCGCCAAATTAAATAGAGAAAAGCCTCACTCTTCCAGAGAACAATATAATACCATTTTCCGTAATATGGCAAACACAGAGGCAACCCATCTGTCCGCAGATATGACAGAGAAAAGAAAAAAAAAAACAACCAAACTCCACAAAAGGTCCCTAACCTTAAAAAAAAAAGATTCTGGGCTAAGCTATCCAGAAATAGAACATTTTGATTACAAAATAAAAACTAGGTCAATAAGATAATGGACGTGATTTAAATGAAAATCACAGTATTTGTAATGGGCTAAAAATGGTATCAATATTACTGCGGAGAAAGAATATAATTAAATGTATTTTTAAACAGCAGCTCCCCGCCCCAGCCCTACAAATCCCGGCCCCGCCACCAATACTCCACCTCATCGGAGAGGAATGTGCTGGCCTGCCACAAGTTGGTCTGAAGAATGCAGAGTTTCCGTACTACTTTAGAAGATCCCAAATGACACTGGTTAGCTACATTCTTTCGCTTTTAGATCACTGTTATTCATTTATAAAGCAAAGAAATGGAAAGGTTAGGGATCTGACCATTTCATTCTTTTATGATTTCTGCTATATGGCCAGGAAACATGCAGAGGGAGGTATAACCATCACAGTTCTCTCCAGCCGACTGACCCAGGAATTCCCGACCATCATAGGAGGTGGACAGAGATCCTAAGAGGTTCCGCACGGGCCAGGAATTAAGATAAAGGGTGGAAGTGCAAATTTCTGGTTTTCTTTCTACGACTTGTGGTGTGACCTTGTGGATAAACACTAACTCTGGAGTGTAATTTATCTTCTAAGCCCTCACAAGGGGAAGGGAAGCAAAGAGGAGAGATGAATGAGCCGTAAGGAATCGTGATCTGGATGGTGACTAGGACTACTCTAGCGGGCAGGCAAGGGCTGCCGCAGGCACCTGCGTTTCCCCGGATGTCTATATAACAGCCTGGGACTCGGGGTGCCTGGGTGGCTCAGTCAGTTAAGCGCCTGCCTTTGGCTCAGGTCATGATCCCAGGGTCCTGGGATCAAGCCCCACATCGGGCTCCCTGCTCAGTGGGGAGCCTGCTTCTCCCTCTCCCTCTGCCTGCCACTCCCCCTGCTGGCGCTCTCTCTGTCAGTAAATAAATAAAATCTTTAAAAAAATAAAATAAAAATAAAAGCCTGAGACTCTGTTTACGAGGAACTCTCAATGGCCCTTCTACACTTGGGATGCCTTCAGGGGTCATATAAACCTAAGCTGGATTATTCTATGATGACTCTACTTCTGCTTTAGAATATACACGTACATCTGCTGGTGCATCCACAGAGTATTCCTTATGAAAGGAGACCATGTCAATATTGATAGCATGGAAATCTCAGATAAGATATCTGCATGATGACATACATCATGGTCATCATTCTGAAGAGACTGTTTTCACAATCTCTTTGTGGGTAGTGCCTATTGACTAAGAAGTGTTTTTTTAAGAGAATTAACTCTTTAATATGTTTTGATTCCAACACACCAGCCACGAGGGGCAAGGCACTCCCTCATCCTTAGACAGCAAAAGCTGGCTTCCCATGAAGAAGATCTGTCAAGTGACAAGTGAGCTTGCCCAACAAAAGAGAAGTAGAGAACTTAGTCATTTTACCTTATGACTCCTGTAATGTTGAACTCCTTAAGGGCCATGAAGTGTGTCTGTAAATTATCATTCAGTTAGTGCCCACTTCATCCCCTCTTTACTTTGAGCATCAGAATAAAAGGTATTTCAACAAGCAGCAAGTGGACAGACACCCTCACCATGAGTCCTTTCTGGAAGTGACTTAAGGAGCTCCAAACCCCTGGTATTCCCAGTCAAGTGAAATAAGTCACTATAATAGGCCTTGAGGAATTCTAAACCAACAGAAAGGCCAAAAAGTTAAGGATCATCTGAGCTCATCCTATCACTCTCAGGGTTATTCTTATTTATAGTTCCTTCCTTTCACCCGGGCCTCTAGACCATGAAACAAAAATAGTGAAGCAAATGTGTGGCGAGGGGCACTGCAGACAAGGCAAGATTTCTGTGCATATCCACAAAGTGCGGCGCTCGGTTTTCTGCAGACAAGCAGTCCGTCAATCTCGTTTTTTAACTCTGACCTTCCATGACCTCAGCTGGGAGATCCTAAGAGAGATGAAAGAAAAGAACCAAAAGGTCAAGCAAGTAAAAAACACTGAAAGAATGCTCAGGGCAAGCATATGATACGGGGCACGCCTCTGCCCTGGGAGTGTGGTGGGGGGAAAATGGATTATTTATAGGGGAAGGGAAACAAGATGACAAAATAAGCTCTTGACAAAGAGGACAGAAGCTTATGTTTGGAAATCTTGGGAAGCGGGGGAGGAAAAGACACTGGAGTCACTTGCACTGTCACAGGGCAAACGTGGTCTAGCCGTGACTTTGGCAGATTTGGGCTTCTAGCAGGGAGGAACCAGCTGAGGGCTGGAGAAACTGGTGTTTTTGGAGAAAGAGAAACAGCTGCTTGAGCCCAAGTGTCGGAAGGAAGTCCTCTTCCCTACTGCCAACCCACAAGACGTAAGTATAATCCAGTCGCAGGAGCTACTATAATGAGACAAAGGGGGACAAGACTGAGTCACTGCCGGTTAGTGCCCCCAGACCTCTGACGAGGGGACCATGCCAACAAACGCAAGAAGGGAAAAAGTACGAGCCAATAACATGGGGATCCCTGCCTAGAAACAGGACGCATGGAAGGAATTCTAATTTTATCTCTTCAAGCAACCATTAATTACTTACACAGGTTCAGAAACAGGATGGACTGGTGAATCAGTATGTAGTGTAAAGATTTATCTATAAACAATATGGAAACCCTCTATTCCAAGTCTTGGATCTGATAAAAGTTGGGAGTCTGATTGACTTAATTTACTTGCATTTGCTTCTCTTCTGCCGACTTTGTCAGGTGAGAATCAGTGGAGGAGGAGGTAAGTGGTAAGTAGAAAGACAAGACACTTCTCTCTGGAATAACCATTGCCTAAGTAAGAGTTCTCAATAACCCCTTCCACTGCCCTATTGGTATATTATAAGTCCGTAACTATAATAGAAAATCTTGCTTTTTTAAATGGCAGACATTCTCACGGTTAAAAGCCTAAATAGACGAGAGACAAGAATAAACTAGAATACTGAATATTTCAACACTTGGCCATTTTAATGGGAAAAATATGAAGTACACATTTCCATGTAAATGGAAATCCTACATTTATAAAAGCAGGCAAGATGATTACGTGTGACAAATACTTATAGGCAAATGAGAAAAACTAGAAAAAAATGCCCTCTTCTAAAATAAACTACTCTTTTTTCAGCACACAATTCTCCTAAATTCTGACATTTATGCTTGCTTGAAAAAACAATTTAAGTCAACACTTCCCACTCTGTTATTCAGCCCCGAGGCATAAAAATTTGATTAAATAGCCTAAAAATGCCTTCGTGCACAAGGAGCAGGCAACAACTGACTTACACCACGACAAAGTCATGCTGTAGCTTGGCTTCTGCCCAGGTGCTCTGTTGGAAGCCTCCTAAATCCATCATTGACTTTTGCTTTCCCTACCTTCTCCCTTCCTTGAGAACATACCAAAGCCTCCCAGTGTGGGCTTTCTCCCAGTTATTGCCACCAGTTATTGCCCACACTACACCAGTCTCTTCAAAACACACCTGGTCTGTTTCAACAACACCATAACCAGAACGGCATGTTCCTTCCCTGGGTCAGCACCTTCATTCCAAAACAGGATCCTGTAACTTCCCTTTTCCTAAAATCTTTGTCCCACTCTTGAATACTCTTGTCCCTCAGCTTCTCTTTCTCTTCTGGCTCCTTCCTTCCCCCAAAGACCTTAACAAATCAGAATTCATCAAATCAGGAGACATCTCCAAGATCACATGTTCAACTGCCTCCTTGACAGCCCCACTAGGATGTCTAATAGGCATCTCTAGCTTAATATGTCCAAAAATTCTTGATTTTGGTTATAAACCTGGTATTTCTTCAGAGTTCCCCATCACAACAAAGAACACACTCAACTGCTTAGGGCAAAATCTGAGACTCACCCCTGACTCCTCTCTCTCTCTTATTCTCTCTCTCTCTCTCTCTCTCTCACCAAACGTCTTATCCAACAACAAATTCTACTGACTCTGCTTTGAAAATTTATCTCTGGAATCCAACCACTTGTCTCCATATCCACCACTACTATGCTGGTTTAAGCCATCAGTATCCCTCACTTGGAATACTGTAGTAACCTAACTGAGCTCCCAGCTTCCACACCTACTCTGTTACTAAAGTCTGTTCTCTGGACCCCATTCAGAGTGGTCATTTATAAAGTCCAATAAAACTCATTCTCCTTCTCAAGCTTTCCAAAGGCCTCCCATCATACTTAGAATACAGTCTGAAGTTATATAAGGCCCGGATAGTCCCCGGTAGCCCCGTGACCTACAAGGCTACGTCTCCAACTTTATTTCTGACCACACTTTGCCGTGCTCTCCTGACTCCACTCACACTGACTTTCCCACTGTTTTTTAAAACACATAATTGTGAATATTATCTGCGTGCATGGATTACATATTATCTCTATGCATATGTTAAATCTATTTATCCACCTACACCTGCTTCTCTGATACAGCCTCAGGATACACACTCTGTCTATAAGGCATCTCAAGCTCCATGTTCCTATGCCAACATAAATTCAACATTGCAAAAAGAAGCTGTTTTCCTATCACCAGGCTGGAAACCGTGAAGCAGCTACCAACCTCCAACCTCCACTGTACTACCACCCACGATCGGTCAGGTGCCAAACCCTGCCACGTCCCCTACCATGGACACCTCACTTTGCCCCTTCTTCCTCCCTGTGTTTAGAGTCCTGTGTCTGACCTGATCATCTCATGTCTGACATCCTACACCTCCACTTGTCTCTTAGCTTCCTCATACTGCTGTACAAGTGTCCTTCCAGAGGGCTGACAAGGACTTCTTTCTACACCCAAGTTCAAGTCCACACATGTCAGCCTCCATCTCTGCCGCCCACCACTTAAACTTTCTATTGCCTTCTACTGTTCCTATACTGAAACAGATGATTGCTTCAACGATAGTCACTAGCCACACATAGCTATTTACACTACAATGAACTAAAATTTAATACAACCAAAAATTCAGTTCCTCAGCTGCACTAGTCACATTTCAAGTGCTGAAGGGCCACATGTGGCTGGAGGGGACCCTGCTGGACATTTCCATCATCACAGATAGTTCTACTGGGCAGTGCTGGAACCTATCCTCTCTGGAAAATTTACTCAACTCCCAAAACAAACCCTTCTCCGTGAATAAATCCCATAACCAATGAGCCCTTTCAACCTATTTTTACCAAGACCTCATGCTTCAACATTAAGGAGGTCCTGAAATATTCTTCCCTGAGATCCACCCTAATTTTAAGGGAAGGGTAAATGCCATACCCTTTACCCTAACGCACATAAACATGACTTTCATAAAATTTCTCTTCTGTGCAGAGTAAATATTTGCATATTACTATTCAATTTTTTTTTCAGTGCTTGATCAGCTATGATGCCTTCACTACCTGCTCCACAGGGTTGACTATTTTAGACTGAATGCTCTTGCAGGCAAAACCAGTATTTAATGATGCCAAGTATAGAAAGCCTTCAAAAAGTGTGTTTTAATAAGGGTGATAGCATAGTGGGAAAACACCTATGCTTTGGAATTACCCTGCTCTGAGTTCCTGTCCTGCCCCTTACTAGCCACTTGGATCTTGGGCAAGTTACTTAATCCTCATTCTCACTTTAAGCATCATAAAACAGAGAACATGGTAACTCTCTTCCTCATGGGGTTGTTGTGATAACTACATGGGATCGGACCCATAAATCTCTTAGCAATCATTGATATGTGATGATCACTCATTAATGTCAGCTGATGATATCAATGATTTTAGCTAGTCGTACACAAAATAAATTTAAATAATACTGGAAGGGGTTAAAAGCATGATGAAAAAGAAATCACGAATGCAACTGCTCATCTTACAGAGTCAAGTGAATGTCTTCAGATACAATGTGATGGATATTACTTAAATATCAAATGGTGGAAAATATGTATCAAAGTAACATAAATTTGAGCATTTCTATTCTGCTTCTTGTATAAAAGCTGCATAGAGTTTCCAGTTCTTTGGAAAATTTGTTTCAGGAACAGTGGAACCTTGCTTGGCAAGTTGAACAACTTTCCATTAGTTAAATGCAAGAAGGATGATTTCATTTTAAAAGTGAAATGTGGAAAGTGGTTAAATGGCAGGCTATAACTAATCATACTAGTCTTAAAAAATCTGAAAAACAAAGCAATAATAGGGAGAAGAAAGACCCATAATTCAAAGCACATGTGAACATCATTTTGTATTGATTGCTTCAAAGTCCATCACGCCAGTGAACAACTAAAATGAATATACATATTCCACACATTTGGAGCATGAGCTATCTCCCCCTACCTTCAGTAGCTGAAATTCAGAGAGGGCTGTGTATACTCTGGAGCCAAAGCCAGTATAGGAATTCTGCCCAACCCGTCATCCATTCTTCTTGTGCTATGGCTTCTGAAGGTAATAAGCCAGTGTGGTTCTCAACGCATGTGCCTCGGACCAATAGCAGCAGGATCACCTGGGAACTTGGAAATTCATGGGCCTCACCCTGGACCTACTGCATCAGAAAAACTCTGGCGGTGGGGCCCACCCAGGTATGTTTGGAGAAGCCCTGCAGGTGTTCCTAGCACCAGAGCCTGGGAAGCACACCGGGGCTGCACCTGGGCCCTCTACTGGGGGCAGGTCCAGCAGAGAGGCCATTAGGCCTTTTCTTAGACAGACAGTCTTGAAAATATCTTCAACTGGCTCTCATTTGTTTGGACACATGATATGGATTCAGCTTCCCTCACTAAGGTATGATCCCCTGATGTGAAAATTAATGGAATCATTAACAATGCCAAGCAGAGCCCAGGAAGAAAGAATCCCCACGGCTCTTCAGCACCAACGAGCCTCCACAACACCACACATTTTGTCTATCACATTTAGAATGGAGTCAAAATTACATGGCCGCAAACCATACAGCTTTATAAGAAGAGTTACTGACCTACAACAAGACACAGAGGAAAAATAGAAAGGATGGCATACTGCGGCTAATTTCCCCTTACGCTTATTTATTTTTAAATTCGTTTGGGGAAACAAAAGAGTCACATAATTATATAACAAAATCCCACCAACTATATGAAAAACAAACAAAAAGGAAAGATACTAGATGCCCTCTTCAGAGGTTTTTCAAAACATAACACTTCCTAACAGTCTAAACTCATTTGGAGGGGAAATGGAGAAATATGCTCAACCTCAAATTTTCATCATATGAAAGTACTTTTAAGTAAGATTCGCCTTCAATGACTTTTGTTGTCATTTTTTAAAAGGATCTAAGACAAAACAGAAGCTTATTTTAATACTTTGATGCTTCCATAATGTTGACAGTTATATTTTCACAATTCAAATGTGTTCTCCAGCACAGTGCCTTATTCATTTTTCAGTGGAAGGGAATAAATTCAACGTGCATTAATTTAAAGTCTTGTGCTTTTTAAAAGATTTTATTTATTTATTCGAGAGAGAGAGTGTGTGTGTGTGTGAGAGAGAGAGAGAGAGAGTGTGTGTGCACATGCGCAGGGGGAAGGGGCAGAGGGCGAGGGAAAGAATCCCAAGCAGACTCTGCACCAAATGCCTAGCCTGAGACAGGGCTGGATCCCAGGACAGGACCTGAGCCGAAATCAAGAGTCGAGTGTTCAACCCACTGCGCCACCCAGGCGCCCCTAAAGTCTTGTGCTTTTTTAAAAACAGGTTTTGTTTGGGGCGCCTGGGTGTCTCAGTCGTTAAGCGTCTGCCTTCGGCTCAGGTCATGATCCCAGGGTGCTGGGATCGAGCCCCGCATCGGGCTCCCTGCTCCGCGGGAAGCCTGCTTCTCCCTCTCCCACTCCCCCTGCTTGTGTTCCCTCTCTCGCTGTGTCTCTCTCTGTCAAATAAATAAATAAAATCTTTAAAAAAAAAAAATTAAAAACAGGTTTTGTTTGAAAATTTTTTTTGTAAGGTACCTATAGTCATATATTGTTTTTGCAAATAAGATAATTTAAAGAAACTAGCAGATTCTTTCACAAATTTATATCACGGCCATATTGCATAGTTGTATATGAATAGCCAATTTCTGAGAGGAGAAAACCTAACAGTAGTAATGTCTGGGCAGTGGGACTGGGGTTGAGGGACAGAGAAAGAAGACCTTCACTTTTTCACTCTAAATTCTTGAGCCCTATTCAAACTTATTTTTGTACGTATTTTGTATAATTCTTCTAACTGCACTAGGTAGAAATAAAATGAGTGAACTTGAAAGTAATAAATCCAGGTTGCTGGACCATTAACCTTTGGCATCCATTTCATTGACCGCCACCTGATAGTTGTAGGAAGCAGTTTCCACTAACTTTTCCTACTTTGGGGTGCACTGTCTCCAGATGAGAGTAGGCTCTCATCTGGTACAACTCAGTCACACTGCCAGTGAAGAAACCAAGGCCCAGAGAGGTTAAAGTTGGCCCACGTCATCAAACTTACTGATACCGGAGCAAGGCTCATCCTCAGCTCTTGGCCTTCTTGGTTTATGCTCGGTTTCTCTCTCTTTTTTTTAAATCCTATCATTCAACGTGCATTAATTTAAAGTCTTGTGCTTTTTTAAAGATTTTATTTATTTATTCGAGAGAGTGTGTGTGTGTGTGTGAGAGAGAGAGAGTGTGTGTGCATCTCTAGATGCACATATAGAATATGTGATGTTGCCCATCACATATTCTATATGCCACTCACGCATTAATCTAAGATCTGAATCATAATCATGAAGGTACTACAGTGTTACACAGACATGACTCCATTAGAACTAAAGCTGGACACCGTAACCAAACCCTGCAACTAGCGATGGTCCAGGCAGAGGGCGTATACAGTAGCAGAGGGATGGGAAGGCTGAAGATCAGGAGCTCAGCAGTTTTCTTCCTGAATGTGACTCCTCCACTTAATAATTGTGAGACTTCTTGCATGCAACCTCTTTATGCCTTGTTTTTCTCATTGGCAATGTTGCAATTAGAAAGAATACCTAGCTACTTAATAGAACTGTGACTTGATTAAATGACATAATTGATGTCAAGTTTGTAGCCAAATGTCTGGTACATAGTAAGTGCTCAATAAAAGTTAGCCAACATCAATTAAAATTTAAGTTAATAAACTAGGCACAATTTAGAACCTTTCACACTGACTCTGGCCATTTTTTAACCTATTACAAACATAGTATCCACCCTAAAATTTGATTGTAAGTGCTCGTCTTTGTGAAGATTTGCATTTACCCCAAGTTAGTAACCTAAGAAAAGACACACCTGCCTGTTCCATTCTCCCCAGCAGTCAGGGCTGAGTAGCTCAGATTTAATGAATGCGTGTGAAAACACTGTGGAATGGCGAAGTCTCCTCAACAAAAGATAGACTTTGTGTTTAGCTTACCCTGAATCATGGCTGGGAGTCAAGGTTTGTTCTCAACTCTCCCGATCCCCCAAATGACTCTGATTGTTTCTCCAGCTAGCTGCCAAAATGAGAACTTGCTCTAACAGGTCCCTCCTGGGCCGGCCCGCCTATCCAGCCCAGTGTGAAGCCCCGGGCCTGCCCCTCTATTAAAGCCCCCTCTTTTCTCCTTTCCACTGGTGGAGTGACTGCTCTTCTCTAAGCCAAATGTGGGGTGGAAAAAACAACAACAACAACAAAAAACCTGAGTAATTTCTTTTCAAATTTGGAGAAGGTACTGTTCACTATTTTCTTCAGCAAAGAAGAAGTAAGTCAAATCCCTGTGACCTCTTTAACAAAAACATTCTTTGAAGGCACAACAGAATAAGCAATAACTGACAATTTAAACATACCTGGAATACTTTGCCACACATATTTCTTGAGTGTCTTATAACGGCACAAAACTTCAAACAGCATACCAACCCCTGCCTACCGGCTTAAATGGAAGTTAAACTATCTAAATCCATTGTCAAGGCATTTCAAGGATATTTTAAAATGTTTGCTGGGAACAATAAGTACAACCTACTGAGAGCTCATGCTATAAACCTCTGGGCCCAGAGGACTTCCTAGCTCAAGGCTCGTGCATCCATAAAAGGGCGGGCATTTGCCAACGTCTGGTTTCGTGACAAACTCAAAAAGAACAGCTTTGGATTTTGAAACCAAACAATCAAGGGTGTGAGGCAGGCACGCGCAGTGACCAACAACTGAGTTGAGGAGGTTCACAGTCAATTCATTTGCATGGAGTTAGACCAACAATGAGCTTACTCAGTGACTTTCACAATCAGGGCAAACAATTCCGAAGGGTGCATTCCTTTTTCCTCTTTCCTATAGTTCTTTTTCAAAATCAGATCTGTTGAAGAGGAGCAGAAGGAAAGTGAGTAGAGCAGGGGATGGAATTTTTGTTTTTTTAATTGAGATTTAATAGACATAATACATTTTATTAGTTTTAGGTGTACAGCATAATGATTCAATATTTGTATATATTGTGAAATGATCACCACAATAAATTTAGTCAACATCCATCACCACACATAGTTACAAATTTTATTTTTTGTTCTGAGAACTTTTCAGATCTACTCTGCTAGGACTGTTAACTGAGTCTCCACACTGTGCATCTCATCCCCACTAAGTCCATGTTAAAGATGTATTGATCTTATAACTGGAAGTGTATACCTTTTGACCACCTTCACCCATTTCACCTACTCCTTCCACCCCCTGCCTCTAGTAACCACAAATCTGATCTCTTTTTCTATGAGTTTGGTCGTAGTTTGTTTGTTTTTAGATCCTACACATAGGGAAGATCATACATTATTTATCTTTCTCTGTCTGACTTATTTCACTTAGCCTAATGCCCTCAAGGTCCATCCATGTTGTTGCAAATGGCAAGATTTCCTTCTTTTTTATGGCTGAGTAATATTCTGCTCTACATAGATCACATTTTACATAAGGGATAGGGTTCAGGGAACAGGGTTCTAACTCTCCTGCTCCTGCCTATTGTCATAATGATCTTTACACCAAGCTCCTTGCTTATCCAGTGCTTTATTCTTACTGAACATCTGCCTTCCTATACAGATATTAGAGGAACTAAAGATGCGGTTGAATCAGTAAATCACATTGAGACCTTTGAGGAAAGGGTTATTTTCCCATACAGTCCAGGACTTTCCAGCCACATGTTGGGCTCAGGGCTGGGCTCCCCATCATTCAGAGGCTTTGGTGGGCCAGTGACTCCGTCTAATGCATCTCCTTATATTAATTAATGCTCACAGACTTATGATACCGTGTTCAGAAATGCAGGATTTGTGGGTTCAGTTCAAGTAACTCGCTTCACCTTGATTCAGAATGCTTTTCTCTTCATCTGGCCCTCTGATCCTTCCCTTTCTTCTCCCTCCTCCCCTGCCTCCCATCCAGGAACCAGGAAGTTGGATCATCCACTCAACAGGATCTCTCATACCTGTTATTTCAGTGACTAACACAGCACCAGGCACATAGCTAGTATTGAGTGAATGTCTGCTGAATGAGCAAAGATTTGCCCGGATTTGGGGTCACAGTCAGCACCAGGTGGGTTCAAAAAGGATTCTTCTACAGATCGTCAATGCCTGGCCGATTTGAGGATCATGTCAGGTTTTCCACACCAGCCCTTGTTTTTATGTTGCTTCTACCCACTTCCAATTCCCCAGGTGTACCTGGTGTCCTCCTCGCTGAATGGAGGCCCTTGTGTTGTACTCCCCGAGCACGACTTTTCCAGCCTAGGCAAAGCTTCATCCATATTATCATGATCTTAGTCTTCTGCCCTCAATGAGATGTCGGGAAAGAAACCTAGTAAATAAGTTCAAGCCATAGTACTGGGAGAGGATGAGATAAATCCAATGTAGAGAGAGACTTAGAACTCATCTCTACCTTCCAAGAACTTAGAATGTAATGACTTCTTGATAAAAGCCCAGGTAGAAAATTAAATGTCATTGCTCCTCTACACACACACACAAAGAGGTTCCACATAGAAACTACGCTGGACTTGGAGTCAGAAGGGGGTTTGAAGCTTGGGTCTGCCTCCTACTGGCTGGTTATCTTAAGCAAAACATGTACTCTCTCTGATCTGAAATGTTATCACATGTACAATGGAGAGCATGATGTCCCCATCTCATAGTGCTGTTACTTAGATTAAATGCAGTGACATTTATAATGCAGCTTTGTCAAATGTAATGTAGAGAAATGAGCGAGTATAGTGAAACAACAGTGCAGAAAAGAAGGACAAGAAGAGGGGTGCCTGGGTGGCTCAGTCGTTAAGCATCTGCCTTCGGCTCAGGTCATGATCCCAGGGTCCCGGGATCGAGCCCCGCATTGGGCTCCCTGCTCGGCGGGGAGCCTGCTTCTCCCTCTCCCACTCCCCCTGCTTGTGTTCCTACTTTCGCTCTCTCTCTGTCAAATAAATAAAATCTTAAAAAAAAAAAAAAAAAAAAGGACAAGAAGACTATTCCTCAAAAATCCAGAATAGAACAGAGAATACAAAATTGGCACCATATGAAATGCATTTCAGAGGAGACTTGGGTTGTGATTTGTAGGGTCTAACACGTAATCATAATATCAAAATTACAAGTGCTCCCTGATGGTAGACCCCGTGCCTTCCTACAGATGGTGGTGATGAAGGAGATGATAATGTCTTTACTAAGCAATGATCATATACATGGCACTATTCTGAGCACTTCTTATGTTTTATCTGGCTCAACTGGACAATAACCCAATGATGGGGTAAGTAATATTATTATCCCCATTTCACAGATGAGAAAATGAACTAAAGCCCAGAGAGCTTAATTCATGATTAAGTGCAATTCTCCCTGAGCACATACTTTTCTTTTCAGTAGACTGTTGAGAGAGAGGATAAAAACATCAGGAAGTGAGGGGTGCCTGGGTGGCGCGGTTGGTTAAGCTTCCGACTCTTGGTTTTGGCTCAGGTCATGATGTCATGGTCGTGGGATCGAGCCTCTCTTCCAGGCTCCACGCTTAGTGCAGAGTCTGCTTGAGTTTCTCTCTCCCTCTCCATCTGCCCCCCCTGCTAGTGCTCTCTCTCTCTCTCTCTCAAATAAATAAATAAATCTTTAAAAAAAATCAGGAGGTAAAAGTCAAGCTTTTATTTAGCAGGATTGAAAGGGTGAAGCAAAGAGAGGAGAAGTTCAAGATCAGGAGTGGGATGAGGTTATAGACGCTGAGAAGAAACCTGCAAGAATCCTACTGGGAAAGACCAAAAGGACATTCTTCATAATGGAAGACAAAATGTAGTCTGTGTGTAAGGCGAAGGCCAGTAGGAAGCAAGGAGAATGTAATTGTTGGGAAATCAACAGAGATCATACCATGGCATTTCC
Source organism: Mirounga leonina (assembly GCF_011800145.1). Lineage (NCBI taxonomy): Eukaryota > Metazoa > Chordata > Mammalia > Carnivora > Phocidae > Mirounga > Mirounga leonina. The sequence goes on from NW_023270825.1 coordinate 43,823,844, forward strand.
CCCACAGCCTGCCCAGTGCACCAGGCACACTAACCAGCAACGCTCTCATTCTCGGAGGCACAACATGCTCCTGTGACAGTCGAGAGCTGGGGTGAGAGCACACTGATGAAGCTGCCGCCACCCCAAAAGCCTCGTGCCACCTCTGAGCATTCAGTGCCATTCCTGTGAGCAATGACAGGAGGAAACAGCTAAAGGTAGCTGTCACCACCAGACTGCTAATGAAAACCAGAAAGTCTGCAAACAAAACTGCCAACTTCTTCACAATTAAACGACCACCCAGAATAGAATCAATTCGGAAAAGGGGCCCCTTCCACTGGGAACAGGTTTCCTCAATGGTGAGTCCCCAAACAGACTTGTCTCGGAGGATCATCTACCAAAATGAGATACATACATCCTGACACTGTCTTTGCCATTCCATATTCTTCTTCTTCTAAATCAATAAATAACTGAATCTGAGTCAATTGGGACTTCTTACGTCCCAAACACAGATAAGAGATTTCAGAGATCTTTATGGCCATGAGAATTTATAAAACCAGAGTAAAACATGGAAACCCATGGCACAAAAGCTGCCAGGTCCTATTATGAGAAAGAGGGATGGAGACAGAGAGCAGCGGGGAGGGGGGCAAGAGAGAGAAGGAAAGAGAACATTCCTGAGGGAAAAAAAAAAGGTAGTAGTCCTGTACTGCGTTTTATTTGATTGAGGGGAAGGCCAACACAAGTCACTCTCTTCCTTGATTGGCTCAGGGTAACAGGTTTTGCATATGATGATTTAAAGGCACATGGGAAACAAAATATGCAGGTTATTTGTTTTATCAAACACAAATATTTTGCTTTAATTAGCCAATGCATGCTGACTTTTTTGCCAAACGTATTCTGTTAAAAATAAACAGAATTGCAAGGATTTGGTATTTTAAAAGGGAGTAGTTTGTCAAAAGCAGAATGCTAGACCTCTTTATAACCTCACCAGTGACCCAGATGTATTAGAACTAGAACCTGGTAGCAAGTAATTGTGTGTGTGTGTGTGTGTGTGTGTTAATCAATACCAATTTGACATTTAAAACATCTAATCAAGGTAGGCAAGCAGCAGGAACCACTGGCATACTGAGGAAATGGAAGCAGTGTGATATAAACGGACTTGTTTGGAATCCCAAAGCAAAGGAGAAATAACCTAAAAACCCCAGGGTTGAACAAGGGACGCAGGTCTACATAGAAATGCGGAGAGAGTCTGAGTGTGAGGACCCCCCTCAAGGGAAGGAAGAGAACCAACCCCACCCTATCAGGCCACAGTGGCTGCCACTGCTTCTCGTGGCCCAGCTGGTGGCGGCTGGGAGGAATGGCCCCCACTGGCGAGGTTGGCTACCCCCCTACTGCCTCTACATCCCCTCGTCCCCAACCCTGATGCCTCAGTTGAGACAGAAGGTAGGGTGAGGTGAAGGCCAGATGTTTTAGGTAAGGGCACAGACACGCTTGACAAGCAAAGATGCTGAGAGATCCCACAGAGGCTCAACCACCCTGTTTCTTTTCTTATGTCTTCAAGGCTGCAGGGCAGGCTGGAGATCACAGGAAAACAGTGTCAAGAGCAGCCGCCTTGGCTCCGTGCTCCCAAGCATCCAGCATGGCGCGAAGAACCTTACAGCCGATATTTTGTTTAACTCTCACAATAACTGTAATGCAGGTTATTTCCCCCATAATAGAGGTGAAGAAACAGAAGCTTAGAGTCAAGTATTTTGCTGGAGTCAACAAGTACCAAGTGGCATGGCCCACGGATCTGTTAAGCCGTGTCCCCTCCCCCCAGCATGCCAACCTTACTCTGGCATCTAGAGAGACAAATGGGATTCTGAGCCCCACGGTTAATAAGCCTAAACTTGGTCAGATTTTAAAAAATAAGACATGCCAAAAGGCAAAGTCAATCTTGTTTTTTTTTTATGTTTTTTTTTTATTATTCTTATGTTAATCCCCATACATTACATCATTAGTTTTAGATGAAGTGTTCCATGATTCATTGTTTGTGCATAACACCCAGTGCTCCATGCAGAATGTGCCCTCCTCAATACCCACCACCAGGCTAACCCATCCTCCCACCCCCCTCCCCTCTAGAACCCTGTTTGTTTTTCAGAGTCCATCATCTCTCATGGTTCGTCTACCCCTCCGATTTCCCCCGCTTCATTCTTCCCCTCCCGCTACCTTCTTCTTCTTCTTTTTTTTTTTCTTAACATATATTGCATTATTTGTTTCAGAAGTACAGATCTGAGATTCAACAGTCTTGCACAATTCACAAGGCTTACCAGAGCACATACCCTCCCCAGTGTCTATCACCCAGTCACCCCATCCCTCCCACCCCACCCCCCACTCCAACAACACTCAGTTTGTTTCCTGCGATTAAGAATTCCTCCTATCAGTGAGATCATATGAAACATGTCTTTCTCTGTTCAAAGTCAATCCTGTTTAATTTAGGGAGGAACGTTTCTTCAACGACAACATTGAAAATAGGACTAGTCACACGTCCACTCTCCTAGAACATGAGTAGACACTGGACCCAGATAATAGAACCAAGTTTTCAATTTCTAGCCTGGCTAGAAATTATTATGAATAGTTTCCATGATAATAGAAGTTAACTTTGAGATTCTATTATAACTCAGAGTATAATCTATCCTGAAACAATACAAAAAGTGACTGGCTTAATCTCCTTAAAAAAACAAAAAAAAACCCAAAAAAAAACCTCTCTTGTTGCTCAAAGAATAGTAACAAACTGTTTTACTTACAAACAAATCTTATAAACTAAGGACTTACAGATGAATATGCTTTTAAATCAAGGAATTTAACAGCCTCTTTGATAATTTATTTTAACTTCTCCTTTTTTCCACATTTATTCTCATTAAGACAGAGGATATCTATAATGTTAAAAGTTTATAATATCAATCACTAAATATTCACCCTCAGGATGCCAATATTCTAGAATTCCATTGCCTTGTTTCAAGGTAAAATATTAATGTGTACAGAGATTTGTATAGGATTAGAGAGCCAACGCAGCATGACAAATGGGGCAAATTCCATGCACAACATTATGGGAAACATCAGATTAGTATGCTTCTAAGACCAGCTGCTCCATGCTAGAGCTCCCTGGTACAGTCACCCATGAATCACGAGGATTCACAGTTGCCCCAAGCCTGTGGCATTCACCAAGTGGCTTGCTTGAGCAAAGACAAGACTTCTTCTGCTCCTGGAGAGTGAAGACTCCCTATGTTGTGCCATAATCTCCCTGTAGCAAAAACAGCCTCAGGGATTTATATCATTTCCAGGAAGAAAGGATGCATGGATGGTGACCATTTGGCAAAAAGCTATAAACGTTGGGACTGGGTGCAAGAACTGACCTATTCTGATGTTTGAGTCCTTCCTTACATATAAGAACGTGTTAGCAGAGAGCTTATGGAGTCGGCACTGTTTGTTGGTGTATGAAGAATTCTTAATAAAAATTTCAAGAATTCAAGAGATCCCGAGTGGCACATAAAACAAAAGGGAAAGAAATTTCATCTGCGGGGGATCCTAAAAGGCCATTTTAGAACCAAGTGAACATAACCTCACTGAGGGTTCCTGTTCATCCTCCTTGGCTAGTTCCCAAGCTTCTCCCAGCCTCTTAATGCTAAAATGACTCAGTTCTTGGTCCTTGTCTCTCCTCTATCTACCCTCACTCCCTTGGTGATCTCATGCAGTTTCATGCCACGCTGATGGTCTGTAGAGCAAACAACTCCCAAGTCTATATCCCTACCCTTGATCACTCTCTTGAATTCTAGACTTGTATATCCAACTGCTTGTTTAACACTGGACTTGGAACTATAATAAACATCTCAAATTCAACATGTCCCAAATTGAAAGCACTTAACACACACATTAAGTCACTTACTTATAACCACTATATGAGAATGGTGAGATGATTATTCTCATTTTCTAAAGGACAGTGAAGCACAGAGAGGTGAGATGCTTGTCCAGGGTCATACCTCTAGCGAGTGACAGAGTCAAGAGGGCACCATCATCCTTGAGTTCTCTCTCTCCCTGTCTTCCTCCTCCCTGCACCTCTGCTCCCACCCCTCAGTCCTCCACATCCAGTCCATCAGCAAAGCCTGCAGACTCCACCTCCTCCATCTCTACTTCCACCGCAGGCCCCTGAGATCCATGCTCTCTCTCGCGTGAGTCACTGCAATAGCTCCTCATTAATCTCCCTGCCTCCTTCCACTTGCCCCCAACTGTCTAGTCTCTACCTCACAACCAGAGCCATCTGATAAAACCAACTTTTAGACCCTCTAATAGCTTCCATTCCACTTAGAACACACTCTTTTAAGTTGAGTCAATATGAACTCTGCCTTCCTGTCCAACTCACAGCCAGGCACCCTCCTCTTCATCCACCAGCCTTCAGCCACGGTTGTCTGCTTTCCAGTCCTTGAACACACCAGGGCTACTACTTCTGTCTCGTAGCTTAGTCCCAGCTGTTGTGACCCTAGATCTTACATGGCTGGCTGGCTCATCGTCTGGGACTTATCCTCAATGTCACGTCCGCAGAGTGACCCTTCCTTGACCACCCAATATAGAGTAGCCCCTGCCTCCACCCCACCTACCCTCCCTTATACACTGTAGTCAGGATTCTTTAGATGGCCAGTTGGCAATATCCATCAAAACCTAAATGCACATACCTAGCCATTTGACCCAGCAATTCTACTTCTAAGAATTCGTTCTAAATATAAACTTGTACATGTGTGAAATGGTATATGTTACAGGATTATTTATTGCTGTGTTGCCTCTAACAGCAAAATGCTGGCAACACCTTAAATGTCTATCAGTGAGAGCTCCCTAGATAAATGATTACATATAACAACATAAAATAAGTGTATTTGGTGCAATATATGTTAAGAAAAAAAGAAGAAGAAGAAGGTAGCGGGAGGGGAAGAATGAAGCGGGGGGAATCGGAGGGGTAGACGAACCATGAGAGACGATGGACTCTGAAAAACAAACTGAGGGTTCTAGAGGGGAAGGGGATGGGAGGATGGGTTAGCCTGGTGGTGGGTATTGAGGAGGGCACATTCTGCATGGAGCACTGGGTGTTATGCACAAACAATGAATCATGGAACACTTCATCTAAAACTAATGATGTAATGTATGGGGATTAACATAAGAATAAAAAAAAAATAAGTGTATTTGGTATCTAACAACCTTATGAGCTAAGTAGTATTATAAGCCCTCTTTGTGAGGAGAAAGCTAAGGAGAGCTTAGGAAACTAACACAAGATGCACAGCTAACAAGTGGTAAAGTGGGGATTCAGACCGCAGGTTCTTAGTCTTTATACTATAATGCTTCCCAGTACATGTTCTCATGGTGAAATACTATGTGGCCATTAAAGGGAATAAGGCATTATAAACATACTGATATGGACTGATCTTTAAGACATGTTATTGAGTGAAAAAACTATAGAACAGTGTTTTAACCTCATGGAGTTTTTACTCCTTATTTTAAAGAGGGCAAATATATATGTTTGCACCCATCTACACAAAGACATGTAAGAAAGAGTAGAACAATATGTAGGAAGCAGTGGCTACTCTAAAAAGGGAAACCAGATGGCTTAAGGGCAGGGGTGGAAGAAATCTGACATTTCACTGCATACCCTTTTTGTCTTTTGATTTTGTTGTGTATGCATAGATATATACCCATGGCTTATTCAAAGAACTAAATAATTAAAAACAGATTGCTGAGGTTTTTCCAAAAGAACAAAAGAGCACACCCAAGTCACTCTTTCTCATAACACCTGTTGTATTTTCTTTATATATCTACTAATAAATGGCTTATTTGTTAATGTGTGTTTATCTTATGACTTCACTAGGGTCATTATCTAAAATTATTTGTTTTTTCTTTGTGGGGAGGGCAGTGGATATTTACTGTACTAAGTATACAAGCTCACTAGACCCCATTAGAATGTAAGGTCCATGTGGGCAGGGGCTGTGTGTGTACAGTTCAGTTCTACAATCCCAACATTTAGCATAGCACCTCATGTTTAGTAGTCATGAATGAATGAATGAGTGAATGAACGAATGAATGAAAATTAGTGCCCAAGAGTCTAGGGCTTAGATGATCAGAGTCAAAACAGTAAGAACCTTTTTACCAAAAATGCACAAAAATTTTCAATGCTTTAGATCAAACAGTAATTTTTAGTATGAAAAAATAGGATCTGGGTTCAAAGAATCCACACTATTAACACCTGGAAGTAAAGATTCTAAATAAGCAATACTCACAATGAAAAGTCCTAGTTCCCATGGGACTTTACTTGGGCTCAGATAAGGTCAGAAAATGCTGATAATGAGCAAAAAGTGGTGAGGTTATAAAAGAAAAAAAAATAATTCAAGGCTTAAAAACCAGGAATGATTTAGTAAAGCTATATAGGAATCTACAAAGCTTCGGTCACTGTTTTGGGAATGTAATTTTGGGTTATAAAAATTATTGTTGATTCAGGCAAGGGAAAACTCCCTCTTTGAGGCTGCATAATGCTAAAGAGAACATCTGCCCTAGAAACAACCTCCATGAGCCCAACAGAGAGGCCTTGTCTGTTCATATCTTCAAATACAAAGAAATGAGCTCAATAACAGACCCAAACCACAAAACCTACCAAAAAATTATGATCCTGAGAATGTTCTTCATTTTCAAACTAATTAGCAAGACAGAGAACGATGCATCATCTATCAGTGCGTGTGATAGCTAACTTCATATCAACTTGACTAGACCATGGGGTAACCCGATATTTGGCCCAACATTATTCTGGATGTGTCTGTGAGGCTGTTTCTGGATGTGATTAACACTTAAGTTGTAGACCGAGTAGAGCAGATCGCCCTCCCTAATGTGGGTGAGCTTCATCCAAGCAGTTGAAGCCTAACAAGGACAAAAGGCTGACTCTCTCTCCTGAGAAAGGAAGAATTCCTCCTACCTGACTGCTTTAAGCTGGAACATCAGCTTTTTCCTGCCTTTGTACTCAAACTGAAACATAGGCTCTTCTGGTTCTCAGGCCTTTGGACTTAGACTGGAACTAAATCCCTGGCTCCCCTGGGTCTCGAATTTGTTGACTCACCCTACAGATCTTGGGGCTTGTCAACCTCCACATCATGTGAACCAATTCCTCATAATAAGTATAATACATATATTGCTTCTGTCTCTCTGGAGAAGCCTGGCTAATCCATGCTGCTTCCTCTGTTAGAAACGCTGCCAGAGCGAAACAGCTCTTGTCTGGTACTACCTATCATTAGCAGCCCTAGATAGGAATACAGTGTTTCCCCACACATGACCCCTCCCCATGAGAATGCATGAATGCATTCTCAGCCAGTGGCAAGAGAATACCTGAGAATACCTGATAAGGATGGATATCCCAGAATATTTAAAGAACTGTTACAACTCAACAACAAAAAACCAAACAACCTGATTATAAAAAGGGGCAAAGGACCTGAATGGACATTTCTCCAAAGAAGACATACAAGTAGCTAATAAGCACATAAAAAGAGGTTCAGCATCACTAGTCGTTAGGGATATGCAAGCCAAAACCACCATGGGATATCATCTCATATCCATTAAGATGGCTACTATAAAAAATAGCAAGTGTTGGCGAGGATGTAGACATACTGGAACCCTCATAGACTGCTGGTGGGAATGCAAAATTGGTGCAGCTGCTGTGGAGAACAGTATGGCAAGTCCTCAAAAAATTAAAAATAGGATTACCATATGATCTAGCAATTCCACTTCTGGGTATATATCCAAAAGAACTTAAAGCAGGATCTCAACGAGATATTTGTACACCCATGTGTATAGCAGCATTATTTACAATAGCCAAAAGGTAGAAGCCATCCCAGTGTTCCTCAGCAAATGAATGGAGAAACACACCTGATACAGATGCATGGTGGAATATTATTCAGCCTCAAAAAGGAAGAACATTCTGACACATGCCACAACATGGCTGAACCTGGGGGATATGGTAAGTGAAATAACCTGTAATGAAAAGACAATATGACTCCACTTCTAGGACATACCTGGAGTGGTCACATTCCTAGAGAGAGACAGTAGAAGAATAGTTGCCCAGGGCTAAGGGGAGAGAGGAATGGGGAATTTCTGTTTAATGGACGTGGGGTTTCAGTTTTACAAGATGGAAAGAGTTCTGCAGATGGGTGTTGGTGGTGATTGCACAACAGTGGAATGTAGTTAATACCACTGAGCTGTACACTTAAAAGTGGTTAAGTCGGTACATTTTATGCTATATGTATTTTATGATTAAATAAGCTAAAGACTTAGAGATCTCCAAGATACACAAGTAAACTTAAAAATAAAAAGGCTAGGGGCGCCTGGGTGGCTCTGTCAGTTAAGCATCCAACTCTTAGTTTTGGCTCAGGTCATGATCTTGGGGTCCTGAGATCGAGCCCTGCACTGGGCTCCATGCTCAGCGCAGAGTCTACTTGAGATTCTTTCCCTCTGCTCCTCCCCTGCTCTCTCTCTCCCCCTCTCTGGAATAAAGAAATAAAATCTTAAAAAAAAAAAAAAGGTCACAGCAAAATGCATACAATACAGGCCCATTATATAAAAACTAATATAAATATATATGCATAAAGGAGACAAATCGTCCTAGCAATTAGCAGTATGGTGAGAAGGGGGAGATAAAGTGGAATAGGAAATGTTCATGTGTCACTCTGTATGTCTCTGTCTTGACTGAATCTGGTACAACAAGCACATATTTGTATTCGCTTCCTAGGACAGCTGTAACAAATTGAGTAGCTTAAATGGCAGATATGTATTCTCTCCCTGTTCTGGAGGCCAGAAGTTTGAAATCAAGGTGCCAGCCGGGCCCCGCTCCCTCTGACTCTGGTGGAATCCTTCCTCGCTTCTTCCTAGCTTCTGGTGGTGGCCGTCACTCCTGGCTTGGTGGCCCTTGGCTCACAGCTGCATCCCTCCAGCCTCTGCCTCTGTGGTCATAGGATGCTCCCTGTGTGTCTGTCTTCACTGGGTATTTTCCTCTTCTTGTAAGGACACCGGTCATTGGACTAGGGCCCACCTAATGACCTCATCCTCACTCCATTACATCTGCAAAGACCCTATTTCTAAATAAGGTCACACTCACAGCCACTGGGGAGCGAGGACTTCAACATTTTTGAGGGGACACAATTCGCCCTATAACAATACTCATGTTTAATAACAAGCAGTTACATTTCCTTGAATACTCTACCTACGAGCCCTCAAGGGGTTAAGAAAAGATCCTTTGGAGGCAGTATTACAAGAATGAAGACCCTAGATTCAGATTCACACTACAAAGGTTCAAATCCCAGTGCTTCTCCCTGCCTCAGTTTCCTTGTGTTTCAAATAACAGCAACTAGCTCAAAAGGTTGTTATGAGGATTAAATGTGTTACAAAGTGCTTAGCATGTAGTAAGTGCCCAGTCAACGTGAGCAATTGTTACAGCTCTCACCACCTTGAGGGTCCCTAAGCCCCCTCCCCTCCCAGACAGCATTCTGGAGGACAGAGTAGCTTCATGTTCACGGTACCTACTCAAAGCCCTTCTCTGTGGTTCCTTGCCCAGTCTCATGCTTGCCTCTCAGAGCACCAGCAGTTTCATTCGATACAGGGTTACGCTAAATATTGTACTAAATATTCTTCATCCACACAGTCATCCCAAACTACCTTCCTGGGTGCGCCCCAGCTGCAGAGTGGCAGGCAAGCTCCCCACGGCTCACGGGGTCCCTGAGCAGCGGCACCTACGCCATCAGGGCAAAACGCCCATCACTTCACGTGCAGCCTGCAGAGGGACGCAGAGTGGCCTCAGACCTCCCACTTTATGTGATCAGTGCCCTAAATTTGGATTTTGATCTTGGCCTCCCTTGCTGCTAAATCTGTATCCAGTTAATCTTACAGGGTTGTGCGGGAGGAGTCACGTTGCTGTGGCAACCCAACAGCTCCCTGGGCAGAAGGAGAGAAGACATGGAATTTCAGGACGGAGACCACCAAAGGATCCAGAAGCTCTTACTTCTGCCTTTGTTTTGCAGAAATGAATCTTGATATGCTAAAATAAACAGACCTCTCTTCTCTTTTTTACAAGTTTCCAGCCATTGACAAAAATAAAAGCCTGCTTCTACAAGCATTCTATTCACATGTCATTTCCTAACAGGATAGAAACTAAAACTCACACTTCATTCAGCAAGTCAGGAAGTCAGCTGATTTCCTTTAAAACTCCCTCTCTGCATGAAACGAGCAATTGTCCAGTCTGGATTTTATACCTAATATTACTTTTTGACCTGCAGTTTACAAATAAACTACCAGAGGGACACAAATAGAACTGGGGCTGTCTCCTGTCCTGGCGGCTTAGAGGAGCCAGAGTGCCGCAGAGAAAGGTGAATGAACCTGCCTTGGTGACCCACAGACCTCGCCTTCCACAGGGACGCCTTGCCCGGCCCACACCGTAGCCGAGCCGCTCACACACGGCAGAGCCGACACCTTCCATCTCCTTGTCTTTGTTTTCCTGCCCACATTCTGGGGGAGCATCTAAGGAATAGTAAACTAAAAGATGAATCAGTCAAACAAACATACGAACACAAACCAGGCATTAAGACCGTGTATCAGGTATGCAGGTGCGAAATAATCTGAAACGGACCAACGACAGTTCTGCTAAGACTAGCCCAGGCTAGGATCTGCCAGGGAGCAGCCAGAGTGACTGACAGGCTTCCCCTTTGAAAAACTACTCTGGGTTAAACTTAGCACTGACATCTTAGGGCAGCGGTTGAAGTGTTCTCTAAAGGAAACAAAAAAGAACTCCTCAAATCTGATTCTTTTTGCTTTCCCTCCTTTTCGCCTCTTTTTCCAAGATAGTTTTCCTGAGCTCCGGCTAGGACATTAAGAGTTAAGCAGCATTTGTCGAGGGTCAGGGAGTGGGGAGGTAAAAAGGTGGTGCCTTAGCTGGGTTATGATTACATAAATTTTCTGAATTTTTAAGGGAACAGCAATTGCTTAGAATCACATAATAAGATTATAGAAATAAACAGACCAGAGAAGTAGGATGTGATCAGGGAAGGCTCTGGGAGCGGGAGTTAGAAGATTCAACTCCTTGGCTTGCTTCTACCTCTTAAACAGCCACATAATCACAGACAAGTTATGTAAACTCCCTGAACCTTGGTACTTTCAACTATGAAATGGGTATAATAATACCTGCCCTGACCTCAATTATTGTGAAAATCAAATGAAGTCATACACATTGGAGGTCTGAGATAAAATATTAAGTCCTGCTTGGTGAATGTATTGCTATTTCTTTTTTAACTTTTTAAAAAAGATTTTATTTATTTATCTGACAGAGAGAGAGAGTGCACAAGCAGGGGGAGCAGCAGAGGGAGAGAGAGAGAAGCAGGATTCCAGCTGAGCAGGGAGCCCGATGTGGGGCTCCATCCCAGGACCCTGGGATCACGACCTGAGCTGAAGGCAGACGCTTAACCGACTGAGCCACCCGGGCACCCCATATTGCTATTTCTATTAGACTCTAGATTTGTTAGATGCAGGGAATGGCTATTCTCTCGTTTTGTGTATCCTGCAGTCTCCAAGGACTTCCTTGTATCTGGTCGGAAAAACAAATGCAATTGAAAACAAAAATGTGCTAACCAAATATGCATCTAGGTTTTTAGACCAATTTCCCCTAAAGTAGGTTTAAGGGAGCACTGTTGGACTGGGAAAATCAAAGCGGCCGGGCCGTCAACAAGCCATCAGTTCTGCATCCACCGTTCACGAGGTGCAGAACACCCTGAGGCAAAGCCGTCCTTCGTCCTAAGTGGCGAAGAGGACTTTGGTCCTAAATGGCACCTCCATAATGATATCACTCACCGTCGTGCAAGAGATAAGAAGTTTTAGTTCATAAAATTCTAGCTGGTAGCATGCCATGTCAATTAGTTTCTTACTCTATGTTCATAGCATTAACACCAAATTAGAACTAATTACCCTCTCAATTGACAATTTAGAGGCCATTAAAATATAGATTAGCATGAAAGAAATACAGTATCCTGTGGGAAGCGAAATTCTGATGGAAAGCAGATAAACTCTAATATCTAACCGTTAGTGTGTTAATGACCCTGTATCAGGTGCTAAAATAGGGTGTTAATTAAAGTAGAGCTACTACCTTTCCTGACCTCTTGAAACCTAGGGTCTAAAAGGACAAGATAACTCACACACACACATGCTCATGCCCACACCTCACAGAGGAGCTGCCATCCGGTCTGACACACAGTCAATTCCAAACCTGGGTCAGGCTCGAGACACAGACTTTGCTACACATGCTTCAGAAACAACTAGAAGCTTTCGGGCGCCTGGGTGGCTCAGATGGTTAAGCGTCTGCCTTCGGCTCAGGTCATGATCCCAGGGTCCTGGGATCGAGTCCCGCATCGGGCTCCCTGCTCCTTGGGAGCCTGCTTCTCCCTCTGCCTCTCTCTCTCTCTCTCTCTCTGTCTCTCATGAATAAATAAATAAAATTAAAAAAAAAAAAAAAAGAAACAACTAGAAGCTTTTAAGCTGAAGTCACAGAGATATCAAATTGGAGTAGGATAATTGAAAGGTACAGCGTCTGGAGGGATGAGGCAGGGAAGAAAGTGAGGAGAGCAAGGCAAGCGAGACCAGTAGTCATGAGCTGAACATGCCCAATGAACAAGGCTGCACACAGGAATTCAGAACATTTAATTAAAAAAAAAAATTATTTTATTACAAAGTTCTATTCCTTAGGTACTTACTTCCTGAGTACTTGATATTTCAAACAGGCAAACCACTGTTTGGGGCCCTTTCTCTGAGAAGACCTGCAAATATGGAAACTAAATTTTTAAAGAGGCGTGTCGGATTTAACCTTTCATTGTATAAACATCACCTGGGGATCAGCAGAATAACAGTGTATCAACAAACAAACCCCACCTGGGTTTACCAACAAATCAATACTCCGGGTTCTAGAAGGAAACTTATTCTTGCTATCTTCACTGCTGAACTTGGGGGCAGCTAATTTCAGAGTGGCGATGTTTACGTTATGTTCCCTACAACCTCACACCTAGTATAGAGAAGCCTAATGACCGTGTCGCGAGGCAGCAACCGTGGGAGTAATTACTCAGCAAGGCGGAGCGCTTGCAATCTGGATGCACACAGCAGCAGGAAAGCCCATTACTCCAATTGCTGAAATTATGCCTCACTCTAGTCAAGTTTACAGAAATATTTATAGAATTAGCAAAACACTATCATTGGCAGTTTCTTTGGGTTGCCTAATCTCCTGAAAGCCTTTGGGGGTGGGGGTGCGGGAGAGCGCCTAGCGAAGGAGGAACAAGGGAAGCCATCCTCCAAAAAATAACTAAGTGTTAAAAAGAAATGATTGGGCTGTTCGCTGTAGTAGCATATCATTTAGAGAAAGTATGGGAAACCAAACCCATGCCATAATTCATCCTAAAGAACACACAGACTGCCTATTGCTGTCAAATCCAGGTATGTGTTCCAAAGACTTCCATTAGCCTACAAAATCCTTACATTTGAAAAGCACTCTGAAAGGTGGTATTGATTTTCCTGATATATATGTTTTTAATCACTGTGTATCTTTGCTGTATCCTTCATGTTTTAATAATTTATGGTCACTTTCCCCCACCAAAAAAAAAAAAAAATCTCTTTTCTCAGGTTGCCCTTTATATTACAAAATAATTGTGGCGTTCATCAATTGAATTTGGTAATTGAGAATAACTGTATAGTCATATGAATAAAACTATTTGCTTTCTTGGCAATTCTGTCAGTTCTCAAAATCTGTTAAAAGTCACAAGTGACTCAGAGGCAAGACTGAATTTACTTTCTAGGTCTCAACTGTAGGCGTTTTACCAAACCTCAGTGAGCACATCATTTGGGCTCAGTTAAATTGGTTGTTTCTGAAATTTCCTGCTAGCATTGAAATAGATGTCAAAGCAGGTGGTCTCCAAAAGGTCTTAGATCAGTAATTCTTGGGCTCCCTGGCTCAGTGAGGGTTTGTATAATAAGAGTCAATGGAGGTGGCTCCAGAAAAGAAAGTCATTCCGTAATGTTTGATGTCTTTTTCCTCCCCACATGGCACACTGACATATAAGTTATCATGTGATTGGAGAAGACACGATAGAAATTAAATAGGAATAGATGAAATCAAACCAGTTCCTCCTGATACCATCCATTATACTGTCACCTCTCACTAAGGTCTTAGGAAAGTGGAAACATCCTTCTTATTTTCTCCCTGGTTAAGTTAGAGAAGGGCCCTGGACAGCCATCGTCCATTTCCTTCAAGTGTTTCAGGGAGAGTAGAAAGAATGAGAACATTCCAGGTCAAGAGATTCCAAAGGCAGGTATGCAGTAATAACCAGGACCTCCCAGGTGGCTATCCCCAACTATGTTCAGTATATTTCTACATGGATATTTGCCCTTACCTCCAATTCAGCAAGTCCAAATCAAGCTTATCCTCATTCCACCCAAAACCTGTTTTTAAAACCTATTCTAGACACTATCCAGTGACTTGAATGTACATCCTCGGGGCTCTTGTTGCGATGCAGTCTCTGACCCAGTTGTGCTGGGTGGGGCCTCTGACCCAGTTGTGCTGGGTGGCTTCCACTCTGCATTCATAACAGCCTCCCAGGTAATGCAACTGCTGCCCATCCACAGAACCCACTCTGAGAAGCAAAAATCCCAGTACCCAGGCTACATGGCAGACCCAGGAGATCACAGTCCCAGGGGCTGGGACCAGGAATCAGTAATACTTTGAGCTCCAGATAATCCCATGTGCAGCCAAGGTTGAGACCCTCTGGGGCCTAGATGCTTTTCCAGGGCCAGGAGCCTTCCCTCGGCCTGCATCACTACATTACACGCAGGAGCAAATCAACAAAACCCTGTCTTGCAGAAGCCTGGGCTACTTCCATTTCTTGAAGTTCCTCAATGCCAAGGCAAACTGGGGCATTTCTTAAGTGTTTACATGTGTCAAGCCAAGGCCTTTAACACAAAGTACAACTTCATGGATATGCTCTTTTGAAGATAACATTGCAAGCATTCATGTGAGGCTCATCATAATCCTCCATCCTGCCTCCCTGGATAGTGCCCCCATTAGTTGCCTGGTTATTTGAGAAAACTGTTCTCTGAGAACTAGATAATGAGAGTGCAGAAATGGAAGAGAGACAGTATAACTACAGCTTTCTCAGTACAACATCAAAATTGATGTGGCAAAATAAACCCTAAATGATTAATTTCTAATTTAAACAAAAACAACATAACCTTCATATAAAGAAAATGCTTTTTCCCCCCCTCATTTACAAGCCATATCCTAGTGTCACTGCCACAAAACTCTATCCATTCAAGAAAATTCGTTTTTTAAGTCAATAACACAAAGTTTGCGGGTAGGTAACACATTTTCATACATAAAAAAAAAAAAAAATCAATGAAATACTTCCCTTCCTCCAAAGAAAAATTCTTCCATGAAATATTCATTACTTTATTCCTAAATTTCACATATTATCAGCAACACGAAGGAACCCAAATGAATAAAAATTTTTAAAAGATTAATTGCTTCTCCCCCAAAAACCTGTTCTCCCCTGCTTCATCAGCATATCAAAAACCAGTCTAATTCTCACCTAACGCTTTCAAAATCAGATTTTCCTTTTTTTTCACTTAGACAATGCATTACAAAGCATCGATATCCTGTACATTTTAGGGGGTAGATTTGTTTTCTTTGGGTACGGGAGACTAGAAAGAAAGGATAGAATCTAGGAGTGCGTATGTACTTCAAAAAGGCGTTCTGAAAATAAACACAAACGCAACAGTCCTCAGGCATTTTTAACCATGTGGGTCTTGCTTCACGACAGCCTTCTTGGGGTCTCTGTGGTGAGTGCCATCGAGGGAAGGCTATTCTGTGATTGTGCTGTTTGAGTTCAAGAGTTGCTATTTTAAAAATCTGAACAGGAAATCTGGGAGTTGCAATGCACGAGACCTTTTCCTAGAGGTCACGCCTTCAAAACAGCTCTCAGATGTCAGCAATTCCTTTCTCCTTTTGTCACCTGATCTGGTGTGAAACTTCAGTTGCATGTAAGGAAAAAAGGAATGGAGCAATGCTTTCTTTTCTTAGGTGCCATTTAAAATTATACCTAAGTTTGCCGAGGAAACACCCCAGCTGTAGCACGTACTCCTTAGGATTTCTTTCCTACCTGATTTAATTCCAGTTTCAAGAAAAAAACCTCAGACCTCAAAATAGTCAAAAACATTCCACCTTAGAGCGAGAGAAGGTGTTTCTAAACTAGCAAGGTAGGACCAACGCCGTAAAAATCTGCACCGTTTATCACCAGTTGCCTCACGATGGGATCCTCTAAGTAGACCACAGCCACGTGAGGGAAGGGTACTCCTATTCACCTGGCATTTTGGGTGGGCCTTAATAGCACCGAATTAGGGATCAAACTGACCTAGTTTTTTTTTCCAAATTGACCTAGTTTTAATGATAATAGTGATGATGATGGTGATGATAGCTGAGACTTACCCAGTGCTTGTTTTTGTTGCAGGCCCCGTTACGGGCAGTTTCCATTGGCTAATTCTTTCAATGTTCCCAACAACCTTCTGGGGTGGGCAGTGATATTAGGCCCCTTTGCAGATGAGTTTTGGCTCTACAGCTGCTAACTGTGAGACCTAAGGCAAGTTAACCTCCCAAACCCTTCGTTTCAACATCTGAAAAATGAGAATTATGATGTTGCCAACCTCACGGGACAATGTATGTAAGGCTCTCTACACAGGTCTGGCATATATGTAGTGCCCACCAAAAGGGAGCTGTCAGGGTTAGTGGGATGCCTGGTGTAAGAGATGACCAGCAGCGTCTTATGACTAAGCATCACCTCACATCACAGCTGAGGCTGAATTAGGGACATGGCAGCAGCGTTAATGTGGCTACACTTAAGGTCATCCAGAAGACAGACGTTCTCCTGAAAGCAATGAAAACAGAGAAGCATCTCCCAAGTCCAAAGGAAGACACTATTTTTTAAAATTAATTGACTTGCCTGCTTTTGTTTTTGTCTTCCAGCTAAAACAAAAAAGGTTATCCCTAGCCACAAGCATGATCCCCTTTCTGATTTCTTAATGTGTTCTATATTAAATTTGTTCTAGTCATTTCTCCAATATATGCTACATAGGGATAGAACACCTGCTTTGTAAAATGCACTGAGTGTAAAGATATGTCTTATAGACACAGCTAGAAAAGAAAAATGTAAATGAGAAGCCAGGAGCTCAAGATTACCCCTCCTGCCCCAAGGGATTAAAGGATTTTAAATATAATTTAGAATACTGTGGGAAGAAAGTTAACATTTTCAGTCTTGATAACAACTATATCTGAATACCAGAAACGAATCTTGGCTAACTAACACTTGACTTGAAATAATTATCTATTAATTATATCAGTAAGTAGATTATCATTCCTAGAAATTTTCCCATTTATAATTCATTCTATTTTAAGTCATTGTTAAGAATATATTTGATAGCGGTTGTATTCGTGTCGGAAATGATTCTACAAATCTACCCTCAAAACATATTTAAGTGACATACTGGTCAATAAAGGCGCTCTTTCTCATCTTTCTAATGAAAACTATATACTTTTATTCAAGACATGACTTTTTTGTATGATGCTAGCCCTCCTCTATGGTTAGCCTTAGGAAAAAAGTACATTGCTTCAAAGAGATCCAATAAATAGTGAAGTAAAACATTTTTTTTTCTGCCCAAGACATCTTTGAGTAAGTAGTTTTCCAAAGGACAAGTGTTATCTTAAAAATAAAACAAAAGAAAAGAGGGGAAAAAAGGGAAAGGAACGCATCTTGTCGGTGATTGGTCCACTTCTCTTGCGTGCCAGGCAAGATTAGCAGTCCCAAGGAATCTTCCTTAGTAAACATAACCAGCTTTCTCCAAACTGGAGAAAAGACCTACACCCAGAAGGATCTATTAAATCAAACCAACATTTAAAAATACATCTTAAAACATATTTGTCTATTCTAACCCAGGCTTAAATTCTCTTGTTCATTTTCAAGTTTGAAAGGAGGTAAGTTTGATAAATGCTTGAGTGGAGGGAGGTAGTTTGGCTAACCCTATGATTTCTTAAAGTCAAAAGCCTTATTTGATATTTCCTTTGTGATCAATCCTTGGTAGATACTGTTTAAAATCTCAAAACTGCGAAGTTAGTACCTCTTGGTTTTAAAGCAGTAGTGTGTTGGTAAATGTATTATTAATAACTGGTTCTTGGGGAGTGGAGAGGAGGACTTCCAGTGTGCCAATTTCCTTGGTGTAAAGACTCCCAACATGGCTGATTTCAGACTACCACGGTTGACGTCTTTGAAAGTCTAATTGGAAAGAGCTGTGCACCGTCAGCTCCTGGGCGCTGGTGTGAATTGTCTCCAGCACACAGGTGCAAATAAGGCACATGAGCAACACCGTAGAGCTCTAGGCCAGTTGTAATCTGAGTTACACCAGAAGCCACTTCATCTAAGTTGAAAGCATTTAATTTTGTATTCTTACCATGTTTGTCACCAAAAGACTAATAATGTTTGGGTACAATAAACTGAACCTGGGGGGTTCAGGGGGAAAAAAAAAAACAAAACAGGCTAACGAATGGAATGGCTCCTTAAGGAACACATCCTCTCATACTGCATCTCCAAAAA
Source organism: Mirounga leonina (assembly GCF_011800145.1). NCBI lineage: Eukaryota > Metazoa > Chordata > Mammalia > Carnivora > Phocidae > Mirounga > Mirounga leonina. The sequence continues at coordinate 43,842,533 of NW_023270825.1, forward strand.
GTCAGGGCCAGGCCTAAAAGACATCATCCATCTCGATGTCAGGGAGGCTCTGAGTCATTCCCATACAATACAATCCTCAATAAACTTGTGAAAACATAGTTTATATTGTGGTTAAGTCAGGTACCCAACTTTCAAGAAACTCACAAGCCAGGCACATTGATGTGTTGCAGAGAAAAGAATCTCCCTGGGAATACTTGGTGAACGATGCTCCAAGTCCAGTTTAAAGTTGTCATTAGTAGGGCCTCACTATTAATTCTGTAGAATGATGTGTGACTAGTGGTAGTCGGAACTCTCATGGAAAAGGAGGTTGGATGACTTCTTGAAATTAATTGTGAAATCTGATGACTCATCAGAATGACTGCATCAGTACATGGAATACCAGACATTTGTTCATTTTCTCAACTTCACAGAAGACAAATGTGAAGCCACTAGGGAACAGGCTAAAGTATCTTCCTACAGCACTTTCCTCTGAATTGTCAGGTTCTTCCTCACATGATTTTAAAAACCAGCCTGAACTCATGTCTTTCAGTGAAGAAAATGGTTTATTGCTTGCAATGAAATTACTGACATAGAAATTTATATTTGCATGTCCGTGTAATATAACTTATTGACCATTTACGTACGTGAATGCACAGTTGTACTTATTGTTTGTTGAAATAGCCTATTGTGTTTGGGGAGCCACAATTTTTTCATGTACAGTTGGGAAAGAAATACCATATATAACCTACAGAATCTATTACCTCAAGAAGATGAATGATCCTTTCATCTTCTCTCCTTTATTGTCATAGAATTACAAAGAAGAGTACCATATCTAAACACCTCCACATTTATTAAATATTTAATTTTGGTACCTTTAAAAATCCTTTGGTTTATAAATATATATTTAAAATTCATCAGAGTCTTGAATAAATTGTTTGACACATAAGTGAAAGAAGGATAAATTTTACTCAAATGTAAATCGACTGGAAACAAATTCCAGTTCTGGCTTCAATGTTCACTAGCTCACACTCAAAATTCTCCTTTTGCAATTAAAGGATATTATTTTTTCTATTGCTACCTTATAAAAAGAAATTTCACATACTTTTGAAAATTCAGTGCTCTTGAAACTGTGCATTGTTATGTTGGGAAAAAATACACAACTATAAGATTGGTGACAAGATAGGCATTAAAAGGTCCTGAATTTGTCAAAGCAAAATAATTACATCAATTTAGCAAAAGGAAATCAATAATAGTACATTTAATTCTACAAAAGCTTAGCTTAACCAAAGGAATTCACAACAGTCAAGTCTTCATATTATTAAATTCTGGAACGAGCCAATAAATGGCCTCAAGCAGGAGGGAGCCTTCCCACGCTCAGACCCTATGCTTTAAGGGCTATTGACACAATCACCAAGATATACACAGCTTCATACAATGACACGAAACTGTAACGGGCAGAATAGGCTTCTAATGGAGTAAGAAAAGAAAATAAGAATGATATATTAGTATGTGATCTTTCTGTTCATGAAAGACTTAAGAAGTTCTAAAGAATCAAAAGGAAAAATAGGCATTGTCACATAATTCAAGGGAGAGTTACGGAAAGATTTTTTTCCCCCGGAATATAAGAAAGTATGGTGTAACTGAATAGTTTTAAAGAGAACAACAAAGACAGATATTAAATGTGCATGACCAGAAAGAACAAGGCAACTTAAAATCTTTCCTATGGGAAGCTTTATACTTTCATTCTCTATATGGGATATGCTTAAATCGAGGCAGCTATCTGCCTTTAGTTATCTTCTCTAGAAATAGTGTGTAGTTTTATACAGAGTCACACAGGACACACCACAGATTGTACAGCCACTTATAAATACAAGTAAAATTTACTTAAAAGACGATGGAGTACAATGAAATTTTATTTTTATATAGGCAATCTCTGATAAGAATTTTTCCCCCATTCACTTCTATTATACAATTAAATCTGCCTTCTGAGGGAGCGGAGTGGGAGGCTCTCTCTACATAATAAAATAATGAAGTAAAGTTATTTACTTTGGAGGAAATACTATTTAAAATAATATACTTTAAAACTATCGTTTTCAGGTAAAATATTCTGACTTCTTAGTGATACCATATTACGATTTCAAATAAGTCACAAAATAAAAATGATAAACATTTAAAAAGAATGCCCAACTATAGAATGCTCTGTATTTCAAAAGCTCATTTACATACAGGTTGTATGGAGCTCAAAACACCTTTTTCATGAAACAATGCCGTAAGAGGTGATTGGGAATTTAGGTCAACCCACAAGTATCTACGTAGCCCACAATAATCCTCAAATGTAGTGCTTAAAATATCCAGTCCTGGGGCGCCCAGGTGGCTCAGTTGGTTAAGCGACTGCCTTCGGCTCAGCTCATGATCCTGGAGTCCCAGGATCGAGTCCCACATCGGGTTCCCTGCTCAGCAGGGAGTCTGCTTCTGCCTCTGACCCTCCCCGCCTCTCGTGTTCTCTCTCTCATTCTCTCTCTCTCAGATAAATAAATAAAATCTTTAAAAAAAAAACAACAAAAAAACAATATCCAGTCCTGAAAAACCACCTGTAGCCATATTGCTACATGAAATCATTCAGAGCTCCAACTTGAGGAGTCAAAGACATCGCCTGTGCTTTGAGCACGCATTTCTCAAGGACCAAGAGACTGGTTCATGTACACCTGGGCAGAGGTTTTGTATTGTTAGGACGAGGAATAGAACGGAGTGTCATTACTACTAATCATATAACCCCAGGTACTTCCTTAACTGCAAGGAAGTAATGACACCCACCTTAGTTACTTCAAGGTTTGTTGTAATCATTACATGAGATGGAAGACAAATAAATTACATTATAAACTCTAAAGGTGCCTCCCACCTCTCTAGGCTGGTAAGTCTTTATTTGACAGATGACCCAGAAGCACTGGGGAGGTTGGGTGACTTATCCAAGGTCACAGGGTGAGCTCGTGAGGAGCTGAGAGAAGCCAGGGCCCTTGACTTCTGGTCCATCTCCCTCTGTACTAGATATGCACTGTCTCATAGGCTCTTTGAATAGTTAATCTTTATCGAACACATACTGGGCAGAGTATCAAAGAAAGGTGACAGTAATAACAGTGCATTTTGCAATGACTGAGCTGCACTCAAGAAAACCAAGTCCCAACCCTGGTCTCACCTCTGAATCTAGGACTTTATCTGATGATCACACAGCCACTTTCCATTTTATAAGTTCTATCTTATAAACTTGTGGCTTATGTGGCTTCTCCAGTCTTCCTCTTAGGAGGCTGATACTTTGGCTTTTATTTTAACAGATTAATAACTGGAGAATCAATGAAATTTTGTTGTAAAGCTGTTTCCCTCAGGCAGAAAAGGCAAAACTGCTTGCTGTTATTAAAGTATTATTGGCAATTTGAAACATTTTATGAAAAAAGAATACATAGCAACTAAGTGTTTCCCACATATTTTTACAAGATTTACGTCAGGCTTTACAGTTATTGGTGTGTAAGGGGAAGAAAGAAGAGGGAAATGTAGCAACTGCTAGCAGGGAAGACAGGAGAGACCCAGACCAAGTACTTTGTAAAAGTCACTTTCATTATCAATTTCTGACTTTAACACTGTACATTTGTGGACCATACATTTGTGTCATTAAACAACCCAATTCTTGCATTATAAACAAATGCTTACTTTAATGCTGTGGTTCTCTACCTTTTTAGTCTTAAAATCCACTTCTACTCTTAAGAATTATTGAGAACCCCCAAAAACTTCCGTTTGTGTGGATTATACCTATCCAGATAAACTGTATTACAAATTAAAACAAAGAAACTTTAAAAATATTTATTAATTTATTTTAAAATAACAATAAACCCATCATATGTTAACATAAATAACATATTTTATGAAAAATAACTATTTTACAGGAAAAAAACTAGTAAGAGCCAGTTTTCACATATTTGCAAATCTCTTTAATGTCTGCCTTGATTTGAAGTCAGCTAGATTTTCATATCTCCCTCTGCAGTCAATCTTTTGCGATATGCTCTTTCAGTTAAAGTATATGAAGAAAAAATAAATAAAGTATACGAAGAAAATCTAGCCTCACAGAAATGTAGCTGGAAAAGGAAGGAGTATTTTAATAGCCCTTTTTGGATTCTTCTTTGATATACACTAAAACTCGACAACTGGTTGTTTCTTAAAGGTTACCTGTGGCATGGAAGCTGAATCCTTATTGATGAACGTATATTCTGTACAGTCATGAGATAATGTGAGCAAAAACAGGCAAGCAATGTCTTAGTGGTATTGTGAAAACAGTTTTGACCTTGTAGATTCTCTGAAAGGGCCTAAGGGACCTTTGGGTTCCCCAGACCACACTTTGAGAACCACCACTTTAACTTACTTTTTTCTTTTTCTTTTTTTTTTAAGTAGGCTCCACACTGGACAGGGCCCAAACCCACGACTCTGAGATCAAGACCTGAGCTGAGATCAAGAGTCGGACGCCCAACCAACTGAGCCACCCACATGCCCCAAGAACCTTCACTTTAAAGATACAAATTGCTTACGACATATAATTGGTAGAATAAAGGAGATACTATGTGAAACTCAAGAAACAAGGTTAAAAAAAGTTACAAAGGAATGGAAGGAAGATCACATGCAAACAAATCATTCATCCCATGGTCCACTTTCATTTGGATGGGAACTGGAAATCAGGCACTGTAAGAAAGAAGCACAGAGAAATGTCCCAGCTGGAGCCCGGCAACGGTTGGTGTGCCATAATGGGACAAGTATCTCCGAGAGGGTGACTTTTCTACAATATGTTTGGGTACACTGTAAAGACATTCTTTGCACCATGACTGTTTACAACCAGCCCTAACCCTTTAAACCAGCCTGGCATGCACACACCATGAACCTACCTACCAACAGAGGCAAATCAAGAACACCCAGTTCTGGTCAAAGCAATGCCTGCTACCTGCTTCATTTCATCCCTACCTGCTCCCATCTCCCTCTAATCAACATCCAGCTCTTGACCCAGGCCTTCTGCTCCTATATGTATCCTGTTCTTGTTGTCAAGTGTATTTGCTTCCCTTGGTTTTTCCTCTTTATGAGGCTTGTGGTTTTTTCTGCTACTGACTGACTGCCTCAGGCAGCCCCCTGCTCCACCCTCTGCTCTCCAGCTCAGGTCCTGACTCCTAGAGGTAGATGAGGCTGGGGGCAGCAACCTCGAATGCGCCATCCTAGAAAACTGATGTTTTTCAGTCTTCCTGTACAAATTTTTCTTTTTGTCTGTTTCTTAATGTAGCACAACAGAGAACATGGAAATAAGTCATTTTCATGCTATTAGCACATTTAGGAAACAGGCTTCTACGATAATTAAACTAATGAAGATGACCCTAGACTGAAGAAACAGCAATTAGAGTTGACTGAATAGGCATTAGGGGAAATGAAGACATTCACATTCAAAGAAAGACAAGATTTTAAGTAAGAGGTAAAATTAATAATAGCCCAAACTCTACTGAGCAGGAAAGAGCTTCCGATGACTCAAAGAAGGATTGGAGACATGCAGATTAGTTCACCATATTCAAAAATACAAATACAAAATGAATGGTATCCTATCACATGAATGGTGAATACAAAAATGATGGTATCCTATCACAAAAATATGGACGTTGAGGGATAGAATAAAAGAAATGAAAAAAAATTAGAAGAAACTGGCTAACTATATGTAACCCAAATCAAAATGGAAAGGATTTTCTTTGAATAAAAATTTTTTTGCTGGGTAAATTTTCAGTTATTATTTTCCAAAGATAAACAACTTTTAAAGTAATAATTCAAATCCTGTGCTATTCAGAGATGCAATTTGGAAACCAAAGGGAACTCCACTCCAGTGGTACAAGGTACCCACTACTACCCACCCCGCTCACCTCAGCAAAAGGGTCTGCACATTGGAGGTCAAACGAGGGTCCGATCCGAGGGCTTCTATCCACAGATTGAGTACATCTGTCTAAACTAATAATTAGCTTGACAACAGTTATTGCTGGTTTATTTCCCATCAAACCCAGTGTGTTACCTGAATCTATGTATCATGTTCTTGTAACCTCACAGGCAACCAGAGGCCAAAACCAGAGGGGAAAAGGCTATTCCCTAGGCTATGACTTCTATGTAAAGGTTGATCGAGTGGTTTGCTGGGACCTGGGGCTACCCAGGGAATTTCTGCCCACTCTGGAAGGCAACTTGTGTTCTGAGCATTGCGCAATTGCCAAGCATAATGGAAACCTCGAAGGTCACCAATGGGGCAAACAAGGAATATGCTCATTATTGTTGATGCTGTTATGATTAATAAATAGGGCTTTATGGATGAAAAGGGGAGTGAGCTATGGCATTATTAACATTCACTCTTCTTCATTGATCCTTCTTTGAATCTTTTAGTTTTTTTTCCCTTTAAGACCCATATGCCCAGCCAAGATTCAAAGGCTCCCTTTTATGAATTAAAGTACTATATTTCTATGCATAATCACAATTAATATGACCTTTAATGCATAAATTAAATGTGCTATAAATTCTAATTAACATCATGCTGGTTTTTAATCATTTTTATTAGACGAACCCTTAGAAAAAAGACATACCTATCATGAACACTAACAGCTTCCTATTTTAATTCTACAAATTTGGGCCTATCTGCTGGCTGGGGGTGGGGGGGAACAAACTCTCTCTTTTTCCAACTGACTACAAGTGCTTTCCATAGCTTATTTTTTCCACACTCACCTCTAAAAAATGCACTGGAGCTGAGCTATTCTAAGATTGTATCAGAGTCAAAGAATTATCACTATCAATTATTTCACAGGACAATTGAACTGTCTGATTTTTTAAGAAATCAGAATGGACTTTTATAGTAATAAGACTTTATCAACAGTTACTGCATGTTCCATGCAACTTGGCTCAAAAAAAAAATCGAAGCTTCAGCAATTAACTTTATCACAAAAACATTTAGCCGTAAGCAATATCCAGCTGTAGAGGCACAGAGATGAGAGAAATGTGCTAAGAAATAAATACTTTTCAGACGCCGAGTCGAGAGAATAGTAAGAGCTAGTGTCCTCTCATTGCAGTGCCAGGCCGAGCTAGCTGGTAAGTTCTCCGGTGAAGAAAACGCTTTTCTGGGAGGACTATAATGGGTACTCTGTGAGCTCTGGGGCCTGAGCTTGCTTTTCTATAGATGACTTTGTTCCTTCTTTACATTGTGAAGTTCAGTTTATATTTTGGTAGAAATACATTCTTGTCATTTCAAATGTAGACGCCGATACGGCCCCATTTCAGTTTCATCCCGGCTCGTTTGGAAGAGAAAATGCTGCAGAAACTCTTTGTTTCCCTCTGAAACTTTTATTAACTATTCCGACCAAAATGAAAGTGACCTAGTTCTGGAAGGGACAGGTCATGTTTACAGTTAAAAACAAAAACCAGGCTGCAGAAAGATCAAAAGACAGCGATTCACTAGCTGGTTGAAAGTTAGAAACACAGCATCCACAGAGTTACCTCCAACTAATAGCAGCAGTGCCAGTAAAAGGAGATTTTCAAGGTCATGATGGGTTCCCATCCTTCAGAGCAAATAAATGCCTTACTGGGAAAAGAAAACCCCAAAGACATGGCAATCTTACTTCTACTTCCAAGATTAAATCATGCCTTCGATGCTGCAGGCAAGTTTAAACACTCCAACAAAGTTTTCTGAATGATTCTGCTAACTTCTGCTATCAGGCTAACACACGAGAGACTTAACGAACTTCACTTTCTTTGACAGTCAAGAAGAGTCCATTCTGAATGATCACATGGCAGAGAGAAGAAGTGCAGTGTGGCCAAGAGGTATCTGTACTGATGTACTAGTCAGCTACCGCTATTTCTTTCAAACTGGTGTCCTGTTAAATTCACCTTCCCCTCAAGATGCGTAAATTAGCCCTCAGAAAAGCATTCAGATGCCAAAAAGGACATTATTCTCCAGATGAACCATCAGGAGCAGACACAGCCTACCCTTCGGTGACCATCTTGGAATGGCTTTAGTTTCCTGTTGGCTGCCATGACAAATCACCATAAACTTAGCGGCCTGAAACAACACATGTTTACTAGCTCATAGTTCTGGAGACCAGAAGTCCAAAATGGGTGTCTCTAGGCTAAAATCAGGATGTCTGCAGGACTGTGTTCCTCCTGGAGGCTTTAGAGAAGAATCCCATTCCTTGCTTTTCCTAGCTTCTAGAGGCTGCCTGCATTCCACTGGCCAGTCCATGCCTCACCCCTACCTCCCCACCAGGCAAGAAGTAATGGTTACACAACCTAGGGGGGAATTTCCCTCTAAAGTAGACTCGGGTCCTTTCTCTTTTCGCACCAAAGACAGTGTTGGCAAATATATAAAGACGTGCTGACCACCCAATACACCTTCAGCAGCACTTCCACAAGCCAGAGATTCTCTTCAGCCACCAAACGAAAGAACTAAGGAGGGAGGGGGCGTACAAAAACATGGTGCCAGGCAGCACGCAGCATGCTGAATTAAGAACCGTCTGAGTCACTCAATCTCTCTGGACTTTGAAAGCTAAACCTTTAAAACAGACATTATGAGAAGACATTCCACAGAAAACCTCAAAGAAATGTGCTGAATGAATGCTGACAGTCTAGTGATGATTTCCAGAGCACGGAGACCAAACAGGGCCTGTGTCCTTCATCTTTCCTAGGTTACTGTGCCTGCCTCAGGAAGGCAGCCTCATACCCCGCCTGACTGTGCAGGGGGCACGCTCCCTCCCCGGGCTCAGCGCTGCCTCCCACGAGGGGATGTGTGAGAAGCAGGCACATGCCACAGATTAGGCAGCACCAAGCAACATTTTGCAAACAGCTTGTAAACATAGACGTCATCCGAATCTGTAATGGCCAATCAGGATGGCAAGGTGCTCTCTAATCTTGAGCTCACTCTGTTGGAAACCACATGAAGCAAGCCCATGGCATGGAAGCAGCATTGCAAAAGTGTGCATGAACACACACACACACACACACACACACAGGCATGCACGCGTGCACCCTCTCAGATTCAGGCAAATAAAGGTCTGATCTCTTCCTTACAGTGGAAAGTACATGCTTCATATTTTCTAAAAGGTGGGATGATCCTTAAACTTATTTTTACAACTTCTTCACCCTCCTAGTAGTTAGAACCAGTCCTTAGGTAAAAACGGGCACCTAATAAATACCTCCAGAAATGAGTTCATTATTGTTTTATTCTAAGTTAAGGATAACTTGCTCTTACCTAACAAGGATGTTGTAAAGACATGGATTTCTTTTAAGGTCTGTGTATGTAAAGTTAGTTACAGTGCAAAGTGTTAATTCTGTAAAATAGTTTTTTAAAGTTATATATACATGTCTGCTTGATCCCTAATCTAAGAAAATATAGTTTATTCACAAATGTTTATGAAAACATTAATTATAATAGCCAATACCAAACAATGGAGCAATGTAGAAATTATTATAATCATTAAAATTATATTTATAAAGATATTATGTTGCTAATACTCATATCATCATTATATTATCATTTTAAGTATAAAAGGATGCAAAATTGTTTATAAAGCATGATAATGATCACAATGATATTAAAGCAGTGCAGAAGAAAACAGAACAAAATATTAATAGCAATTATGTTTGGATAGTGGGATAAAGTTTTTTCCTGTTTTATTTCTATATATTTTCTAACTGCTCTGTAACAAACACTGTTGCTTTTGCAATAAGAATGAACTATTTTCTAAAATATCTGACTACTCTCAGACTTAGAGAAATGCTCCACACTGACTCTTCACTTATTAGCTAGACTTTCCTAAGCATGCTTTATATGATGTGCATTGGACCAAGTACTTTACAGTCATTATTTTTTTTTTTAAGGATTTTTTTTTAATTTGACAGAGAGAGAGACAGCAAGAGAGGGAACACAAACAGGGGCAGCAAGAGAGGGAGAATCAGGCTTCCTGCTGAGCAGGGAGCCCGATGCAGGTCTCGATCCCAGGATTCCGGAATCATGACCTGAGCCGAAGGCAGATGCTTAACCGACTAAGCCACTCAGGTGCCCCTACAGTCATTACTTCTTAATCCTAAACACCACTCTAAGAGGACAGCAGTGTCAGTATCCCTGTTTTACAGATGAGGAAACTGAGGCACACAGAGGTTAAGGTAGCTTGGTCAAGGTCACAGAGCTACTAAGTGGCTGAGTGTGCCATGAACCCAAATGGCCTGTCCCGGTGCTCATCCTCTTAACCACTATGCAATGTTCTCTCTACGAGACTCAAGCAGAGACAGTGACTAATACAACCCTGGCAGGTGCCTTAGCTTCTCTGGGTCTCAGTTTCCTCATTTATAATAGGTCCTTATCAATGCAGTTGCTATGAGACACTTAACATAATGGAAGCACTCAATGTCAGCTCTGGTCATTCCTAAAAAAGAACCAGTGCCTTTGGCCATGAGCCCAGACCTCCAGCAGGATGGGCACTCCACAGGGCCTCTTGAGAACTGTCTTCCTAGCCCTCGGCATCACTGGGAAGTTTCCCTGCCCATTTCTAAATGATGCAATATAATGGCTAATCAATGTCCTTCACTCTCTCTTTTTCAAAACTCTGATTTTTACCAAAGCATGTAGTTACTTAATGTATGCATCCAATCTTGGCTCTTTGGAACTGTAGGTGACAATAAAAAATCCACATCAGAAATGAAAGGGTAGAACTTTAATGCCCCTCTCACACACCTAGAAAATAATGACACCTTCGGTGGATTTAATGTCGACGATTTAAAGACAGTTTCCATTAGCTATGCTTTCTCCTGGGCCTGGATGGATTGTCAGCCTACAGGCCCCTCGCCTTCTCTACAGCAGAAGCTCAAGCTGATGGATACTCATCCTGTGCTCAGGGAAGCTACCACGGCTGTAATTGCCGTGTGAATGGGAAAATTAAAGTCATGAATGATGCTATTATTTTTAAGCAGGATAATCAGCTTGTTAAAGATCAGCTTCTAAGAGGAAGAATTTAACTGTGTTCAAGTTCAGTATCAGATTGGAAATATGAGAAAAGTTTGCACATGAGATAAAACTGGCTGAGCTTCTCTCGCTTGGTATCCACCAATATGAGTGCTCACAAATAAAACATCACGGTGCACATTAAAGAAGTCTAGAAATGCACATTAACAGAGACTGCTTTAAAGACACTGGGTAATGTTCTCCTTCTTAGTCTGGGTGGTAGGCACAGAGGCATTCATCTTATCAATCTTTAGTGGTACATAAATGTGATACACTCTTGTATGTGTGATAGATTTCACAGTTTAAGAAAAGATCAGAAGTGCAATGGGAATTCCAACTTTAAAGTGCATATCAGAACATAAATTTAAGGAGGGAGCCCTTTTTCTCTTCACTTAGGATTTATAAACAACGTTTATAAGAGTTCATTAAATTTCAGACTACAAAAGACTGAAGATCATCCCATCTAATGGGTTTCCAACAATGTCCCAGAAATAAAATTCCATCTTGCATGGACATTCCATCAACTCCTTATTCAGAGCTGGGAGTTTTCTTAGCACTGAAGCTCATTTTGTGTTTCAGAAAAGTGGCCCTAAGTCTCTCTGTATCCGACATCACCCCCCGTACCTTCTTTCTTGATTCAAGAGCTTCCTTTCTCATCACCTGAATTGCTTCAATAAAGATACAGATTTAATTTGTCTTCATTAAATTCAGCGAGAAACTTACAATGTGCCTTACAGAGACCTATTCTATTTAAAAGGCAATATGAAAATCCACCATTCTTGTTGGAATGGTTACTAAGCGGGGAGAAATCAGTACCTTGAAACACCAAAAACTGGACCAGCCAGGCAAGGAGCAAACAACTAATCATGCCTTAAACAGGTATGGTCAACAAGGGCAGGCCAAGGGAATGAAGCATTCAAATAGGTAATAGTGTGTGGGGGCAGAGGACATATGGGACATCTTTATACTTTCCCCTCAATTTTCCTGGGAAGCTTAGACTACTCTAAAAAAATTCTCTTAATAAAAAGATATAAAAAAACTTAAAGAGATAAAACCAAAAAAATTCTTTAAAATAAACTAATGGAGGTAGCAAAGTTCTCCCTTTTGAGAAAATGTCTTCTAGGGGATGGGGAATGTATCAAACTGTAAAAGAGCTCTAAGTGTCCCTGGGAGTGACTGATACACACACACACACACACACACACCCGTCCTTAAAGATCTAACTGACTCATAGAATTCCTGAAAACAGGACTCACTTGCTCAGTCATACGGTTGGCTATAAGCCAAAGACCTGTATAACCATTTAAAAGAATCAATTTCACAGGCTAATGGGCATGATGGGAGCTGGAGGTATGCACACGAGACTCCATGTGAGAGAGACAGAGCTTTGTAAACGTTAGCACTGATCAGTGTCTCCTAGCTGGAAGGAAGACGTAGCTGTCGTTAAACCACCTGAGTACATTCATGTAGAGCTAAAAACTCCTATTCATACAACTGCCTAAACTATACTTAGTCTACAGTGTTTTCAGGTTTAATTATCTTTGAAAAGCCAATAAAACGTAAGATATAAGCAAAACAATGACATTTTCAGGTAGTAATGGCGCTGCAACCAGTTTTATTTAGTCTTAAATAAATCACAAAATTTCTCCACCAACTATGTCTCGGCAATTGGGAACCAACCATGGTCCTAACAGATGCTACAAGTTAAAGGAAAGCCCGAAAGTCTTAGATGGTGTATAAGATGAGCCAGCCTGGCCTCTCCCTCCCACAGCCCCAGCCAAGGTCATGCTTGTCACATGGCCCTGCCCAGCCCCTCATCCAGGATGATGACATTGGAGTGGGCACCCGAGTAAAGGGAACAGCTCTATAAATAGCCAGGGACCTACACCAAGTTCTTCAAACCCTCATGTGCAAACATCACCGGAGGTCTTGTTAAAATGCCAATTCAGATTTGGGGTGGGGCCTGAGAGTCTGCATTGCTACAAGATTGCAGGGGATGTCCCTGCTGCCGGTCCCCAGTCTGCACTTGCAGTAACAAGGACCTAAACATTTAGCCTGACAAACACAATGAAGGGAAAGAGAAAGCGAGAACGTAGCTATCTTGAGTCCCAAAAAAGCCTCCCAATTCTAGCTCCCCTGAGGTTGGGAAGGTTCCTGACCATGGAAGTCTCGCATCATTCTCCCGAGAACATATTCACGTACTTGCACTAAACCCCCGTTTCCTTAAGCTAGCTCATGATGGTTTCTGTTCCATGCAACCAGAAGAGGCTTGACTAGAACAGACACAAAGGGAAGTATCTTCATCCCCAAAAGCCATTGTCTGTGCCAGTCTTTTTGTTTTTAAAAGGGCAGGCTTCTAGCAATAGGCAAATACGTTATTTTGGTTTAAAAAAATGCAGCAGCACATGGATGTGCTTCCTCTTTGAACAGCGACTTCTCACTTAACCCTAAAGGAATGGTCCAGCCCTGGAAAGATGTTCCAAGTAAAGAGGGTACTTATTCCGTGGTGACCTAATCTATGGCCAACTGTGCCACCCACCCACTAAATCGCAAGCCCTCCCCGGGCCCAGCTGAGACTCAGCGAGAGAAGAGAGGAAGTCTGTGGTACGACCTGGATCTCAGGATCCTGCTGTCTCTGTTTTGCTTTTCCCTTTGTTTCTACATGGTTTTTGCTTGATGTTCTCCCCACCATTACTGCCAGATGTCTTTTGAGTTTTCTTCTTTACCCAATAACCTGGAACTGTCATCTTATCCCAAAGTCTTTAAGTCCCTTTAGCCAGACTAGCTTTCCAATCCCAGTTCTCACGCATCAGTTCCTATGGATAGTGATGTCAGAGTATCCCAAAAGTCAGACTCTTTTCTCCACGTCATCAGCCCTGGTTTCTGCCTAAAATAGCAACTCTAAACCCAGATATGAGATTCAACTGAAAAGCGCTTCATAATTCTAACACTGAGGGCTGCAGGGGAGACTTTGGCCATGAAGTCCACTATTTAACCTGAACAAAGTCCCCTAACCAAACACCCTTAACCCCTCTGCTGTATCTAAGACAAGTGATAGCTCTCTGATTCACATGAAAATAAAAATATTTGTACAGTGAGCCCTATAACATTATACTTTAAACTATAAAAATATTGTCAGGTTTCTGTTGAGGATCATATCCTTTTTTTGCTCCTAGTCTGGTTTTTCATCCCCATCCAAATATGAGCAAATCAGCAAGGATAAAGGAGAAGTTCAGAGGGAAGCAGGAGACTAACGCCAAACACAAATCAATAATGTGACTGTGACAATAATAGGAGCGATACCATTTTATTTATAATCTGAACTCTACCTACTTCCATAAAGGATTTAAAATGGCTTAAAATAAACACATGTACAGGATCACTGAAATAAAGAAAAGAAGAGCTAATCCACATGGAAGAAAGAGATAACTACCAGGAAATGGAGACGAGTTATTGTAATGAAGCACTAATTTTGGCTCTGAGCTTAGGAAACCAAAGCTAAAAAGGGAACATGATAGGTTATGAATTCTCAATTTCATAAACGTGGAAGCAGATGGATTTGTCGGAAGGAACGTCCATTTTCTACTGCTGAGCTCAAAGAGGAATTTATGGCATAGTCCCTCCACAAAATAAGTTAGAAATAAGGAACGGTGATTTCAGCTGAAGCCAGGTGGCCATTTCTTCCTTTGACTGTTGGGTGAAGCCAAAGGCCAGATACTGAAATGCAGCTCAGTAAAGGGGTATCTGTGCATGGCTGGTTAATATAGTCTGGGCAAGCTGTTTACTGGTGCTACTATGATAAAATGGAAGCTCTTCGAGAACCTACAGTAACTCATGACTAACCTGCCCTGCAAGCTGTCTTGCTCAAGGACAAGGTTGCTCGAGCATTTCAAGTGCAGCATATAGGTACTATCAGCTGATGTTCTGTTGGGGAAATGAAGGGTCCTAACCCGAATTCTTACCAGAAAAGGGGCTCTCACCTTCTGTAATGGCTCCTACAGGCAAGAGCCCTATTATTTTTCAGTAGCAAGCTTTTAATAAGCTTTACATGCTAAACAGTTACCTGAGAAATACCAACCCACCGTCTGGATGACAGAGAGAAACAATTTTAATGCAGAAAGTTAAGGGCAGGGGTTATCTGGTGGCTAACTCAATCACAAAAGCACCACAGCATGGTTCCAGCAGAATAACAAATTCTGAGAGAAAATATATCCTGTTGACAATTCACCAGATTCCAAGCAGCTAGGTCTATTGAAATACTAGAAATACTTCATCATAAAGATCTTATAGGAACAAACATAAAAAGAAAAACAAAAGCAACAACCACTACCACAAAACCCCGGAAAACATCTTCCAAAGATCCTAATTTCAGGTGTGAGGCATTCAGTGCCAAAACATTATTTCATAAGTAGCTGCTTCATAAGCCCAGACCCTCTGGGTTTATGACAGTGACATACACAGAAGAGGGGCCTGGCTTCCCTTTGGTCTGGCGGAAACCAGGCATCCGACTTGCCTAAATAGAGAAAAAGAACATTTAGCTATAATTTAAAAAGGAGAAAGACCAAAGCACAGCTTTGCTTCCTGGATTTTAAAACTGAAATTTGATCTGCCCAAAGGTTGTTATTACTCACTGCAGTTGATCATTAGGAAATGATGTGGTACAAGGCTGGGAGCAGAATTAAAAGTAGGATTAATGATCTGGGAATATGCAGGAATATGTGTCTCTTCTCTCCAAGTTCCAAGACTGCAAGTTCATAAATTCTCCTGAAATTTTCCTTTCAGATAGAGAGATCCAGTGTTTTAAAAGAAAAGAGGCACACAGTTACAAGAGAATGTCCATCCAGCTAATTAATCTGTAACCTTGGGAGTAACCAGAAGGAACTATATCAGAAAAATTTAGGAATAGTATTACTATTATAGTGTTACTAATGATATTGAGAAATTTGTATATTGCTTTGCAGTTTACAAAATACTCTATATTTTCATCGATAGTATTATTTAGCTCTTACAGTAACACTTTGAATCAATTATGGTATTTTCTCCACTGGATAGATGAGAAGATTAAGACAAGTCAACTAACCTGTCCAAGATCATATAAACAGAGAAACAGCTGGGCCAGAATTAAAACTCAGCTCTTCTAATTCCAATGTTTTATCATAGGGATAATAGAGCCCATTTCTCTTGATATAGTCTAAGCAGTATAGTATTAAAAAAAAAAATCTTCTCATAGAGCAGAGAAAAAAAATTATCATGCAAAACTGGTAGTCTCTATCTTACCTACAGTTTTTTTTTTTTTAAAAACTCCAAAATTTAAGTGCTGAGATTATTTACAATATATGGTCCTAGTAGGTAAAAATGTAGTCTGTTCCTATCATAAACATCTAACAGGCTGCCTTTACGTTGGGTTATATGTCCTTATTTGAGTCCTCACTGTCTATTACTCCAGATAGATAGGGCAATTTGACAATAAGAATTAAAGGTCTTACAAACAGGTATACTGTTTGGGACTGTCTATCAAAAATTTAAATGCACATTACTGCAGCCATTCCTCTTCTAGGAATTTATGCTAAAGAAATCAGGCTAACAGGAGTGCCTGGGTGGCTCAGTCCGTTGGGCATTTGCCTTCAGCTCAGGTCATGATCCCGGGGTCCTAGGATCAAGCCCCGAATCGGGCTCCCTGCTTGGTGGGAAGTCTCCCTCTCTCTCCGCTCCTCCTCCTGGCTTGTACCCTCTAGCGCTCGCTCTCTCTCTCTCACTTGCTCTTTCAAATGAATAAATAAAATCTTAAAAAAAAAAAAAGAAATCAGGCAAAACTATAAGAAACAGGATGCTCCTGACAGTGTTGTTTATATCAGATTACAGTTTACCTGCTTTTTCTCTACTTTCTCGCTCTCTTTCTTTCTTTCTTTCCCATTTCAGGCTTTCTCTTTTCCTAGCATGTTCTTGTACTGAAATAAGGAATAAGCTGGAACATATTCCATTCAACAATCTTTGTTCTATGGAAAAGAATTAAAAGTTTAAAGGTAAACACAGAGACTGACCTAAAAAATCCAACTGAACTTCATGTATCTAGCAAAACCTTCTCCTAGGTAGTCTAACAAACACTCAGACTGTGTCTCCAGGGACAAGATTAATCTCCCTGTCTCTTTATTCCCTTTGTAGAGAAGCACATCTTCCAAGACAGAGTTCACTGTCTTTCTAGGTTAAGTGTGACTTATCTATCCTTCCTTCTCTAAAGTGCTTTGTTGAGGCCAAGGGTCACAAACTCAAAAGTCTACAGATATCAGGCAGAAGCCATGTGGGTTTAAGACTACAATAGGGAGTGGTGGGGATTGAGGCAAAATGAAGAGTTCCTACCTGTCTAAAGGGGCAGCTCCTACTAAACTTGGCAGATTGTTCCCAATGCATGTTCAGTGCTGCCAAATTTTCCATTTGTCAAAAGAAGTATGAGACTCAGACTTTGATGTGAATCTCCCCAAAGGCACTATAGTTTGCCATTTGTTGGTATTTAAAAGAAAACACTGTGTGAACCAAACAAAACACTTCTGCATGGGGCTCCCCTTCACAAGATCTGATTTAGAGGTTAGTCTACAAGCAAAAAAATCCTAACAAATGAAGCACCCTAGTTAACCCTTCAAATGAACACATGAATGCTATGGACAAGGAAGGTCACTTTTCATAACTTGAAGATTTTCCCCACTGTCTAGATATTCTCCATTTGCCCCTCCAGATCCATTCTCCTCCACTTTGCACCCTGATCTATGCCCTAGGAGTCTACTCTCCTGAGACTACATCTCTTGGTTCCATGCTTTCTGGGGTCCATTTGGGTCATCCGATGGAATGGCCAGTAAGAAACTGAATGGAGGGAAGAGACACAGGTGGCAATATTTATCCCCTTGGCTCCTGCCCTCCTGGGCTGCTTTGGCAGTGACTGCAATCTTTGCCCGAAGGCCACAGCTCCTGTCAGGGGTAATGACATTCTGTTGTTGTTAACTCTAAGATACTTGTGGATTTCCCTGACCCCTGCCTTTGTTAGTAGTCACTTTATTTCCTCCTTTTCCCTTTCAAGGGAGCCACGTCTTTCCTGCCAGGACCTGCCCAATCCATCTTCTCAGGCCACATACCATGATCTAGTTACAATACTCAACAGACGAGATCAAGATCCCTTCCTTCCAGACCTGTGAATCTAATTCCATAGAGGAAAGAGATCCGCTACTAAGGCTACCTTGACACCATTTTTTTTCTTGAAAAAAATATTATTTCTTGAACCTTACATGAACTTTAGTTTCTAAATCATAGTTCTGAATTACGAAAACCTTTAGATTAGCAGTTCCCACTCCTGACCTGTTAACACAGAAGGCAAAAACCAGTATCCTCCCACTAAAAATACAATTTGGAAATCATATAGGATCACGGGGCAAAGATTCTTAAATAATAAGACAGTTAACAATTCTTAAATAATATTGAATGAGATGTGCCACTAAAATACATTATATTGAAGCTCTTCTTCCCACTTAACCCCATTAAACACTTTTAGGTGTTCTGCTTAATCCAATTGTCTCAATATCCAAGTATCATACACTTAAAGTCTATATTAAGAAGGACATCAGACTGTCCCTCTACTCTTAACATTGCTCCTTGACTCCTTGTATTGTAGTATGGAATGTAAAGATTTTGGTCCACATTACTAGCTTTTTAATTCAATCAATCATTTATTCAATAAATATATGCTCCTTCTGTCTGTCTATCTATCTATCTATCTATTGATATTGAGCACGTACTATGTATTCATTTTGACCCTACAGCCAAGAATATATGAGAGGAATTCAACATTTGTACTATTGTGTACTTATAGGACAATAAGTAATGCTGTACTGGAGAGGTGTTCAAACGTGAGCTGGGAGGGGTCTGCGAAGTCAGTCGGTAGGGCTAACAAGGCTGGACATCAGAAGTGACCTTTGTGTTGGGACATGAAGGATGAGAAAGACGCTGTCAGATAGAGGAGAGGAAAGTATTCCAGAAGGATGGGAAAGCATGTGCAAAACACCAAAAAGAGCTGACAGGGGCAAGTTTCACAAGTTTGTATCTCTAATACTGAATACAGCTCATAGCACAGAGTAGGTTTTTTTAACGAATGAACAAAGTGGGATTCCACATGCAAAAATTCTACCGTCTTCATTATTGGGTTCTTACGCCTTCCTTTTCTTAAGCTTCCCCTTCTGCTGTAGTTTTCCATATGTAACCAATTCTGTCCTGTTATTTCTGCTTATCATTTTACCTCTAATGAGGAGAAACTGCATGTGGTCTGCATACTTCAAAGTTCCTGATTACACTAGCATTTCAAAAAGTAACACTTTTGTTCTGTGGATTATGCAGATAATATATGCTAATATGGGCCAGAGGAATCAAAATGAGCATATCCAGCACTGCCAAGAGCGGGAAGGGGTGTGGATTATGGGATACTTCCACTTTCTCTCACTTTTCTATACATCTCTACTATAAATCGCTGAAAACCCATTCTCTCTCTCTCTCTTTTTTTTACAGCAACCATGTTTTACTTTGTAATAGAAGAAACAAAGACATTTTCTCAGAGTAGGTAGGCACATGAGTCATCTTTGTGTATATGACCTGGTGTAGAAATTTCAGCAGGTGCCGCAGAAGAACTCCCATCAGGGCAAGGGCACGAGTAATCACACTGTCCGTGTAATTCCCCGCTCGCTCATCCTCCCACGGCTCACGACGGGCCATATCTAAGGAAAGCATCTCTCTCCACTGCCTGAGAAAGTACCTCTATGAAAGAGAAGCTGCACGCTGGAACTCTCCATTTAAAGATGCTGTGTTTTAGGGGCGCCTGGGTGGCTCAGTTGTTGGGCATCTGCCTTCGGCTCAGGTCATGATCCCAGGGTCCTGGGATCGAGCCCCGCATCGGGCTCCTTGCTCTGCAAGAAGCCTGCTTCTCCCTCTCCCACTCCCCCTGCTTGTGTTCCCTCTCTCGCTGTGTCTCTCGCTGTCAAATAAATAAATAAAATCTTTAAAAAAAAAAAATAAAGATGCTGTGTTTTAAAAATACCAAATATACGTGTTAAAATGTACATTTAAATCAGCTCAAGAAATACACATATTGGTTCAGGTGCACTTTTGTTTAGATGCTCACCATTTCATCCATTTCTTAAGCAAAATTAAGCATTTAAAAAATAATTTTCCATTGGGCAAAGATTATATTTTGCCAGATATTGTTTCTCCTGAAACCATTTTCTCTTTCCTTCTTGTGCTTGCCCCTTAAGATACCTAGAAAGTAAATGCCATCTCCTACATTGCCAGTTTTGGGTTTTTAAAATTATCTTTCCTCTAAAAGAAGAATAGAAAAACATGACTTGTTATTGTAATTCACTTAAGACCCATTCTGGCTAATGCAAGAATACCTGATGGATGGAGAAAAGAAAAATGATTGTGAAACCAGTCACAGATATGAAATACAATAAAAATCCCAGAATACAAAATTGCTAATAATCAGAATTACTTAATAATGAAGAAATTAATTAGGTTCTCCAGAGAGCAAGAATAATAATTATGACTAGAAGTACAAAAACATAAGCATCTAAAATTACAGAAAACTGAAATTTTCAGTAACAGAGAAAGGGTTAAATAAATTATGTATCATCCAAACAATGAAACGGTATGCATCCATTATAAACTACATATTCGGAATGGCATACTATTGATAACTATTGAAGCTGAACGTCAGGCATCTAGGAATTTATCACATTATTCTATTTTTATGCCTAAATTTTCCATAAAATATGTTTTATATAAATACAGTTTCTAAAACTATTTAGTGACACAGGAAAATGCTCATGATATAACATTAAGCTAAATGGGTGAAGACAGTAAAATACAAACTATAGAAAGTACGTAATTTTAATTTTGTAAAAAAACATACATATACACAGAGAAGACAACCTAGAAGGAAATGCTCTAAAATGATAGCAATGCGTGGCTCTGGATAGCAGATCAATGATAATTCTTATTTTCTTCTTTTACTTTTCCATATTTAAAAATGTCTTAACGATGAATAGATTTTACTTTTATAATTAGCAAAATGACAGGGAAGAATTCATATTTGGGGAAAAAAAGAAGACGAGAGTACAGCTCAGGAGAATGAGCTGCCTACACATAATGGATTCTTAGACACTGCATGAGATCAAAAGAAGACCAAATCAAGTTGACCATCTGAAAGGAGCTTACAAGCTATTTGAGGAGGTAACTTCAACATAAAAAGATATGTAATGCTACCAGGCTGAAGACACGTGTTGAATGAGGTGCTCTTACAAGTGCTACAGTAGTTTAAAAAAAAAAGTCACAGAGCCTAGTGGTTGAAGAATGATGACCTCATAAGGCTACCCGAGACTGGGCTCTGATGGACGAGTGGGATTTATAGAAGGGGAGATGGAAGGAACTTGGAGGAAGAGGGTAAGTTTGAGTTTAAGGCATACATGGGGCAAGAGAAAATGTGGAACACACAGCAAATCATTTTGGCTGAAACAGGGTTCATATAGACTAGTGAGAAATGGAGCTGCCAAATCAGGTTAGAATGAAGGATTTCAGCCTCATCAGACTCCATGCCCCTTTTGTAATCTTGTAATGAAAATCACAGATAATATAATCTAAGCTACACATAATTCTAAGAAATCAATGTTATGGCCTACCTATGATACAAAAAAGAAATAAAAGGAAAATAATTTATAACTGTAACACACATAATGATGATATGTACACTTTCAGGCACGAGATCTTTAGAAGACATAACGAAGTGGTCAGATCCTTGCCCCTCTGCAACCATCACGAGGCAAAGCTACACAGGCAGACGTATATGCCAATTACAAACCACAGGTCATGGTGCCAACACGGGAAGCAACTCTTGGCAAAGTCTCAAAGCAAACAGAATACGCACTTCCATCTACTTAAATTGTGCCAAAAAACACCTTTTGCTTACACAGTTGGCTGTAGGCTCTGATAATCATCAATGGGGCTTTTCACGTCTCTTGCCTGGTGGACATCTGAATGCCAATGGGGCAATTCTCCGGTGTGGGCGACTGCCCTGTGCACTGCAGGGCTTCTAGCATCATCGCCCATTAAATGCCACTAGTAAATCACCCCTTAATGTTGTGAAAACCAACAACATCCCACAAATTTCTGAAGTACCCCGCTGAGACCACAACCAGTATTGCTGAGAACCACTGGGACAGAATCAGCATTTCTTGCTGGGGGTACCACTGGCATTCTAGGCAGGACAATTTCTCTTGGGCATGGCTCTCTCCTGCATTGTAGGATGCTGGGTATCCTATCATCAGGTGCTAAAAATCCAGTCACGGCGATAACCAAAAAAACAGCCCCTCATCCATTCTCTCTGGGGTGTTACCCTTCTGCCTTTGAAAGAAACTAACTGAGGGCGCCTGGGTGGCTCAGTTGGTTAAGCGACTGCCTTCGGCTCAGGTCATGATCCTGGAGTCCCTGGATCGAGTCCCGCATCAGGCTTCCTGCTCGGCAGGGAGTCTGCTTCTCCCTCTGACCCTCCCCCCTCTCATGTGCTCTCTCTCGTTCTCTCTCTCTCAAATAAATAAATAAAATCTTTAAAAAAAAAAAAAGAAACTGAGATCTTGGAAGATTTGAATGACAAGTTACACAACCGAGTGAAAGAGATGCATCTACGATGCATCTGTCAAAGAAATTAAGTTCAGAATCATGTGAACAGAAAATGAAAACTGTAATAAAAGTATCTGTGAATGCCTACTAACACTTGACTATCTATCAACCCCTAAGGTAGCCTTTGGTGACTTCCGGAAGGAGCTAGCTACTACAAACCCTGTCGCCTGGGAGTCTGGGAAGTACAATGTTCAAGAGTTGACCACATTTGGGTTTTCATGCCATTCAAGTGGGAAGGTCAGCTTGGAGTGAGGCATGAAAAGAATGTGGTGTGACTCCTTCGAGAGACTCAGCAGGACTGACGGAGTGGCCATGATGTGGCTAGGAGAGAGGAAGGGGGACGACTCAAAGACACTCAGGAGAAAGAAAAGGGAAGATAAACTGGCCTTACCCGTGTCTTCCCACCTTTTATAACCCAGGCCCTTTTCAAATAGACATTTTTAAGAACTCTCTGTCTCCTTAACCTGCTTTATTTTTCGTCATAGCACTTTCCACCACCCACAGTGTCAACCACACCACAGGCACGGAAATATTCAGTGAAATAATTCATTCAACAAATACTTATTTGCATGCCTGCAATATTTGATGTTCTCTTTCTGATGCTGGGGAAAGAAAGTCAACAAAACTAACAACACCCTTCTTTCATGGGCTTTACATTCTAGTGGGGGGGGGGCGTTCGGATGACAAACAGATAAGTAATGTAATACATCTTACAGTGATGAACATGATGCCTTAAGTAAATCAGGGTAAGGGGTTTAAAGAAGGTGGTTAGAAAGGCTTCTCTGAGGAGAATATAAAGACCCGAAGGATGTAAAGAAGTGATTTGTGCAGACATGTAGGGAAAGAGCAATCAGAGGGAACTCCTGTCTTATTTGAAAACTGAAGTTAAGATATATCATGATTAAAACAAAATCAAAGGAATGGAATTTGTTTTCAAATGAAGAGAAATGCTATGCCTTGCATACAGCTGTATCTTCATCTTCTAACATGGTATGTGTTCCTTCCCATAAAAAACATAGTTCTGAATAGACACAAAATAAAAATTTTGAATAAATGAATGACACAAACCACCTTATTACCGCCTGGAAAGACATATGTCCTTCCCATACTGAGAATCACTGGCTCTAATTGATGTTAATATCATTTGGCCTCAAATAAATTTGCTTACAGTTGAGTCTTGCTACTTAAATTGGTAAAATAAGTTTGATGCAGAATAGACCAGGAAAATATCTACATGGAAAATCCAACATAAGTATCCATACTACATATGATTATAAGTTTCCCACATATTGGAGTGAAGAAATGAGGCTTTTTGACCCAGCAGGTCTCTCTATGAATCAGAAAACCATCAGTTTTGATAGGCCCATAGCTGTCATTGTTTCTATACATCTGTAGGCATTCCTGATAGATGAGTACATAAATTAGTCTGTCTTTAGAAAATTTCACACACAATAAATCATTGATCCATTTTAACCTTTGTCCCACCTCTAATGTGTCTTAAGTTGGCATAAAACAGACCAAACTCTAAAATGAGAACTTTCCAGGATAAAGTACTAATTTGAGCTCTTTGACATGCTGTTCAGACAATGCAAATACAGAAATGTCTTGATTCTTAATATATAAGCTGTATACATTTTAATAACTTAAAACCTTCCTGAGAGGATTAAAGTAAAACTGAGCAGTTACTTCTTCCTTCCTTCTGGAAAACTAAATGACACCGCACAGGGGGAGAAAAATAAGCTTTTGATAGAAATATCACTTGCTCTCAAAAATCGTTTTCCTACCAACAGGCTGCATCAAAATTTAACACTTCCCAGCAAAGTCACACTATAAGAATGGAAAGGAAAAAAAAACATATATAAGAAAGAGTGTTCATAAATTAGAAAGTAAAAACAGATGCCCCCAAGGAAAAGGAGACAGAGAATAAAAACCACAACTGGACCATAAATATAGAGAAAAGTACCATCAAAGAAATGCACTTGAAAATAATAAGAGCCTATCAAAAAGATGTCTTTTGTTTGTTTTTAGTGATAGCCATTGTAGAAAAAAGTGTACGGAAGTCAGTACTTAAATGTTCATAGGAACGTTCATTGGGCCAAACTTTCAGAAGGATGATAATGGTTAACACACTACATACAAAATTTTAAGAGTGTGTGACCAGAAATTGCACTTATAGGCAGAGATGCAAAGTAATAACCATGTTTTAAAGGATGTTTATCACAGAATTGCAAGCAACTGGAAATAACCTAAATGACCATGGAAGGCACAACCATACCGTGAAATGCTATACAGTCACTAAAAATATTGTTGTGAGAAAATCCATGGTGATGCAGTAATATACGAATGACATATTCAGTTTAAACAGATAGTTTAAATAGATTTTTTCACAGAACAGCACATAAACACATAGATACTGCAATATGTTCATGTGGTCCTAATTTTGTGTATGTGTGTAAACAAATTTATTTGTGTATTTGTGCTAGGAAAGAAGACGAAATGAATTCAATAAAAGGAAAAACAGGATCATAGGTGCTATTTATGTGATTTTCTCCCTTTTTCAATTTTTCTGTCATAGAAACGCAATTCTTCCAAGAATGTTGTCTTTTTAAGAACTCTTCTACCCAATTTGCTAGGATCTGATTTGCACAATTTGATAAATCTTTTCAGACACAGGAGAAAGTACACTTAATAAAATAGACTTCTCAGTAATAGCTTTTGTGTCAAATTCCATCTCATCCATTTAATGCTTCTAATTCTCTATATTATAATCTGATCTAGTATAAACTTAGCTTGGAATATTTATTTTAATCAGAAAACATGTTAACAATTGTGTTGCCAAGCAACTGGGTAAAGGGCAGTAATGGAAAGATCTTCTATTTCGAGTAATTAAATCATATTAAAAGTTAAATAATAACCCAAACATAATTATCTAGTTCATTCCATCGAACAAATTTTACTTTTAGTGCCCACTACGTGCTAAGCACTGTACTGATCATTAATTTGACAGAGACTTCTTCAGTGCTTTGGACCCGAGATAAAAGAAAACTCAAGTCTAGAGGGTTAATCTGAACAGTTGCCCTTAAGCCTAAAGCCCAGTAGAACAGTTCCTCTGAAAAAAATTCCTCTGCTGCATAAAGAAGACCCTGGATGTTTTATCCCTCAGCTGCTATGTCTTATCTGTAAGCTTTCCAACTCCCGCATATGCAAGACACCCCACCCTAAACCCAAACCTCAACACTGAAATACAATTTGCCGAAGATGAAGTCAGTCTAGCACTTAATCACAATTCCGATGGTAAAATAATGCTGTGCTTTATTTGAATCACATTTCAGTGAAAGCAGGCTAACGGAAGCCACCTGTTACTTGCATAGACCCCTCTTTCAGCAGCTCAACAACAAAATACTATAAATATTCATTCTTTATGAAATTGCTCAAAGGTCGCTTTGAAGGGGAAGGTTATCAATGGGACAGTTGGCAATAAACTAGCTGTATTTAAAGACTCCACATCTGCATTTTAAGGGGCACTGGTAATCGAGAGCATTGTAATACACTATTACTAGGAAAATTAATGGAAAATATTACGAAGCGTATAATTTCTAAGACCATTGTATTTGATAATTTAACTGTGAACATAATAATCATTTAAAATTCTATAAAATACTATTTGCCCGAGCAGCATGCACCTCTTTTCAAAAAGTTCACTGAATAATATCAGTGTTACAAATAACCTCCTTAACCTGCTGTAGCAACAGCCTGGATTTCCAACAGCTGTCAAAATAGATTCCAGTATCCATTCTACTCAAGTGTGTTAGGAGAAGATCTTAAAACTGTCAGGAGTGTCAGGAGGTGGGTAACTTAGTATAAAATGTAACCCAGCTGACTCCACCACCGACAGAGAAATGGAGAAAGCGTGAAGCAGCTCCAAGAGAAAAGATCATTCAAAGAGAGAAGGACAAGGAGGAGATCAGGTCCAAGAACAGGTTAAATCCCAGCTCCATGCTCAGACACAATGGGTTTTATCCAATAGGAGCCACAGACCAGAATTCTGAAAAGACGCGTCATTCATTCCCCGAACAGAGGAGCACCTCCTAGGTCGCCCTGCTGGAACTAGGGGCAATGCTCGTTTAGGGCAGAGTTGCCGGATGCAAGCAAATAAAAATACAGGACCCCCAGTTAATTTTGAATTGCAGATCCACCACAAAGAGTTGTTTAGCACTATACGTGCTCTAAGTATGCCCCCATGATTCATAGGGTATCTGCAATTCAAAGTTAACTAACTGGACATCCTGTATTTTATCTGGCAGCCTACACAAAGGTCTTCAAACACAGGCCTTTCCCTCTGGGAGCCAATGTTCCAGTGCAGGATATTGATATAAAAAGGTAAACATTTTGAACTTTTTATTTTAAAAAATCTACTCTCCTATGCATTTCACCAGGATTCACTAATTTTTCATCTTTGTCACCTTACATGTAACTGTTTGAGAGTGAGTTGCAGACATCAGGTTCCTTTAACCCAAAAGACTTCAGTATGCATCTCCTAATAATAAGGACATCTTCTGATGTGACCAAGGTATAGTTTTATTAAGGAAATTTTAAATTGTATATTATCCCCATTATCCTCTATAATGGATAGAGTCCACATTCAAATTTCACCAATTGTCCCACTATCCTTTATGGCAATGTTTTTTTTCCCAATCTAGGCTCCAATCCAGAACCCCATGTTGCACTTAGCTGTCCCCTCTCTGTAGGTTTCCTTTACTCTGGAACAGTTCCTCAGCTAACACAGCAATTGCAACCCAGCATGCTAGGTGTTGAGCTGGTGGTGTGTAGAGGGGGTGTGGGAGCACCGGGGACCATGGGGCACCTCCTTCACTTGCCTTCACACACCCATATCCACTCCACCCAAGGACCAAACCATAGCTGATGAACACCACTTGCTTTTTTAACTCTCGAGGAGTTCAACAAAATATCCAAGCATTTCCTGTTTTACCTCTGCAAGTCTCACCTCTCTCAATGAGAAGAGGGGAAAGTCTGAAAGAAAACCAACAGCAGCGATTCACCTCCAAATTACTTCTGTCTACAATACCATGAACTCAACATATACACACCACAATTATTTCCATGTAATCCACCCGCAGCGTAAATATCAGAATCACATAGGAGGTTCAAGTTCGACCTTACAGCTCACAATTTCGATATTTTAACTGTGCTCAGATCATCTGCAAGTACCACAGTAATCCGGAAAATGTGCTATCACCGCTCATTCTGCCACAAAAAGGAAATGTGAGAATAGGGAGGTTTTGTGAAAAACAAATGACAAGAAACCATTCTCCTTTTCCAACTAACACTTGTTTGGCAACAGGTAAAGGCGGAAGTAATATTAAAGAATAAAAAGCCAAGCATAATTATTTTCTTGTTTAGCTGAGGTATACAAAAATACGCAAAGGTTTCCCACTAAATGGTTTTAAGTTGGATAACAACTTTTATGAGGAGTCACTTCTTTAATAATAAAACAAAACAAAACAAAACCCAAACCGTAATTATCACAAATTTTTAAAGAATCCAGACCTGCCAATTTATGCATAGAGTCCCTATGCCTTCAATGACTTCATGAACACTCATACTGTGACATCTGCAGACGGAAGTGCAATGGTCACAACACAGCATTTTAGGTAGTTTTCCCCAAAAGACATTCTTTAGCCCTGACATCTGAGACCTTCATACTCATAAAGAATGCACCCAATAATTTAATCAATTAAAAGGATGAAAGTGGACACAAACGGAACTTGGACAAGTTACAGCCAGGCCAGGCTGTGGGGACTGCGGGTCAGAGGCTCCAACTCCTGACCGAATCATCAGAGTCAGGCGTTTTTCCAGGCCCAGAGGTGGCCAGTGTTCACCAAGAGAATCTTGCTAGTGAGCGAAAGCTCTGGAAAAAGAAGCCATGCTTATCTCTCCCTAGACCTTTTAAACACTCACATTCCTGAATTTTGTACCCCACTGTTTCAGTGAGTCCTTTGAGAATAATGCCAGCCTGCATTTGTATAATGTGATGCAGATTACAAAGTCCTATCTGCATGTATAATCCCGCTTCGTCCTGGTAGTAACCCTGTGACTTTCAGAGGGTCAACTCCATTCACAGATGAGGAAACGGAAGTTCCAAATTTAAATAATGTTCACAAGGTGACACACTTCTAAATAAGGAGGCCAAGACCCCGACCCGGGGCTTCTGTAACAGACTGAAAAGTGACAGCATCTATTTCTCTCATCTCCTCTGGTCTTCATCACATACCTCTTGGTAACAGCACTGGGATTATCATCACGTCCTACTTTATGATTAAATCTTTTTGCAGTTAGGTTTTTCTCACAATCAAGATGTAAACCCCTTGTGGACTAGGGCTAGGAGTTCAATTTCTTTGTACTCATTCACCATTCTTTCAACAAACACATACTGAGACCACCTAGGTGCCATGCACACTATTAAGTGCTGGCGGAGGAAAGTGAGGAAGACGCAGCCTAGCCTGGAAGGTGGATGATGGCAACCCCCTGTGACTGGTGGGGTAAAAGAGGTACCCGCAGGGTGCCAGCAAGCCGTAAGGGGTCGGGGGACACCCTCAGGAGGAGTTGTGCTTGGTCCACCACAGCACCATGCAAAGGAACGCTTCACCAACCAGTGAATGAAATCCCTCCCGTAGGCATGGGGACAGTCATGAACAACACTTAGCTTTCTGCTGGGATTTAGAGTGACTCCAGAGTGGCCAAGTCAGATTCCCCAAGAGGACGTTATGGAACTGTGATGATGCTAAAATAAAGCCAAACCTTTCTACACTGTAACTCTTTGGTATTTCAAAATACGAATACCAGCCATCTTCCAATAAAAACAAATCTGTGCTTTACTGTGAGTAAAGAAACGAAAAGGAGGGGGTTATGGACATGACTTCGAGGAGACCAACCTGATGAATAGCCTTTGACACTCAGGTAAAGAGAGCATCAAATAATCCTTGAATGGGGTGACCGTGGCAGCCACAGGAAAATGGCACGATACCGAGGTCTAGGTCATCGACGGTCGGAAAGTGACCGAGGGTAACAGCAGACCTTCCCCACTGGCAGGTACCCCCAGCTGACCTCAGTCTTTCCAAATCTTCAACAGAGGGGCTGCCATAGATAAAGTCTGTCCCACCTCCTGAATTTCAGGCTATTAGAAAATGAAATAAGCAGGATTCACTCTTATACCAACTGTTAACATATGTTTTCCTAAACTAATCTTCAGAAATTTTCTACCATTTACAAACAATGGGAGAGCTTGTTTTAACTTAGAGCCCTCAAGTTGGTGCTTTGCCCAATTCCAGATCCTAAGGAGATCCTGATCCAGCTCATCAATTGCTAGTTTGTCAACGTCAAGGATGCCATGAGCTATTAGATAACACATTCCTCATTCTTTCCTCTCCGCAGCCGGCAGAGCCTGTTTCCCTCCCCAAGTCCTGCCCGTTCATGCACAGGCGGCAGAAGCCTCCGTTCCACAAGTCTTCCTTAAAGAAAGGGAAATGTATGAATCGATGCTTTTCACTAATTAAAAAAAAAAAAAAAAAGCCAATGGAAAGAAGAGGCCAAGCCATATCAAGCTACATAGGATTAAAATGGACAAGCCAAAAAGAATTCTTCCAAGATTAGATTTCTAAAATGTCAGAGGGAAACCTATTAAAATTATCATTAAACATCCTTACGTACTTTTCATTTAACCGCCAACATTTTTATTTACCTAAGAACTGGAAGAGCCCTGCAGCATTCAGGTGGTGGTGAGGACTCAACACAGGCTTTTGGATCAGAAACAACTCAGGGACCTTAGTTACCTTTCCAACCGCTCTCAACCTAAGCTCCCTCATCCAGAAAATGGAGATAAGATCTGCTTTGTGGATTTACATTTTGAAACCAGTTAATAAGCACTTACTATGTGCTAAACTCTGGGTCATAAGTACATTATCTAATTACTACAATATAGTATATTTAATTTTTACAACCATTAGTTCTGCTTCTTTGTATCATTCATCTGTTCAATAACTGGAGATAACAGTTGTGTATATGTGTAGCTATCTGCACAGTGCCCGACACATAGAAAGTGCTTTTTAAAAAAAGAAAGAGGGGCGCCAGGTGGCTCAGTCAGTTAAGCTCTGCCTTCAGCTCAGGTCGTGATCTCAGGGTCCTGGGACTGAGCACCGCATCAGGCTCCCTGCTTAGCAGAGAGCCAGCTCTTCCCTCTGTCCCTCCTCCCACTTGTTCTCTCAACCTCTCTCTCTCTCAAATAAATAAAGTCTTTTAAAAAATTTTTTAAAAGAAAGAAAAGGTAGCTATTACCCTACAAAGAATATATCGTATGGTCACTTTTAGAACCACACAGAAAAAAACAAAAAAAGATTTGGAGATAGAGATCGCAATTATGAGTTACCTTTGCTAATAAATAACTGACACTCTCAGGGCTTTATCACTGCTCTTGTCTGACTCTAAAGAAACGAGATCAATTCAGTTCGTTACATCTTTTCTTAAACAGGGTGGCCCTACTCATCATGGTGATCCAACCTCACCTCACTGCCTACTTCAAAAAAGAAGAGAAAATCACTCTACGTATTTCTTAAACAAAAGCCACAAATCGGGGGCACCAACAGGCCAAGAGGTAGAGAAGGAATCCACCGGAAAGAATCTGAAGAAGACTTTTAAGACCACCCTTCTTCATTCACTCATTATCTCTCTCCCTTTCTCCTCTGGTCCCAACAGCTTTGTTTTATTATCTTTATTCCTGATTCACCTAAGCCATAGAATAAGGTTAGAAGAGACTTTGGAGATCATCGAAGAGGTCACAGTTTCTTTTTTTAAAGAAACCCACAGGGTCCCTACAGTGAGGAAGCACGTGGAATAGTCTGGAAGTCAGACTGCTTGTCTCCTCTAGGACCAATGGAATAATGACAGTTCCTATCTCATTTCATAGGGTTGTTGGGACGCATACATGGGATAATGGATGCAAAGAATTCAGTAATGTGCAGGCACTCGGTAACCAGGAGCCGGTCTTATTGAGAAGCATTATTCGGTGCCCAGCACTGTTCTGAATGCTCGCCCACCCCTGGTGAAAGCCCAGCCACTGCCTCCTATGGCAGCTTAAGCCACTGTCTGGGAGCTCTAACCATCATAAAGTTCTTCTTTACTTTGAGCTAAAGGAACTTCAGCTTCTATATACTATCCTCTACACAGATACGGAATTAAAGCCCTCAACTCCAAGCCAGATTTTCAAGGGACCAATGACAGCTGTCACGTTCTCTGCGTACCTTTTTCTCCAGCCTAAATGTTCCCCTGGTTCTTCAAGGGCCCCACCATCCTCTTTCCTCTGGCCACATCCTCACCTGTCCATCTCCCTCAAAGTGTGCACCAGAACTGCTCCCCGGACTCAAGGGGCAGCCTGGCCGGCAGAGAAGACCTATTTCTGAAGACAATATTATTATATACTATATTATACACATAATGTATTATTAAAGGTCTAGTGGCTTTGGGGGCAACCGCATCATGTCATTATTCCTTCTAAACTCTAAGTCTACTAAAAGCCAGAAGTCCTTTTCCTGCACGCTACTGCGGGGCCGTGCCCCTTCCAGCTGGGGTCTAGGGGATACAAATGTAGGGGCTCTGCTTACGGCGATTTAACAGTCATCCTGTTATATTCAAGGATGTGGCTCACGAATCTGTCATCAGGCCCCCAGCTATCCCCCGAGGTTCATCTGTGCATTTGAGAACTGCACCTTCTCAGCAGGGTTTACACTCTAGTCCTGGCTGTAGCCACCAGCCTTGGGCAGGTATAACCTGACACCACCGTGCCTGTTGTACCACTTCTCTCTAGCTTTCTGCCTTGTGGCTTCTCTGACACCACAGTGCGGGACCCTGGACAAGGCTGAGCACTCACAACGTGCAAACCGGGTAGTGCAGAAACGTGGTACCCTGGGGCAGCCCTTGACCAAGGGGAGAGCGGAGCCATGGATAAATGCCGCCTGTCTATCCCTTCTGAGGCACGCTCAGTGGCGGTGAAGGTGGATAACGTAATCCTGTGTTGGCTTTCCTTCCTTCCGTTTCTCTCTGCAGTACCCTCTCCTGTCCCCGGGATCAGTGCTCTCCATAAACTACCTGAACACCAGCCCCTGCCTAGGGCTCTGCTTTCTTGGGGACCCCAGGCTAAGTCACACGTCAACACGAATAATG
Source organism: Mirounga leonina (assembly GCF_011800145.1). Classification (NCBI taxonomy): domain Eukaryota; kingdom Metazoa; phylum Chordata; class Mammalia; order Carnivora; family Phocidae; genus Mirounga; species Mirounga leonina. Next base: position 43,875,480 of record NW_023270825.1, read on the forward strand.
AGGTAGCTAGAACATGTGAGCTCCGAGGAAGAGCACCAGAGTCCCCCCTTAAGGCTGACAGAGGCCGGAGCGAGGCCTGCCTGTCAGTGAAGCCACTCGAAGGCACATAGCTAGACTCTGATCCAGCCTCCACGTCTCCATTTTATTCAGCAGGAAACAAGGGGATTTGCCAAAGGCTGTGCTAAAATTCAGATAGGGGATGGCTACCAGAATTCCTGTGATCTGCCCAGAACATAGAAGTCTCTTCTATGCTATCTCGATTCCTTTCCCCTTCTCCCATCAAAAAGGAAATGACATTTGTTCTCCACGACCCATTCTTCCCCTTCTTAGGAAAACAAGGCCACTTCCTATTTCCTCATCCAAAGGCTCTCAAATCAAGTTTCAATTACTCTTCTGGTATCTGACACCAGATTAGTGTTAACTTCACAGGACCCTGCACAGAACCTACTTTCTCCCTGCTTTCTTCTTTTACAAACAGAGACAATGTTATTTCTCGAGGTTGTCCTGATTCCCCTATTCCTTTACGGCTCTTCAGAAATTCGGGAGGGTTCAGCATTACCATTTTAGTCACACATTTCCATCACATATTGGGCACACATCCTCACACAGAAATGTATACAATGAAAGTCAATGTTCTCTATGTATTTATGCTGCACACACAAACACTTGACTTCTACTGACAGATCAGGATGAGCTGCCTCAGAAATTCCGATGATTGTGCTGTATGGGAGAGCGCTGGGGAAGTAGGAAGAGATCTCTCCCATCCGGTCTCTGGAATTAACACTCTTGCTCTCTCCAGCTCCACTTTACAGCCCATAGCATCAGCAAAAAACGAATCTCTCCTGGAGCCTCATTTTCCATGGGACACTGATCATTAGAATGCCTAGAAATTCCAGTAGGGGCACCTCAAAAAAGCTCAGGGAAATGCTACAACAGAGCCCAGCGCTGCTTTCCTCAAACCCAGACTCATCTCGGGCTGGAAGAGATGGTTCGAATGCCTCTGAGCCAGGGGAAGAAATCACAGTGCTTGGACAGAGATGATCTTCAAACTGCTCTCCTTGGAGTTAGGGTTGGAGGTGGGAAAGGGGAGGGGCATCCACTTCCCATAAGCTTTCATGTGAAGTTTCATTTGTAGCAAACAAAAATCTTCTGATACACATCCATAACACTTGAATGCCAGTGCACCAATTACCTCTAAATAACCTTCTACCTCTAATAAGTCTACGATCTTCCCACTCAAAGAGTGGTCCACAGACCTGAAGCAGCTGCAGCCATCACCTTGGGCCTTATCCCAAACACAGACCTCCTCAATCAGAGCTTTCTGTTTAAAAAGATCCCCAAGCCATTTGTGAGCACATTATATTTTGAGAACTAGTCCAAGTCACTTTTGTCTCTTCCTACATCTGTTCAAAAGAACAGGTGTTCTGATCCAAGTAACATATAAAAGTATCCTGCTAGGAGGAGCCAAGAGAACTACTACTAAGTCTCATAATTTTATGGGTAATTTTAGGGATAAAAATATTAGCTGAGCAGGTGTTTCATTTTCCTACCTTTAAATGTTAGAAATCACAGAAGTATTTGGATTACTCCTTCCATCCAGGAATTCATTCCTGATGAACAATGGGCATCATGCTCCCCTACCTCTAATGTACTCATACTCATCCTTCAAAGGCCCAGGAAGCCTGCCCCTTTCATGGCTCAAGCACAGAATCCCCCTATATGTGTGGTTTCCTTAATAAAACTGCGTTAGAGATACTACAAAAGCAAGGAGTGTGTGAGCCTTAAAGCGCTTATTCAAAAGACACATTCAGGTTTACTCCTTCCACTCATAATTTCTTGCACTACCCAGCCCATCCTGTTCTCTCCCTTCCATTCAGCTCCAGGTCCGTTCTCTCGTGGGAACCCTGGTATTTAGTAACTGGTTATGGTCTAACCATTATATATATTGATGTTTGTTTTACCTCCACAACTCAAGTGTGAGTTCCTTGAGAAGAATCATTACACCTACTCACCTTTTGACATGGACCTCCCTCTCTGCTCGGGTAGTTGGTGAATGAATATGTCATGAGGAACTGGGTACCACGATTTCTTACCCAGTACTCTTTGCCAGGTACCAGTTGATGGTATCGCCTACTGTGTAAAAAAAACCCACTGAATCATTTGATTGATTTTTTTTCCCTAGTAAACCAAGACGAGGAAAACTGTATTACAATGTTGCTATGTGGAGTGGGAGCAAATCCCTACAACTAGCTTAGGAATCCCACAGAGTCACGAGCTCCTGCATAAAAGCAAGCGATTGCGTCCCAAAGCCTACGCCAGCTTTTGGAATACAGGCCTCAGAACAAGGCCCTGGCCTCGGACTAGCTCACTGAGAGGGAAAGCTCGGCTCTCATTCTGCAAGTTCTGCCTTCTTTGGGAGATTCCTGCCTCAGGCAGCTTCCACAGAAGCAAAAAATAGCTCAGAGGAGACATCTGATTCTGCATCCTAATCTATGAGAACTGGTGGAACTCAGGAAGGCCTTAGAAGGAATGATTAGGAGGAAGGGAAAGGAAGGAACCGGCTAAAACTCAAAGCAATAGCTGTATTTAAAAAAGAAAGAGAGCGCCACACCTTTCCTAGCAGGTGAGTTATATAGAGCCGTTCACTCAGAGATGCAAACCTTCAAATTTCTCTTCGGATCAAGGAAGAGAGGTATTTTGTCTTTTCTGGTGTTGTCACACTTCTCTTTAGATTCACACCTGTGCAGGATATACTGGGAAGTTTCTGGCTACTTCTCAAGTCCTTGTGACCCTCATTTCACCCTGCTTTGTTTATTGAAACGTAAACAAACCAACTGGATTGCTGTTAAGTTTGTCTGCCTCTTACTCACTTTCACGGGACCTGTTTATAACACATACTCAGTTGCTGAAGCCCTTGAGCACCCAAGCTAAACAACCAAATCCAAGTTCTTCACAACAGAGGGCATAAATGTGCATGACCTGCCATCCGTCATGCTGGACTGACCTACAGAAAATGACACCTTAAGTGGAAAGTGCTTCAGCTATAAAGTCCTTATACATTTTGTTCAACAAAATGACTTCTGCTTTTCGCATTTACCAACTGAAGGGAGAAAAAGTGTTGACAAGTTACATAGGAACAGTGGGCCACGACTGAATTTTTTTAGGACCCAACATGATGAAGAATGGAAGAAAGCTGACGTGCAGAAGATGGAGTGAGGCAGACTTGTATCTTTTCAGGGGGTCAAGTCATCTCCACTCTCTTCTTGATAATCCTTTAGAATAGAAGAGTTCCTGTCATCTACAAAAACATTATTTGTATCAACTGCACGTTCATTAGAGGCAAGTCCACATAAATTAGAAGCAATTTTAAGCCTGAGGGTTAGAAGAGGTCCTCACTGGATTATTAACAAGTAACTTCTGGACAATAACAAGGTTTTATTAGCTCATTTAACAGATGAGAAAACTGAGGCTCAGAAATTAATTGACCAGCCCACTCTGATTTCAAATCCATTTTCTAAGAATCCTTTACAACATATGCCCTCCTATGGATATAAATAAATGCCCACCTGGACAATACCTTCTTTTCTTCTCCACATCAATCCTTTCTTCTCCCCCACAGATCAGTGCTGAGAGAAACAAAGCTGCCCGGAGCTGATGATGCCACCACGTGACCAAAATGGAAACTGAAATGAACCAAACTTTACCTCACTTCTCCCATTTTTGCCTCTCAGAGGATCATGCAAATACTAGAAGCTCTTTCCCAAAAGTGTACAAATACACACACACACACATACACACACACCTTCCATCTTTTAACTCCTTTCCTAAAAGCCTTCTTGGGTTTTCTATCATCTCTGCAGGACTGAGTCCAAACACCTTAGCTGGCAAAATCCCACAGCTTCTGTTTTAACTTCAGCCTCTTAGAGGTCAGCATTCTGTACTCTTCTAGCCACTCTGAACTCACTATTTCCTGCACAGGCCCTTTAACAAGGCAACATTTTTAACAAAGCTATCCCTTCTGCCTGAAAAATGCCTTCATGGAGCGCCTGGGTGGCTCAGTTGATTAAGCGTCTGCCTTCGGCTCAGGTCATGATCCCAGGGTCCTGGGATCGAGTCCCACGTTGGGCTCCCTGCTTAGTGGAGAGCCTGCTTCTCCCTCTCCCTCTGACTGCCTCTTTGCCTACTTGTGCTCTCTCTCTCTCTCAGATAAATAAATAAAATCTTCAAAATAAAAAAAAGAAAAATGCCTTCAAGCCTACTCTCTACAATCCTTTGGACATATTGAACCAACTCCTATTTACCTTTCAAAATTCAACTCAAACATATCTCCTCCCCAGTAAAATGTTCTCTGACTCCCCCAGACAATTAGCTGCTAGGTTCACAATGCTCCCAGAAGCCCTCCCTCCACCCCTTTTTATTCCCATATCTATGCTTCAGCACCTGTGATACTGTATTAGTCATTTACTCAACACTGGGTATCTATGGACCAAGCTCTGGAATATAGTAAGGTACCTCTGTGTTCCCCACTGCATTACACAGGGGCAGGAGAGCAGTAGGCAGTCAGAAAATGAATGCTGAATGAATAAGTGAAAGGAGGAACTACACACAAGATCTTCTCCAGTATCATCAGGAAAATCTCGATCCTTCTGCTTTCCTTTGACTCCATTTGTGATCTAAAAAAGCAAGTCAGGGTACAGCATACCTACACTATGGAAACCAAACACCATAAAAATCACAGAATCATCATCTTCACCCTCTAATGAAAGTAAATATGTACAGAGGTCCTTTTTCAATTTCCACAATTGTCTCTGTCTCAAGCACTGCCATTTCAGATAATCTTTTCTCTTATATTTAAATTATAAGTAAAGCAACAATCTTTTTGCCATTTATTTACTACAAACATATACAATTGCCCCAGAAAGTATGCACTGTTTTGTGTTTATGGATCGTACTTGTGAACCTTCATTTGTTACACTGTTTCCATTGCAAAACATATTTCTAGTCCAAATGACAAAAGTCATGAACAAACAATGCCACACAACCTATTTCTCTTTAGGAAACTGCAAATAAAGTCAGTGGGTTCCATTTTTGCCATTTTTATGCATCAAAGGACCTATTAGCCTCAGAAACACTAACCTACAAACTGAGACTGGCCAGAAGTCTCAAGGTTAATCTGGGCTGGTGGCTAAAGTGCACTAATCTAGGATTTGAGGGTTCTGGAAATCAGCCTCTACTTAGAAAGCTGACCATTAGCAATACCCATTGACCAAATCTAGAGGGAAACACACACATACACACACACACACGCACACACACACACCCATAGGGATTGACTCAACCATTTTTTTGGATCTCAGATGACCATGAACCTGAGGCAAAGGATAAACCAGTGAACCACTAAATTCTCAATAAATGCTAAATTTAAGAGACTAAAATGTTAGTATCAAAATACATCCCACAGATCTCAAACAAACCATGTTTAATGTGAAAAATTATCTCTCTCTATTTAAAGTCAGTCCTGGAGAAAACAGAGCCAAGTTCATACTATGACTAATTAATTTTTTTATTATGCTGAGATCATGCCTCAGATATGAATTTGGTTCCCATTCACCAAGGTTTAAAAATCTCTCAACACCAGAAGAAATATGTGTTTTTTAATTGATGATTACAAAGTAAAGTAAGTGATACATGATGCTTTTGGTATAGGAAACCTCAGCCAGCCAATGAATGAGTCATTCTACACAGCCTAGTTTTCTGAATGGGTAAGAGCTTTACACACCAAAACCGCCTTGGAGGTTAATTATCTTGAATGCCAATATAGTCAAAGTTTATGGCCTATTTCCCTCTCTTCTCAAAGAGTGTATTTAAAAACGTACCCTTTTTGGTAGTTCACTCTCATTCATGGTAAACGGTAATCATTGATTTACATTATTACAGAGTAATGCCTGCAAGATCAGTTGAGGGCTCCTATCCTCACATTCCCAAACTTTAGAGCTTCTGCTCCCAATTCTTGTGTCTAAAGTTAGAATGTTTCTATCTCTTTCCCGGTTGCCAAGCTGTCTGGGGTCACCTTGCACTGCTGGCTAGAGCAGCCCCTCCTCCCATTCTAAAGGTGCTACCCCTAATATGCTATGGATTATTTTTCACATTAAAAAAAATGTTAGGATTGTTGTCTAAAGTAAGTATGTTCTGAGAAAGGGTTTGAAGTAGTCTCCCACATTTTCTGTCCTCTGTTCTGATTGCTGAGTGGGCATTTCTGCCCCTTTCCTTGTTCTTGGCTAGGTTCCAGATACGTGAGAGAGCCATACTCCAGACATGGATAGACCATGACACATCTTGATGCTCTTTATGATCCCCATATAGAAGTAAACTGAGCCATCACACAATTTCTGTCCTGGCCACACAACAAAACAAGTGCAAAGTTTTCCAAGGAAGCAAAATCTCCAGGTTGAATGATTAATTCAGAAACTGGAAAATGGTCCCTGTCTTACATAATGGCTCTAGATTTGGTACCTCTACAGCATTTGGCAGCATGAGCAGGTGGGCTTACACAAATAAGTGTAGTAAAATAAAATTTGGAGGGGTGGGGAGAGGAATTACCAAGTGAGTTTTAAAAACTCAGAGAAGTTCATTTTTTTCTTGGTTTATTAAATGGCAAAGTTTTTAAAGTAAGCAACTTTTTACACCACACACTGAATGCTTTCACTTACTGAACTGTTGCTACGTGGGGAAAAGTCTCCTTTAACTCAAAGGGCAAAAATGTTGCTCTAACACTTGAGTCGCCTAAAGATTAATTATCATTATTTGAAATAGTCCCTACAAGCAGTGAAGTCAAGCATTCAACATCAATTACTATACTGAAATCCTCTGCATTCTATAACACACGAAAGTTTACATAACCTTGCTTGTCAAACCTGAGAAAACAAAATCAAGCAGCTGAACCAGGCTACCCTGTCATATCAAGGACAGGAGTCAAGAGAGTAGATCATGGCTTTTCCAAGTTATGCTTCCACACCCTTATGAAGGAGGCTGGCCCTTCAGCTATTTATAAATGTGGAACTGAACAGAAAGGGCCCTGCCCCTGCCACCCCTATGAGTAACCGGGTGGGCTGTTTGGGCTCGGGCTGAATCCCAGTGGGGCCTGTGTGATCTCTCTCAGTGTGGCCTTCCACACTTGGCAGCACAGGGACCTCTGGGTTCGGTCCTGTCTGGTCAGGAAAAGGGCTGTAAGGATTTCCCGGCTGACTTCCAGCCTATGATTCTATATATGGAAACATCCCATCCAAGGGTTTTCAGCCTCAAGAGCACCACACCGGGGAGGAGGAGTAAGGAGGAGGCCTGCTCTCCTCTTGCTGCCCTGAAGGCACACGCACTCACTTTAAACAGCTTAACAATAACCCACAACCCCCGGACCAACTCACACGCACTCACTTTAGTGTCTCCCAGGCCCTGCCGCCCTGGACTGGACCGTGTCATCAAATGGCAGCCCAGACCTCTGCTGAGTCTTGCAGCCTGGCAGCTTTAACATGGAACAGCTGGAAGAGGACCCTGCATTCTTTTCTCTGCCTAAACACTGGGGGCTCTGTTCACCCTCCTGCTGCAGCATGAACTAAAGAATTTCCCCTATCCAAAATTACAACCAACAGACCTTTCCCCATCCCCCAACCTCACCCCCACCTCCCCACTCCAGGATATAATTTCAGTCTGTCACCACACATGCTAGCAAATAGAAAACTGCGGAACCTTCCCAGTATATTCACTTTCTATACTAGTTGAGATGTCTGTAACTACTAGCAGAGTAATATGAAACAATTCTGTTACATTCAGTGAAGTTTTCCAACAAAAAGCATTACGGACCTTGATTCATATGCCTGCTCTCCACCGAGACCCTTTCTATAAGATCCTTTCTACAAGATCCGTGTCAGTACGATAAGGTCGTGATTGATAAATATAACCCCATAGAATACAAACTGCAAATATCATTTTAATAGTCTGTAGTGTCACCTGCATCTTAGTCTGAAGACAGAGCTCTAAAACTGGAATATCCATGGGGGAAAAATGAATAATAAAATTGAATTTCCATGTATTCCTCATACAGCCTAATCAAAGCTTGGCTTTCTGAAGGGCAGTCCGGCTTCTTCATATGTTGCTGAAATCCAGAAAGCCACGTTGCCCAAAAGAAGAAGAAGAAGAAGGAAAAAAAAAAACCAAAAACAGAAAAATCCAGACTCTACGTGACCTGACTTACTTATTTCCCAGGAAACTGCATGAGAGAAAAATCAATCATTCATGCTACCGTGGCTACCACACGGAATGGGCTGAAGGAGTTGACAGTGGGCAAAACCCCAAAGCGGCCAGCGGAGGTAAGTGGGCGGCAGGGAAGGGGGGGCGGGGGGGGTGAGGTGCCAAGGGCCCCGGGCTCGCGCCCTCCGTGTACGAGCCGAGAGGCGGCCGGGGGCGGGGCCCTGGCCGGAGGCTGGGAAACAGGAGCGGGTGGGGGAAGGAGGAAGGGGGGAACAGGCGGGACAGCCGTAGCCGCGCACTTACCGGGGCTGTTGGCCTCGCCTTCGAGGACGTGCAGCTCGGCGCAGTCGGCCAGCGAGTGCTCCAGGCAGAGCTGGAGGAAGCGGGCCTGGGTCTGGCTCACGCGCTTAAGCAGCGACAGCAGCGCAACAGTCTGCTCGCACTCGTTCCAGCCCTTAAACCAGCCCGCCAGCACCCCGACCTGGTCGCGAAACATCATGGTTAGGGGGCGGCCCTCGGTCTACGAAGCCCCCTCGGCGCCCCAGCCCGCCCCGCCCGCCCCAAAGTTTGGCGGAGCCGCAGCCCCGCGGCCGCCGGAGACGCGTTCCGGTTCCAAGGTGGCTCTGGTGCCCGGACGCTGCAGGTACTGCCTCGGCTCCTGCCTCTCTCGTCTGGTTTCAGTTACGTTCCGGTGGTTCTGGCTGATTTCCCCAGAGATGATGACAGAAAGTAGCGCGGAAATGTTTCTTTTAAAAAAAATAACGATTAAAAAAAAATTCCCCACAAGGCACACAAACTGAAAGAATGCTCTCTTTCCCCCCCCCTTCTCGCAGCTTCGGGATGGTGATTTCCGGCGTCCCGGGGTCTCTTCCCCGCTGGGCGGCAGCTCGGGCCCTTCACACCCGCATTCCCGAGCGGCGATCACCACTGGAAGGAGAGAAAGGCTGCAGTGAGACCTCGGCCAGCGAGAGAGCGCGCCCGGGAAACGAGTGCATCAGAGGGGGCGGGGGGGGTGCGCCCCGCGGAGGGTTTGGTCCCCCAAATTCCGGCGGCCCCCTCCGCACCGGGATGCGCGAGAGGAGCTATTCCCGTTCTGGGAATGGCCAGAAGCCTCCTTCCCAGGTGCGGGAGGAGACCGCACGGCTTCCTGTTGCTGCCGCTGCGAACGGCCGGTGCTCCCCACACGCCCCACCCGGGGTGGCCTCGAGGGCTGAGCCTGCAGACGCCAGCACCAGCAACAGATCCTCGCGCGGAAAACTTGCAATGCGGCTGCGAAGGGGCGCGGGGGTGGGGGTGGGGGCTAACGCAAAACAGAGGCGGAGGCAGCAGCCGCCCGAGTTCCTTCCTCCTCCTCCTCCTCCTCCTCCTCCTATACCTCCTCCTCCTCTCCTCCTCCTCCACCACCACCTCCCAGGGAAGCAGCCGAGCGGCTGCAGCTCCATCTACAGCAACAGCCAGCATCTCCACCGCCAGGCGCCCCTCTGGATTTAGGCCGTGAGCAGCCGCGGCTGCAGCTCGAGACAAAAATAAACTCCCCACCCAGAGCTCCGCGCCCAGCGGGCGGAGGCGCAGCCGGAGCCCTGGCTCCCCCGCGCCGCGCCGCGCCGCTCCAGCCCACCCGGCAGGTCTCCGAGGGCCTGCTTTGCCCAGAGCGATCAGATGTGTGCGTGCGTGTGCGTTGGTGGGTACGAGCGTGTGTGCTTTCGGCATTCTGCTCTGACCGCCGCCGCCTACGGGCGGGTCCGGCCGGCCCAGCGCCTCGCTCGCGCTTCCCAGGCCGAAGACGGTACGGCCCCGGGCGCGCGCCACGCGCGGAGACAGCCCGAGCCCCAAACACTGCTTCCCCCGGCGGGCAGGGCGGCTCCGCAGAGACTGCGGCTCCATGCCGCCCGCACACGCCCCCCAACGACCGCAAAGAAGAAAGTTCAGCTTCGGGGGCTCCCAATCCTATCCCTGTCGGGGTGGCCGCCAGGGGCGGAGAGAAGAGCCCAGCGGCTCAGCCCTTGAGGGGCCGCTCGCTGCCGGCCTCCGGCTTCCCGCCTCCCAGAAGTTCTCGGGCAGAGGGGGAACTCTCTCGGGTAGGGGACCCCCAGTGACCGGCGGGTCCCCTCCCGGGGTCTCAAGGGTGGGGGCGCTCACCTCGGCGCGGCTCATCCCGGCTGCTTGGGGCCCCACGCGCGGGTCGGGGGCCGCGGCGGCTCTCAGCGGGGTTGCGGGCGCCCGGAGCGTGGGCCGCGGGCCATGCCGTCGGGGCGGGCGGCGCTGAGAGAGTGCGGCGCTGCGGGTCCGGGCCGCCGCCGCCGCCGCTGCTGCTGCCTCCAGTGTCGGCTCGGGGAGGACTGAGCCGCCGGAGCCGGAGCTCCCCACATGCTACTGATTAACATACACCATTACATCATGGGCTTGGCAGGGAGCGCCCGAGAGGGGGGAGAGGAACCCGGGCGGCGGCGGCGGCACGCGGGGGGGGAGCCGGGGGGAGGATCCCCGGACCCGGCCGGCGACGGGGGTGGGGGGGAGCAGATTCCTAAGTGGGGACCAGAAAAGGGGAGGGGAGCGGAGAGGGAGGAGCCGGATGGCGCAGAGGGGTCGGGTTGGAAGAACCGCCCGGCAGAGGGAAGAAGTTTGGGGAAGGGGAGGGGTCCGAGTGAATTCCTCCCCCGGCCGCCAGCGAGTTCTGGAGAGGTCGGGGCCCTAGAGCCGCGGGAGTGCAGGCAGTAGAGGACCCGAAGGGCGCTTGAGAGGGGGCGGTGCTGCCACCGGCTGCTCGTCCTTGGGAATGTGGTTCGCCGACTCGGGTGACCCCTGGGTCCTACTGGGGTCCGGGGGATAGCAGATCGGCTTGGCCCCCGGGCGGTGGAGACCCGGGGTCACTGCCGCGGGGGGGGGGGGGGGGGGGGCGGGTTCCGGGGGTCGTGAAGCAAAGGGCGAAGGAAACCGAGGGGCGGTACGCAGAGCTGGACGTGCGTGGGTGCTGGGCTCCATGTGGCCCTCGTCCGAGGGGCGCGATCAGTGCCCGGCCTGATCACCCCTCACCGGGCTCTGGCCTTGGCGGCCCTTTGCTCTTGTCGGCGGACTCGCGGGCGACCCGGCGCCCCTCTTGGGCCTCGCTCTCCCCTGGGGAAGCCGCCCGACTTCTGGGGCCAGCCTGGGAGCTATGCTAGGCGCGCGGGCTGTGGCCGCGGGCCCGGAGTGGAGAAGAGCGCCGCCCTGGGCGGCAGGAAGGCAAGCGAGGCCACCTGTCAGCGCGTGAGTCCCCTGGCTGGGCAGTTTACCTGGACCGGGACAGTGCGCGAGGCCCAGGCCGGGCCTGGGTCAGAGGTCCACATGCGCGGGAGAGAATAGGGGGGTGCGGCGGGGAGTGGAGAGGCACCGGGTGGGCCGCACGAGTGCTGCCGGCTAGTCTCGAAAGTAGAGGATTGGTTAAAAATCCCCTAAACCCTAAAAATCGCTGTACCTTCTATTATCAGGTGAATATTCACGGGTGGACTTGATTGCCAAATCCGGCTATCTCCGTGTTTTCAGTGAAATACTGAGCCCCTCTCCAGTAACTTGAAGCTTTGTTTATAAAAGAGTACTTCTGAGAAATCAGTGAAATGCGCGCTTCAGACCCAGCCTTCCCTACTCCCGCTAACACAATATTTTTGTAGATAAAGTATTTGAGATATTATTCCACTAATTAACATTTCCGTTTTTCAACTCCAGCATATGTCGCTGGAATTTCAATCCTGCCTTCCTTCCTCAAACCTAGTTTTTGCACCGTTTACTTCGTGTCAGACATGTGACAGCACCTAACTCTCTGTTGGGGGTATTAAAAAGTCTTGTGGGGAGCTGCAAAAGTTTAGGTGTTATCATTAAAATAGGGTATGTGAGTAATTTTTTAAGTTCATTATTAACCGGCCAGGAAAAGCATCTGCATAATTTAATGAATATTTTCCCTAAAATTGAGACTTCTAAAGTCTGTGTTTTAGTTTAGTTTAGTTTTGTTATTAGAGAGACAGAAAGTCTTGTCATCATTTGCTCCAAGACATTACAATCCATTAGCTAGTCCTTAGTAATAACTTCGATCAGGAAATGGGGAGAAGGGTTAGAGCAGTCTACCCTGGTATCTACCTTGTTATCAGTGGAAGCCAAAGTACGAGTTCCACATCTGAGGCTTTTGAAATCGCCAAGGGTGATTTTTGTTAAGAAAGTGAAAGAAATGTCAGTTTCATTAACTTATTTATTGTCACCTGCATATTACTGAAGGAATAGTAAAACTAAAAAACAAAACAAACCCAACAAACAAGGCAAATTTTCAAGAATTCTTATGCTGAAGAAAGAAGACACTGCCACCTACTGGAAAAATGTAGTCCTTACAGCAGCCTTTAACCTAGGAAAAGATCTTGATTTAGCTAATTTTTGACCTATTTTTAAGAAATACAAAGATAAGCATGAATGAGTTACCAGTCCCCCTTGTTTATGTGGGTTCACAATACTCGTAATTTCCCTTGCCTCTGGGCCTATTTTCTGATGAGAAAGGGAGAATAGATAAAACCCAGTGATGCTGCTTCATTATTCTGAGGAGTGAAGTCAAGACTCCAAAGGAAGGAAAATAATACTATCAGCTAAATATATATTTTTGTATTAAATGTAGAATTTTTCCATATGAACCTGTGTCCAGTTTTTATGGGTAATTAAGAAGTGGCTTGGAATGCCTGAGTGGCTCAGTTGGTTAAGTGTCTGCCTTCAGCTCAGGTCATGATCCCAGGGTTCTGGGATGGAGTCCTGAGTAGGGCTCCCTACTTATTGGGGGGTCTGCTTCTCCCTTTTCCTCTGCTGCTCCCCTGCTTGTGCTCTCTCTCTCACTCTCTCTCTTTCTCTGACAAATAAATAAAATCTTTTGAAAAAAGTGGCTAACAAGTACTAAAAATCTATACCACTTGGAAAAGGAATGAAAATATGAGCTAAAAGAGATTATTAATATGTCTATGTTCACTATTTTTCTATTTATTCATTTGAAAAATACCTATGGTTCACCTACTTTGTTCCAGGCACTGAATCAGGCAGTGAGTACACAGAGCACAGGTACTGAGTCCATAATGGTGTATCAACCAGAAGATTTTCTGTAAATTAGCATTCTTTTAACATTCTTTTGCTTTTCTCCTTCCTAGAATCTGGGAAGGGAAGAAATTGGTGTTTGCTTAGTGAATAATACTTTTGATCAAATAATTCATGTTCAAATGTTTCAAAGATGACTAAGTACAGATAAATCAGTGCTATGTTTATAAATCACTGCTTAACAAAATGTCTAGGTAGGGGCGCCTGGGTGGCTCAGTCGTTACACGTCTGCCTTCGGCTCAGGTCATGATCCCAGAGTCCTGGAATCGAGCCCCACGTCGGGCTCCCTGCTCAGCGGAAAGCCTGCTTCTCCCTCTCCCACTCCCCCTGCTTGTGTTCCCTCTCTCACTGTGTCTCTCTCTGTCAAATAAATAAAATCTTAAATAAAAAAAAAAAGAAAGAAAATGTCTAGGTATTGGGGTGCCGGGGTGACTCAGTTGGTTAGGTGTCTGCCTTCAGCTCAGGTCATGACCCCAGGGTCCTGGGAGCCTGCTTATCCCTCTCCCTCTGCAGCTACCCCTGCCTGTGCTCTCATTCTCTCTCTGTCAAATAAATAAATAAAACCTTCGAAAAAAAAAAAAGATGTCTAGGTATTGTTTGTATCAATAAGATATCTCCAGGAGCCCATGTCTATATATTTTAAATTCACATTTTTTCTAGTAGTAATAAGATAAAACAAGAAAAGGAAGTGCATTAGTTATAGAGATAAGTCATCTTTATTTGCTGTATGAATTAGCAAAAGTATTAAAATCTCCACATAAAGGCAAAAGACAATGAATAGTTATCATTCAGTCATTTATATATATTGAGTATTTATTCTGTGTCAGGTCCTCAAGATACAATATTGAAGACAGATGATGTTTTCTATCTAACATAAAAGCATATATATATATACACACACATATAATTTGTATTTAATATATAAATATAAATATAGTATATTTAATTTATAAGGAAAATGTAATAATAAAACAAATGGTAATAAATAATAATAAAGAAAAATGATTAAAAAAATAAAAATTTCATATATCCATTACATATTAAAATATATTTTATTGCATATATGCATAGGAAAAGGTGTTGAAAAGATTTCCACCAAAATGGTAACTACTCATGATTTTCTCTGGATGGTAGAATTACTGAGGATTATAATCTTGTTTCTCTATATTTTCTAATTTTTCTACCATATGTACAAAAGTTGAAACAAAACAAAACACTGCATAAGCTCAGGACCACTGCCTAAACTTAAATTTAGAAAGTATCCTAAAAAAACCACACTGTAAAAATTACGTCTTCAACTTCCAATCATTGTTTAGGGGTCTGTTTGCTTCCTCCCTAGGTCTTGTCTCAGCCTCATGACTAAATCTCCCGGCCTCAACTCTAGTCTTTCCAGGCCCCGTTCAGACACTTCCTGTGGCTTCTGAATCAACATTGAATACATTCCAGGCTCTTTGGCCTGAAATACAAAGACTCCAGCATTTGGCTACTATCTGCTGCTCTGGACTTTACTTCCAAATTTCATTCACTAATTCGTTCAACAAGAAGTACTTATTGAGTATAAATCACTGTGCTGGGCAAATAGAGGATACAAAGGTAGAAGGAAGGCATGGTCTCTTCAACCTCTAGGGGAGAACACAAACTGTGCATGCACACACACTTCACTAAAAGGTACAATACTCGGGGTCTAGGGGAAGACCTCCCACAGCGTTGAACGAGACCAATGGAGGCAGAAATTTTGCCAGAAAATTCAGAAAAACACTATGCATCCGGTGCATTTTGAGTTGGTGCTCATTGGATGAATAGTTTCAACAGAGATGGGCAAAATTTTAAACACTGATAGCATCTGGTGGGAGCCAGGTTGTATAGATGTTTGTACTAGTAAAGTGTCCTGAGAACTCCGTATTTCTATACTTTCAGTCCACGTTTCTTCTAGCAGTAATAAGATTAAACAAGGAGAAGAAATGCAGGCCTTCCCAGACTTTACTGGGAAGATCCAACAGTATCTACTAAATTAGGCATATCCTTTAATCTGACAATCTCATTTTTAGGAATCTATCCTACTGAAGCTATAGCATCATTACTACAAGGTATACAAAAATATACAAGAATCTTAATACAAGAATGTTAATTTTAGCATTGTTTATGAAGCAAAACACTAGGCTGCTTATCTGTAGAGGAATGTATGAATAAATTATCAAACCTCCATACTATAAATCTTTTACAGCTATTTTTAAAAATGAGTTATAGTTGGAAAAATGCATCAGAATATGATGGATTGATGGATAAATAGAGGGATACATAGGTAAAGTAATATGTGATAAATATGACAAAATATTAATTGTAGAATCTAGAGTTTATAGGTGTTTAACATTCAATTCTTCCAATTTTTTTATGTGTTCATGTTTATAACAAATTGTTGGGAATCAAAATGATAAGTCAAATTTCATGTATTGGTCTAGAAATAAGCTTATGTAAAGTTGTAGAATAATGTCTATGCTATGATTCTGTTTTTGTGGTTAAGAGACCCACCTCTAAAGCAAGAGTTTTAGGTCTTGGAACACAGGCCAACACGTCCTAGCCATTTGACCTTTCACTAGTCACTTCCCACTCTGTGCTTAGTTTCATTGGTAACAAATCTACCTCATTATTGTTATGAGTAAATAAGTTAATACATTTAAGTTTCTCTAAAACAGTACAGGCATATAGTAAGTGTTCGATAATGTTATTATTAAATACGATTGTTTGAGAGGGGAAAGAGGTTATGTGGGATGGGAGAGAGCAAACAAATCTTTGTCTCTATAGATATGCTATAAATACAAATATACATAGATTTGTATGGGACTGTTTGTTTGTATGTTTGGTACAACCCCACGAGAGAACAATCAGACAAATCCAGAAAGAGGGCCATTCTCCAAGACAACTGGTCTGGAAAAAATGGTGGAAGGACTGTTCTAGATTAAAAGAGACAAAAGGCACATAACAACCATATGCAATGTGTTATCCTTGATTGCCTCCAGGTTTGAAAAAAATAGCTATAACACATATTACATTTAGGGGATAATTGGGGAAATTTTGAGCATAGGCTTGGAATTAGCTGATATTAAGGCAATTATTATTAGCTTTGTTAGATGTGACTATGATATTGTGGTTATGAAAAAGAATACTCTTTTGTTGTTTTCTAAGGATATTCATACTGAGGTGTTTGGTTGAGGGGTCAAGGGGTCACGATGTCTGCAGCTTACTTCGAAATTGTTCAGCAAGAGGTGCCCAGGTGGTTCAGTGGGTTAAGGATCTCAGCTCAGGTCTTGATCTCAGGATTATGAGTTCAAACCCCGTTTTGGTCTTGAAGATGGGCATGGAGCCGACTTTAAAAAAAAGAAAAGAAAGAAAGAAAGAAATTGTTCAGCAAAAAGGTACATCGATAAAATGAATGTGCCAAATGCTGAACCAGGTAGTGAGTGTAATGTGAACTATCCTTCCAAGGTTTCTATATGTTTGAAATTTTTCTTTTCTTTTTTTTAAATATTTATTTATTTATTTTGTGGGGGAGGGGCAGAGGCAGAGGGAGAGAGAGAACCTCAAGCAGACTCTCCACTGAGCATGGAGTCAGATGTGGGGCTTGATCCCACAACCTTGAGATCATGACCTGAGCCGAAATCAAAAGTCTGATGCTTAACCGACTGATCCACCCAGGCGCCCCATGTTTGAAATTTTCTTAATAAAAAACTGAAAAACAAAGTTAAGTAGAAAGGTTTTAAAACACAGAGGTGGGATTTATGGACAACATTTGCAAAGGCCAGGAGATGTGCAAGTTCATAGTAAATGCTGTCAATGCTTTGGTGTTAAGAACAAAGGCATGAGTTGTAATAATGTTAAACTGATGGGGTATTTCTCAAAGTGGGGGTCCAGGAATCTTGCTCATTAAAATCACCTGGGAGCTTATTTTAAAATGCAGATCTCTGAGTTCCTCTGTAGATGTCATGAATCAGGATCTTAAAGTTTCTATGTGAGTCTCAATTACAGTGCTTACTAAGCTTCCGCTGTCATAAGATGAATCCAGACTGTTTAGTAACATAACAGGCCCCTTACCTGATAATTCTGATTCATTTGGGCTGGTGCTTGAGAATCTGTATATTTAGAAAATGCTCTGTTATCTTGTGATTGGGTTAGTTTAGAAAACACTGAGTTAGAAAATTCTGAAGAGCCTCAAGGTAGAGTTTCCTAAACACACTTGGTAAGAATCACCTGGGCTGCTGGGAGAAGCCACTCATACTTGCAGCCTTCACCAAAACTTCCTAAACAGAATCTTCTGGGGCGGGGCGGGGGGGGAGGGGTGTGTGGTGGTGGTGGTCTGGAAGTCTATATTTTTATCAAGAGCCCCTGGCGATTCTTGAGATCAGGCAAGCTGGGGGAGTATCAGCACACAGGTATGCAAAACCATCTGAAAGAATGGCCTGTTGAAGCGGTGGGGTCAGCCACAGAAGCAGTAAGAGGAGAGGGCCCATGCAAGCTCTCTCTAGATGAAAGATAGCACCTTTCCCTTCTTGGTCATTCAGGTACATCTCTAAGTGTCCTAGTCCCCACATTCCAGTGCCAAGAATCTGATTAGAGCTTGTCTTCCCAAATGGAGTACCTACAGATGAAAACGTGCTGGTGGGAGTGTGCAGATTTTTGGTGCCCTTGGAAGTTAGAGTTCTCACTGTCAATTAATACCCAGACATGCTAGATGTATGCAAAAATCTCACAAACGTGCTAAATATATGTCAACCCCTGAAAGACGGAACAATCCTTTCTTTTTCTTTCTTTCTTTCTTTCTTTCTTTCTTTCTTTCTTTCTTTCTTTCTTTCTTTCTTTCTTCTTTCTTTCTTTCTTTTTCTTCTTTCTTTCTTTCTCTCTTTTTTCTTTTTTCTTTCTTTTTTCTTTCTCTTTCTTTCTTTCTTCTTTTTCTTTCTCTCTCTCTTTCTTTCTTTCTTTCTTTCTTTCTTTCTTTCTTTCTTTCTTTCTTTCTTTCTTTTTCTTCCTTTCTTCCTTCCTTCCTTCCTTCCTTCCTTCCTTCCTTCCTTCCTTCCCTCCCTTCCTTTCCTTCTTTCTTTTTTCCTACAAAAAGGAAAGCCCTGATGAATTTGTAGGGTAAGTATGTCTCTTTGAATGTTTCTTGGGAAATAACTCAGACATCACTCTTCAAACAACTTCACGCTCTACTTCCCCGTGAACTTCTAGCATATTTAGACAAAGAGGAATATCTGTCACTGAAATAATGTTTTTAGAGCCCTAAAGTGGACTCTCAACCAGACATGCTAGAAATACGCCCTGCTTGATCTCACCAGCTGCCCTGCTTTACCTCATTTCAGTTGCAGCCCCCCGCCCCCCGCCGGCTTATGTTCAGTTCCTCAAATGGGCCGAGCTCACTGTCTTCTGGAGGACTTTGCACTTGCTATTCCTGGAGAACTATGTCTTTCTGGCTCCTCATCCAGCACTTCAAAAGGTTGACTCCTCCCTTTGCTCAAATGTCACCTTCTTAGGCTTTTCAGACCACACTATCTAAAGTAGTGGCCCTTTCCTTCCGGGAGCAGGTACCACAAGGGAGACTGTAGTGCTTATTCATTTGTTTACCGCTTCATTCTCTCTCTCCACACACCAGATTTTAAGCTCCACAAGTGTAGGGACCGGCTCAGGACCGTCACTGTCTCTCCGGGACCTATCACACAGAAGTGCACAGTCAATATTTGTGAGTGGAATGAACAAGTCTCAGGGTTAGAAGCTACCTCAGAAGACCCCAGGTCCAGTGCCCCGTCCTGTACTTAAATACCCTCAAACTGTATTTTGAGACCCAGTCCATGAGCATGTTTTTACCTAAACTGCGACAAAACAAGAGTAGCAAGGACAATGTTTTTTCACTGTTCTAAATGTATTTAACTCAAAGGGCTTCACTTTGAGATTATGCTCTTCTTAGTTTTGGGGGTTATTAAAGTATCTTATATTAAATGACAGTGGTAGTAAGGAGTATTTGGCTATTAATGTCTTATGTGGAGAAATAAAAAAAAAAAACTTTGGGTGACTTTAGTTGGTCTCCTGGTTTTTCTGGCCCATGAAATTCAGAAGTCTGTAGGTCAGAGGTCACATCATTCCCTCTAAGTGGCTGTTTCCAGGGGTGGCCATTGACATGGATGATTATAATGTGCTTTCTTTAAGTCTTCTGTTGTGTCTCTGTAACTTGCACCCGTGGCAGCCATAGGCTCGCACTGGTCAGCTCTCCTCCAAGGGTCTGCCCCGGGATGGTGTGGCCGACTCCAGCTGCTGCCTCTTTCCTCAGGGACACCCCACGCACTTAGTAGAGACTTTCTCAGAACTGTGCTGTGGTCTGAGGCCCTTCCTTCCCACTCCTTCTTCCCTCTCTGTTTTCACGGTCCTCATCTGAAGGCTGTCCCTGCCCGGTCCTGCTCCCTCCCCACGGAACCTTCTTGGGCATTTCCCCCCAGTAAATGGCTTACACGTCTAATCTTGTCTTGGCATCTTCTTGGAGGACCTTCCTGAACAGACATCCTATCCACTGGCTTGGAGTGACCCTGGGAATGAGACAAAGGATTCCAAATGTGATCTGACCAGCTATGCAACCAGGGACAGTGACAATCTTATTTCACCACCTATAAAATGGAGAAAATACTAGTCATCTCTCAGGGTTGTTGTGAGACGTGAGTAAATAACACGGGCAGTGCCTCACAGTGCTTGACACTCAGTAAAGGCAATGACCTGTCCCCCACACACAGTTGCCCTGAGGGTATGGAAATGTCTGTTCAAACGTTGTTCTGATCTATGAAGAAGTGTTTTATAGGTTCAAGGGAAAAGTGAACAGAACTGTAGATTTTTTGAAAGTTGTACATTTTAAAGGACCTGAATGAAGGTCTCCTAGGGTTATCAGTGTGTAATATCAGACAATCACATGTAAAATGAGTTCTAGGGCAAGTTCTAACTACCAAAGAGCAGATGATTAGGCGGTTGTCTGAGAGGAATGGGATTTAGCTGAGCTAGAAACGTCGCTGGCAGGTGGGGGAACCATTTCCTGATGGAAGGAGACGAGTGCAGGTGGTTCTCTGTCCTCTGTCCTCAGGAAAGGTACAGAACCACTGATGTGCATGCTGGTGAGAATAGGCTGTTCAGGTGGAGATGCAGAGAAGGAATTGACAATAAAAATATTAGACTTGGGTGAGTGAACAGAAGTGCCAGGACTGAGGAAGTTTGAAGACTGATTTAATATGAACCAAGTCAGCATCTGCATCAGACAGAACTCTGTATTTGCCACTGGGGTCTAGCATGCTTTCTGAAAAGCAGACATAGCTCTGGCAAAGTAGTTTCTGCATTAAAAGTACTATTTAGGGGAGCCTGACTAGCTCAGTCAGTGGAGCATGTGACTCTTGATCTTGGGGTGCTGAGGTCAAGCCCTACATTGGGCATAGAGCTTACTTAAAAAATATAGAATTTATACACAATTGCAAGGTTCTCTCATAAGCTCATTAGAAGGCCTGAACATAACTGGCACATTACTTGGCACTTAGGAAGTACTTGATAAATATTAATTTTTCTTCTTTCTATGCCTAGGTTAGAGTGTGTTCATTTGGTTACTTTACATCTTGGGTCTGCCTCACACAGAGACTTGCTTGATTCACTCTTCAAAGACATGCTCTCTCAAAATCCATGCAATGAGGCCTAGGACAGGATTGCCAGGGCTTGAGTCAGGATTGGAGGGGATGAAGAGAGAGATGTGGAGGAAGGAACCGCAGAACTGGTGACAGATGGAATGTGGGAAGGCTAAATCAGGAGTCAGGTTTGCGAAGATAGCAACAGTGAAAGGCAAGCCGGGTACGGCCCAGGATCCGTGGTTTAGGAGACTACACTTGAGTTCAGCTCTCATCAGAAGAAGCTCAGAAACATCTCAGTGTTGGCAGGGGCACACATTCAGATGGAAAGCCGGCATTCTGTGAGCCCAGGGCAGGGTGGTGATTGCCTGCACCAGCTTCCCACATCCCGAGTACACTCTCACGTGGCATCATGGCTCAGTCCAGGCCAAAACCCGAGCTGCTAGCTGGCCCCGGGTCAACCTGGCTGGGCAAGACTCAGGTAAGGCAGGGGGACTTGAGGAATTGGCTTTCACTTTTTATTAAAGTTCTTAATTCTCTCAGGATAGTTTTCAAATTTTCTTCAGTTCCTCCATTTAAAGAATTCTTCCCCCCCGCCAAAAAAAGACTTCTTAAACCCAGTTTTAGGTAAATAGAATGCCACTATCCAAAGCCCTTGTTGAGCAGTTATGATTAGTTACTGTTCAAGAGTCCAACCAGAATGTGAGCTAGACAAGTATGTTTAATCCAGGAAGAAAGTGGCTTTTTTTTTTTATTGTGGTAAAATATATAAACAAAACATTAAATTTACTGTTTTTGTAAATGATTCTTAAGTGTAAAACTCAGTGGCCTTAAGCACATTCACATTGTACAGCAAATCATCACTATTTCCAGAACTCTTCATCATCCCAAACTGAAACTCTGTACCCATCAAAAAAAACAAATCCCACTCCCCCCTGTTCCCTCAGCCCTTGGTAGCCAGTACCCATTCTCTGTCTCTACAATTTATTTGCCTATTCTAGGCACCTCATAGAAGTGGAATCACACAATGTTGTCCTTTTATGTCTGTCTTCTCACTTAGCATAATGCTCTCAAAATTCATCCATGTTGTGGTACGTATCAGAATTTCATTCCTTCTTAAGACTGAAGAATATTCTAAGAAGAAACCTTTTCAAACAGCTTTCTCTAAGATGGAGTTAGATAAGAGGGGGTTAACTCTAGTTTTTAGAACACTCAGTCAGGAACACTACACTTTTTACTGATTTCTAAACAATATAATTCAAACCAATTTACTGGTATGGTTATTTAAATAAAATATAAATACTAGCAAATAAACCACAGTTTCAAACACAGATGCAGATGGATTCACACTTTTTAAAAATAAACAAATGTGTGAAGAATTAATTATAGTTTTTTTTTACAGTAAAACATCTCACGAGGTATCATAGGTAAATTTTCAAATAAATACAGTCAGAAGGTTAAAGTAAGCATTGCAAAACTACTCCTACTTACAGCATTTATATAGGTCAGAATTACAAAAGTGGGACCTCAGACCTTTTGGAGGGATAACTTGTCCCAGATTGGCATAAGAGAGTAAAAATCACTTGTTCTCATCAAATCTTTATTCTACTCTGGTTATTAATTTAAGAATTGCCAGTATCTTTTCAACTAAAAGTGCAATTGAAATGTGTCCCCAGAT
Organism: Mirounga leonina; assembly: GCF_011800145.1. NCBI lineage: Eukaryota > Metazoa > Chordata > Mammalia > Carnivora > Phocidae > Mirounga > Mirounga leonina. The sequence goes on from NW_023270825.1 coordinate 43,898,133, forward strand.
TTGAAAAGTTGAAATTTTAAAATGTACAAATCTAGGGTCATATTTCTTTTTTTAAAAAAAGATTTATTTATTTTGAGAGAGAGAGAGAGTGGGGGGTAGGGTCAGAGGGAGAGGGAGAGAGAGAATCTTGAGCAGACTTCCCTTGAGCGTGGAGACTGATGCAGGGCTTCATCTCATGATCCTGAGATCATGACCTGAGCTGAAATCAGGAATCAGACGCTTAACCGACTGAGCCACCCAGGCACATCTTGGGTCATATTTCTATAGTCTAAGCAAAGATCAGACTTCCCTTCCCTAATATTCTTTTTAAAATTTATTTAATATTATGTTTGTTTATAGATTTTGTGGTACTTGTATTAATCCGCTTTGTTATATTTGCAATTTGTTACACTTTCCCCCCAGTGCTCCTTGCAACAACCTCTGTATGATGAGAAGATCCCACCATTGCCCGCACCAGCAACTACTGTTGCACAGGATCTGTTAGATTAAATATTGATTAATCCCACATTTTCCACATCCTCAGAATGTTCCCAGTCAGAAAAGGTATGAGAAACTGCCTGGTTACGTATTTAAATTTTATTGCAAGATTTTTTCAAAGCCTTTATTAAGCTAATGTTCATTATGCCTCTTCTGGAGAGTATAGTCTAGGGCAGACCCTAAATTTACTTGAGCCCAGAACCCATTCTTCATTGTGTAGTCTTGTAGCATAGCGTTGCTTGGAATATGTTTTAGGAAATGCTTGGCTCTGATAATAGGGTCGAGAAAAGCAATAAAAATGACGAAAGAATTTTTAAATTGTATCTACAGTTCAGTGATGAAAAACCATGTGTTTTTCAGACGATGTAGGAAGGCGACTAGTGACTAAGAGTACAAGCTTCAGGCAAAATAAAATACAGCAAAACTGCATTCAAGTCCTCACTCTTCCATCATCAAGTAGCTGTGTAATATGGGCCATTTAGCCTGTTGGTCTCAGTTTTTGGTCTGCTTTAGTAAATTGAGCCAGAATTATGGGAGGTAATATCTAATTGTATCAATTAGACTGTAGCCGGGAGACAAAAAACACAACAATCATTTTATCAGAGATTATTAATATAAAGAGCCGTTAACTGAAAAGTCAAAAGGAAAACATGAAGGTATTTTAGAGGCAGCAACTGCAGAGAGCAGCTACCATCCCCAGGGCTGGAGAAACAAAGTAAAGAAGTTGGAATTACAAGAACGGAGAAGTTTGGAGGAGGGGCCTCCCAGAGCTGAACTTCTCAGACCACTGAGGACGGGGTGTTGATGGGCTGGGGCTGGTGTCCTGAGGGGGGAGGTGAGGAAGCAGGGTTGGCAAATGTCAGAAGAATGGCAATGGGGATTCAGCTGCTGCTCCTGGAATCAACCACCACTGCCCAGTAGACTGAGGTAATGCTCTCGAAGGAACAGCAAGCCCACAGGAAAGACACAGGAAGGAGCAAATCTTTTCTTCCTCTTATCTGCCAGTCTTCCTCTGTCGCTCTGATTTGCAAAGCTTTAAAGCAGCCCACTGGGGAAGCATAAATGTGGTCTACAGAGTCTTACCCCAGCGTCACAAAGCAGAGAATAGAAGGACAGGTCTGGGGCTGAGAGGCAATATCTTCATCACTGGCACAAACACAAAGTGCTTAGATCATAGAAACTAGACAACAGCTATTCCTCCTCCTAACATGACTAATTGACTCAGTCCTATACCTGGTACAAATTTGCAGAATTTCTGTAGGACGTAGCTATGATAAACACAGAAGAGACTAAATGCTAGAGGTTCAACCAATTACATAAAACAAACAAGGTAAGCATACTGTCACATCTTAAACTTAAAATGTCTAAAATAGAACTCTTGATTTTGCATAGCCCCTTCCCCAAATGTGTTCCCCTTTGGTCTTTTAAAAGTGCAATTCAAACAAGGTCACCTCCCTATTTGGTTCTAATATCTTCCCACTGCATAGAAGACAGTCCCAGCTCCTGCCATGGCTAATAAGGCCTGTCCTCTTTCCAACCCCATCCACATGGCTCCTCCTCGTTTAGTCAATTCCAGTCACACAGGCCTTCTCTCTGTTTCTCCAACACACAAGCTCTTTTTCACTTTGAGCCATTGCACTTTTCATTTCTTCCACCCAAGTGCCAGACCTACCACCACCACCACCACCACCACCAGATGACTAGTCTCCTATCAGTCTCTGGGCCTTCTATCTTGACCCCTTCCTTCTCAACAACATACCAGTTCATTCTCCACATTCAGCCAGCTAGCTCTCTCTTTTTTTTTTTATAAAGAGCAACTCAGATAAGGTCACCTCCTTGCTTGAACTCTCCAGGGTTTTCCCATTGTTGTTGTTTTTAATAAAACAAATCAAGTTACTTCTGATTAAAACCCTTCAATGACTCCTCTTTATTTCATAATAAAGCTTAACTCTTATCAAGCCCTTCCTGATCTTGCCTCATTTTATCCAATGATACCCACTCTTGTCACTGCTATTCAACATTTGTCAAGTGCTTTTTCTGCATCTATTAAGATGATCTTATGACTTTTATCCTTCATTTCGTTAATGTGGTGTATCATAATCATTGATTTGCATGTTGAGACATCCTTACATCCCTTGAATAAATTTCACTTGATCATGGTGGATGATTGTTTTATGTGTTGTTGAAGTTACTTTGCTAATATGTTTTGAGGATTTCTACATGCAAAAGAATGTAGTTGAACCCCCTTCCTCAAAGTATATATAAAATTTAACTCAAAATTATTCATAGATCTAAATGATAAAACCCTTGGAAGAAAATATAGGAGTAAATCTTTGCAATCTTGACTTAGGCCAAGTCTTCTTAGATATGACACCAAAAGCACAAGTAACAAGAGAACAAATAGGTAAGTTGGACTTCATCAAAGTTAAAAACTTCTGTGCTTTAAAGACTACCATCAAGAAAGTGAAAAGACAGGGGCGCCTGGGTGGCTCAGATGGTTAAGCGTCTGCCTTCGGCTCAGGTCATGATCCCAGGGTCCTGGGATCGAGCCCCGCATCAGGCTCCCTGCTCAGCGGGAAGCCTGCTTCTCCCTCTCCCACTCCCCCTGCTTGTGTTCCCTCTCTCACTGTGTATCTCTCTGTCAAATAAATAAATAAAATCTTAAAAAAAAAAAAAAAAAAGAAAGTGAAAAGACAACCAAAGGATGGGAATATATTTGCAAATCATATTTCTGATAAAAGACTTATATCTAGAATATACGCTCTTACAAGCCAGTAATAGAAAGTCAACCCAATGGGCAAAAGATCTGAATAGGTATACAAATGACTAATGACTAATAAACACATGAAAACATGCCCAACATCACTGAGCTATTAGGAAAATGCAAATCAAAACCACAGTTATACTGTGAATGGTGGTTGCCAGGGGCTGGAGTGAGGCTGGTAGAGTTTCAGTTTTGCAAAATAAAAAAGTTCTGGAGATTTGTTGCACAAGAATGTGAATATACCTAACACTACTGAACTGTACATCTAAAAATGGTTAGGATGATAAATTTTATATATTTTTTAACCACAATTTTAAAAGTCTAAATTATTTTTAAAACCCCACAATTATACCACTTCTACCCACTAGGATGGCAATAATCAAAAAGATAATGAGTGTTGGTGAGGATGTGGAGAGATTGGAACCTCTTTGCATTGCTGGTAAGAATGTAAAATGGTATAGCTACTTCAAAAAACATTTGGGAAGTTCCTTAAAATGGTCAAAATAGGATAATATGACCCAGCACTTCCACTTGTTGCTACATATCCAGAAAGAATTAAAACATATGTCCACCCAAAAACTTGTAACCAATGTTCACAGCAGCATTACTCACAATAGCAAAAAAGTAGAAAAATCCAAATGTCCATCAACTGATAAATGGATAAGCACAATGGGTATATCTGTGTAATGGAATATTATTTGGCAGTAAAAAAAATAAAATGCTGATTCATGCTATAACATGGATAAACCTTAAAAACATTATGTCAAGTGATGTTTTGTGGTCAATCACAACAAGTCACATATTGTCTAATTCCATTTGAGATTCTACATGTGATTCTATTCCATGAACTGTCCAGAATAGGCAAATCTATAGAGATCAGTGGTTGCCTAGAGTTGGAACAAGATGGCAGGGATTGGGGGTGACTGCTAATGTGCACAAGATTTCTTTTTGGGGGTAGTGAAAATGTTCTGAAATCAACTGTAGTGGTGGTTGGAAAACTCTATACTATACTAAAACCAATCACTCTATACTATACTAAAACTCTATGCTATAACCAGTCACTATACTAGTAAACTATTGAATGGCACACTTTGAATAGGGAAACTGCAGGCATGTAAATTATCTCCATTAAGCTGTTAAAAAGAAAAAAAAAATACAAAACGAAAAAGGCCATGCAGGTTTTACCCTGTTCACTAGGAACACTTGCTCTTGGAATCCTGAGCCCCCTTTAAAGAAATCTGACTACCTGAGACCACCAGGCTGTGACAAAGTCCAAGCCACAAGGAGAGGCCACATGTCCTAGATCAGCCCCACTTTCAAGTCATCACAGCCCAGGCACCAAATATGTGAGCAAAGACTTCAGATGATTTTAGCCCTCTGGCCTTTGAGTCACACTCCCAATCATTTGAGTTTTCCCAACATAACTCCCAGGCAGGCCCATGCCGACCATATTCTGCCCCAATACCTGACGACAGAATCTGTGAGCATAATAAAATGGTGCTTGCTTTATACGACTCTGCTTTGGGTTGGTTTGTAAATACCACTCTTCTGGCTTTCCTCCTACCTCACTGTCTACTTCCTAGTCTACTGGTTCCTCCCTAATCTCCCTGAATGTTAGAATATCCTCTCAGTATGTGGACTTCTGTTCCTGGGCATACTCCTTCAGCCACCTCACACAGATCCATGGCTTTACATACCACACTGATGACCCCTAAATTTATATCTTCAGCTGGACCTCTTCCCTGAACTTCAGAACTACTATATTCACCTGTTTATTTGACATTCTTACTTGGTTTCCAACTAGTATCTAAAACTGAACAAAAACAAAATTGGTCTTTTCCTCCAAACCTGCTTTTTCCAGTTGGCTCTATCTCAGCCTTGTAGTCATTAAGGTCTCTTTGCCTAGACATTCACATGGCTCACTTCCTGGCCCCTTCAGGTTTCCACTAAAACTCCTTGGTGAGGCCTTCCTTGACATCCTATTTGAAGTAGTAACCCCACTTCCATCCTTCCCATTCCCTATGTGCCCAACCGAGCTTTGATTTTCTCCATAGCCCTTCTCTCCACCTGATCTGCTATATCTTTTACTAATTTGCTTCTCTCTCTCTACTAGAATGTAAGTGCCACAAAGGTAAGTGTCTTGCCTATTATTTTCATGCTGTATTCTCATGCCCAAACAATGTGTAATGTCTTTGGCCCTCAATAATTATTTAATTATTGAATGAATAATCAAATGAGTTCAGGGAGCAGAGATGAGATCAAGAACACAAGTAGTGTTGGCCTCAAAAGTAGGTATAATACACCTCCTCTTTTAGGGAAGAGAGAAAAGAAAGTCCACTGGCTATGAACATCTAAACAAAGTAGTAACAGTAGTACATATCACATATAGGGCTTCCTCTGTGCTCTGCCCAGGTCTAAGCACTTTACACATATTAACTGGGCTAATCCTCTCAAGAGTCTATAGGTAGGTTCTATTATCAGCATTTCTATAGATGAGGAAACTGAAGCAGAGTGAGATAAGTAACTTGTCCAAGGGCCAAGTGGCAGAGCTGGGATAAAAACCCAAGATACAGGACTTAGGGCTCTATCACCTTAACCTCCACACCAAACTACCTTTTGAAGGTTCTTTGCTGGAAGTGATACAGGACTGGTGGGATACAGAACATGAGAGGAGTTGAGGAGATTTGCAATAGCTATTGGGAGTTCAGTAGGGGCATCCAAGATGGGGGGATAAATGAAAGGATTGTTGAGCAGCAGTGAAGGCCTAGACACAACTAAACAACGTGGCTCTGTGGTAGACTCCATTAATTGGTTAGTTCACTTGACCTTCTGTGGTAACAGCAGTAAAGAAACACAGTTGAGTTCAGCCAAGTTTGTGGGTTGATGGGGCAGGTAGAGCAGAGAGATCAAGAAAGTAAGCTAAGATAAAAACACATTTGTTTACCCAAAGGATAAAACAATACAGATTCAAAGGGGTACATGCACCCCAATGTTTATAGCAGCATTATCAACAATAGTCAAACTATGGAAAGAGCCCAAATGTCCATCAACTGATGTGGCATATATATACAGTGGAATATTACTCAGCCATCAAAAAGAATGGAATCTTGCCATTTGCAACGATGTAGAGGGAGCTAGTGTATTATGCTGAGAGAAATAAGTCAGTCAGAGAAAGACAAATACCATATGATTTCACTCATATGTGGACTTCAAGAAGCAAAACAGATGAGCATATGGGAAGGGAAAAAAAGAGAGAGAGAAGGAAGCAAACCATAAGAGACTCTTAACAATAGAGAACTGAGGGTTGGTGGAAGGAGGGTGGAGGGAGCTTGGATAGATGGGTGATGGGTATTAAGAAGGGCACTTGTTATGATGAGCGCTGGGTGTTATATGTAAGTAACAAATCACTAAATTCTACTCCTGAAATCAATATTACACTATATGTCAACTGACTAGAATCTAAATAAAAACTTGAAAAGAAAAAAAACACATTTGAAGTAGTTGAGTAGGGAACCTAGGAGCAAGTTAATGAATTATTAGAATAAACTCAGGGACCCAGGAACTAGAGGTCATGATGACAAGGATGAAGATTCAGGAGGAATATAATATAGGGAAGCATGTTCGAAATCTGGGAAATGGAGTTAGGGAATTATCCAGTGATAGGGCCTGTCTTAGGCAGAACAGGGGCTGAAATCACCTCCTACCCTTCCTAAACCCAGACTATCTATGTTGATGCTTCAAATGCCCTCAAGCCAAGACAAGGCTCTTCACCCCACAAAATTGGGAAGGCTTAAAAAATACAACAGCCCCATGGGAGATAAGTCAGTGACTCGTGTTGAGTCCTTGAGTTTTTAGGTTCCTCCTCTAGAACTGTTTTGGACATTAAGAGCCCTTTTGGCACTAAGTTGGGAAGAAAAGGTCACTGAAGGAGAAGGTGGCCAATCACCTGTCAGGTCTACTTATTGTAGCCCTGGGTGGGATTTTTGGAAAGTAGCAACTAATCTATATCAACCAAATATTTTCTCTAATAACCCATTCAAATAAAATGCTTTTGTAGATGTTCTCACAACATGTTACTTGTTCACTGCTACTGGAAAATTCTGACATAAGCCTGTAGGAGTCAGTGTGCTTGTTTTTACTTGATTACCTACCAAATTCCTCATATTTATTACCGCCAAGGGCAGGAAGATCAATTACTTTAATCACAGCAAGAGAAGCTAAGGGCAAATCATCTTTAAAAGTTACAAAAAATGATGGGCGAATAGATAAACACAATGTGGTCTATACATACCATAGAATATTAGCCTTAAAAATGAAGGAAATTCTGACTCCTGCCATAGCACAGATGAACCTTGAAGATATTATACCCAGTGAGATAAGTCAGACCCAAAAGGATTAATATTGTGTGATTCCAGGTATATGAAATATCTAGAATAGTCAAATTCATAGAGACAGAAAGTAAAATGGTGGTTACCAGGGGCCAAAAAGAGGGAGAATGGGGAGTCAGTGTTTAATGGGTATAGAGTTTCAGTTTAGAGTGATAAAAACATTCTGAAGATGGTTACTGATGATGGTCACACAACAATGTGAACGTACTTGATGTCACTGAACTGTACACTTAAAAAAATAGTTAAATGGTAGGGGCGCCTGGGTGGCTCAGTTGGTTAAGCAACTGCCTTCGGCTCAGGTCATGATCCTGGAGTCCCTGGATCGAGTCCCGCATCGGGCTCCCTGCTCAGCGAGGAGCCTGCTTCTCCCTCTGCCCCTCCCCCCTCTCATGTGCTCTCTCTCATTCTCTCTGTCTCAAATAAATAAATAAAATCTTAAAAAAAAAAAAAAAAAAAGAATGGCAGGTGGAAATCTATCGCCAAGGAGAAAGCATATGTCTCTGACAGTTTCAGTACAAACAGATCTGTAAAGAGAAGCAGGGTGGCTGAGATGGACAAAGTGATCTTTAAGGGTCCCCCAGTTGACACCACAGGGTGAGTTTCCCAGATGAGCTGTTGGTAGCTACCTGCTGCAGAGGCTGTAGCTTTCGCCTGCCCCTGCTTCCAGTGGGGGACGTGTTTCTAAAATGCTGTCATTGAGGGCGCCTGGGTGGCTCAGTTGGTTAAGCAACTGCCTTCAGCTCAGGTCATGGTCCTGGAGTCCTGGGATCGAGTCCCACATCGGGCTCCAGGCTCAGTGGGGAGCCTGCTTCTCCCTCTGACCCTCTCTCCTCTCATGCTGTTTCTCTCTCTCTCTCTCTCTCAAATAAATAAATAAATAAAATCTTTTAAAAATAAATAAATAAGTAAGTAAATAAAATGCTGTCAGTGCTCCTTTGAGGGACAGATACTTCGACCGTCAGAAGCCTTGCCTGATTCTTTGTAGCCCAGACTGCCAAAAGGTATCTGGCCCCTAGAAGGTATTTAATACACAGCTACAGAGCAGAGATGAAAGTTTGATTTGGTTTATAAAATGGAGAATAGGTAATGGCTTTTTCAGAGCATTATATTTGATTAGAATGAAATGATACTATGTAAAAACACTGATACAAAGATAAGGCAATATTCTTAATACAAACAGGACAAAGAAGTCTTGAAAATTTCCCTGAAGTTCAGTTTATTTGCCATGATCTAATTTCTTGGTGAGTGGGAGGTAATTTCCCTTGAAGACACAGAAAGCTCTGATTTACCTTTTTCTTCTTTGTCATCTTGGAAAGCATGGGGGATGGGGCTTTTTGCCTATCAGGATACTATTCTGGAGGATATGGGTTTATTTGGAATAAAAATACAGTAGAAAAAAATAGTTATTTGCTTCTCTTAACAGCTTTTCTGGCTCCAAAACCTCTCCGGTTTTAGATGGATTTGCTATGCAGGAGGAAATCTAAGGTAAGGCATTACGAGTCTCACAGTTCTTCCCTGATAGGTCACATCCTGCTAACCTAGTCATATTTGACAATAATTTTAATTATCCAAGAAATTTTATTATCCAAGTTTTATATATCTGCTTCCTATAGATGAGTATCATTTTAACCTATGATACACTGAGAACAGATAAGAATTGTATCTTGCATTTATGATTTAAGACACTATATTAAAATATTAAAATTAAGACTTGTGTTTATGTGACTATAAGGAAAATTAGATGGATATTTATAAAAACTGTTATTTTAGGAAAAGATTTAGAGTTAGAAGCCCTTTCCAACTCCTTTGTAAACTGGGGAACATATAATTACTTTAGGAAGAATTCAGTTTTTTCCCAATTGCTCTCCAGATGATGTCAAAGGCAAAACATCCAGAGATCTTGACTTTTACCACCTCAGATTTTAGATGGGTTGCTTTTCAGAATTTTCCTAATCAACATCATATGAAATCCTCTAGCTGATAAAAGGCCAAACATTTACATTCTTCTCAAGAGTTGAATGCATTTTTATGTATTAACACAGATGGTATTCCAGTATTTATCATACCGAACAGGAAGGAATTCATTTTCATCATCCATGTACCATACAAACGTGAAGTTAAAATAGAATTTTCATCGATGGTCAACACAGTAGATTCCATGTTATGATTAATTCCAAGGATACAAATTTCTACATCTTCAATGGAAAGCATACTCTTCAGTCATAACAACACTCTCAGAGAGCTCTCAGTTTGTCTTTCTCTTGCTCCTTTTGACTGCAAAGGGTAAAGGATTCCTGAACAAACTGCCTGCACATGGGGCACTGCTGGAAATACCGAACACAGCCGTCACACAAGCATGCGTGTCGACAGGGCAGGAGCACCCAGTTCACAGTTCCGTTCTGGCAAACCACACAGTCCTTGCTGTTCTCCTCCGGAGGCTCCGCTTCACTCTCGGACAGCCCGGCCTTTTCCAGCAGACTGCGCTCTCTGCTTTGTTCTTCTGGAGAGGAATTGTTGGAGGGAGTGGAATTATTATTTGCAGACATGAAAAGTTGCTGAAAATCAAAAAGAAAAAGTTAAGGATAATCAAAAATGACAATTACTCTTTTTTTTTTTTTAAGATTTTATTTATTTATTTGAGAGAGAGGGAGAGGGAGAGAGGGGGGGAGGGAAGCAGACTCTGTGCTGAGTGTGGAGACTGATGCGGGCCCGATCCCAAGACCCAAGATCATGACCTGAGCCGAAATCAAGAGTCAGACGCCCAAGTGACTAAGCCACCCAGGCGCCCCGACAATTACTCTTTAAATCTGGGAGTCATAAAAGCTGCTAAAAATTTGTGAGCGAACAAACCCAATAGCAAATAATAGCTACCTTCTGCGATAACTAACTGAAAAATATTATCTCTTTATAGATGGTCATTCTTTGAAACTCTGCAAATAAAAGGATCAGAAATAAGACAACAGGGTACTTACCTTAAGATCATGAAATTGACCTTGAGCCAGGAGTAAATATTGATACAATATTCTACAGGAAAGTTTATAAGTCTTATCAGGAATATGAATTACTGACACCATGGAAATCTAAAATAAAAATTGAATACCAGTCAGTAATTAACCTCCTTACATTATTTCACAGGTATGTGAAATAAAAGAAAAATAAAAGGTTGATAAATCAGAAAACTTACAATAATTGATTTAAATCATCGTCACTAAAGAGGAACCAGTTACGGAACATATTTTTGCCAGAGTTACTTTTAATTATATGCAAAGTTACAAATTTAATGTGATCACAACAAAAATACCAATGAGTTTTTTCATAGAGTTATATGAGTTGACTCTAAAATTCTCATGTGGAAAAATAACACGTAAGAATAGCTAGGAAAATACTGGAAAAAAGCTGTGGGGAGGATCAAGCCCAGTCAGATATTCAGACATAGTACAAAGTCTCTAAAATTAAAGTAGTACAGGCACATGAACAGACAGGTGGCTAGAACAGAACAAACAGTCCAGAAACAGACCCAACTGTCTATACAAATATGACAAAGGTGCCATCTGAAATCACTGGGCAGACTTTTTAATAAAAAGTATTGGGACAACTGGATAGCTATTTGGAAAAATATAAAATTAGATGCCTTCCTCAAACCATACATAAGAATAAACTCCAAAAGCATAAGAAACTTAATTATAAAAAATAAAACCATGCAAGCACTAGAAGAAAACATGTGAATTCCTTTTTATTCTCGGCATAGGGAAAGACTTTCTTTCTTTTTTTTTTTTTTTAAAGATTTTATTTATTTGAGAGAGAGAATGAGATAGAGAGAGAGCATGAGAGGGGGAGGGTCAGAGGGAGAAGCAGACTCCCTGCTGAGCAGGGAGCCCGATGCGGGACTCGATCCCGGGACTCCAGGATCATGACCTGAGCTGAAGGCAGTCACTTAACCAACTGAGCCACCCAGGCGCCCTGGGAAAGACTTTCTAACTATGACTCAAACCCGGAGGCAGATGCATTTGACTGTATAAAAATTTAAAGCTTGTATGACAAAAAGCCCCATTTGAAAGTCAAAAGACATGTGATGAACTGGAATAAAATATTCACAATATCCCTAATTTATGAAAAACTTTTCAATATTGAAAAAAAGTAACCAAAAATCCTATTAAAAAATGGGCAAAAGATATGAACAGACAATTCACACAAAATTATAAACATGGTCCTTAGCCATGTTAATAGATGTTCAATTTCACTCACAAGATAATAAATACAAATTAAAACTTCATTGAGATATCACTTCGCACTATTGGACTAATAGCTTTCAAACGTTTATCAGTATAGTCTATGGAGAAATGGTCACTTTCATATATTGCTGGTGGAAATGTATAAAAAAGAAAAAAGGGTACAACTCCAAGGCTATAACCCCAATGGAGGGGAATTTGATAATAGGTATCAAAATGACATACCTTTACCCTGCAACCATACAACCTCACCAATATGAAAATACATATGCATAGGTTATTCAGTGCAAAATTATTTGTTACTGCAGAATACTGGAAATTACCTGAATGTCCAGCCACAGGAGACTGACTAAATAACTATGGTACCTATACATCCTACATACCATCGAATGCTACACAGTCATTGAAAAACAATGTGAGGAAGAGCTCTATGAACTGATCTGGAGTGATTTCCAGAGATATTATGAAGTGAAAAAAACAGGAACATGTATAGTATATAAAGTATGATACCTTTTGAGTAAGAAAGAAGAGAAAATAAGAAATATATACATCTCTATCTTCTCATCATTACAATAAGACGTTGGAAGGATAAACCAGAAAACAATAAACTTGGTTATCTACAAGAATTGGGGTGTATAAGAATGGGGGGCACCTGGCCAGGGTGGAGCATGCAACTCTTGATCTCAGGGTTGTGAGTCTGACCCTCATGTTGGGTGTGGAGATTACTTAAAACTGTTAAAAAAAAAAAAAGGCGTTGTGGGAGGAGATGAGAGCAACATCTGAATATACTTCCTCTTTATGCGTTTTTCTGACTTTTAGGAGAACTAATCCAAGTAATTTATGAACACAAAATTTGACTATAAACTCTGGGGCAGAAAATAAGGAGAGGGCAGTTGGGCACCAAAATAATTAAATTCAGTAATGAATTATAAATCACTGGGGGGAAAATGGAATTCGTGAGGCCATATGGATAATAAACAAAGAAATAAATGGGAGGTCTATTGCTTATAGTAGAATACTGAAGACTGGCTGAAGGGCTGGAATTGGAAAATAATCATTTTGCAACCAACATGGTAAAAATAAAATCTGTTAAGAATTACCAATGGCTATTAAATCCAGGGGGGCAAATTTTCATAAAGACTGGGATTTTGCGTGGTCTTAAAAGTGTCCCCCCCACAGGGCGCCTGGCTGGCTCAGTCGGTTAAGCGTCTGCCTTCGGCTCAGGTCATGATCCCCGGGTCCTGGGATCGAGCCCCACATTGGGCTCCCTGCTCAGCCGGGGAGCCTGCCTCTCCCTCTCCTCCCAGTTCGTTTCTCTCTCTAGCTATCTCTGTCTCTCTCTCTCTCTCAAGTAAATAAATAAAAAAACATTAAAAAAAAAAAGTATCCCCCCCCGCCAACTGCTTATTATTTGCAAGGGAGGGGGAAAAACAGAACAGAGGAAAATGAGATACCACCTTGCTGAGAGATCAAACTTAACATCACCACTAAGGGGAAAGAACCTCATGTGCCTCCAAAGGTGAAAAGTCCTGAAAAGCACGTGTCATCACCTGTGCGGTAGACTGGCTGAAAATGCACAAGTCCAACCTGATCATGAAGAAACATCGGGCAAACAAAATGGGAAGGGTCCTATTTTACGAAAAGGGTGTATGTGACTGTATTCTTAAAAAATGCTAATATCGTAAAAGACAAACCCAGGCTGTGAAAATGTTCTAGATTAAAGGATGCTAAAGATACATGACAAACAGACTATCTGACTCTAGACTAGAACCTGTACTGGAGGGGGAAACATGCTGTAAAGGCTGCTAAATCCACTGACATATTGGAATATAGGTCATAGATTGGATAAAATATTTTATCGATGTTAGATTTATAAAGTTGATGACTATATTGTGTTTATATCAGAGAACATTCCTATTATTAGAAATATTATAAAAAATATATTTTTAATATAAAAATATATTTATATATAAATATATTTTAAAAATATAATAAAAAAGAAATACACACTATGGTATTTAGGGGTAAAGAATCATGCATACAACTTATTCTTTTTTTTTTTTTTTTAAAGATTTTATTTATTTATTCATGAGAGATAGAGAGAGAGAGAGGCAGAGGCAGAGGGAGAAGCAGGCTCCCCGCGGAGCAGGGAGCCTGATGCGGAACTCGATCCCAGGACCCAGGATCATGACCTGAGCTGAAGGCAGACGCTTAACCGACTGAGCCACCCAGGCGTCCCCATACAACTTATTCTTGATTCATTAAAAAAAATACATACGCAAACATATATGGGCATAAAATAGTGCCAATGGTGCAAATGTCAGCAAATAACAATAGGAGTCTGAGGAAAAGGTAGAGGGGTGTTCTTTTGGTTTTCTATTTTTGCAAGTTTCTAAAATTATGTCCAAATGAAAAGTTTAAAGAAAGAATCCTACTATGGTTGTAAACATATAATATTCTTTACAGCTTTATAAAGATTTAATAATTTGGCAATGGCTTCGGAACTTGTAATACTGAACCAAAATGACAGGACTGGTATAAGACAGTAATATTATCACCTCACGTGAAAATCCTGCCATTCGATTTAATATTAAAAGCTTTGGAAGCTACTATCATGCTAGTTTTAAATATACATGTAGCTGTACATATATATTTGATATGGAAAAGATCCTCAAAATATACTAAATGAAAACAGGTCAAAAATAGTACATATAATTTAATCCTGTTTTTGTTTAAAAATTACATATATAAAGGTCTGCAAAGATACAAATATTCACAGTGGTTACTTTGGAAGACAGAATATAGATGATTATGCTTTTTTCCTTTTGGCTTATCTAGATTTTCTAATTCTATTTCCTGCCACAAACATGTATTATTTAAGTAACAGAGAAAATATAATTGAGTAAAAATGAAAACAAACGTCGAAGTCAAAATACTGCAATTAACAATCTCTGCTTCTACCTAAAATGACAAACTGACTACACTATCAAAGTGTAATTTTTACTGTTACAACAGGAATGGTAGAGTTTAATTTTTTTTCTTTAGATTTAGACTCTGACCCCCAGATAAAATATTGAAAAACCAAATGCTTGGTTTGCTTTTAAAATTAAGAACAGGGAACATTAATACAAACTATGCTAACAAGTATGCTTTAGTTCCAATATTAGCCCCAATCTGAGTGATAAGAGATGGAGAAGCAAGATTAACAGGAAAAAAGAGAGGGAGCCTGCTGATGAGAAGAAAAGACCCAGAGCAGGAGACGTTAAAAGGAAAAGAGAAAATGCCTATTAAACCCCTGAGGGCTGGCCATCCCAGGTCCCCTGTGGGAATGCATCTCCCACAAGTACAGCTGGGCCCTATCATCTTTGTTCCAGTTGGATCTGGGAGCTGAGAGCAAATCTTTCCCTGTTTATAATGCCATTGACTTATACACTGGAAAGTGGTTAAAATGGTAAATTTTATGTTATATATATTTTAACACACACACACACACACACACACACCTCAGTTCAGACTGAGGAAGAAAGTTAGAAAACAAAGAAGACTCTGAGTTCCTTAAATAGATAGAGATCACCATCAGTGAGGGGGAAAGAAGCCAAAAGGGGAGGCTGGGAGGAAGGTGACAGATCTGAGCCTTTCTGTTTTGAATGAGAGGAAGGAAGGAAGGGAGCTTGGAAGACACGGGTGACACGGTGGTGACAGAAGGGTTACCTTGCTGGGGTAGGCAGGGTAAAGAACAGAGGCTGGAAATATGAAACACCAACCTAACAGTTCTTACTTATCTTCAACTGAACAGGGTGAGGGGGAAGAGGGGAGGAGGGGGAAGAAACCAGAAGATCTCTCATATGCGCTTCTCATGCACAAGTAACTGACTTGCTGTCAAGCTCTATGAGGCTCAGGAACATTGCTTGGTATGACTGGGTTGTTGTTTTTTTGTTTCGTTTTGTTTTTCACTTATCATGTTTATTGAGCACCTATAGTGTTCTAAGCACTGTGTTAGGTGCTGGAAGCATACTGTTTTTAGTATGACTTATTTGGAAAAAACAAATTGACTTCAGTTCAATGGAACTTCAATTTGGTAAGATTAAAACCTCAAACTGTGTATGAGCAGGGTCTAGATTTCTCAATAAGGGTCTGAACTTTCCAAATGCATGAAAATGTACACTTGTTTCGAGGAGATATTCCTTTAAAAAAATTTTTTTTAAGGTACTGGCACAGACTACAGAGGCTTACTGGTTCCATCTCTTCCTGAATGACTGGGAGTTTTCTTTAGACTCCCATTTCAGGCTTTATAAAAAGAGTATTTGCCCTAACACACAAGGTTGTTGGAAGGAATAAACAAGTTAATGTTAGCCAATGTACTGTATATATTACAAAGTATCATAAAAATGTTGCCATATCATTAATAATAAACATATCAATATCATGCACTTCAGAAAAGCAGTAAATTGGGCATAAGGGCATTCTTACCATGAAACAGTTTCACCGAAAGTTTATTTCATGTATATGCTTCTATCATACTCAGAGCTTTGTCAGGGCTCAGGTCCTCTTAGATCCCCAAGATGCTTTTATCTTACTAATAGGGACAAACTACCAGACTAAAGAAATAATGAGCACATAATGAGAAAAAGAGACCACTACAATTACTGAAAATACAGGGATCAAATACATAGAAGATGTAGGTGCAGCAGGGGCTATGATGGAAACAAGGTGACTTGCAAGCATGTAAAGAAAAGAGGGAATATGGTCCTAAAATGGAGCACTTCAGATGATTACAATGCTTATTCATTCAGTGTTAAAAATGCTAAGAATAAACAAGCTTCCCAAGACTCTTTCTATCTAGCAAATATGACAGAATATAGAATGATAAAATTAACTTAATTCAACTATAATATACCTTTTGTTTTCTAAATAATATCATATTCTTGTAACTCATATGGAAAAAAAGTCATCCTCTGAAGGAGCTGTTACATGTATGATCATCATACAGGTGTACTTCCCAGGTATTCCTTCTCCAAGAAAAATGTGTCTGGGCCAAATGTAGATCCTCAGAAATTAAAATAAAACTTCTCCTATTCACCAAATAATTATGACCCATCATCCAAATCACTTAAAGGAATGCTTCCAGAATTTTAAAGTTACTTACAATATCATAAATGTCTCGGTCATCCTCATCAGCTAGGGTCAACAGTGCTACCAATGGATAGCGAGATCTGGGCACTGTACCAAAGTCTTCAATTTTAGTATCTCTTGGTAACTGGCAATATATTTCTTCTTTGCTGTCCTTTTTAATACTTTTTGAATATGTAAAGGTAAATTGCCACTATAACCCAAAATACAGTAATACCAAAGGTGATCAATAATAATGGAGCAAGTACTTTATTTTATCCATAAAAAAGTCTAAAGTCTAAAATTTTCATTGGTTAAGGGGTATATCAGATAAAAGGATACAAATACTGTTCTTGATAGAGGTATTCACTGTACAGAGCATCTTCCAGGGCTTGGGGAGTGCTTATTCGGAAGCAATGAAAGTGCTTCTGCAGAGCTTCATATAATTTTTGAACACTGCACCCCCAGTAGCATGTCAGGAGGCTATCTTCAAGGCAGTCTGTTGTCAAAGTTATGCCAGCTGTAGAAAACAAAGGAGAAAAGAAGACAAAGAGAAGAAAATTACCTAATGTAATTTCTCATACAATTATACACAGTGAATAACAAAAGCTTCCTTTTGGAGGCTGGCCCGGCTGATGCCAGTTAAAGGAACTCATTAAAGGGCACGTGCCTGTAAATGAAGGAACTGGTCCCTAAACAAGTGATAGAAAACCCTCAACATCTACACAATTTCGAAGCACTATCAGTAAACTCTTATTATTTATACATTTACACTTGGAAATTATCAAGTTAGTTTTTTGTGTGTGATTTCGAGACTTCTCCCACATAGAGTTTAAAAACTGAAATATAGTTCACTATTGATAACCTACTGCTCTAATAGCTTATATAATCCTAACTACAAGAAATAGTAGAGCTGTCTCCAAAAGTGGATATACGCAACCTTGTAACTGTAAGAAACAGAGCAGGACTGTCTCTGAAAGTGGATACATATAACTAATGGGGTCCACAAGATGATCACTGGAGTAGAAAAAATATGAAAAAGAAATCAAGCCTTACTAATATTAATATACACATTGACAGCATTAATATATACTCCTGTCACACAGTTAATGTCCCACATAATGTGCAAAACATCCTAAGGAAAGAGCAGGGATTCCAAAACGTGAAGGGCTTAAAAGCAATGCCCTCATTCATTTATTTGCTTTCAGCATAATAAAACATATTATAATTTGAGTAAACCTGATTAAGTGGAAAAATAAATTGTAAGTGGACATACAAATTATATTGTTTTACCTATTTATTAAACACTCACTTTGGACATACTACTAGCATCCATACGATTTTTCCCCTTGCTCATAGCAGTTGTAGCAATATTAAGTTCAAGGGCAGCAATATCTAGGGTCTTAGACTGTTGGCAGTGGAAACTGTAGCCTCTGTGCTCAGTGGCAGTGGTGGACTTGCAAGACCAAAAGTACATGGTCTGGGTCATTGTTCCTGGCGAACAGCCTTGGTCTCTGATTCTGGGTCTCCAAACCTTTATTGGCAATTCTGTAAGTTACCCAGTATCCTTTGACTGGAGTCATTTCTGTTAACTTGCTAATAGGAATTCTGATGGATACATTATGTAGTTTTAAAAAGGTGATCAATGGGGTGGTTGGGTGGCTCAATCAGTTGGGTGTCTGACTCTTGATTTCAGCTCAGGTCATGCTCTCAGGGTTGTGGGATGGAGCCCTGAATCGGGCTCTGCACTCAGTGGGCAGTCTGCTTGAGATTCTCTCCCTCTCCCTCTGCCACTGCCCACCGCACTCACTCTCTCTGTAAAATAAATAAATAAATCTTTTAAAAAATATATAAATCATCCCTTTACAAAAATAAAATAAAAAGGTGATCAAGAGTATGTGTTGGAAGGATATACACAAACACAAGCAGATGCTCTACAGGATACCAAAAATTCAGTTTCTTACTTTTCTTCCCCGTAATTAGTAGTATGTGCATAGAGTTTCAGATTTGGAGTCTGCGTAATAGCAGCGACATAGGATAATTTCCAATCATAGTTAAGCAAAACTTTTAATCGGCAGGAACATTGCATAGGTAATTGGAACAGAATTTGATTTCAAAGTTTTATATGATTCCAATCATCAGGTATTATTCAAGAATGGGAAATTTAATAAGCTATTATTTTTCAGTTAGCTATTAAATAGCCAAAGAAAACCACTCCGTCAATACAAATTTAAATATATATTTATATACATTTAATATACAATTGTTATATTAATTTATACATTATATATTAAAACATGTATCAATGTCATGTTCATATATACTATTTATATTATGTTACATAACAATGTTTATATATTTAAAGTTAATATCTATATTAAAAATCATACATCCTTTTCTCTATGAACCATACAACATGAGGTAAGGAAAAAAGCTGACATAGATACGAAAGGGAGAAATATAAAAGAAAGTGGAAAAAGAAAAAAAGGAACCCAGAAAACGATTTCTTAATATTCTTGGCAGAAATGTGTAAATGTGAAAAGATGTTATGTATGGAGCTCTAGTTATATCAAAATGCTGGAATCCATCCAAATGTCCAACGATAGGGGATTAAATGAATAAAATATGGAATATTCCATAATGAAGTATTATGGAGCTCTTAAAAAAGAACTGAGGCATGGCAAAATACCTGCGCATACTACTTTGAAATGATCTTCAGAATATATACAAATGAAAAACGCAAGATGGAGGCAAGTATACAGCATACTCCTGTTTATCTCACAGGAGAGGATATCCATATCTATGTGCTTGTTTACACTAAAAAAGAACCATGGAAGGATAAGCCCTAAAACATGTAAAACTACCCAGTTTATTTGCTTTGTAAAACACATCAGAGTTCCAGAGATTCAGAGCTGCATGAAAGGTTTGTTTACAGACTGCATATACGTGACTGAAGTGGGGAGCATGTCAAAGACTACTGACAACTGGATACTAATCAGACTTCAACAGAGTATGTCTCTGAAATTAATATTATAAGTTAATGAGAAGGGAGAATACAATCAATAAATTCTACTCTCCACAATCTCTCCTACACTTGTCCATGCCACAGACTGAGAAGAGAATGTGTTGATTTACACTGATGACAGTACAAATCCCCCAGGCAAAACTGTTCTCCCTTTGGATCTTCCTACTTCTTCTGCAGACAGTTCTCATTCTTACATTTTCTCAGTCTTCTAAAATTCAGTGCAAACACAATGCCATCTCAGATTGAGAGCAATAGCAGACTTGGAACACAGCCTTAAACCAGAAAAGTCAGAATAGAAGCTAACTGAAGCAGCATGGGGGTGATTTCCCTCAACCTGCCCTTACGTGCTTTGCTGTAACAGCCAAATGCCCCCCATAAGAGACAGCCTTGAAAAAAATTGCAAAAAATAAGGATTACAGTCAATGAGTTGAGCCATTAAAAGAAGGAGACACAATGGGGCTGACAAGCCACAAACTTTTTTTTTTTTAAGATTTTATTTATTTATTTGAGAGAGAGAATGAGATAGAGAGAGAGAGCATGAGAGGGGGGAGGGTCAGAGGGAGAAGCAGACTCCCTGCTGAGCAGGGAGCCCGATGTGGGACTCGATCCCAGGACTCCAGGATCATGATCTGAGCCGAAGGCAGTCGCTTAACCAACTGAGCCACCCAGGCGCCCCAGCCACAAACTTTCTTGAGGAGAATCCCTGAGAAAGAAGAACTAATGTACAAGGTGATCATGCATGAGGATAATAAATCTAGAATATTGGAAGATGAAAATTTTACGTTGTAGAGAATAGAGGTTCACAAATTCCCCTGAAAATGCTATGTGTGTCATTTTGTCTAACCCTTTTACCTTTGTTAGGTCTCACCAGGATGAATAAGCCAAAATATAAGGAAGCTGTTACAAAGGGACTGGAGAATTTCTGAATCAGCTGAATTAAACTCAACTAGCACATCCTGAGTACCTCCTTTCAATTCATTAGAGCCTTTTACACTGGGGACATGGAAACATCATAAATCCAAATCTGGTATCACCACATAACAACAAAAGAAATCCCAACAAGCCACCCATAGTAAAGAGAACTAAATGACTAAGATTAAAACTGATTCTCTTGCTCATTTTCAAGTAAATCAGGTCTTTAGATATTTCCCTTCCCTCCCTACATGCCAGGCACCTTGGGTACAGTGGTGAAAAAAGACCTGGATTTTTAAACTATCTACACATCAAATGAGATAACCTTTCAAAATGTCACAATTAGTGCTTAGAATATTATTTAAATGTCCTGGTTAGACATCTTTAATGATATCCACTGTTCCACAGTTTAAACAAATGAATTTTATTCTGCCAAATATAATTCCTACCAAAATCCTTCTCCTTATTTACCCAAAGAAGATAATGAATGATAGGCACTGGTATTTATTTTATTTTTTTAAAGATTTTATTTATTTGAGAGAGAGAGAGAGAGAGAAAGTATGGGGGGGAGGGCAGAGGAAGAGGGAAAAGCAGACTCCCCACTGAGCAGGGAGCCCAACTTGGGGCTTGATTCCAGGACCCCGAGATCATGACCTGAGCCGAAGGTAGATGCCTAACCGACTGAGCTACCCAGACGCCCAGCACTTGTATTTTAAAAATTAAAATACTTCAATAAGCATGCTATAAATCCACACATTTAAAAAAATTTTTTGTGTACTTTGGTAATGCTGCATGAAAGTTGCTTGGCAGCTGAGAGGTCTTCTATTTACTGGATATATTTTCATTTGCTTAGAACATTTACAGGGATGCAAGGGGGGCAATTTTTGATACTATTTCTGCCTGAAAGGAAGACTGGTGGATTTCCTCACACTTTCTAGCTCACAAGTATCCTGTGTTTGCTCACAATTTTTCAGTTTTTCAGCATTTCCCGGCTTGTGGAACTATGTAGCAGGAAGGACACTTTTGTATTGGCGGCTTTTTGTATTGGCAGTCCTACTCAAGACCCCAATGTGACATGGCAGAAGGTCCAAGACCTGACCACAGAGGTCAGAGGTCACTAAACTACCATTGTTCTGTACATTTTAATTAGGCATGTTTTCTAAACAGGTTAATTTTCTCTGTCATATCTTGAAATTTGGTCTTCCCAAGTGAAAAATGTCAGAATGAACCCCTTATCTACCATTAGAGGGGAAAAAAAGCGGTCCTTAGTTCTCTTCAATTCATAGGGTGATAGTATAGCATTTACAGCTAAGGAAGAATAAGAAACTTTGTACTTCTTCATTATGAATTAGTATTTACTTAAGGTTGATAATCCCTATTGACTAAGTACACTGATTTTTTTTAAAAGATTTTATTTATTTACTTATTTACTTGTTTATTTATAGAGCGCACGTCAACAGGAGGAGGGGCAGAGGGGAAGAGAGAAAGAAAGAACCTCTAGCAGACTCCATGCTGAGCACAGAACCCAACTCAAGGGCTCGATCTCAAAACTCTGAGATGATGACCTGAGCCAAAATCAAGAGTCGAACATTTAACCAACTGAGCCACCCAGGTACCCCAGTACACTGATTTTTGACATGTGATTCTGGAAGTTAGAGACAGGAAGATGACTATACAAGAAGGGTCACAGAAGCCTAGGGAGCAGGGTATCAAGAAGGAAGGATTGGTCAACTCTGTTAAACTCTGCAGAGATAATGTTAACTCAGGCCTACAAAGTGTGCACTGGATTTTATGACTGCTGGGGGTCAGGGTTGGGGCAGAAGTGATGATCAGTGACCTGAGGGAAAACCATTTCAGTAGAGGGATATAGGCAAAAATCAGACTGCACTGATCTGAGGAGTGAAAGTAGAGCAGGCTAAGGGAAGAAGGCAAATGCAACCTGCTTTTGAGAAGCATGGCTGTGAAGGGAAGAGAAAGAGGGCAGTAGTTACAATAAGATAAAAAGTTGAGAACGTTTGGGATTGTTTTTAAGATCCCAGGAATCTGAGCACATGTAAAAGGTGATAGGGTCTCAGCCCAGAAATCTTTGTAAAGCCATGGAGCTGTACCTAGAACTGCCCACTCCAAAGTCCAGAAGTTCAAAACTGAAGTCATTACCTTTCTTCCAAAACCTGCTGCTCCTCCCGTATTCTTTATCCTGGTAAGAGGATCTGTCTGTGGAGAGCCCCTGCAAAGAACCTTCTCCCACTCTTCTCTCTTACCTGTGTTTTATCCACAACAAATCACTATTGTTTCTCTACTGCATTATTCTGTTTCTATATCAGTGCTTTGTTCATGCTTCTCCCTCTACCTAGAATATCTCCCAAGCCCATGAGATAAACACCTATTTATCTTTCAAGACTCTACTCAAAAATAAATAAATAAATAGGATAGACTCAGCACATTCTTCAATGAAGCTTTTCCTGAATATGCCTCCCCACCTCAGCAAACTTAAACCATTTCTTTCTTTCTCTCTTTCTTTCTTCCCGTCCTTCTTTCCTCCCTCCCTCTTTCTTTCACTCCAGTGGTTCCTAGATAGTCTTGCAGACAATTTATTTTTCCAAGTAAGTGCAGAAACAAACAACTATTATCTATTATTACCATCTGCCAAAATAACATCTTATACCAAAATAACTTATACCCAAAATACCATAATTTCAGATTAAAAACACTTGTTCTTGAGAAGGTTAGCAACCTTCCAGTAACTGTTTATGCTATACAATCCATACATTTCTCACTGCACTTAAGACCCATGAAAATGGCAGTGTCCTAACAAACTTCTTATTTTTTTATTTTATTTTTTTTTTTAAGATTTTTTATTTATTTGACAGAGAGAGCACAAGCAGAGGGAGAGAGAGGGAGAAGTAGGTTCCCTGCTGAGCAAGGAGCCCAATGTGGGACTCGATCCCAGGACCCTGGGATCATGACCTGGGCCGAAGGCAGCTGCTTAACCGACTGAGCCACCCAGGCGTCCCGCAAACTTCTCTTATTAACAGTTAAGATACTTTATTCTTCTCACACGAATGCCTCTGTTTGTTAGTTGATAAATTCCTGAGGAGCAAGTTTGGTGAATTATTAGTCTTTATATCTGTAGTACAAAGTACTACATAGTACAGCTCCCAGAATAAAATAGGTGCTCAATAAATACTTGTTAATTCTAATGAAGAGAAAGCATATAGAAAGAAAAATGCTAAGAAAAGGGCACAGAAAGAAAATGATCTTTGGAAAATAGCCACCAACTTGTAATTGAAGCTGAAGATGGATTAGTGATCTCTAAGCCAAAAGGATTCTTGACTTGTCTCATTTGCTTTTTGAAAACTCTTGTGTTGAACTGGGTTTCTTCTGAATTTCTCAAAATTACTGGAACATCCCAACCAAACCTGAAGAAAAATAAAAATAAAATAATACATAATTCTATCAAATACTGAAACTTTATGTGAAGTATGTTGTGCTTCATTAGTTATTCCTTTTAACATATGCACCACAACAAGAGATCAATTTATTCAGTTTACATTATATTACGGAATTAATCTAGAGTTGAGAGATTAGAGGCCCTATACAATTGCAATATATCGTTCAGCTGGCTGAATTGACATACTCCTGAAAATAAAGAGTTCTATTGTTAATATTATTGCTGATAACAAAGAAGTGCAGTCATTACAGAAATTGTACTTAATATAACAGAAAAATATGAGAATTATTCAATTTTTAAATTGATATAAAAAACAAATTCATATTTAATATGTAGACTATTTGATATTATTTATGGAACAGGAGAACTTTTTTAAAAATTAATTTTATTTTATTATGTTAGTCACCGTACATTACATCATTAGTTTTTGATGTAGTGTTCCATGATACACCCAGGGCTGGAACAGGATAACTTTTAAACACCAAATACAGAACTTCATTTTTTTTTTTTTTAATTTTTTTATTTATTTGAGAGAGAGAGAATGAGAGAGAGAGAGAGCATGAGGGGGGAGGGTCAGAGGGAGAAGCAGACTCCTCGCTGAGCAAGGAGCCCGATGCGGGACTCGATCCCGGGACTCCAGGATCATGACCTGAGCCGAAGGCAGTCGCTTAACCGACTGAGCCACCCAGGCGCCCCTACAGCACTTCATTTATATAACATATTTTCTACTTTTAAATTTCATGTAAAACTGTGAAAATGCACATTGAACAGATTAGAAGGAAAATGAAAGGGACCAAACTCAATTCCTTATCAAATTAGAAAGCAGCTAAGTTCACTCAATTAAGAAAAGTAACTTAAAATGAATACACATTAGTTAAATGAGGGGACTTTAGGTTAAGATGGCATTCATACTCTGATGCACTCTCTTCTCTCCAGACACTTAGTAGTGATGGATAAAAAATAAACAGAGAAATCAAAAAAGACCACACTGAAATGAACAAACAAACTGTGGTGTGTTGAAACAAAGGAATAGTAGTATTCAGCAATGAAAAGGAATAAATTATTGCTACAGCCACATGGATAAATCTCAAAAACAACATGCTGAGCAAAAGAAGTCTTACACAAAGGAGTACAACGCTATATGATTCTGTAATATAAAATTCGAAAGCAGGCAAAACTAATCCATAGTAGAAATAAAAAACAGGGCAATGGTTGCTTCTGTGGGGTGGAGGGGTATGGACTGACCAGGAAAGAGCATGAGAAAACTTTCTCTGGTGATGGTAATATTGTACATCTTGAGAAGAGGTTTGAGTATAGATGATGTGTTTGATAACACTGAAGACTTGTATATTTCATTGTGTGTAAATATTACTTCAAAATAAAAAAAAGGAACTATAAACAAAAACAAATGTTGACGGACACCTAGGTGGCTCAGTCGGTTAAGCATCCAACTCTTGGTTTCGGCTCAAGTTATGATCTCAGGGTCGTGAGATTGAGCTCCACATCAGGCTCTCTCTCCCTCTCCCTCTGCCCCGCCCCCCTTTTCCTCTCCCTCCCCTCCAAAAAATAAAACAAAACAAAAAAACCCAAATGTTGAGCTCCAGTTAATAATATGTAATGCTTTAGTGTCTATGGGAAGAGTAACAACTTACTTTGAAGTGATCAAGAAATAAGACGGACAAATACGTAATAAAGACTCTATAGCAAAATACTGATTGTAGAACCTAAGTGATGGGCATAATATGTTCATTGTATAATTTTTTCAAGTTTTCTGTATGTTTGAAAATTTTAATAATAAAACGTTGTAAAAAAAAAAAAGAGACATAGTGGGTTCAAAGACAAATCGTTATGGTTCTGAAAAGGGAAAGAAATATAAAGTAATGAGTAAGGCTGATGCCATGGTTTGATGGGTCCTGAGTCTGTCAGCAGGCAGTGGCAAGGAAGCCTTCCCATAGTAAAAGGACCTTATAGGTTGTCCACTCAAAACAAGAGCCAGAGCGAGTTTCATAATTTGAATCCAGGAACTGGGTTAGGCCAATATCAATATGGAACAGAACTGTCATTGTAAGACCTGGTCCTTGACTGGGGAGCATCTAGGAATTGGGTTGGAGACAATTGTAAAATGGTTAAACAGCAAGGGTGATGACAAAGGGTAGGGAAGAAAACTTTTACTAAAATTTAAGTTGCAAACCCAAATTTCAAAACACATGAATAAATCTAATACAAAGAGAAGGCCAATAAAAGTAACACATGGAATAAAGTTACACTCTAGATGAATTTAATTTTATGGAACAGTTAGATAAGGCTGTTCTGGTTCTGCTT
Source organism: Mirounga leonina (assembly GCF_011800145.1). NCBI lineage: Eukaryota > Metazoa > Chordata > Mammalia > Carnivora > Phocidae > Mirounga > Mirounga leonina. The sequence goes on from NW_023270825.1 coordinate 43,924,810, forward strand.
AAGAAAGCCAAAAAGCAAGCCTCTAACAGATCAAACTGTTTCCAAGTAAGTTAACTGTATCCCAAAACAAAGCTCAAGAAAATATATATATGAATACAAAAATATCCAGCACCCTAAAGTAAAATTCACAGTGTTTAGCATCCAATAAAAAATTAACAGCCATGCAAAGAAGAAAATATGACTCATTATGAGGAGAGAAACTAATCAAAAGAAATGGACCCTAGAAATGACATGGATCCTAGAACTAGTAGACAAGAACATCGAAATAATTGTTATAACTACTCCATATTTTCAAAAAGGTAAGTAAAGATTGAGCATACTATATGGAGACATGGAAGATATTTAAAAAGACCCAAATCCATTTCTGAAGATGAAAAAATACATTTGAGATGAAAAATACACTGGATGAGATTAATAGCTGACTTAACATTACAGAACAAAAGATTAGTATATTTGAAGACTTATCAACAGAAAGGATCCAATATGAAACACAGAAAGGGAAAAAAAGGCTGGACAAAAATACCTCAAAACATCAGTGAGCTGAAGGACAACTTCATGCAGTTTGCAGAGAAGGGGCAGAGACGTACAAGAAAACTACAGATGCCTATCACTCAGGAACATAGATGCAAAACTTAACAAAATTAACAGATGAAATCCAACAATATATTAAAAGGCTAATACATCATGACCTAGTGATGGCTTAGCATAACATTAAAAATTTAATGTAATTCACCATATTAACAGACTGAAAAAGAAAAACCGTATGATCATCTCAATACATGCAGAAAAACTACTTGCGAAAATCCAATGTCTAGTCCTGATAAAAACTGTCAGCCAACTAGGAATGTAAAGGAACTTAACCTGGTAAAGGACAGCAATAAATATGTAGAGCCAACATCATACTTTAGGAAAAACTGCTTTCCTCCTAAAATCAGGAACAAGACACTTAATAGCTACGTGTCCTCAAGCAATTGCTCAACCTCTGTGTAACAGGTTTCCGGGTGGGAACAGGGCTTGGCACTACATAGGTGCTAGCAATGATAATGCTGATCATGGAGTAGACATAGGGGGTGGCAGAAGAGCTAGAGAGAAAGAACAAATCCAGTAATTTCTCCGTTTTGAGCCTCAGAATCAGTTACCCCGCAGCTTCTGTATCCACTGCCCAACATTGCCCCAGTGCCTTTTAGCGGTTAGGTCAGGAATGTGAAATGGTGGGACACATGATACAATCTTCCCACGAGAGCCATAAGATAACACCTTCTTCTTCTTTCCTTCATCCCGTGGAGTGAAAAAAACAAAGCGAGAAAACACCATTCTGTGCTATACATACTCATTCTATTTCCTGGCCCCTTCATCATTTTAATTCTCCCTACCATCCCCTACCCCTTTTTCTTTCTTTACCCCCACCGCCTGGCTCCTTACACCCACATTACCAGCAGTAAACACTGGAATCAGAGCTCATTGTGTTCAGTTCTACTGTAGGTTCAAGCATTATATTTCAGATACTTTATCATGTTGTACCTAAAAATTTCAATTAAAGAATCTTTAAAGGTGTAGGAGCCAGAAACCCAAAAAGCAGGGCTTTGAAGAAATATCTGGAAGCAGCCTGTTGTGAGCACGGAATTCCTTTACAATATGCTTTATTTATTGTGTGTCAACTATACTTCAATAAATAAATTTTCAAGAAATATTTTTTCTTTATTTATTCCATGATATATCTGGTTTTAATATAAAAAGTATTATTTCTCCAAATCCTTATATAAAATCAGTGTTGTAGGAAGATATGCCATATCTGTTCTGTGGTTTTGAATACACCTCAGAATGGAACAAATAATTTGAGATATAAAGTTTTGCTTCTTTTTAAACATGCTTATCCAAGGCTGCTTGGCCCAGCATCATATCAAGAGCTGCCAAAACACACCTATTATTAAAAGAAACTCATCTCCCTAGATTTTTTTATTTCTCTGCCTCATGCTTACTCTTGGGTCTGCATTTTCAAATAGCCTCACGTCCTTGATTTGAGTCAAATACATCTTTTAAAATTGGTATTATGGATCATTCTAAACCCTTGGCCTTTTTATGCTATATAACCTTTTTACCATGAAGGATAACATACAGAAAAGTACACAAAACATAGTTCAATGAATTAGAAAGTAATTGGTATTCGGGTTAAGAACCCAAACAATATTCTCAGAAAGTCTCTTGTGTCGCCTTCCCTGTCCACTATCTTGACTTCAATTACTGTAATTTAGTGTACTTGTTTCTGAATTGTTATATAAGTGGAAGGATGCTGTGTATACTTTTATTTCCTGTTTTACAGCTTTATGCTTGCAGATTCATCCATGCAGCTATACTTAGCACATTTTTGTGGCTGTATAGCATTTTATTGTACAATAAATGTGCTGTAACTTGCTTACACGTTCTACTCTTAACGGACATTTAACTTGTCCTCACATTTTGGCCATAATGAATAATGCCTATACAAACATTTTCATATAAAGCACTTGGTGCACATGCATATACCTCTGCATTTTTGTTAGGTCCACACATGCTGAGCATGGTATTTCTCGGCCATAAGGTCTGTGCTTCTTCAACTTCAGTGGGTAATGCTAACAAATGTTCTACGGGGTAGTATCAATTTATACTCCCATGTTCCCCTTGCGCCAAATCCTTGCCAAAACCTTATTAGCCACCTGGTAGGTATGTGGTGCACTGCGTTATGGTTTTAATTTCTATTTCTCAGATGACTGATTATTCTTATTTATAGAAATTCTTTACATGTCCTGAATATGAGCCCTTTGTTGGATATATCTTCACCCGTCCTACGTCTTGCCTTTCACATTCATAATGGTATCTTTTCATGAACAGAGTTCTTAATTTTAACACAGGTATTAACCTTTTCCTTTAAGGTTAATGCTCTTGCTCTTTGGCTTTTCATTACTGGCTTATCTGAATTATGTCCTGACAGTGCCACGTTTCTGAATTATGATCTCGGGCATTTTTGCATTCCTGTCCTCTTAAAGGACTTAGCCAGGCATGACTAGAGCAGCCAATGCTGAATCAAGGCTCTGCGTCCATATCTGACTTCACCAGCCCTGTTACCCCGATATCCTTATGCTTTGGGAGAAACAAGGGTTGGGGGAGGGAAGGTATAATTCACTGTGTAATAGAGTGATGTTGCAGTCTGAACACACCTCTTGTCTGAAGCATTATGTTTAATGTAGTCTGAGATCACGTAAGCCGGTTTTGGGGCAGCTGACACACAGATGACTCACGTTGAACTTTCAGCCTAGTATAATCCTAAACCTTTTCACATACCTGACCCAGCATGAACTTGCTCATTTTTGCACAAAAATCCACAACTGCCACAGTTTTAACCTGTTTGATGTGGACCAATATTTCTATCTTTAACATATTACTCAAAAGCCTATATGCAGAGATAACCTGGAATAAGGTTAAAAATTGGAGACTGGTCAAACAGTAATCCGTAATTGGTGCTGACAAATGGTTCTGTAAAATCCTGGTAAACAGACCCAGTGACGTGCCTCTGGCCACCATCCTAACATCTGGTCTTTTCCACATTTTTAATCAAAAACTAGAATAAAGACATTGATGCCCTGTGTATGAGACCATGGCTGATATGACATTACAAGGAATAATAAAATAAAACAGTAAAAGAGAAAACTGACAAATTTTCTTTTCAATCAAATTTCATCTTTATCTTTATCATCTAATCAAAGTCATGTCGGCAACTGTTAGTAATAGAATACCAACTAAATAAATGTTTCTAAACATTCATTACTTTCTTTTATATAAACTTAGTTCCCCTTTTTTCCATAAAGAGAATTTTCTATTCTCTTTCCTTTCCTGATACAATTTTATACTTATTCCTCCTGGATTTTTCTGTAATTCTGGTTTTTCCCATTTCTAAATTGTTTATTATACTTGTTCATAATGTTTAAACTTCTAGCACAGCAATAATCTGTGGACCTCCAATTCTGACCGCATTTTTCTTATTGCCTATATAATGTCTTACTCTGCACACACTTCCGAAGCTTCTAATCAGAGGCTGAATTGGTAGACTGGACCTCCTTTCCTTGTGTCTGGAGTCTCATGGAGCTCCTCATAAATAAAGGCTACTTTGAAGCTAAAATTTCAGGCTCAGCAGTACAAGTTTTATTACCCCTTCAGCCTTGAGTTCTCAAGCCAATCAGAAAGCAGACAGGCAGTTGTTAATTTGGGGGGGCCTTCTCTCCAGGGTGATCTCCCAAAGGTGGTCTCACCCAGCTAGCTGGATACTGACACTGGATCAGGATATAAAAACCATTCATGGGGAAACCCTTGGTAGGGGAGGATAGTCTCTGAGGGAACTGCTGTGCTAATGCTATGACTTTGGGAAAATGACTCAGTCTCTAAAATTCTGTGCCTTTACTTGTAAAATGAGGGCTAAAATAAGTGACCTTAAGGCCCTATGAAGGTCTGAGATGTCATTTCTAACAGTTTTATGTTTTCTTCTAGATTCTTCTAAAAAATTCTTGCCAATGCAAGTGTCAAGTATTGTGTGCTCTAAGCAAATACAAACTAAAGTCATCTTTTCCTAAGGAGGAATCTGTACCTCATCACCAGCGTCATCACAAACACAACCTACTGCCTTCAACAAGTGAGATGAGGGGGCACCTGGGTGGCTCAGTCAGTTAAACGGCTGCCTTCGGCTCAGGTCATGATCTCAGGGTCCTGGGATCGAGCCCCACGTCGGGCTCCCTGCTCAGCGGAGAGTTGCTTCTCCCTCTACCTCTGCCTGCCTCTCTGCCTACTTGTGCTCTCTCTCTCTATCTCTGTCAAATAAATAAATAAAATCTTTAAAAAAAAAAAAAAACAAGTGAGATGAGAAATAGTCAAGGTCAGTGTATCAGGCAGGGTCGGCAGTAGACAGAAGCCACATCTGTTATTTAAACATAAAGAATTTAATACTAATATAAAGAACTGTTAATCAAGTACCAAAGACTGAAAATGCAAGAAGGGGACACTGAGGTATCCTAGCAGGAAGCAGTTACTCACTCCTAGGGTGGGGAAACAAAGAGAAGAGTGGGGATTATTACAATTTAGAAGCTTGGATAAGGGATCCCCCAGAGCTGGCATGCAGACTTTTGTGGTAGGAGAGCTGGCCAGCTGGTGCTGATATCTCTGAAGGAGTGCGATAAGGCTCGTTCTAGGTCTGAGGAAAAGTTGTCAGCTAAAATAAACTGCTGCTACTCAGGCCAACTGCCAGGGCAAAGGCCAGTGCTGCAGGAATGCAGACCAGGAAAAGGAAGCAAACTGTTAAGAGGAAGTCCCTTCTTCCTCCTCCAGCCTTCCAGTCTCTTTCTAGCATCCTCTACTGGCAGATTCTAATAGGGAGCAAAGGACAAGAGAAAAATGGTTTGCAAAGTCCCATCCCCAGTATTACCAAGCAGAGCACAGAAGAGCATGTTTGCTTCTGAGACACAACAGCCTTTGAGAAAGATCTGGAGGATGACTGATAGTATGTCCTTGTGGCAGCACTGAAGGATACAGGGTCCTTCGTCTAGGGGACCTCACCTCCCCTTTAATCAGACGCTCCAAGTCTATGGATTGGCTTATATCTGTAAACTGTGTGAAAGGTAGTAACTCTCCATTGTGATGACTCAAGTCAGGTTTCTGGCTCCAGACATGGAGTTTTTCCTTCTATGTAGTTCATGTAGCATTTAGTAGGCTGCCCATCTATTTTATTCCTAGAGACACTATAATGCATTAGCCACTGCCAAAAATCCTTGTAAGCCAAAACATTCTCTGCTTTATCCTCCACTGCCCATTACGGAGCATATGTCCACCTCAACTCCTGTGGGGTGCCACTGGACCTCAAGTCAGGAGCTCCCACCATCATAAACAGCCTACAGAGAACAGAGATTTTCAAGGATACAAGTCTCCTCCCAGCAATTTATTTCTCAGTGCCTTCATGAAAAGTGTATCTTCTGCACAGTCTTAAAGGACGCAGTGGGCGGGGGGGGGGGGGGGTGTGTGCAGCTTGCACATAATAAATCCAGTCCAATATTCCTATCTTTCTAAGCCTTCAGATTCCTTCCTCATTATGCCAGGAAAGTTCTAGCACCTCAACCTTATTACATATAGGCCACCACTGAGTCCAAGTTTCAGTCAACCAAATCTGAGTTAATACCTTAGATTCAAAATTTCTTGAGAACACACCCAGATCAATAAATTTTATCTGGGGCACCTGGGTGGCTCAGTTGGTTAAGCATCAGACTCTTGATCTCAGCTCTGGTCTTGATCTCAAGGTCATGAGTTCAAGCCCTGCCTTGGGCTCCACACTGAAGGTGGAGCCTACTAAAAAATAAATAAAGAAAAGAAAGAAAAGAAATAAATACATTTTATCTGATTTAGTGTTACATTCTATCCTTCCTGGCCTGACCTATTTACAACCCATTCTCACAGATACTGCTCCTTCCCAATGATACAAATTAGTAAAATTTTGCAAATCTTTTAGAGGCTAGGCTCTTTCCAACCAGGTTGGATTTTGTCCCTGTCCTTTGGAGCATGAAGAGATCTGGGCCTCATAACAAAAGGTTATAGAGATAGGTCTTGAGTATAAACATCCTCTGCAAAGCAATTACTCTAGGAAAGGTTATTACAGGACCCTCAAGCCAAGGAGGGACAGTTTTTTGGACATGGAAAGCTAAGCAGGCTGCTTCCATGAACAAAGGAGAGTCAGAATGACTGGGGTTTCAAGACTCTCAGTTTTATCCAAGTCAACTTGGATGTTCGCATTCCAAGTCTCAGGGCTCTGGTTCTTTCCACTCGGTGCCCTAAATGAGACATTGACAAGGTTGTGTAATTCTATTACCAGTGCAATTAAAACTGTGTTCAATGTTTAGTTCTGTGGCTACATGAAAGAAAGTGCTTTAGAACCCAGACCCTCTCTAATTCTCTAAGAGTTGACCTGGGTGTTTTAAGATCGTAGCTTATCATTTTATTTTCGTAAGGGCTCCAGTGATCTCAGAAGGAACCATCCCACCCATCCCTCAGTCCTTACAGTCAAAAAGTCCTTTAGCCACTAGGTCCCCCAAACACTTCAGAAATTATTTTATCACAATCAATCAAAGGTAGTAATGTGATGAATCGTGATGCCAATACATGCCATGGATTACTAGAACCTTATATCCTGTTGGCAAGGAGCTGAAGATGTGACCAAGGTAATCCCTGAAGCCCATCTTTGAGAGTTTCTCCCCCGAGATCCCAATTATAGTAACAATTTCTTTATTAATACCTTTTATAAGTCCAATCAGGAGACAAAAAACACACCAGTTATTTTAACAGAGGGCATTTAATATGAGTAATTGTTAACCACATGCTAAAGAACTGAAAAAGCTAAAAGGGGACGGTGAGTATCGAAGTAGTACCAGTAGGAAGCAGCTATCACTCCAAAACAGGAATAAAGAGAATTACTACAGCTGAGAAATTTGGAGGAAGGACTGCCATGGAGCTGGGACTCAGATCTGAGGAAAGGGTATTGATATCTTTGAAGGGGTGTGATAGGCTGGTTCTAAGAGAGTGGAAAACTACAAACTGGAGAAACTGGGGCCAACTGTTCATGCCAGAGTGAGGCACTATCACTGTGGTCAGACAGACAAGAAAAAGAAGCACACAGGAAGCAGCAAGCCCTTTTGTCCTCTACCCTTCCACTCTCCCTCCCCTGCTGGCAAAGCCTGCTAGGCAGCCAGCTAGCAAAGAAGAAATGTGGTTTAGAGGTTCTGCCCCAGATTCACAAAACAGAATCTAAAGGGGTGCTATGAAGCTGAGGGACAATAGCTTAATAACCTGTAGTCAAGAGGAAGCAGGGAGCAGCTGCAGAGTCAGGGTACCTGATTATCTGAAACTGTTAAAGGACATGTGGCATTTTGGTCTCCTTTCTGCACAGTGCCTGGCAAATAGCAACAGCTTAATAAATGTGAGCTATTAGAGCTCACGAAACCACCAAGGAGTTAAATAGAAATACCATACTTCAGTGGCATGATTCTTTGCTATTGCTATTGGGATTCCAATATTCAGATGTTCTTGTTCTTTCTCCACCCCCACACAGTGCAAGCAGACAAGGAGAACAGTAGAAAGAAGCAGTAGGGGAAAAAATTAGAGCAGTGCTGAGGTAATGGCGAAGACACGAAACCAATAGGGATTATATTTTGGGAGGTTAAAAAAAAAAAAGACAGGTGAAAAGCATAGTGGATTCATGGGTTTACCTCCTGTCTGGGTACTATTAGAAAGTTGCTTTTATGAGATCTAGATGGTTTTCTTTGTTTCTACTCAATGTATCTGTTGCCTTGGCTTAGGTTAGCAAATAAACACTAGTAAAAAGTTTATCTATATGGACAAAGTTAACCCAGCTAAAGGGAATGGTTAGATTAGGTTCAAGATAACTGGTTAGGCCCAAATCAGAATGAAAGTGATTGGCACTTACATGGTCTTGGGTCCTCAGCAATGCTTAGCCCAGACTTCCAAAAATTCTACAGGTATCTGGCCTTCCACCCCTCCAAAGTCATACCCAAATGGAGGGGTTATGTGATCATTAAGTTTTCAAAACAAGTCTTAAACTTGGCAGAGCCAGAATTTGAATCTAGGTCTGTCTGACTCCAAAGTGTCTCTTAACCACTACAAACATGAGGTTCCTGACTACCCTTACCCACAGATGTCACCATCATTGTCCATCTGATCCTCACTCATTTTCCTCTTCCCAATATTATAGATAGATATCTAAGGTATCTAATTAGCTGTCCTACAGAAAATTAAAATTTAAGGATATAATGCAATGATCAACGAGTTACCTATTTTCCTGAATGGAGGAAAATTACATTTCTTTAAGAGAATAACCTTAACATTATAGTCATTAAGAAATCTTGTGTTCGGGCACCTGGGTGGCTCAGTTGGTTAAGCGACTGCCTTCTGCTCAGGTCATGATCCTGGAGTCCCGGGATCGAGTCCCGCATCGGGCTCCCTGCTCGGCGGGGAGTCTGCTTCTCCCTCTGACCCTCCCCCACTCTCATGCTCTCTCTCTCATTCTCTCTCTCTCAAATAAATAAATATCTTTTTAAAAAATTTAAAAAAAAAAGAAATCTTGTGTTAAGACTGCTTTACTCACTTAGGCAACCAAGTTGCAAATTCCAATTACAAACTTTCTTGAAATGAACAATAAACAACAATAAAATCTGAGGTGTCAATAACAAATTGCGTAAGACTGGTCTTAATCTTCTCCCACCCACAAACAAGGAATTTTGTGCTCTACAGCAGGCAGGGTGAGGGGCAGTATGGACATACTAAGACTGGGCTTAGTTTTTAAAGATGGCATATAGTTTGAGAAATTAACAAGGGCTTGTTTCCTTTCTGTAAAGTAATCCTATATATGTGATCAAAGCTTATTTTAAGATTTGTTTTACACAGGCTGGTCTATTCACTAACACGCTTCCTCTGTCCCTCTGCTCATGTTGTATCCCTGAAATGCCTTCTATTCTCTATCATACACACTTAACTTCATTTGTTTCTCAAAACACCGATTCTTCAAAATCCAGCTCATGTCTCTCTCCGCAATGGATGAATTAGTAAGATGGTTTCAACTAGCCGTATTTATAAGGCTTCTCTAAACATGATACAATGGCTTCTCCTCAAGAGAGAAATTTTAGAATCTCTGAACTAGAAAAATTGCTCAGGGATTATCTAACAGTCTATTCTCCTTGTCTCCAATGGGTAAACTGCCCCTACCCGTTAATGTAACTTATCTCAAAGGTCTTTTCCAGCTCTAAACTTATGGCTTCATAGTTCTATCGACTAAATATTACTTCAAAAGGCGTGGAGTATATCTAGAAACCATTAAATTCCCAAACGGTAACGGAGTTCAGTTAGAAGTTACGCTACAGATCTGAGGTCAAGTGCTCGGTTCTGGTCAGAACAACAATCAACTGTGTTTACTGTCCACGTCTGTGCACTGTACCGCCGGTGACTGATTCACTCCGGGCACACAGTAGGCCCCAATCCGGGACAGAAGCCTGCTGGTCAAGCACTCGATCCCAACACCGAGACGAGGCCCTCACTGACCGCCTTATCTCTTAGAAACAAAGCTGGGTAAAATACCTCAATCCGGCACCACCCCCCGATACCCGCTGCGACGGGGACGGCACAGTGATGCAGAGCAGTGATGCAGGTGCACAACGCACCTTGTTTTGCTCCGGGAGCCAGTCGGAGTTCGCGGCACCAGCTCCCCCACAGCCCCAGGAGCGCCAGCTTAGCATCTCCCCCGGCTCCGACGCCCCCCCTCCTCCGCTGCTCTCCGCGACCCCACTGCCCCAGCGGTCCGCCCCTTGTTTCTAACCATGGGGCACTTACCATCCCAATACCAGGCCGGTGGTCACGATGAAGCAGGTAAAGACCACCGCGATGTAGAAAAGCGGCGAATACTCATACAGCGTTACCAGAAATACCGCAGCCATCAGGATGTCCTAAACTGAGCCGAGCTTCAGCCGCCCAGCGCAGCCCACCCGGCCGGTGTCAAAGCCACTACGGTGCCTCAGAGCTGACAAACTTCGTAGCTACGCACTCGCCCGGGGTTCTAAGGCTAGACGTCAGGGCAACCTCGCCGGCCGCGGGAGCCAGAGTGCCAATCACGACGACGCCTGCAGGGCTCGCCCCGCCCCTACCGCTCCAGTCCCCAGCTATTGGCTTCGCAGAGGGGCGGTGCCCAGACTGGACTCACGGGATTGGTACCCGGAGAGCGTCTGTGTGTCCTAGCGGTCAAGGCTTTTCTGCGGCAAATTCTAAATACGCATAGCGGCCAAATCTGTCCAAGGATCAGGTAAGGTTTTCTGATGACACAGAGAGGAGGCACAGTCCGAAATCCACGTCACAGAGTCTAAATCCCGCATCTTGGATCCGCGGCAAATTTGAGAGGAGGAGAAGAGCCGTCATCTTGGGTTCTACAAAGTGAAGTAACCTCACACCTGCTGTTGTTTTATCTAGAAAAGTTACAGTTAGACACTACGGAAGACCAAAAGGAGTCTGACAAGCAGTTTATACGAAACTTGTCGGCCTTTTCAAGTTGGATATAATGATAAAGGAAAATTAGCATTGCGTATCAAGATTCTCATAGAAGTAAATCAACTGTCCTCCCACATTCCTTTCTTTTTCTCCTCCCCCTACCTCCTTCAAATTAGAATTAGATATTTGAACTTTTTTGTATTAATTTTTACTTTAATAAGAATTTTTAATATATATGTGTGTGTATATATATATGTATATGTATATATATATATACACATATATATATACATATATAAGCCTTTAAGAAAGGAGCGAAATGCTCATCCCCCTCTCCTCATCCCCATTCAGCCAGCCCCATAAAGGTAGCCTCCCTGGAAGTCCCTCACACCTCCACTGACAGCTCATCGGTTTGGGTTTAGCCCTTGGCCACACGCAGTTACCACAGAGACAGGTAATTTAGTCTTTTATTCTGAGCAGCAAATCACTAGTAAAATTAATGTTGGAGAAAGATGAGCTAAATTTGTTCTATGGCTTCACATATCTCTTGGCCAATGACCATGTGTTGTGTACTCTCTGGAGTAGTGCTGTGTAAGCAGCTTGGTTCAACAACATAATTTTTGATAACTACCTATATGATTTGTGAAAGTATATAGTTTATTGTTGGACAGTTTTTAAAATTATAAACAACACCGCAATGAACATTCTTAAAGCTAAATCATTTCCTTAGGTGAATTCCTAGAGGCGGGACTTTTAGTTCAAAAAGTATGCACATTGTAAGCCTTTAGGGAAACAATGCTTCTCCAGAAATATTATACCGATTTATGCTCCCACCCTTTCATCCGCAGTTTTGTGATCATTTGATATTGTCACTTAAAAAGCTTGGCCAATGGGAAAGGCAGTTTTATTGCAATAAGCAATAAAGAGTTTTCATAATGAAAACAGGGAATTCCAAGTTAAAGTGGCATATTATACATATGCCTATAATTTTGCTCTCTCCCCAAACTCCACTAAAACTACAGTAAAGGGATGTAAAAAATAAATCAAAAACAAGAAGAGGAAATAACATAACAGAAGCACATATTGGAAGATGGAAAGCAGCTGAACAAGGATAATTCACTAACCAGCCCATGAAAGTCAAATCCCAAACCAGCAGTGGAGCAAACTGACTCAACTTGATTTACACTGAAGCATTCTCAAAAAGAACATGAACTATCACAAATTTAACTCAAGCCTTTATTTCCCATTTGGATATCTGATACAACAATTCCAACATGTCACTTTACTTCCAACATTGATTCTTTCTAACACATAATACACGATACACAGTGCAGGCAAAAATTATTTTTTCACATGTATCCTTTATTTTTAAACATGTTCCATTTCATTCCACCACCCCAAATCCTTGATTGCCATGCTATGTATCCTTGAGGATGAAGTCTTAAGTTCCTTGTTTGACATAGCCATCTCTACATGATCTGACTCCCACTTACTTACTCAGTTACAAAATATTTGTTTTGTGTCAGATATGTGCCAGACACTGTAGAAGGCATTAGGGATACAATAATAAGCCAAAAATGACATATCTCTGTTCTCATGGAATTTATCATCTAATGGAAAAGATAAACATTAATCAAAGAATCTTCAATAAAATATAAAGGCAAAATTATAGTAAGTGCTATTAAAAAGAGGTACATGGAGCTAGAGGGCATATAATGGGAGACTAGTGAAACATAAGGAAGATCAGGAAAATCTTCCCTGAAAAACAGATGATTGAGCTGAGAGCTGATGGAGAGAGATTTACCAGGCAAAGGGACAGGAGGGGAGAAAGCATTTAGGACAGAAGCTCTAGCATGTGCAAAGGCCCTGAGGTGGGAGAAATCATAGCACACCTGAGAAAATGAAAAGCCAATATGACTAAAGCATGGAGAGTGAGAAAGAGCATGCTAGGGGATGAAAAGGAGAGATAGGTAGGGCCCAGACCATACATGAGTCTTGCTATTTTAACTACTCAACTGTACCCTTAGAGCAATGAGAAGCCACTGATATGATTGAAGAAGGGGCATTTTATGGACTGAATTGTGTCCCCCCAAAATTAATATGCTGAAATTCTAGTTTCCAATGTGATTGTATTTGGAGATGTAGCCTTTAAAGAAGTAATTAAGGTTAAGTGAAGTCATAATGGTAGGATGCTAATTCAATAGGAGTAGTGCCCTTATAACAAAAGAGAGACACCAGAGATCACTTTCTCTATGCAGGTGTATACAGAGAAAAGTCTGTGGGAACAGTGAGAAGGCAACCGTCTGCAAATCAAGGAGAGAGTTCTTTCCAGAAAGCCTGCTGGCACCTTGATCTTGGACTTCTCACCTCAAGGACTGTGAGAAAATTAATTTCCTTTGTTTTAACCACTTGGTCTGTGGTACTCTATTATGATAGCCAGGCAGACTAATACAGGGAGTGACATTCTGTTTGCATTTTCAATCACTTAGGCTATTGTGTAGAAAACTTATTGGAAGGAGGCTGGGATGGATATAAATGAATATGGGGATATCAATTGACAGATTCTTTAAGAAGTCCAGGTAAGAAGTATTGGTAACTCTGATTAGGATAGTGACGAGGACTTGCAATGAAGTGGATTATTAGTCAGAAATTATTGCATTTGTAAGTGACAAAACTCGAAACAAAACAGTAAATCACTTGAGATAGAGATGTATTTCCCTTTCAGGCAAAAGTCTGGAGGTAGGTCAATGCAGGACTGATACGGTGCACAGTGCAAGGGAACCAGGCTTCTATTTTGCTCCACGATGTGTAGCCCCCATTCCTAAGGTCGCCTCATGGTTCAAGATGCTTGTTGCAGCTCCAGCCATCATTTCCACATTCTTGCTAGCAGGAAAGAGGACAGAGAGAGAGAATGAGATGATACTTCAGTTTAAGGAAACTCTAAGGAGGCACCACTCATTCCATTGGCCACAACTCAGCCTCATGTCCACCTTTAACTGGAAGGAAGGTTGGAAAATACAGTCTTTGTTCAGGGCAGCCACCTCTGCTGTTGAATACTATCGCTCCTGTTCAAGGTGGTACAGAACCAAATGCAAATCCTCTCTCTCATTATTATTTTTTTTTTTTAAGGGAGAGAGAGGGAGGGAGGAGGGTAGAAGGGACAGAGGGAGAGGGAGAGAGAGAATCTTAAGCGGGCTCCACACCCCAGCGAGGAGCTGGACAATGATGTGTGGCTCTATCTAACCCAACCCTGAGATCAGGACCAGAGGCTAAATCAAGAGTCTGCTGCTTAACTGACTGGGCCCCCAGGCGCCCCTCCTTGCCTTCTTTGTTAAAGAGAAAGTGGACTACCAATTTCAGTCTTTTCAGCTTCTCCAATATCATACCTATTTAGATGCTTTACTCCAACCCCTTCCAGCACCCACCCCCTTCCCATTCTGAGACTGCAGTCTGAAGGGGAAGCCAGAACCTCAGTACAGTATGGCCTGCTGCACTTAGTCAAGCCCCACCTAATTGCCACGCACCAGCACACTGGAAGGGAAAGACTTCCCCTCCTTCCCACTCGGCAGATACAGGCCTTCTGTCCTGGCCCCGGTTTCCTCTCCCACATGGCATAGGCTAAATGCCATTTTTAATTTTGCCCCGGTCTGGATTTTGAAATGTTGGTAGAGCTTTAAAATTTTATAAAACCTTTCTCGGTAGTGTCTGGCTTTTTCTAGATTTACTGTGTTTCTGGGGATTCAAAAATCCTATTTTGGTAGCCAAAAGCTGCTTGCTTTCTTCTGCATTCCTAACATCACAGTTCTATTTATCCTTTGAGGCTTATTCATGCTTCTGACTGACCAAGGAGAAGGTCTCATAAGAGAAATGCAAGCAAATATTAACGTGTTTTTAAAAATTATTATCTGCATCGCACAATTTTCTTGGCGCTGTTAACCCTTTCATTTTATATGGTCTTTCTATAGCCTACATTATTTCTTGGAAGGGCAAATTTGTCTATTGTGAAGACACCAGTAGAAACATAATAAGCATCATAACTCTGAGTTTCAAACTTTGAGACAACTATTGCCCAACAGAACTGAATGAGTGTGCAATTGGGTATAATCCCATAGATGACAGGAATTGTGAAAAATCTTGTATGTAGTACCTTGGCAGAACCTGACTCCTAGTAGCCCACTGAACTTCCAAGTCCCTCTAGTAAAAACCTCTCATGGTCTTAGCTGTTGGGCTTCTGTCATCTATATATACTATGTGACAGGAGGCTACCTGAAGCTCACTCCAACTGAGCTAACACTGATGACTTATGTGGTACATGGTCTGTGGCCCAAAGCTTAGGACATTCATCTAGGACAGTGGTTCTCGACTGGGGTTGCTTTCCCACCTCTGTGCCCTGGCAACATTTGACAATGTCTGGACACATTTTGGTTCCCAATGGGGGAGGAGCTACTGGCCTCTAGAGCAATCCCCCCCCCCACACACACACACCCGAAGCCCTGCATGACATTTGGTATTCTGCTAAACACCCTACAATGCACAGCACAGTGCACCCACAACAAAGAATTATTTAAATCCAAATGTCAGTATTGCTAAGTTGAGAAACTCTGATACAGAAAATTCTTTTGGTTCTGGACACTTCTCACCAAATCACTGTTTCCATATTGGCCCAGGCCATGTCTTCCATGGATCCCCAAAATAGCCTCCTAAATGGTTTTCTTGCTTCTCTATCTCCCAAAGTCTATTCTTTTTTAATTTGTTTTACTTTTTTAATATTTAATTTTTCATTTACATACAGTAAAAATCATTACGTCTCATGTACAGTTCTATGAGTTCTAACAAATGTACCGAGGTCATAGAACATTAGCAACATCAAGTTTCAGAATCGCAGCTCAATTTTCAAAGTCTTTATTATGTTCTTTGGGTCTGTCCCTCACAGGAGCCACTCTGGGGTTAATCTGAGTCTTGGCAATGGTTTATATTGTAGGTAAGTTCTTGTAGTCTTTGCTGTGCTTCTGTGGGTGTGTTCTACACACATGGACCTGGGGGATGTGCCCCAGTTCAGTTTCAAACTCTGCTCTTCAGGACTTCCCTTCTACCCCTGGACTCCCTTTCCCTGTTCTTCTGGTCTGAAAGATGGGACCCTCCATTCTACGCTGTTGTGCAGTTCTATGTGACTGCGCCTGTCCTTCAGATGAAATGGCAAGAGAAAAGGAAGAAAAAAAAAGTAACTGGCATACCACCTTCATTCTATGCACAACAGCGCCCCTTTCCAAATTCCTCACAGAAAGATGGATTTTCTCTCAGGTTTTAGGTGCCTATGCTCCTGCCCTGCTGAGACAGAGCTAATGATTTTGGTGGTTGGTGTTGCCCTCGGGGCAGGACGAGGAGAGAAAAAAGGGGAAGGGGGGGCAATTCCTTCCACATTCTCCTGTTCCACACTCTTCCCTGATCCAGACTGCTCTCCTGTCATGCAATAGAGGAGGAAAAAAGAACAAGAAAATTCACTGACACCCTACTGGTCATTCTTCAGGTTCTACCTTCTTGTGGTAGAAGGCCTAAAATTAAGGTCTCATATTATGTGCTGCCATGACATTTGGTGACATTGGGCATGACCTAAATCCAAGCTCTCCTCCCTACTCTGCTCACATAGATAAAGTCCTCTACCCAGACAACCCTCATCATGGGGACCAGGCACAGGGCCTGCTTCTCCTTCAGTGGCAGGCTTCAGGTCCCCGCCAACCTGGGCACCACACCCTCTTTAAGCCTGCCTCACACAGCCTCTAGTTGTTCACTGTGTTCGCAAGGGCAGCTGCCTGACCCTGCATGGCATTTGGTGTCCCCCTTCCCTGGACTCTGAGTATATATGACTACAAAACTGCCATCAGTCTCATATGTCTAGTGTTCAGTGTTATGTGTTTGGCTATCCCCATAACCCCAGGGCAGGAATCCCTCCTTCACAAACAGGATGAAGAGGAGACCATCAAAACTTTTCCATGGTACTGGCACAAAAAACAGACACATATATCAATGGAACAGAATAGAGAGCCCAGAAATGGACCCTCCACTCTATGGTCAACTAATCTTTGACAAAGCAGGAAAGAATGTCCAATGCAAAAAGACAGTCTCTTCAACAAATGGTGTTGGGAAAATTGGACAGCCACATGCAGAAGAATGAAACTGGACCATTTCCTTATACCACACACAAAAATAGACTCAAAATGGTTGAAAGACCCAAATGTGAGACAAGAGTCCATCAAAATCCTAAAGGAGAACACAGGCAGCAACCTCTTCGACCTCAGCCGCAGCAACTTCTTCCTAGAAACATTGCCAAAGGCAAGGGAAGCAAGGGCAAAAATGAACTCTTGGGACCTCATCAAGATAAAAAGCTTTTGCACAGCAAAAGAAACAGTCAAAAAACCAAAAGACAACCGACAGAATGGGAGAAGATATTTGCAAATGACATATCAGATAAAGGGCTAGTATCCAAAATCTATAAAGAACTTCTTAAACTCAACACCCAAAGAACAAATGATCCAATCAAGAAATGGGCAGGAGACATGAACAGACATTTTTCCGAAAAAGACACCCAAATGGCCAACAGACACATGAAAAAGTGCTCAACATCGCTTGGCATCAGGGAAATCCAAATCAAAACTTCAATGAGATACCACCTCACACCAGTCAGAATGGCTAAAATTAACAAGTCAGGAAACGACAGATGTTGGCGGAGAAAGGGGAACCCTCCTACACTGTTGGTGGGAATGCATGCTGGTGCAGCCACTCTGGAAAACAGTATGGAGGTTCTTCAAAAAGTTGAAAATAGAGCTACCCTACGACCCAGCAATTGCACTACTGGGTATTTACTCCAAATATACAAATGTAGGAATCCAAAGGGGTACGTGCACCCCGATGTTTATAGCAGCAATGTCCACAATAGCCAAACTGTGGAAAGAGCCAAGGTGTCCATCGACAGATGAATGGATAAAGAAGATGTGGTATATATACACAATGGAATATTATGCAGCCATCAAAAGGAATGAAATCTTGCCATTTGCAACGATGTGGATGGAACTGGAGAATGTTATGCTGAGTGAAATAAGTCAATCAGAGAAAGACATGTATCATATGACCTCACTGATATGAGGATTCTTAATCTCAGGAAACAAACTGAGGGTTGCTGGAGTGGTGGGGGGTGGGAGGGATGGGGCGGCTGGGTGATAGACATTGGGGAGGGTATGTGCTATGGTGAGCGCGATGAATTGTGCAAGACTGATGAATCACAGACCTGTACCTCTGAAACAAATAATACATTATATGTTTTAAAAAAAAGATAGTAGTAAGGGAAAAATGAAGGGGGGCAATCGCAGGGGAAGATGAACCATGAGAGACGATGGACTCTGAGAAACAAACTGAGGGTTCTAGAGGGGAGGGGGGTGGGAGGATGGGTTAGCCTGGTGATGGGTATTAAAGAGGGCACGTTCTGCATGGAGCACTGGGTGTTACATGCAAATAATGAATCATGGAACACTACATCGAAAACTACTGATGTAATGTATGGTGACTAACATAACATAATAATGATTAAAAAAACCCTTTCCTTCTTCAATTCACTGGCTATTTTGTTATTATTTACTCTTTAGAGTCCTTAGGTAGTTGTGTTTATATTCTGCCCAGAGCTTTTAGTTGTAATCAGTGAGAAAGAGAGACTGCAGCTTGATTACTCCATCTTGGCTGGCTCTGGAAGTCCCTCTATGCCTACAGTCTGACACAATAGCAGAAGGATCTTCTTAAAAGGACACTGAAGTCAGAATGATTCTGCTAAAATGTGTGACAGACCACATCATTCCCCTGCTCCATCTCTCCAATAACACTATATCTTGACTCTGTAAAAGCCAGAGTCCTTATGATCATTTACAAGGCTGTAAGATCCAGCCCTCCAATCCCTCTATGACTTCATCTACAAATCACCCCAGCTCATCCACTCCAGTCATTTGATTGCTTTTTTGTCCCCTGTAATAGCATGTATGCTTCTGCCTCTGGGCCTTTGCAGTGTTGTTTCCTCTGTGTGGAATGTTCCTCCAGATATCCACGTGGCTAATCTCCACAGCTTCAAATCTTTGTTCAGATATGACCTTGCTAATGAGGACTAGGACTACTACCCTATTTAAAATCACAAATCCCTCATCCCCTGCACTCCCAATCTCTTTTCCTATCCTCCACCCCCACACTAATCACCTTCTAACATTAACAATTGTTTACTTATTATTCTTATTGTCTATTACTTCCTCCTCCTCATTAGAATGTTAGTTCCAGGATGGTAGGGATTTTAAGTCTGTTTTGGAGCTTGGTGCCTATTCTATAATGGGCCCTCAGTAAATATTTATTGATGGAGTGAAGTGGTGGGAATATATAAATAATACAAATATACTTTAGCAAGTGTGCTGTTACAGAGAAAAAAGGACTTAGAAAAAATTCAGGCCAGAAAAGATTATTCTAGTTCTGATCTTCCGTCAATTTTTACTTAGAATTCTCCTTTACCATTGACCCTGATCTTGTTTTCATGTCAAATGCTTCCCTGGGGAAGATAAGCTCATGGACCACTAACATCACTTTATCTTCCATCATTTGTTACATGGTACTATGTGTCAAACTTACCA
This sequence comes from Mirounga leonina, assembly GCF_011800145.1. Taxonomy (NCBI): domain Eukaryota; kingdom Metazoa; phylum Chordata; class Mammalia; order Carnivora; family Phocidae; genus Mirounga; species Mirounga leonina. The sequence goes on from NW_023270825.1 coordinate 43,944,516, forward strand.
GTCCCCTTCTCATGATAAAAAGTATTATGGGGGCAGATCACTATGAGAATGTAGTTGAGCTGTGGAATTTCTTATAGCTAATACTTTTATTTTTCTAATTTATGAGCAAATATAAGTATTGTATCAAATTAGTTTATGTATTTTGAACCCTGACTTAATGTTATTTATTAACATGCTAACAATTCTTTAAATTTAAACATTAATACAAACTTTAAAAATTCTAATAATTCTAATGAGGAAGGATGGCAGTGGGAGCATGTTCTGGAATTTTCTTTTTCTGTGGTTCTTTCACTCACTCAGCAAATATTAACTGAGCACCCATTATGGACCAGGCGCCATGCTAACACTGCCCTGTGAACACCATGATACCCTGCCCCAGGAAGTGTCTTTATTGAAGGCAACTGTATGAATTCTAGAGTTCAAACTTTACTTCTTCCAAACTACTTTCCTCACTACATTCAAAAATTAGCTTGCTCCAGTAAGTCTGCATCTCCTACAGAAACTTCTTTAAGTGTCATGAGGCAGTGGTTCATAACACCTATATAGACAGCAATCATCATTCAATCATACTTCAATAAATAAACGCCATTGAGAAAAGGAATGTATTCATCAAGTCCTGGAAAGTGGTGGGGATCCGGGGTGGGGGTGGTCAGAGAGGGTGGGAGGAAAGGCAGGCGTGCCTAAGTTTGAGGGACCTTTCAGGGACCTGGGGGCTTTGGTTTCAGTTTCCGAATGGGTTGAACTCCACGCTCAAAAATAAAGTGGACAGTTAAATTTGGAAGGTAGGCTGTGCTCAACGCACATATTTGCCATTGAAATGACTGACTTAATCATGCCACCATGAAATTGCTCTCAGAGTTTGAGTAAAGTTAAAAAGGAGCAAGAACGGGCTTGAATGTTAAGAGTGCATCTCGGCAGGGTGGCCCCACTCTCAGACAGACAGACAGACAGAACCTCCTTTCCTAAAAAGAGCAGGAGCAAGCGGGCGCTCGCGTTTCGCCTAATTTTGAGCCGCGCCTCCTGCCGTCCGCCGTCACGTGCCGGCCCGCCCCGGCCGCGTTGATGGGGGGGGGGGGCACTCTGCCTGGCGCCGGGGCAGGAAGGGAGGCGGCCGCAGTGCCATTCTTAAAGGGGCCCGGAGGGAAGGCGAGGAGCCGCTGACGGCCGGAAGGAAAATGGTGAGTTGCCGCCGGGAGGGCGGGGGCCGGAGGGCTGGGCCAGCCAGCCGGGCTCTCCCGTTTGCCGGAGCCGAGTTCGGCGGGCAGCGCCCGAGGTGGGTCGGCGGCCGCTTCCGCGCCGGCTGCTGGCGCGTGTCCACAGCCAGAGACTTAGCCTCCCGCCGCTGCCACCCCGCGTAAGGGCAGCATCCTCCAGCCGGGCCTGGGGTCGACCCGCCCAGTGGCTCCTGGGACTGGGGTGCGGCCAGTGCGGCTGGATCATCCTCCCCTAGTCTCTCTGGATGGAGGCTTCCAGCTCCTGAACTGCAGGGCCGGAGGGGCCGGGGGTCCGGCCCAGCGAAGGGCTGCCCCAAACGCCGGTTTCTTTGCCAGGACCCGGGCCAGGCCTGAGGGGCCGACAGGCGCTGAGCACCTTCCCTGGCGGCCTTTGCAGGGAGGGCTCGAAATTTCAGATTCCATTCTCATGGCCTCGCCTTAGCTTCTGTTGTCTCCTTCCCCGGCCTGCCTCTAGGGATTTTTCCGTATTCTTGCTTTCTTCCAGTTAGGGCAGTTGGAAATCTTTTGACCTAAGGTTTTGGTCCTTAGCCTTAAAGTGACCGTCAAAAGCTTTAGTTTGTTCTGGGGCTTTGGCTTCCGTTCTCGAATGGGTTGAACCCCTCGCTCAAAAATAAAGTGGAGAATTAAATAAATTGCCCAACAAGAATTTTCTGAATCTTTTCCATCGGGTGTTTAAATATGCTCATTTCTTTAATTAGAAACAAAACACAATCCCCCACTGTCCTATCTCTGACCTCCCACTCATTTCTCAACCCACCTCCCTCGAATAGATCTTGTCGTGGTCAACAAATCCAAGGGACTGTCTTTGCTTCTCATCTTTCCTGACTTTTCATCTGCATTCCAGGCAGTTGACTACTCTCTCCTTTTTGAAGCATTTTCTTCCGGCATGCTTTCCCCTTGGCTTCTGTTTTTTCTCCTGCTTTTCCTGTTGGTCCATTTGTGTCTCATGCAGACTGTGTGCCTTACCTGGATATCACATGTAGGAGTTCTAGGCTACAGTCTAATGCTTTGTTTTCCATTCTGTATTCTTTCTCCATCCTTTCTTACACTCATAGCTTCAGTTACCTCCTACCTGTAAGCAGATGACTTGTGAATTTTTATCACACTTGCTTCTGAGATCCAGTCCAGACCTATATATCCCACTGCCTAGTTCTTATCACAGGTGCAAACAAGTATGTTTTCTTACCTGATCCTTTTGATGTAGGTCTGTTCCCTGTAGACTATATTAGAAGCTCCCCGAGGGCAGGCCCATATTTATTTATTTATTTTATATGATTGTATCCCTAGCACTTAGCACAGTGCTTACACTCACTAAATGTTCCTTAGGTGGATAAACCAATAGGTGAACACTTGTTCAACACTCCACTTTACTGTGTGTTAATATTTACCCATACAGAGTTGTTTGCAGGGTGTTACACTCATTCCTAAATGCTTCTACTAATTAAGCAATTGGAATTGACTGAGCCTGGGTCCCTTTTCTTGTAGGAAGGAATTTTTGGCCTTATTACTGTATTGGAGGGATGAAAATACCCCCCAAAAGAGCTGTATAAATTAAATCACAGCATGTTTTTCACTTGGTTCCTGGTCCTTAGAATGTCAGGATTGCACAAGCAGCTCTGAGTATCAGAGCTGGAAGATAAGACTTTTGTGATAAATTGGTCTTTGCCTAAAGAGGAATCTAAAATATTTATTAGTTTCACTAATGGGTTCTACCTTTGGTTGAAGAGAGAATGAAAATTCTAGTTTTTTGACTCTCTATCTTTCTTGAAGATAGAAAAAATAGACTAGGATTGAATACTACCTTCAGGAAGCTCCATATGACTTAGCATCTCTTTCTCTAAGGAGAATAGGACGCATGTACTTGACTCCTACAGGAGCCTTATTCATTGGATAATACTTATTGGTGGGATGTCCTTTCTAATTGTAAATAGCATATCGTATGGTATATCATACCTTACATATTACCAGTGTTCTGAATTTAAAGGACAATTTAAAATGGACAGCTATTTCCTGCTTTAACTTATGCTCTCATTTACCCAACATGGGGTCAAAAACCAGGCTTTTATTAAATTTGTGTTTTAACTTAAAATTGAAAACGTTAATCTTTTTGGGTTATAATGAGACATGTGTATTTAGCATTGGTCTCAGAACTGTTCTAATTCTCTTGAAGGAGGGGGGATCTTATGTATGAAAAGATCAAGGAATGTGGACCTTGTTTGGTACCTGACTCAATCGAACCAACTGTTGGGGGAAAAAACAAAACAAAACATTGAGGGGAATTTGAATTCTGTTTGATTATTTGAGATTGGAATTATTGTTAGTTTTTTAAGGTGAAATAATGTTATTGTCCTTATATTCTTAATGGCACATACTGTCATTTTAATGATACATACTAAAATATTTACAGTTGAAATGACTTCAGGTCTTTGCTGTGTGACAGTCCATCGGGCAGTATTGAGAGTGTTGATGCAGTAAGATTGGCTGTATGTTGATAATGTTTGAAGCTGAATTATAGGTGCATAGGATTCCACTATACTATTCTTTCCTTTTGTATGTGTTTGAAGTTTTACACATTAAAAAAAAGGAAGAAAAAAAAAAAGCTTTCCATGCTTGTGTTTGCAATCAATAATACATTTGCATTACTAAGAGAAGAGTCCTTTGGTCATTTCCTTGCCACATTTCTGGAGAAGAATCTCTTACATTTTTTCATAATTTGTAAAAGGTTCTTTTGGTTTTTATATTTGTTTCATCTGGTTTTGCTTCCGTAGTTCTTTTTTTTTTTTTTTAAGTAATCTCTACACCCAATGTGGGGCTTGAACTCATGACCCCAAGATCAAGAGTTGCATGCTCTACATACTGAGCCAGGCAGGCATCTTGCTTTCATAATTCTTAATAACTTCTTTTTTTAAATTCCCATAGTCATTTTATTAAGATATAAAATGTTATTGGTCTTTACTCTTGTGGTTTATTTTTCATACTTTATATGTATTTTTTCATAGTTGTGAGATGCAAAAATGAACCAGGGTCTTACTAATTCTAAGTATAATAAAGATTACTTTCCCGCATAGTGCAAAAATATTATACTTCCTAACAGCAGACAGTGATCCTGTAATTTCCTATATTCTTCTCTTCCTCTCCGGTTCTGATGAAATTGCACATTATTGTATCTAGTTCTTTAAGACATTTATTAGCCAAAGAGAAAGTTAAAGTGTAGCCTAGATATAAGATGAACAATTAATGTAGATACAAAGGTTGGTAGATTTAAAAGCTCTTTAAGTATTCATGTGTTTCATGTTAACTCACATAACTGTGACATTTGTAGATGTCAGTGTATGTTTTTAAAGGTATTAAGTTTTATAAGTTAAACACATACATGGCATTGAAGTCATGAATTTTTTTCTTTTCTAGAGTGAGTCTTTGGTGGTTTGTGATGTCGCTGAAGATTTAGTGGAAAAGCTGAGAAAGTTTCGTTTTCGCAAAGAAACGAACAATGCTGCCATTATAAGTAAGCTAAACGTGATTGCCTCAGTTACATGGTCTTCGTTGAATTTTATCTTATAGCCACATTGAATAAACTGAGCCATTAGGAAATAATTTGCCTCCTTCTGTTTTAATCTTTCCCCTTGCTTTTATTTATTTATTTATTTTTAAAGATTTTATTTATTTGTCAGAGAGAGAGAGAGAGCATGTGCCAGGGCACAAGCGGGGGGAGCGGCAGGCAGAGGGAGACGGAGAAGCAGGCTCCCCGCTGAGCAAGGCTGGGGGTGGGGGCACCTCCATCCCAGGACCCTGGGATCCTGACCTGAGCCAAAGGCAGACGCTTAACTGACTGAGCCACCCAGGCGTCTCTTCCCCCTTGTTTTTAGATCATTTTAAAAAATAAGTAACAGCTGTTATCCTAGAACAGAGGTGGAGTGTCCTACCTCTCTCCTCAGCTGCCTTTACAGGTCTGAAGAAGATGATCTTCTTAGTTACCTGGTCATTGTAGTGACCCATCCAGCTCCATCCTTTAACTTCTCAGGAGACTAAAAATTGCCTGGTCATTCAATCTCAGCCAGAGACTTTTGCCTGCACCTAAAATGGTAGTGTTCAGCATTGTCTTCACAGTGATTTGGGGCCTTATTTCAATTCTAAAACTAGAACCCCAGTTTCGTGGAGAGTACTTTTAAGTGTCATTGACTTCTGACAATAGAAAGAGTACTTTTAAGTGTCATTGACTTCTGACAATAGAAAGAATGATTTGCATATTGCCTCTCCCACTGTGAACTGTATCTGATGTTATGTAGATTTCTTTTATATTCTTAAGTAATATTTAATATGTGGGTGGTGATTTAGAAAGATGAAGGAAGGGCAAGGGGGTAACAGTATAGATCTCTATAGACTGCTTAACAGAGAGGCATCTGGCAGATGTGAATTAATGAGATAGTTACAACTTGTAATCAGTTTTGGTTCTATTACAAATAAATACTACAACATAGGCATACAGTTCTTAAAAGTGAAAGTTCATGTCCGTGCCTTTTGCTGAGAAAGGTAAAGCTCTGAGATCTTACCATATCTTACAGAATTTACTATGAAATTAGTGTAAAACCAAAAATGGCCACCTTTCCTGAGTAATGGAAAAGAATAAAGGCATAGATTAAACATATTTCAGTTTGGCTTTGGATTATGTTACATATGTTTGAGTATAGATATCACTGCTATTTGGTAATCCACTATCTCATAATAATCCTACTGCATTATGAAATCTTGACTCTGGAGAAGCTGGAATTGGTGGTTGTTCTGTCTTAACCCCTGGTCTGCTTTTCCTCTTGCAGCTCTAACCATGTTACATAGACCAATCTCATTTACAGTCACCCTTTCAGACCTTATGTAGGAAGTTGCATTTGAGTTACAAAATTCTTCAGACACAGAAAATGTAAGGAGTTGACATAAAATTCTAAATAAGCAAATTAGGTGATGGGAATTATGGGTAAAAGCCTTTAAAGGCTGACTGAAAAGCACAGCTAGCTAATAGACCATAACTAAACTGCAAATGAGTTTCTCAATGTTTTAATTTTAGATGCCAGAAAAAGGGCTGAAACTCTGTGGGTTGGGTAAATCAAGGTCACATTGGAATCACAGTTTACAAAAAAAAATCACAGTTTACTTATACTATATTTTTATTTTAGTGAAAATTGATAAGGACAAACGCCTGGTGGTACTGGATGAAGAGCTTGAGGTTTGTTTGATCATCTAAGTACATTTTTATAGTTAAGCAATTATTATTGCCTAACAGATGCTATGTTAGTTACATGTACTTTTAAAATAAGTCTAAATAGATGCTCATTATGCATGAAAAGCATGTGCTAATTATTATGTAGCACATTGTCTTGCCGATTGAATCACCTTCTTTAAAACATTACTGAAATCCAGTGTAATAAGTGGTAGAAGTTAAGGCTACATGTCCAGTATAACTTCTAAATTGCTTGGCCAGTAATTAAAAACTAAAATGCTATAACCTAAGGATTTAGTTTGTCAAATTAAGTAACAAATTTAGACTGAAAAGAAATTCACTTTTTTCCCCCTAAGTGAGACATTGATGTTTCCTTTGGGGGGTGGCTTTTTATCTTATTCAGTATTCCCTGACAACTGGAACATGAGCATGACTATTTAGTTAATAAATGGAACTAAACTGAGTGGGCTGGAGTGGGCTTTCAGTGGATTAAGGGTTTAGTAATCTCAGGTTATATGCAATTTAGTAACATAAGATTTTTATGTTGTGGTATGTGGTTATAAATTTATATCTACTAGTAGAATGGGTGCTTGGTATATCTCTTAAGGATTTATGGGTCAGAAAATGCTTAAAAGTTGTTTCTCTTTATGGTTCCAGGGCATTTCACCGGATGAACTTAAAGATGAACTGCCTGAACGACAACCTCGATATCCTTTTCTTAGTGCTTTAAAAAGATTTGTTTTCTTTTGTGGTCAGAATTTTATTTATGAAGTTGGTTTGTTCAATTTTTAAAAGCCATGTATTTTACAAAAATTTCTCCTACACCATGATCACAATCAAAATATGTATGCACATATTGGACTAAGAAAAATGGGAAGTTGACACACTAGTGGGATGAATTACTTCCTTTTTGAAAAACTCCTTTTATTATTATGTGTTTACAGTAAAAATTTAGAAAGAGAAAAAAAAGCCATACTACATACTTTTAATACATTTATTTTTGAGAGATTATATGTTTTTATACCTTATCTTTGGAGCTCGTGTATACTTTTATGGAAAGATAATGATAATAAAGGTATGGCTCAAATGGAGAGAACAGAAATTTACCACTCACTAGCTCCCCAGGTGTGTATTTTCTTTCAGAACTTTGTTGGTAAGTACTTGTGTCAAATAAAACAGTAATTTTAGTTTCTTTAACTTGAGAAAAACCTTCATTGTATATAGTTATAAATACCAACATGATGATGGAAGAGTTTCATATCCTCTGTGCTTTATTTTCTCCAGTCCTGTTGGTGAGTGAATTTCTTTAAATAGTGCATATTTGGTTCTGATCTAATTAAACCATTTTTATAGGAGACAAATTTTATGCTTGTTTGAAAGATGTAAAGTGTTGAATAACCTAAATAGAGGTATGTGTGCATGTGCACACGAATTCATCCCTAGAAAGAAGTTGCTATAAAGCCTTCCCTCTTAGAACTTGCTTGTTTTCTTAGGATAAATGTCTAGAAGTGTAATTGTTTGGTCAAATCTTACATACATTTTAAGGAATTTAAAATGTAGTGACATTTTAAAACACCAACATACATTTTCTTTTTAGGTTTCGTGTATAAGTGCATGAACTTCGTGTATAATCATGATATATATTTGCGTTTATCTTTAAAATAGTACTTAATGATGATATTCCTGTAACCTTAAGAATAGTCCCAGAGTAGCTTACATTGGATATTGAAATGGCTTATTGTTATTTAAGATATATCCGTTATCACCAGAACTCCCAGTACCACTACCATTTAAGCCCACAGTAAACTCTGAACTCTTCTCTAAACTTTACTATTTGTATCATTTACTTAGCACTTAAAATAACTGCAGTACCTTTTTAACTTAGTATGTAAGCAGCCTGTAACTTTTTTTTAGGGCAGATCTCCCCACACTGATTCATCACCATCCCCAAACCTATATATGTTAGGCGTCCATAAAATCGATCTTGATATTTAATGTCAAAATTAAGATTGTGCTGAAAAGTTCTTAAGTATTTACAAAGTCCTAAAAGATGTGCAGGGATCTAGCCACATTTATTTTTGTCAAGCCCCGGGACTTGTTTGTCAGTTAGCCATGGCTCCGTGCAGGCAGTGAAGTGCACCTACACAGTTAGACTGAAGCTTTCTGTAAACCTGATAGCATAAGAAAATCCTACATGTGTCATTTTAGAAGTAAAAAATGAAAACCCATCATTTTTTCAAAATCTAAGTCTCATTTCTATACTGATCTCTTTTCCAGGGTGTAAGCCTGAACAACAGATGATGTATGCTGGGAGTAAGAATAAGCTAGTCCAAACAGCTGAACTAACCAAGGTGATATTTGTGTTTTACTTGCTTGTTGAGACAATATTTTTCCCTCACTATTAGACCATTAGCTAAAGTAATCTGAAGAGTTAAGTATTTTTTACACAGGTGAAAATTAATTAGAACAGAGCAGTAAATTTAGGGAGTTTTACTGTTTGGAAATAGAATGATAGAAGTCTTTAATCAAAGTGTGTTTTTGAATGGAAATTATAAGTTGATTAGAAGAAATCGCATTTAAAATATAGGCAGCTTTAGAAAAGCCACTGCCACCATTCAATCTATTGAGAGTTTTTCATCTTCCATAATGTAGTTTCTAGTAGATAAAAGTAAGCATTGAAGCTTCTCAGAGCTCTTTACCATAGGCTAAATGAACCAGATTCTGTGCAGGAATTCCATATTATGCAGTTAACTGTATATTGTTCCCAAGTCTGAAATTGTTAAGAATACTTATTAGCTTTATTAAGCTAGACCATTCTGTTTATATGAGACACTTTCCTTAAGATTTAACATGCCCCCATTGTTTTATGGCATTGTTGAAGTTTAACGGTAAGATGGGTACTTGTTTTCAAACTTTATTTAACTTCACGTATTAGTTTGAGTTGAAAAAAGTATATACTTCTAAGGTTTTGAAATAGAATATTACATCACTAAAACAGTATTAAATAACATTTCCTTTCAGGTTTTATTTTAAGGACAGTGTCAGTGTTTTACCCTTAGGTGTTTAACCAGCAGCCCAGGAGATGTCTTTAAGTGCCCTCTGCCTTTTCCCGTTAGCTCATGTGATTGTCATTGACACCACCAATTTATAGACGCTACTTTCTCTCATTTGTACCATAGGAACATAAGGGGGTCGGGTGATTAGGAGGGAGCTCTGTTAACAGCCTCATTTCCATTCTGATCCCACAGCCCACCATCAAGTGCTGGAATTAAGGCATTACAATTTATAAGTTACTGTTACAAATAATCACATCGAATCCTCATCACAATCTTGTGAGGTTGATGATGATATTCCTATTCTGTAGATGGGAGAACTGAGGTTCAGAAGATAAAAGACTTGCACAGGGTTGCATAATAGTAAATGACAGAGCTAGGATTCAAACCCACATTGGCCTCAATCCCATACTTTCTGCTCTATTATGTTGTTTCTGTATAGAAAGACTTCCTGGGCCTGCGTGTGTACAGATTCTTGCAGAGATCCGTGGCTGAGGACCTGTAGTCCATCCTTTTCAAAACAATCCACAGCTTGTATTTCCTCCAACTATGGAAGACCAGCATATGTTCTTCCACTTCCTAACTAACTAGACTGACTTTAGTTGTGTGTACTTGGGGTATCTCTTCTAGTGGGTAAGATGTACAGAACTGTTCTTTTAGAATATTCATAGATTTGATTCGTAGATTTGTAGATTCTTTTAGAATATTCGTAGCTTTTAAGAGAGTTTTGGTTTTATGCCATCTTGATTGCTAAACTTTGGTAACTCAGTACTTAGCACTTAAAAAAAGTAAAGGTATATCTAATTTACAAAGATAAGTTATGACCAACATGAATGAAAGGAAGGAGAACTTGGTATGTAATACTCACATATACAATGTGTTTGATTTTTTTTTTTTTGAGAGTGTCAAAGTATGACCTAACGTTTTTTTCTAAAGGTATTTGAAATAAGAAATACCGAAGACCTAACTGAAGAATGGTTACGTGAGAAACTTGGATTTTTCCACTAATGTGAACTTCTGTGTTTCTGAAGTTTTTATGTATTAACCTGACCATACTGGAACCAGACATAAATACTTACGCCTAAAAATGCACTGTTACTTACAGTTTGTTTCCTGCAGTAAAGAAATATTCTTCATTTGTTCAAAGTTTGAACAAAGGGGAAATCATCTTCATAGTAATGAAAATTTGTAAAGTGTTTCCTTATATTTGTAATTGTTAGGTGGACTACTTCTCTCCAGGGACTTTTTGCACTCTTGTGACTAATTTCTATAACTTACGGTTCAGAATTTGTTACTATTTACAGACACCATTGGAAAGTGGGTATTAGATTGTGATAGACAACAGTTGCCTCCTTTTGACAAATACTGGATATTAGCAGTTTATATATGAAAATAGCATATTATCACTTGTCAAATCTTTAAAATTTCTTTGGGGTAAAAGACTTGAATGACCCAATTTAGAGCCATGAAAAATAATTTACTGTAGTGTAAAGCTGCATTACAAGTACACTTGTCATCAATTCCATACCTTCTTTGGTTTCCTATATCTTTTTAATCAAGTACAGAAACTTTGTTCATCAGTCATTCATTCTTACAGTCTGGGAATTAGATTTTATAGTAGTTATGACTGTTACGTTTTCTTACAGGAAATAGCATCTTAGTCTTGGAAATTGATAGGTTGGAACTAATCAAGGGCTTCATTCCTGGTTGTGTCATAGCTAGATAGTTTTGGATCTAGGTTAATAACACTTTATTAATAATAACACCTCTTAATGTTGTCCTGTGAACACAAGTTATTTTAAATGTGTTAATACTGTGCCTTTGATTTGTTAGCTTTAAAGTTAGTTTAAGACTTTTACACTGCCAGTATTCCAGATTTGGTGAAATTAATACTTTTGTAAAGGGTCCAAGTAAAACTATTTTCTAATGTGTATATCTGAAATTTGTAATAAAATCAACTTCATATTTTTAAAAATTCCAACTATCTACTTGTATTGGTGAATATATGGCAGTTGAGAGTTATAATTTGGGGTGTATTTATGATTACCTTTGTGCCATAAGAAAAATTACTTATCTTAAAACCTTGGCCAGAGTTAATAACATTAACACAGTAATAGAAATTGCATCTTATATCCTAAACGTCAGAAGATATTCCCAACTGGACATCCATCTTGTTGGCATCCTTGGCAGAAAGCAAGGATTCTAATATATAGTGTACTTTAAGAACAACATATAAGTGACTGTTTCACATTAATTTGACAAAAGGTCTTGAGACTGTAAAGACTAACCAAATTTGGTGAGTGAATTCTTATATTAAGATTATCTTAGTCATTTCAAAACTAGAAAGGCATTATTTTATGTTGACGTGTTTTTCATTTATATATTCTTTGCATTTTTTTTGAGGTTTCTGTGCCAACACTAATAAAGAGGTAAAGATAGTTGGAATTTTCACAATATTGAGTCTTCTGTGGCCAACACTGTTTGGCTTCACTAATCTAAAAAACAGGAAGCAATAGGAAGTTAGTTGGAGATGAGGAAGTGCTAGAGTGGACATTTGTTTTGGTTAATGAATGGGAAGGACTCTTTATTCCAATTTCCAGAGAGAGAGAGAACTTCAAACCCAGGAAGTTTACAAATTCTTTAAACAGCTATTTTGATATTGGAGAATAATGCTTATAATTCTGTGGAAATGCAGATATAACCCAAGTGAATGGAGAGTGTTTTTAATGTTTTTAAATGAAGGAAATCAGATTTCATTTCACCATGTTTGCAGCAATAAGAGAAACTAGTGCTGCAAGAATGTGTTTTTTAATGAGGTTCCTTATTTTGTCTTGCATGTTTTAGTTGTTTTGTTTTTAAATTTGAAAGTCCTCCATATTGTCAGATGATACTGACTTCCATAAACAGAACTTAGTTCCCCTGTTCTCTAACAGGGACAAAGAGCTGTGATAAATCATGCTTATTTGACTCCTTATCAATAACATGTATTTTGTAAGACAATAGATTATGATTGGGGAATCAGTAGAACATGTTTTGACTCCCTCTGTCCTATAGGGAGACTTACAAATCCTATGCTCTAGAGTGTTCTCAGACTTTTATATAAATTTCCCTTCCATGTAATCAAATTTTGCATTGCTCTTTTCAAGATATGTTCAGTTTGCTCTCTTTTTCTGCCTTCTCTCAAATAGTAACTCCAGATTGGATAATTCCAGTTTATACATTCCATAGCTTTCTGGTGCAGCCATTCCCGTTCATATCTTAATCTCTCCCTTTTGGCATCAGCTTTTTTCCTGGGAACCCCCTTCATGGTCTTCTAAGTCAGCATTAGTTTTGAAATTGTTGGCCTTGCATGAGTTCTGCATAGCATCTAATGTTGTCACAATAGAGCCAACTAGTAATCCTAGCATGTTTTTAGTACAGTTTTTGTGGCAACATAAATGACATATGAAGAAAAACTGTTCTCAGGTTACTATGCTGAAATTCCAAAATGTCAGAGTTTTGAATAGTCTTGCTTTGTTCTGGTATTGAAGCAATCATGTTAGGAGAAGGGTTGTTAGACCGTTTTTGTTTAATTGACTTCTAAAATAAGTGTTCAAATTGTCTATTTCTAAAAAGTTTACCAAATACCTAGTGCAGTTAAACATACTCTTGTTTAAGAGGGTGTTGCAAAATTTTTTATTACCGTTACTAAATAACCTTGGTAGCAAAATGTCTGTCTGCACTTTTCTCTCCCCTTTTATCTCCTATTTTCAGGAGTCAAATGTAGCCATAAACTGTACCCTGGTCTGACACTTTAACTAAAAATTTCCAGTTAGAGGAATTTATTGCCAAATTAAATTTGGCTGTCTTTATTCCCCACCTATATAGGTAGTTAGGAAGGTATACTTAAAAAAATGTTTGGACTACTTTAAAACCTGAGCAATGTCATTAATCCATAACGTGGACTAGTGATGGATAGATATTTTCATAAGAGTTTAAATGCTGATATTTGGTGGAAGTAGAGAGTAACTTGTATTCTATCAATTCAAATATTCTTAGTACGGTTGCTTTCCCTATTTGTTCAATAGACTGATAATACTGGAATCTGTAGAATTTGAGCCTTTACAACTTATGTGAAGAAGTGTCTCAAACATTTCTGGACAAATCTTATTTTGTATTTCTGGAAGAATGTAAATCTTCTTAGGCCACTTAACACCAATGGCCCCAAGTTGAATATTCTTGCGAAATTTGTTTCTTGTTATGCCATTTGACATTTCAAATCAGTGACCATGTTCCTGTAATATTCAGACAACTGTTAGGGTTGTGATAGAAACTGTGTTTTCTTGCTTTTTGGAATATAGTTCATACACATATATTACTTGAATATTGTTTGAGATCACTAACTTGCCAGGGCAGTTCCCACTGATCTAGATGGTCCAATATAATCTCATTCAGGAGGCTTGAAACATTAATGGTTTAGTCTTGTGAATTTTAACAGTTCCCTGTCATCATTTAACAAACTCAACAACTGCACAACTTCTTAAGCTGTGATTTCAGTCTCTGCTAGTTCATATTGCATGTTTATTTTGGACAGTCTTCTGTTAAGCATGGTGCTTGTACTGGTTTAAATAAAATGTTAACATGAAAGGACTTCTCGCTTCTCATTTTTTTCTCACCTCCTCTCCCTTTTGGAGTTACTCTCACCTGCCTGGCTCAGTTGTGGCCTTTGCGTGAGCCACAGTGATTCAGCAATTTACTTTCTCTGGAAGAACTGAGAGGCAAAATAAACAGGAACCACTTGGCAAAGATAGGATTGGGTGAGGGAGAATGTAACAAGATTATAAACATTTCTCAAACTTGTTCTGAGGCTAGAATGATTTGTTTGTAGTGGCAGAGGGCATTATCTCAAATGATGAACCCTTGCTCTTAAAGGGAAAACTGTAAGTTAAAGGGGCTGTGTACTTCCCAAGAAATCAAATTGAAGGATCTTTTATTGAATATAGTATGTCACTTTTAAACATCCACTGAAGATCCATCTTGCCTTTGTTTTAGACTATTCTGAATGGTTTGTGTTTCATATCGAATGAATACAAATCACCACTACTTACCTAATTTTTAGAGTCTAATGTACACTTCTTGTGATTGAATAGGTGATAGAAGTCACGATTTGTTCATGGTTTGTGAAAGGAGTAGTTTATTGTCTTCCTGTCTTCAAGAATCTCACAAGGAGAATTGGCCAGAGCTTGGAAACATGTCTTATTTCTCAAATTTGTCCATTTACATATTCGAAACAGCCAGCTCCTAAATTTTTTCACCTTCATTTTTATTTGGGGGGGGGGGGGGTGTCCTTTTACTTTCCAGCAGCAAAAAGCATTTCTAACCACTTAATGTCCCAGGGTGGGCCCACTCTCATTTGTATGAGGGCACACCCTGAGTGGATATTGGACCCTTTACAGTAATATTTTTGGCTATGTTGGAGACCCAAGTAGATTAAAGATCTTACTGCTGAGCGTCACACCGGCTCTTGTTCTTTACTTGAGATCTGTCCCCAGGTAACTGGAAAGCACCCTGCTGAGGTATCCCCCTTCTCCAATTACAGGAAAGAAAAAGCAGAATGCCGAGGTTGCATCCAAAAGCCATGCTGTAGTCCCCAGAGAAAATGTGTGTACGTGTGTGTGAGAGTGTGCGTGAGTGTGACGCTCCTTTTCACTACCACCTACAGGATTAAACACAGATTCTCTTCCTAGAATGTAAGGCCCTCAACATTTTGGCCCACTGCTCACCTGTGGTGGACAGCCAAGCCCAAATGGGCTGCAGCCCTTCATTAGATAGAAATGCCCCAGGCACTGCTCCTTGCCGAAGCCCTTTCGATAGCCATGATTTGTCCCACATGGATGTACTTGCCTGTCAGCCTCTCCCCAGCCTCAATACACACAGGACCTCTCACTTCCAGCACCCCGTGGTTGAACTCAAGAGCCTCACCTCTAAGACGCTTGCCTGACTGGTACCAGACAATGAGCTGAGCCCATCTCTCCCGGTGCCAGGTACCAAGAGGTACTTTACAATTCAATTCCTGACATTGGAAAGAGGAGCCCGTTCTCTTGAAGTGGCAACTGAGCTTGGAAGAATGCCTTTAGATGGAGAAGAGGGAGAGACAATGTCGGTTGGGGCCGCGTAGAAGGAAGCAGGCTTGCAGAGCAGCTGAAGCACGCTGAGGAGCCACACTCCCGCCTTTTAGGTTCCCAGGGCCTCCTCTGACCCAGGGCCACTCCTCAGAGTTCCCTTTTTCTGAGGCCTGGTGGGTTGCTTCGCTCTTTCTGGGTTCCTCTCATGGCTACCCTTACCAGAAATTAAGTTAATGTGGACATGTCTGTTTTACTTGCATGCCAGAGAAGCTAGTTCTAGTAGGACCTCTGGTTTCACCTGCCACCATCCCCTACATTCCTACATTTACACCCCAGCCTAACCGAACACCCTTCTTTCATGCAAGCATGCTCTGGGCCTCATCCCTACCAACAGAAACACCTCCCCAGGCTGCTGTGGCCTGTCAAAATCAACAATCTTCAATAATTACCTCAAAAGCCATTTCTACCATGAAGTCGATTGTTTGTTGAACTAAATATAGTTACTAATTTAGGAAAAAACCCACAACACTTCTCTTAAACCAGTATCATTAGAGAAAAATCAGAAAATACAGACAAGCAAAAGGAAGAAAATGTCTATTCCCCAAGAAATCCATCGTGACATTTTTGGTTATCTGTTTCCCTGTCTCTGGAGGAATTCTCCGGCCCCATAGCTTTTTTAGGCACCCTAAAGAATGATAGAATTACACTCATTTTTTCAGGTAATAAAAATTCCAACCTAGTCGAATGTCAAAACTTCAATATCTTACTTCCTTTAAGGCTCCCTCCCTCATCTCTCTTTCCTCCCACTCCACTTACATCAAATCCACGTCAGGCTGGGAACCCACCATGGGGGTGGGGATGGGGTGTGGTCTGTCCCTCATTATCGCCCTCCTGCCTTGCTCCCCCATTCACTAGTTGTCTCTAGGCCCTCTGAGATTGGTGGAGGAGGGCAATGACTCATTAACCTGGTACAAATGTAATCTGGAGTGGGTGCCCTCTGGGCTGTGGCTAATGTCAAGTATCAATTCTTTTTCCTCATGGTATGCTTCTGTGAGTTCCTTGCCAATTTCCACTGGGGATTTTGGCTGGAAGTCCCTTGACATGGGTCATGTCTTCTGTGGCTAGTGGCTTTACAAATGCCCCTCCCAGCTCTTGGCTTCTGGTAGTGAGCTCTGTCCCTGGCACCTCGCTTCTGCAGATTGCATCTTGAGCTGTATCCCCTGTTCGGCTCGCTTCCTCAGGGTTCATATTGGCCCCCAGGAAGCATGCATCTTTGCCTTGCTGCCATCAGGGAGGGTACAGTTTGCTTCCTCCGCCATCAGGGGCAGCTCTCAGATCTAGCCCCTGCATACTTCTCTGACCCCATTTTGGCCCATTCTCCTAGCGCACTACACCTGAGCCATGCTGGGCTTATTTTTGTTCTTTAAACATGCCAAGCTCGAACGTTCTCACTAGCTGTAGCTTCTTCCTGGGAAGATTGCCCACTCTCCCTTTTCCATACCCACCTCCCAATAGTCGTTTGGCTGTCTCCTTTATTCTGAACTGAGCTTAAATGTTGCCACTCACAGAGGTTTTCCCTGATCATTCATCCTAAGGGTAGCGGCACCTTCACCATCATAACCCATCTGTTCCAATTCTCTGCCTAGCACTGACCACCATCTGATAGTTTTCTAATTTATGTAACTGGTCTGAAGGACTCTCAAAAGTAATCATGTAAAAACAATTTTGGGGTTGTTTTTCAAAACTTGCTACCTCTGTTCCCCATCAAACCTCTCTTTTTTTATTTTTTATTTTTTATTTTTATTTGATAGAGAGAGAAATAGCGAGAGCAGGAACACAAGCAGGGGGAATGGGAGAGGGAGAAGCAGGCTTCTTGCCGAGCAGGGAGCCCGATGCGGGACTCGATCCCAGGACCCTGGGATCATGACCTGAGCCGAAGGCAGACGCTTAACGACTGAGCCACCTAGGCGCCCCAAACCTCTCTTTTTTTCCTCTGGCTAAAAGGCTTGCTTGGTGATCTATCTCCATTAGAGTTCAGTCGCTTAGGTGTTACAAATGCCTTTTTCTGTCACTAAGATTCAGTTCTGTTCATTTTATTATTTTATTTTATTTTATTATTTTTTAAAAAGATTTTATTTATTTATTTGACAGAGAGAGAGACACAGTGAGAGAGGGAACACAAGCAGGGGGAGTGGGAGAGGGAGAAGCAGGCTTCCTGCAGAGGAGGGAGCCCGATGTGGGGCTCGGTCACAGGACTCTGGGACCATGACCTGAGCCGAAGGCAGACGCTTAACGACTGAGCCACTCAGGCGCCCAGTTCCGTTCATTTAAAAAATTCAGTCTCGTATTTGATTCAAACCTCTTCTCTCCTTCAGCACACCCTACACTTATGGTTCTGGGAGGAGCATGAGGGAGCATTTGTCCTCAAGTTCTGCTTTCTTGCAACTGGTGCTTCCCCCCCTGGTGTTGGGGATGCGAGGGCGGAGACAGAAAAGACATTAGCTTAGGACTCTAAGCTGCTGGATCGATTTCCTTTTTTGCGCGTGCACAACTTGCTGGTAAGTAGGTTGCTGTGCTTTTGGATGTCATTGCTTGTCTATTGAACACTTACTGGCCATGAGTTCCCAGAGTAGGGCAAGCCTTCAAATGCTGATTTTTCCCTACAAGTCGTCTTCTGCTTTGTAGGGTTTCTTCATGATTACCCTTTCTATAACTTTTGTTTTACTTGAATTAATAATGATCTTTTGTCCCCATTTTCTTAGTTTTCAATGTAATTATTTTTTCCCTAAATACCTTCAATGGATTGCTTAAATGCCTAGCAATTCTTCCAAATGCTTCAACAAATAAGAAAATCTGCCCGTTCCAAAAGATTTCAAATAAGAAAGGAGAGTTGAAATTACATATATTTAAGTCATTTGCAGTTAAATAATAATTCCCAGTGAAAGTAAAAAAGAAAACCTATAAGGTTTTCTTTTTTTTTCCCCCTTCTTGGAGACCTCCTTCCCCACCTTCCGTCCTCCCTCTAAAATCTGTACTGGATGCTCTTTAGTCATGAGTGTGTCATCCAGAAGCTTTCCTCGCTTGCTTCTTAGTTGGAGCCCCTTGGTTGGATCCCATGTATTCCCTATTTTGTTACCCCATTTTGCTGAAGCCCATGGTACACGGGAGGAGAGCTTTCTTATTTCTGAAAATATTTTTGCTCCATCCTCACAATTGATCAGTGGTTTGGCGGCTGTACTGGATGTTTTCTGTTTGCCTCTCCAGAATCATTCTCCACCCTTCTCCACCCTGGCTCTGCCCCCCAGGAGGCTGAGCTTGAGGAACGACATCAACTGGCTCCCTTGCCTTCCGGTTTCTGCTTGAGATCAGCCAATCTCTGGGGAGGATGGAGAGGGAAGACAGGTACTTATTCCCTCAATCAGTCCTTTAGGGTCTCGGCAGGTTATGGCCCTCCATTGAAAGTCATTCATCCACTCGATGGGGCACCTGGGTGGCTTAGTTGGTTAAGCAACTGCCTTCGGCTTGGGTCATGATCCCGGAGTCCTGGGATCGAGCCCCACATCGGGCTCCCGGCTCATCGGGGAGCCTGCTTCTCCCTCTGACCCTCTCCCCTCTCATGCTGTTTCTCTCTCTCTCTCAAATAAATAAATAAAATCTTTAAAATAAAAAGAAAGTCATTCATCTACTCGAGACAGTCTTTCTGAATCCTGGTAACCCCCACCTCCCCTCCTTCCTTAGGCTTAGTGATGGAAACAGCAGAGTTTTGAGGACGGAGGTATCTCTTCCTAGCCTGTAATAATAGCCCTTTATCAAAGGGCTCAAATTATCTTAATTTAGAGTTCCATCTCTTTCCTGGGTTTAAATTCTAGGATGGAAATGATTTTCCAACAGAATTTTAAGGGCATTGCTCCTCCATCTTCTAGCTGCAGTATGCTGTTAAGAAGTCTGATGCTAGTCTGACTGCAATTTTGTCTTAAGTTTTTCCTTTGGGATCTTCTCCTTATTTTTGATATTGTGAAATGTCTCTGTGATGTGATTTTGTGTGGATCTGGTTTCATTCATTGTGCTAGATATTTGATGGACTATTTGAATCTGGAAATTCATATTTTTCAGTTCAAGGAAAAATGTTTTCCTATTATTTGGTAACCTTCATATTTTTCCTCTCTCTTTCTAGAACTCTTACTGGTTTGGATGGTGGACTACTTGCTCTGATTCTCTAATTTTCTTATCTTTTCTATTGTTCATCTCTCTTTTTTTTTTGTTCTTTTTCTGGGAGAGTTACCTCAACTTTCTCTTCCACCCCACTTGGTGATTTTAAAATTTCAGTTACATATTTAAAAGCCATACAAGGTTTTTTAGAAGATTTTATTTATTTATTTGAGAGAGAGCAAGCATAAGCAGGGGGCAGAAGGGCAGAGGGAGAGGGAGAAGCAGGCTCCTGGCTGAGCAGGGAGCCCGATGCGGGCTCGATCCCAGGACCTTGGGATCATGACCTGAGCCGAAGGCAGATGCTTAACTGTTGAGCCACACAGGTGCCCCTAAAAGCCATAAAAGTTTTACTAGTAAGATTGAACAGTAAAGCGAGGAAGACAAAATTTCTTCATAGTCTACAAAATATTTTATAAACACTTTAGATCTCAACAAAGGACTTTTATCTGGGAATAGGCAGCTAACAGCATTTCTACAAATAAATATTTTCTGAATACACTTAAAAAGAAACTACAGGGGCGGCTGGGTGGCTCAAGTGGTTAAGCCTCGGACTCTTGATTTTGGCTCAGGTCATGATCTCAGGGTTGTGAGATCAAGCCCTGCAGAGGGCTTTGCCCTGGGAGTGGAGCCTGCTTGAGATTCTCTTTCTCCCTCTTCCGCTGCCCCTCCCCCACTCTCTCAAAAAAAGTAAAAAAAAAAATTAAAAAATAATAGAAAATTTAAAAAGTGAGACAACTGTGCATGGTTTAAAAAAAAAAAAGTGCTACAGCTGACCCAACAACATAGGTATGAAATGTGTGGGTCCATTTATACGTGGATTTTTTTTGATACAGTATAGTACTATAAATGTATTTTCTCTTCCTTATGATTTTCTTAATATTTTCTTTTTATCTAGTTTATTGTAAGAATATGGTATATGATACATATATATCATATATGTTAATTAACTGTTTATGTTACTGGTAAGACTTCTGGTTAACAGTAGGCTATTATTTAAGTTTTTGGGGGAGCCAAAAGTTATTCGTGGATTTTCTGCTGTGCAGGGGGTCTAACCTCCACGTTGTTCAAGGGTCAACTCTATATTTGTGTATCAAATCATCATGTTGTACACCTTAATCTTACATGTTTTATATCAATAATATGTCAATAAAACGGGAAAAAAACATTTTAATATATATTAGTTTCATTTCAATCTATTTCCACATATAGAAGACAATTGTATATGGTATGTATCCAATTTCATGAGTAACATAATATGTACATTCTTTATTTAAAAAAAACTATTCATAAATGTAGCTTCATAATATTTTTCTGAGTGCTTATATCATGGTTTACTCAATAATTCTCTTGTTGTTGGGTATTTTGGTTGTTTCCAAAATTACTGCTAAAGATATTTTTGTGCAAAAGAATTTTTCCATGCTTTGGATTATTTTTAAGAGGGTTATTATACTGAACTGGACTGCCAGCAGGTACGGACAAGGGAACCATGCCAACAATGAATACTTTTATTTATTTAAAATACTGCCTAATTTGATTTAAAAGTGGTTATCTTTATTTTTTTTTTTAAAGATTTTATTTATTTATTTGAGAGGGAGAATGAGAGAGAGAGAGCACATGAGAGGGGGGAGGGTCAGAGGGAGAAGCAGGCTCCCTGCCGAGCAGGGAACCCGATGCGGGACTCCATCCAGGGACTCCAGGATCATGACCTGAGCCGAAGGCAGTCGCTTAACCAACTGAGCCACCCAGGCGCCCCGGTTATCTTTATTTTTAAATTTGCTTTTCCTTGATTACTAGAGAGACCTTAATATTTTCTCATATATTTTTTATTTTTTATTTTTTTTTATTTTTAAAGATTTTATTTATTTATTTGACAGAGAGAGTCACAGCGAGAGAGGGAACACAAGCAGGGGGAGTGGCAGAGGGAGAAGCAGGCTTCCTGCAGAGGAGGGAGCCCGATGTGGGGCTCGATCCCAGGACCCTGGGATCATGACCTGAGCCGAATGCAGACACTTAATGACTGAGCCACCCAGGCGCCCCTTTTCTCATGTATTTTGTTAATCACATACAACTGTATATTTTGTGATCCTATCTTTTGTCCATTTATCAGCTGGTTTTTTGGAATTGATTTTAGTGAGTTTTCAATATACTTATTAATCCTTTGTCTTTTTTTTTTTTGCTGGGAATATTTGTTTCCTCATTTATTTATTGTCTTAAAATTTGTATTTATTTATTTGTAATGTTGAATCGTTGATTGGGTGGGGTTGTGTGTGTGTGTGTGTGTGTGTGTGTGATGTAACTCACTGCTTTTTAGTTTAAAAAGTTTCATTTAAAAAGATACCCATGGGGGCGCCTGGGTGGCTCAGTCGTTAAGCGTCTGCCTTCGGCTCAGGTCATGATCCCAGTGTTCTGGGATCGAGCCCCGTATCGAGCCCCGCATCGGGCTCCCTGCTTGGCGGGAAGCTTGCTTCTCCTTCTCCCACTCCCCCTGCTTGTGTTCCCTCTCTCGCTCTCTCTCTCTCTGTCAAATAAATAAATAAAATCTTAAAAAAAAAGACACCCATGCCCAGAGATTTGACAACCCTATGTGTTCTTTTATCATTTTATGGTTAACCTTGGATTGACCTAATTGTATAATATAAAGAGAGAATTTAAATTATTAAACATACTTCAACAAAGCTTTTAACATATCTAAAATATTTTTTCCCAATAATTTGGGATGTTTCCTTTAGAAAGTGTTCAATTCTTATATAGAATTTGGTCTTTTTCTGAAATAATTGTTCTACTACATTGTTAATGCTTGTTGATTTTTGTGCCTCAATCATATTTAGAATTATTGCAGGTTTATAAGATGTTTTCAAATCTCAATAAGGCTAATTTCTTTTCATCGTTCTTTATTTTCACATATTTACTTGGCATTTTCATGTATTTATTGTTTAAGGTGAACTTTAAAATAATTTAGTTCCAAATCACATTGGGATGTTGATTACAATCATGCTAATATAAATTAATTTGGGGGAAAATGACATTTTTAAAACTTCTATCAAGGAAAATCTTTTAGTTACATCTCCTATATTTCTCAGTAAGGTGGTTCAATTTTTTCCATATTGGTACCACACATTTCTTGTTGAAATTTCTGTGGATTCATTTTCATCCGTCTCTAGTCGTGGGATTGGCTCGTGATAGAGATGATAGATGATGAGAGTACTCAGGATAATGAAGAACCTGGCCCAGGGAAGGCCGAACAGCTGAGCCTCACTGAACTTGGACTATGGCCTGGGAACTAGAAGCACCTTGCTTCAGCGACACAGACTGAATTTTCTGGTTTTCATCTCAGATGCAGAAGTTTGTTGATCCTCCACACCAAGGGTAATAAAGCACCTCCCTGCCTCATTCCACTGCTCCTGTGGTTGAACCACCTGGCCATGTACTCTGCTAATGTCATCTCAATTTCACTGCTTTGACTTGCTCAAAACCATGGCCCATGTTAGCCCCTCCTGCCTCATAAGCACTCTCACATTATCAATGCAGATTCAGTTCCCTTTACCTCCCTGAGGGCCTGGGGGGCTATCGTAGCTCGTGGCTACCCCAGCGTCCTGCACCGTCCCCGTCAGCTTCCCGCAACCCTGCCCACACGGGGCCAACAGGCCAGGACGCTGTACCTGCCTCAGGCCTGGCCCGGCTACGATGTAGCCCAGCTTCCGAAGGTGAGAATCCATGTAATGTTGGAGGTGAGAGGTGGAACCTCATGACTGTTCTACTAGGCTGCGGCCCTCTCTGAGAAAGAGAAATGGAGTGCATCCAAAAGAACTGGAGGGAAATAGGTTCTTTAAAAATTAGGAACTTTTTACTTCAAAAAATTATAAAATGTTTCTAATACAAAAATGTGTAAAGGTTTTTAAAGTGTACAATTTTTTTTATTTTTATTTTTTT
The DNA here is from genome assembly GCF_011800145.1 of Mirounga leonina. Classification (NCBI taxonomy): domain Eukaryota; kingdom Metazoa; phylum Chordata; class Mammalia; order Carnivora; family Phocidae; genus Mirounga; species Mirounga leonina. The sequence goes on from NW_023270825.1 coordinate 43,968,259, forward strand.
TAAAGATTTTATTTATTTATTTGACAGAGAGAGACACAGCAAGAGAGGGAACACAAGCAGGGGGAGTGGGAGAGGGAGAAGCAGGCTTCCCACTGAGCAGGGAGCCCGATGTGGGACTCGATCCCAGGACCCTGGGATCATGACCTGAGCCGAAGGCAGACGCTTAACGACTGAGCCACCCAGGCGCCCTAAAGTGTACAATTTTAAGATTAACCACAAAAGAGTATAAAATTCAAAGATTAACAAATGAAAAAAACATACCCGCACACTCATTACCTGGCCTAATTCCCACACGTAGAAGAAGCCTTGAGACTGGTGCGCGGTGCTTGCTGAATAGCACCTCCATAACATGAGGATTTGCTATGTAATGTCTGCAAAAGTTGGCTCTTTTTTTCATGTTTTCTGAGCCGTGGCATGCTAGACTCCCAGTGTCAGGTTCTGTATTATCTTACAGAGGATTGATGAGGTGGCTTAGGAAGACATGAAGAGTAGATGCGGTAGCAAGCAAGCAGTGCCCATCTGGACTGTTGATACTGCGGTTTGAATACTTTCCCGTTCTTGTTTAGGAAAAGAAGCAGTGCCTGTGGTGGGGGCGGGGGGAGCGGTTCCTTGACTTTTGCTTAGGCACGGTTTTGATCTACTCCTAACTTGTGTTATTTATGGTTTTGCCTCACTCTGAGATTCCACGTACTCCTGGGTTCTGCTTACTGCCTTCTCTTTAGTGGCTCCCCACTTGAGGCCTTGCCCACTGTTGCCGAGGGTCTGTATGTATCTCCTGTTCAGAGACAAAGAATCTGGGGCGCCTGGGTGGCTCAGTTGGTTAAGCGACTGCCTTCGGCTCAGGTCATGATCCTGGAGTCCCGGGATCGAGTCCCGCATCGGGCTCCCTGCTCGGCGGGGAGTCTGCTTCTCCCTCTGACCCTCCCCCCTCTCATGCTCTCTGTCTCTCATTCTCTCTCTCGCAAATAAATAAATAAAATCTTAAAAAAAAAAAAAAAGAATCTGTGGGGTCTGCTTGAGGATGTTGTCCTGCTGAGCTACAGCGTTGCCCTGGGGGCTGTCTCCTCCGTAGCTAGCTCCTCTCCTTTCCAGTCTGTTCTGCCGACAAACTTCCATAAACCCATGCAACTTGAGCACAGCTCTGTTTCTTGTCACCCCAGTGAGACTGAATAACCCACTCACGGATCAAATGGGCAGAATCTCCAATAAAGGAAATTTGAGAAGAGTATGTTCCATAGAGAGAATGAAGTACAGAGGACGTTCAGATTACAACTTCAAGTAATCCAACGTGCAAAGCTCTCAAAGAGAAGGTTAAACACCCACGCTGGTGCTTAAAAGGTGGCTAAATAATGTCTTGAAATAATTGTTGGTGTTTTTCTTTTGTATTCCCTTCTTCCTCCACACTGTGAAAGTGGCGAGGCCCTTTAGGCTTCCTTGCTTGAGGATTTTTGCTGGCAGGACGGGGAGAAGAAACCATTTGAGGTCAACAGTTCTCCTTGCCTTTTGTGAAAGTCCTAACTGCACTGAAGAGACTCTGCTGTGTGTCCCAGAGAGGGAGGGTGGTGAGTGAGGGCTGTGGGGTTGGGGAGAAAAAGAGGAGTTAGTGCTTAGTCTCCCAAATTGGAAAGGGATCAGAGGTCTCTGGGTCTTGCAGGCAGTGGCCCCCGGTGCCCTGCTCTGTGGGCCCTGGGGAGGTGGTGACATGGTAGAGAGGATGACCCCAGGGTGCCTGGAGGGACCAGAGCTTCTAGCCTTGGCAACACTTCTAAGAGCTGTCCGTTCTGCTGCCGTGAGGACATACAATTCCAGAACTCTAGGGTGACACTGGATAATACCTGATACATAATCTTTCACGAATTCAGTGGAAGGGGAATTAGAGTCAGAATTAAGTGACTTAAAAACAGTAAAGGGGGCGGCTGGGTGGCTCAGTCAGTTAAGCATCTGCCTTCGGCTCAGGTCATGATCCTGGAGTCCTGGGATCGAGCCCCGAAGCAGGCTCCCTGTTCAGTGGGGGAGTCTGCTTCTCCTTCTCCACCCCCCCCCCACTGCTTGTGCTCTCTCTCTCAAATAAATAACATCTTAAAAATAAATAAAAAACAATAAAGAACAACAACAAAAGAACATAGCACCTTCTCTATGACCCAGCAATTTCACTCCTAAATATTTACCTAAAAGAAATGAAAATATGTGTTCACAAACAAGCCTTGTACAAGAATGTATGCAGCAGATTTATCCATAATAACCCCAAACTGGAAATAACCTAGATGTCCATCAATAGGAGGATGAAACACAGGTTATGATATATTCATGTGATGGAATGTTACAGAGCAATAAAAAGGAGTTAACTTCTAATACAACAACAACAACACGGGCAAATCTCAGAGACATGCTGAAAGAATCCAGATATGAGAATGCATACTGTATGATTTCAATGCTATGGTACTCTGGAAAAGACACATTTAATCTGTAATGACAGACTCAGTGATGGCTTTGGGCTGGGGATTAGGAAGGGGGACAGTGCAACTTTTTGGGGGTACTGTAAATGTTGAACACACTGATTACGGGTGGTTACCTGAGTGTATAATTTTGTCTAAGATCATAGTGCACTTAAAATGAGTACATTTTATTTTTTGTAAATCATACTTTAATAAAGTTGTTTTTAAAAATGAATGAATTATTGATGTATGCAGCAATGTGGAAGAATCTCAAAGAGAAAAGCGCCAAAACATGCTGAACCAAACAAGCAAACACAAAGAATGCATATGCTTCTATTTAGTGAAACTCAAGAACAGGTGAAACTAATCTATGGTATTGGAAAGCAGAATGGGTTGTTGCCTATGGCAGTGAGTCATGAGGGAATTACGTGGGGTGGTGGCAATGTTCTCTGTCTTGCATGGGGGTGGTTATTACATGGACTTACGTGTGTATCGAAGTCCTCATACTCTTAAAATCTGTGTTTTTCACCATCTTTAAATTTTACCTTTATGTGATTTTATGAAAAAAAAAAAAGACACATAAGAACAATAACAATAAAGACATTTTGCATACATGAAATTGTCGAGTGAGTCGTTTCTGTACATTGATTCTTCTTGTAAATGGTTCTGTAACAGGTATTTCCAGGGCAAAGGGCAAGGTGGATGACACAGCCACCCGATACGGAGAAGCCACATCCTAATGGACAGTCCAATGCCCTCTACAGCATGCAGCTGTAACCCGATGTGTTAGAACTGTGTATAGTGAGGGGCGCCTGGGTGGCTCAGACGGTTAAGCGTCTGCCTTCGGCTCAGGTCATGATCCCAGGGTCCTGGGATCCAGCCCCACATCGGGCTTCCTGCTCCGCGGGGAGCCTGCTTCTCTCTCTCCCTCTGCCTGCCGCTCCCCCTGCTTGTGCTCTCTCTCTCACTATCTCTCTCTGTGTGTCAAATGAATAAATAAAATCTTAAAAAAAAAAGAAATGTGTATAGTGAACAAAAAAAAACACCAATAGCCATCAGCTCTGCTCTATACGGAAAGCAATTGGGAGTCAGACCTCACTCTGGAGGGATAGGAGCTGCCTTTTCCCAAAACCTTGGGCTGAGAAGGGCTCCTCCTCTAAGCACATGGCATGGGGACCATGAACCCCGGACAAACCTCGAGTTCCGCCAACAAGAAAGAAGTTGGGTGGCTTTGGGGGCAACCAATACTACCTGCTACACCTCCCATTCTTCCCAGCTCCATAGCTATTCTTTCCAAGGCCCATGTCAATGTCCAGATCCAAGTGCCACACACAACCCCCAGGTGAAATGGCTTTTCCTTCAAATGTGCAAACCTCTTCTGGAAGATGGGGAACTGCTGGCCCACAATTTTCTGTGCTCAGGGTTCTATCCTCTTGGAAGTGCTTCATTACTCAAGGCCAGGGCTCAGATCCTCCCAAAGCGTCATGGGCACCATATGATCTATGTAACTAGGATTACAGATCACCTATTATTCCACATCTGTGGGAGAGCTCAACTTGGTTAAGTGCAAATTCATGATCGTCTAGGAGCTTTCCCTTTTATGTTACCACCATGTCTTTAAGTTTCCTACTTACCGCTCCCCATGGGGGTGTGTGTGCGGTTTATAAGTTTCCTTGGCCATAGAAAGAGGACTGTCTCCCTGGCATGGGCTGGATGGGGTGCTGAGCAGAGTGGCAAACATGACTACCCTTGGATGATGGATGTGTGAAGATGGCCTGCTGCTTTCTGGCAGTTCTCAACAGACACAGTGAAAAAGAAAGCTAAGCTCAGGGGGGAGGCCAGGCTATTCCCTGGAGATTGGCATGGCTGAGCTTGTTAGTGTGGGGGCTTGGAGATATCTTGAGCTCACATTCTCTTAACCACTCAGCACCTCCCCTCCCCCCTTCCCACTACTGGCTTTCTTTATCTAGTCTAGGGGGCTGGAAATTTCTTTCAGGTGTGTATCTGAACTCTTTGGGTCCCATTCTAAGACTGCATGCTTTGTATTTCTAGGTTTTGTTTTCTAATTCTCCAGTGGCTGACCTGTGCCTAGCCTTTTGGGTTGGGGGCATGGGCAGTGTGGGTGGAGTGGGAGCAAACTGATGGAAAAGACAAGCTGAACAAAGGAAATCTGAGTGGGAGAAGGGGGGTGCAGGAGAGAGAGAGAGAAAGAGAACATAAGATTAATATTTCTTTGCAATATCATCCAGCCCCAGCCATATATACAAGTAGAAGTAGGAACTTAATTCAGTATGTACTACAAAATTACTCCCACGAGGTGAAAGGGTTGATGGAACTTCCAAAGAATACTGAGAATTGATTGAATGAGGATGGTATAGATTACTCGCTGCTTGTAAGGGTTCTCCAAAATGTCAAGTAAACCCATTATCTTCCTCACCAACTGCCTTGCCTATAGTTGGTTGATCTAATTAGCCCTTTGCCCTCATTAAAATGGGTGTATTCTTTAACTGATTACAGCGGTGTAATACTGTCTAAAGCAGTGCGAACAGTACTTTCCGCAATGATGGAAATGTTCTATATCTACATTGTTCACCACAGAAGCCACCAGCCACATGAGGCTATTGAGCGTTTGAAATATGGCTAGTATAGCTGAGGAACTGAATTTTTAGTTTTATTTAATTTTATCAATTTAAATTTATTTATTTATTTTAAAGATTTTATTTATTTATTTGACAGTGAGAGACACAGCGAGACAGGGAACACAAGCAAGGGGAGTGGGAGAGGGAGAAGCAGGCTCCCCGCGGAGCAAGGAGCCCGATGCAGGGCTCAATCCCAGGACCCTGGGATCATGACCTGAGCTGAAGGCAGACACTTAACGACTGAGCCATCCAGGTGCCCCTAATTTTATCAATTTAAATTTAAATAGCCATGTGGCTACAGGTCTCCTCTACTAGACAATGCAGGTCTACAATTTACCTATGTGTTCTGGTAAAATACGAAAGGGCTTCATACTGCCCCAGCTTCTGAGCAAATCAGTATTCCACACGATATAGAATGGGTGCTCAATAAACCCTCATTGAAATACCTAAAATGCTACCCTTGAATGAAGTGGAGGGGCTTGGGTTTTATAATATAACAGCAGTTAAGGGTTAAGGGGGGTTGGAGCAGAAAAAATTTCTCTTGCCAAGTCTCTCCAACTCCTCAGGTGAAGTGCGGGATGTCCCTTCCAGAACCAAGGATGTGTTCTTGGGAGGCAATTCCATTTTGCATAGTAAGGTGCTAGACATAGTTACCAGGTAAGGGAAAGCTACATTTCAAGTGAATCAGGAGAGTAGCTTGTTGCTAAAAGGTAGGAGGACCTGGAGGTTCTTGGTGATGAACCATCACTTCCCAAAGTGTAGATGGAATTTATTTATAAGAACCAGGCTGCATCTCATGGTCTGGCTTAGACAATTCCCCGAAAACTTTTCCCTGACACCAGGAAACTGCATCTACCCCTCATTAGATGATGAACTCTCTTGGACAAATATTGCCCCAAATTGTATTTTGCTAAGCTTCTGTGGCCTGTAGGCCTTCCTTTCTCTAACCACTGCATCCAATCAATCAAGTCCTGCTGAGCTTATCTCTCAAATACTATCAAATCTGTTCATTCCTTTCTCTCCTGGTTTTTGTTGCTTTGGTCAGAGCCCAGCTTCTGCTGGGACGATTGCTGAGGGCTCCTTCCTGCTGCTCTTGCACTCCTCTATTCAGGATCATAGTGCACAGTTGGGCAGTTTGCACACTGCACACACAGCCTGCATTCCTATGCCCTAGTGTGGACTTCGTTTATCTGGAGAGAATACCTTTGTGATTTGCACACGGGTGCCATATAACCTTGGTGGTATAGACCTGCACTAAGACAGTAGCCACTAGCTACACGTGGCTACTTACATTTTAATTAATGAAAATAAGCAAAATTTAACGTTCAATTCCATAATCATACTAGCCACATTGAGAGTGCTCAATAGCCACATGTGGCTAGTGGCTACTGTTTTGAACAGTGCAGAAAAAGAAAATTTCCACTATTGCTACAAGTTTTGTTGGACAGCACTGGATAGACTCCACTTCTAAACCCCTCTCTATACAATTTGCTAGGGTGAATGATCTTTAATGCAAATCTAAATATGTCCCTCTCTTGCTTAAGTCCTTCAATGATTTCCACTTCCATCAGCAGCGATCAGTTAGCAGGTGGTGAATCAATTTTGTGGGTCACAACCAACATAAGAACAAAACCGAGCTTGTAAGATACTCTGTGATCTGAACCCCTGCTAACCCCGAACTCTCAAAACTGTTTTGTGCTAGGTTCCGTTAATTTAGAACTGCTGGTGATTTCACCTGAGACACTGAGCTTTTTTCTTCCTTCCTTCCTTCCCTCCTTCCTCCCTCCTTCCCTCCTTCCTTCCTTCCTTCCATCTCTGTGTCTTTGCTCAAGCTGAACCCTCTCTTAGGAGCTCTGGTTCTACCTTCTCTTTGCCTGGACTTCTACTCATCACATAACGCCTCAGTTTAAGAAACAGATACTCCAGGAATCCTGCTCTGAACGCTGCAGAACGGGATGGATGCCCTTCTCTGACCTTTCATCACGAGCCGCAGACTTCCGTTAACAGGGTTATAATACCGTAATGATTTATTTAAGTGTTCGTTTCCGGCACTATACTAAGTTTTTTCAGCGCAAGTACTATGTTTCTCATCTTCGTATCTCAAAGGGGAAGCACAGCGCCTGAAATATACTAGGCACTCATTCAATAACTATTTGTTCAAAAAACGAACGAGGGAAGGAAAGAAAACTAAATCAATCTGCGGCGCGGACACTATAGGCGCGTCGTAGGCTTCAGCCTTCAGAGGGCGCCGGCGCATCTCGGCTGGTGCGCAGGCGCGCAGAGAGGGCGGGCGCCGCGGCGGCGGCGGCTGCAGCGGCGGCGGCGGTCGTGGCTGAGGCCGGGGGAAGTGAATGGTTTTACCCAGAGGGCCCTGCGCCGCCTTTCTCCGCTGGCACCGGCGCCGCTGCCTGCTCCTCCTTCCCGGCCATGGCGTTCACGTTCGCGGCCTTCTGCTACATGCTGGCGCTGCTGCTCACCGCCGCGCTCATCTTCTTCGCCATCTGGCACGTGAGTAGCCGGGGCCGGGGGAAGAAGGGCGAGGAGGCGGCGCAGCTTCTTCTCGCCCCGCGTCTGCGGCCCGGGCGGCGACGGCCCCCGGAGGTGCGCGCGCCGGGGGATGGGGCCGAAGCGGGGCAGGCCGCGCGGCGAGCGCTCTGAGAGCCCTCCGTCTGCGGGCCGGGGGCTGCAGGTCCAGGCTGCGGTGGCCCGATGGATGCGCCCGCTGTGTCCCCTCGCAGGCCGCGCGCGCCGCTACTCCTCCCTGGATGGGTGGGGCGGCCGCGGTCCTGTGGGGCCCTGCGGGACAGCGCTTCGCTGGCGTGGATCTTGGCCGGCCCGGGGCTCGGCATCCCCGCATCCCTGCATCCCCGGGGAGGATGTCAAGGGCGCACGGAGGCATGCTGCGTGCTTAGCGGCAGTGAAGTTTACCGAATTACTATTATTTAATCACATTGTCTTTCTTTTCGGGTTTCCGCGGGAGTATGGCCCAAATGAGATCGTATAGCCTACTTTAGATGAATTTCCAGCTCTATTTTCAGCACTTGTTGGGCGCTCTTCGAGTAGAATGCCCCCCCCTTTTTTTCAGATTGTTTCCTTGTGAACTTTGATGCAGATTGGAGTGATCACTTTGTTGACTGCATCTCTGAACTTTTCCCCTAAATCATACTTTGACCGCCAGAGTTTCTCAAGAGACACTCTTCCTAGCCACCTCTGTATTCAGGGTAGCTGGATTTAATGGAGGTAGTTTTAATTTGACTTCGAAAATGCTCACAAATCTTAAACTTCCCTAGGGCAGTTTTTCTTTCTTTTTTTCTTTTACTCACATCTTGCTGCAGGATAGAAGCACATCCTTACTGGCTACTGTAAGGAACAAGTAAGTTCCTCATGACAGTTCTGCAACAGATTTTTAAGGATTCTTGTTTCTCTAGCACAAAATAAGCAGCCTTCTGAAGTCAGCATTCATTAAAAATGTATCTTATATTTGCTTCTGCCCTCCTCATATTCTTCTAGTGCCTTCTGGAATATCAGTCCTCTTTTGAATGATTGGACATGTTCATTCATGTAAATTTTAAGTCAGGTTTCATCATGCCATTAACAAGGATTTCTTATGGAGCATAGCCTGGCAGAGTGATTTAAATGGCAGCAGTGTCTTGTGTAAAAAAAAAAAAAAAAAAAAAAAATCTCATAAGTAGAATACCACAAATTATTCTCTTTTGATAAAGAGTGTGATAATGTTCATAATTATTTTAGAACCTAACTGCTCTATAGTGGGGAATGCTTAGGTAGGCTGTTCAGTAACTGCTCTCTCAAAATACTTGTCAGTAAGAACCAATAAATTAAGAGCACTTTAGGCTCTTTGGTGGAAGAACAATAAATAAAGATAATCTGGAATGCAAACTAGCTCCACATTTCACTGGTGGAAGTGAAATGTGTGGCTCCCTTCCATTTGTAGAAAACAGATTTAAGTCACTTCCTGCTTGATGGGTAGTTTTTGTTTTTTGAAATGATGAGGATTCTAAGAAAGAAAGCTGTGGAGGGCCTTGTTTACATTTTGAACCAGGTTGTTTGGCTTAAGGAAAATCTGAACTGCATTAAAAATAAAAATGGGTAATTTGGGGCGCCTGGGTGGCTCCGTTGGTGAAGCGTATGCCTTCTGCTCAGGTCATGATCCCAGGGTTCTGGGATCCAGTCCGGAATGGGGCTCCCTGCCCAGGGGGGAGTCTCCTTCTCCCTCTGCCCCTTACTCTGCTTATTCTCTCTCTCTCTCCCTCCCTCTCAAATAAATAAATAAAATCTTAAAAAAAATAAATTAAAAAAATGGGTAACTTAGTTTTAGCGTTGAAATGAGAATGTATCGGGTGAAGTAGGTAATTTTAAGTCCTATTATAGAATTTTTAAAAATTCATTTGTACTCCACAGATTAGTGGCGAGCTTTTATCCTTGGGGATTTCTTCGTAGTTCAGAGGATTATGCATCCTTTGGGAACAAATTGAAAATTCTAAAGTATATAATTTTAATTTTTCTATTAACTACATAACCTTCAGTTTATTTTCTTAGGTAGTTTAAGTATCAGAAGATTCACTTGGAAATTTGAAGTAGAAATTCAAAGAATCCTGTTTACATTAATCGTTTTATGGAGGATATTTTTTGTGCTGTTGGTTACATCTGTCAGTTTAGTACTAATTCATGTGATTGATACTCTGTGGAGAGTAGAGATGGGAGCATAGGTTTGTTTGAACAGAAGTCATTCCCTAAAGCCATGCGTCAAATTTGAATGTATCCTGAATTGCATAGTTTGATACCTTTAGGGATATATCTGTTTTGTTTTTGCACTCTGTTGGAAATTTTGTGAACGTCTTTGTCCAGACGCACAGTCACAAAAGATACAAAAGCCAGTAGGTTAATCTTTTCAGAAGAGTTTGAAAACTCCAGCTTATAACATTTCAAACAGAAGCTCATGCAGTAACATACTCATTAAAAGATCCCTTGAAATCACCTGAAGAAAATGTCCAGTCAAAAGAGTTAGTTTTAAAACATAAGTTTTATACTCGCTATTAAATTGGATCTTGTTATAGGCAAGTAATTTAATTTGCAACGACAGTCCTTATTTTGAACTTTATTACTAAGATGCATTGGGGATATATCACACAGCAAATGCCAGGTATTTGATTAATAATATCCATTAAGTAATCAGAAATTAGTATCTTCTAGTTGTATGTTTATATTTTTAACTTTTTTTTTTTTAAAGATTTTATTTACTTATTTGACAGAGAGAAATACACCGAGAGAGGGAACACAAGCAGGGGGAGTGGGAGAGGGAGAAGCAGGCTTCCCGCTGAGCAGGGAGCCCGATGCGGGCTCGTTCCCAGGATCCTGGGATCATGACCTGAGCCGAAGGCAGATGCTTAACCAACTGAGCCACCCAGGCGCCCTATTTTTAACATTTATATGTGTTAGGTTTCATTAGCAAAGGCAATGCCTATTGGTGAGTTCTGTATTCTTTTTAAGCTAGGCTTTCATTCACTAAATATTGATTGAACATTTAAGTATGAGCCAGGGACATAGCAGTGAGCACAGCAAAAATCTTTGCTGTCATGGAGTTTACATCTTAATGTCGAATGATTTTCTTCTATTCCTGTTTTAGTTAGAATTTTTATTTGGTCTGGTTGGTTGATTTTGTAAAATTCTAGAAATTAAAAAAAAAGAACAACCCATCTTTTTATGAAGTGAGGAACTTTAACAGGGAAATAAACCAGCATAGTAAAAGCTAGAAAGATAGAACTCCACTGATTACCGGTAATATTTTTTTTTTTTAAGATTTTATTTATTTATTTGATAGAGTGAGAGAGCACAAGCAGGGGGAACAGTAGAGGGAGAGGGAGAAGCAGGTTCCCCGCCAAGCAGAGAGCCCGATGCGGGGCTCGATCCCAGGACCCTGGGATCATGACCTGAGCTGAAGGCAGACGCTTAACCATCTGAGCCACCCAGGTGCCCCGATTACCGGTAATACTGAGTAACACGGTCTCACATACAAAGATACTACTCCTAACCCACCAGAGGAAAGGCACATTGAGTTCTCTTATCTCCTGGATGACCAGTGACAGCAACTAAAATAACTCTCCTATAAACTTGGTGCCTTTGGCTTCTTATTTTGACATCTGACTTAATACCACAGAGTGGGGTGTTGCCCTTGTTTTGATTTTTAGTACATTTTGACTTTGAAGTTCTGTGTTAAGTGACCCTAAGTGTTACAGCCACATTTCTCCAGAGTGTAGACAGAAACATTCTTGTCATATATTTCCTAAGTGGATGAGATCTTTCTCCCCTTATCACATTTATAACTGTTTGACTCCTCATACCGTGAGAAGCTGGTCTTACCTGGGTTACTCTTCTTCAGTTTTGTTTGGTGACCTCATGAAACCACCCACAAGTGTAGGGCTATGCATAGGACACAAAAGGAGGTTAGACTGATCACTTTTATCGGGGCCTTGAACAGGGCTGCTCTTGCTTACCTGATGCCTTTAGGTGCATTAGATGAAGATGCCTCGGGCGCCTGGGTGGCTCAGTTGGTTAAGCGACTGGCTCAGGTCATGATCCTGGAGTCCCGGGATCGAGTCCTACATCGGGCTCCCTGCTCAGCAGGGAGTCTGCTTCTCCCTCTGACCCTCCTCCCTCTCATGCTCTCTGTCTCTCATTCTCTCTCTCGCAAAAAAAAAAAAAAAAGAACAAGATGCCTCTTGGGGCAGAAGAATCAGAAAAATCCTCCCTCCTACACAGATGTGGCCCCTCAGTGCAGAGCCTGGTGTAGAGTCCATGGCAGGGTGCTTGGCAGCAGGAGCACAGCCTGGCTTTGAGCTTCCACCTTGGCCTTTTGTCCCACGCAGGAAGGGTGCTACTCTATGTGGAGGTCCTGGCCGTGAAGTTTAATAGTCATTTGGTGTTCCTCTATGCTGAGGCCATTTCTTGTATTTCCCTATTGAAGCAGGACTTTGAAATGTATGTGTTTGGGCACAATGGGAACAAACTGAAGTGCATGAGTCCATCTCTATTGTCCCACTGAATCGTGTGCCAGGGGCAGGGCATGCACAGATGATTAAAAATACCTCACCGTGAGGGGCACACAAGCCTGTACACAGATACCCCAGTGTGAGAAATGCCCTGTTGGTAGCACTGTAAAGCCCTGTGCTCTGTGGCTACTAGACAGGTAGGCAATCATTTCTGCCCCAGGCAGTCAGGGAAACCTACAGAGAGGAGTTGACGTAGGAAGAGGGTTTTTAGGGTGAAAAGTTTTGATAGATAGAAAAGATCATTTCAAGAAGAGAAAATGACTTGAACAGAGGCACTGAAAAATTGAAAACTGAAGATATTTATCACAGTGATACCAGCTCATTTAAATGACATTAGTATAAACATGTTCTCAGTTCTTTAAATCTGATTCTGGTGATTTATTAGTACATAGTGAATTTACTATAAATGGGTACATGCAGTATTGGTATACTTTTGCTTTTGTTTTATTAGCTTTATTCAATTGTCATTTGATGATGGGGCAGGTTTGTTGCTGCTTTTTATTAAAGGTCCTAACTGATTTTAATTTTATTTTAGATTATAGCATTTGATGAACTGAAGACTGATTACAAGAATCCTATAGACCAGTGTAATACCCTGAATCCTGTAAGTTATAATATAGGATTTTTCTTTAGATTTTTAAACTGTTTTTGCTTTTAACTTATTTTGAAAATGGCCAATATTCTCAGTAGCATGATATATTTGTACTTTTTGAAGTAGGCAGAATTTACAAAAATATTCTTTTTCCTGCTTGACTATTCTGACTATTATTAATCTGCCAGTGATCTTGTCAGCTGTCATACTAACATTCTTCCAATCTGCTTTTTACATTGTCGGCCAAAGACAGTTGAAAAGGTCAAAAAGATTAAAAGAGTCAAAATTGCATTAAAGGTGTGTACTGCTTTTTAGTTTAATGTTTTAATGCTACATTCATTTCATGGGGAGGGTTAGGGCATTTGTATTTGTAAAATGTTCTGTTCGGTGTCCTCGTTCATGTGCCTGTTGAGGTTTATGATTTCATGAAATTTCGCATTTTATGCAAATGTTTGCTTGCTGGCCCAGTCAAGTAGGGAAAGCTGTTAAATGCTTATGCATTTTTAAAAATGTTAGAGCCATAGGCGCTTCTATATTAAATTATTTGGAGCAGTGTTTGAAAGTTAGTTAACATAAAATGACTTTAATAGATGGTAAGAAGATTCTTCTGTTGTGACTTATTGGGAGGTAGTCTGGAAGTGGAGTCTTCAGTACCATGTCTGCTTTTATCTTTGGTTATGTCTATTCTGGAATTAATTATTCACTCTTTCAGCTGATGTTTATTCAGAACCTTCTCGATGATAGCTCTTTCCTTAGGTTCTGGAATCTTGCACTGGTGCAGACCTTTGGACTCACGCTGCCAGAATTTTGTGGATAACAATTTGTATACAAATGTCTACATAGTTATTTCTAATATATATCCACTCTAAATTTCTAAGACAGACTTGTCTTACACTAAGTTCTGAGCTCGGATGGATTTAGTTATAATGTGGCTCCATTGTGCTTAGGGGATTTCACCCTTAAACAATGATTGGAGTGGACTGGTTTTTATAAGAGATGCATTATAGAAGTTTCTGGACTTTTTTGAGGAGAAGGGAGTGTGGCATGTGTTTCATATTAGAACCGGAAGGGTTGCAGATAAATGAAGTCAAAAATATATATATATTTTTGACTTCATTTAGTTTACTCATTTAGGAAGATTCTCCTTTCGTCTGTAGGTTTGATTTTGCCTAATTGGTCAGAAGCTGAAAGGTTTGTAAGAAAGCAGTGGGTATGTCTCCAAACAATACAATACAATAATTCATCTTTAAAAATTACTTAAGATGAGAACTTGTGTAGGCTTTAGTTGTGTAAAACTGTAAGGCACTAGCACGCCAGAGGGATTTTATTTGGAAAAGGGTCTATAAAGCGCGTTTGCTACTTTATCATTGTTTCCTCGATAAAAATGAGCGATGGGATAGATTTCTAGTTTGTCTTCAAAGAACTGCTACAGTGAGACTTGATGTAGGTACAATTAAAAGTATTAACTTACTAGCTGTTTCTCTGCTCTTACGAAACAAAATAGGTGACGAATCTGCTTTCTTGTTGGAAAGTAATACTGTTGATTGTAAAATATCTTAACCTACCGTTGAAACTAATTGTTACCAAGAGATTAAGAAACCGAAATTTCTTTTTTTGACAGTTGTTCATTAATAGTATTCTATCTTCTTTGGCTTTTCATTACTTCAAATAACCAAATGAGGATGAGGATGATAAGAGCTGAAATCAGATGAGGGCTTTTCTGGGCACCAGGCTCTGTGCTAAGCATCTTTACTTGGGCTTTTTCATTCAGTGCTCATGACCTGCCTAAAGGGTAGGTATATTGATATTCTCATGAATAGGAGAATAGGCTGAGGCTTAGCAAGGTTGAAGCACTTTACCAACAAGGTCACATAGCTAAGGTAGAACCAGCATTTGAACCCAGACAGCTGGATTTTTACACTCAAGCTTTGGTATTTCCCTAATTTACCGTAAATTTAAGAGGGACTAATTTCATTTTTACATTTAATGTGTGATTTCTGACTCTTCTTCATGGAAGGAAATTCTCACTTAAAAAAGACATGTGCTTGGGACCTCCTAATGCTGCATAGATTGGAAGGAAGTTTTATATCAGCACGTGTTGCGTTTGGATAGGGTGCCGATAATTGGCTTACTAGCAGTGCATCTGACAGTTTTCCCTATTTAAAATTTGTTTTGACAATTCTGCCAAAGTATGGGGGAAGACAAATATTATTTTTTAAAATGTGAACCTTAACTAGAGAATATTATGATTTGCATGTTAAGTACTATCATTTCAGCCATATTTGCATGAGGAATTTTTTTGGCTACTAGCTTTTGTGTAAACATTGGTTCCTAAATGGAATTAATTTTTGTGCCACTTACGGGGAAATTTCACCATTAAACAATGATTGGAGTGGACTGGTTTTTATAAGAGATGCATTATAAAAGTTTCTGGACTTTTTTGAGGAGAAGGGAGTGTGGCATGTGTTTCATATTAGAACCGGAAGGGTTGCAGATTATCTGTAGTCTCACTCTTACTAAAGCATATTGTTTAAGAACAGTAGGTATTGTGCTTTCAAAGTCATTTTCTCCCCATATCTCAGTCTGGAAGTGTAGGATGAAAACGTGGATGATGATTTATATTGTTAGATATCACTTTGCTTTAGAGAGCTGAAATAGACTTACACTGTAAGGAAAAATCCTGTAATTTAAACTAGCATTATAAACAGCTCTAGTGGAACTCCTAATACAATATCTATTTTTCTTGGTTTGTCCTGGTTGCAGTCCTTGTGTTTCAAGGACTTCCTGTGGACATTTTCTTGTTTTCTTGCAGATGTTTGATTTTGATCTTAATTAAATGGTGTGGCTTAATGGTTTGTGCTATTTACAAGTTTATATACATATGCAGAGTTTATCTTTTGTTATTTATTATATTGCTTAAGTTTGTAGAAGATACTGGTTAGTCATGTAGATTAGTTGGTTTTACTGGGATTTCATTTAAAATATTCATTAAAAAAACTTTGCTTTACAGCTTTGAAATGGAAAAAGTGATTTGGGAGTATTAGAAAGTGGGCTTGAATATGTAGTACAATTGTTATTTCTACAGCAATGGTTTTCTCTCAGGAGTGATCTGATGATACTGAGGATTCATATAATTTTACTTTGATCTGATGCAGACATTTGAGAAGCTGGCTTTGCATCTGTGACTTGTAGGAAGTTATTTAGCTGAAACTTGCAATGAAAAGTTTGGGACTTTCATTTAACAGTCATTAGGCTGAAGTCTTTAGGATGAAAAAGATAATTAAAGCATGAACTCTTGGTCATCTTATAAAAAGCATTTTGCTTCAAATAATTTTTCTCATTTAGTACCACCTACAGTCAAAAAAATCATTTTGTTTTTGAGTTCTGAGCTTCTCCTGGTCTGCTGTGTCTGTGTAGTTCATTGGAAAGCAGGCTTAAAGAAACAGGAAGGCCATGTAAGAATCAGAGCTCAGGAACCGGGAAAATTCCAATTTTATGGTTCAGAACTGTCTTTTCCCTCCTACATTGCAGAATGCACATCGTTTGCATCTGTGTTCTTTCCCCCCTGACTGTGCTGAGATTATTGGCTTTTGGCTTTCCATTGAAAAATTACTTTTGTGGTAATGTGATGTGTGTTTGCTAAATATTGTTTATATAGCATTCCCAGTTTCTGTTAAAAGCTTTAAAACACTAATGTGTGAAGTTTCTAAACGGGAGTTTTGTTTTTGTGGATTTTTTTTATATCATGTTGCATGTGATCAGATACCTTATTTTTGTATTTTTATCATTACTGAATGGTGGAAAGAAAAAGTATTCCAAGCGATCAGCAAATAACTGAACCGTCTGGGTGGTAACTTTATATATTTTAACCTGTTACTGTAAGAATTTGAGTTTTAAATTTTAAGTTCTATTTATTCTTTTAGAGCAAGCTATATCATCTGGTCAGTTTGCTTGTAATTCTGCTTTTGGTAAAAAGTTAAATACGGAAACAGACCTCAGTAGCATCGTTTGTGCCCAATTCTAAGAAAACAGTAACTTTTTTTCATTATGGAAACTTGGTTGCCACCTGCTTTCCAAATTAGCATTTGACTTACTGCCAAGGCATTTTGCTAACTGGCTTGTATCTTTCTTCCAGCTTGTACTTCCAGAGTACCTCATCCATGCTTTCTTCTGTGTCATGTTTCTTTGTGCAGCCGAGTGGCTTACACTGGGTCTCAATATGCCCCTCTTGGCATATCATATTTGGAGGTAATATTTAGATATATTTCTAATACTTTTCCTAATTATATTTTAATTATACTATGGTTGATACAGTTATCTTGCATGCTAGTCACCTAAATGAAAACTGAAAATTGGTTGGCATGTATTTTAAAAATCAAGTAGATGAACAAATCACTGCTTCCGTACCTTTTAGGGCGCTTACTTTGTTACTCTTTAAAAGTGTTTTTCAAAAAGTGAGGTTTAATTTACATACAATAATGTGCATAAGTCTGAAGCCCCATCCCTGTCAGTTACCCCTGCACCTCCCTGGGACAGCAGTGACCTCTTCTGTCAACTTGGATTAGTTTTGCCCATGTTTGAACTTCACATAAATCAAAATGTACAGTGTATCTAACTTCTTTCTCCATGTTTATTTTATGATTTTAAATTTGGTTGTTTATAAAATATATTCATATTTCATAACTTTTAAAAGTTATGTCTGATCTATATAATAGAGTTAGAGGTGGTTTTTTTTTTTAAATAGGAATGTTAAAATCCTCATTGCTCTTTTTTTTTTTTTTTTTAAAGATTTTATTTATTTATTTGACAGAGAGAGACAGCTAGAGAGGGAACACAAGCAGGGGGAGTGGGAGAGGGAGAAGCAGGCTTCCCGCGGAGCAGGGAGCCTATGAGGAGCTCAGTCCCAGGACCATGGGATCCTGACCTGAGCTGAAGGCAGACTCTTAACGACTGAGCCACCCAGGCGCCCCTCCTCACTGCTCTTGATTTTAGGAAATATACTTAAGTGTTTAGGTGTCAAGTGGTATGACATCTGTAACTGAGTCTGAATTGTTTTGTAAAAAATGCGTGTTTGGAGCTAAAACAAAAAAGAGAAGGGTAAAGCTGTGTGGTTAATGTGAGCATTTGGAATATTTTGGTGAAGTGTTCTTGCACCCTTCCGTAAGCCTAAAATTATGTTAAAAAGTTAAAAGAAAATCGTACTTCCTTTTTACAGTTATTTTTCTTTTTCTTGTATTTATGAAGTTGTTGGGGAGACCAGATAGGACTTGTTTAACTGTCCTGGTCTCATATAGGAGCTCTTGTTTTGAAATTAAGATGATAAGAGGAAAGAACTCCACCCTAGAACTAAAATCACGCTTCCCTGTGTGGACCACCTCTCATTGCAACAAATGTTACTTGGGAAGAAAACCCCTCCTTCCTGTCTCAAAGGTTGTCTTCCTTTTTGGAGTGGCTAATCGACTGTGTTTATTACAGGTATATGAGTAGACCAGTGATGAGCGGACCAGGACTCTATGACCCTACGACCATCATGAATGCAGACATTTTAGCGTATTGTCAGAAAGAAGGCTGGTGCAAATTAGCTTTTTATCTTCTAGCATTTTTTTACTACCTATACGGGTAAGTTTAAAAAATAAAATGAATATGTGGTTTCATTTTCCTTCTGAAGAAGTTTGTAGGCATTATGGTCTTAACACCTTAAAGTCCACTTGAAGAATAACTCAGTGTCTCGAATGGTGGTGACCGGTGACGGCGCTGTGCACGCGGCAAACGCTCGCACACTGAACAGGAATAAACTGGCACTTGTCAGAGGCAGCCGGCTGCTGTGCAGTCGGCGGCAGAAGGTTTGGGCAGGGGTGCTGCTTCCTAAGCTTTCGGACACAGTGCGTCAGTGAAGGATAATCCTCATTCTCCATGGCAAAGTGATGGCCTTGAGAGGATTGCAAAAAAGTGTGAGTTTGCAAAAAACCGTTTGCTTGGCTTCACTGTCTGTCTTGAGATGGTGTTTAATTTTTTGTCATTTTTGACAAACTGTATGCTCTACCCTTTATTCTCTGGCTTGCTTGACCTGAATGGAATGAATGAAAGAAACAGATCTGTCCTATATGATGGTGCAGTTATCGATTCTTCTGCCTTTGTACCCTGATGGACTCCTATCATTCCTCCAGGTCAGGGTTTCTCAACCTCAGCACTGTTGACATTTTGGGCTGGATAAATCTTTGTTGTGGGGGCTCGCCTGTGCATTGTGGGATGTGGAGCAGTGTCCCTGGCCTCCACCCAGTAGACACCAGCAGCACCTCCTCTCCCCCAGTCACCAAAACTAAAAATGTCTTTGGATGGTGCTGAATGCCCCCTGTGGAGCAAAAACCAGCCCTGGTTGAGAACCACCACCCTAGGTGTCCTGTAGATTCTCATTAAAATGAGAAAAGGACCCTCGCAAGTGTGGAATTATATTTCTTTAAGCTACATAAATACACTTTCTCATCTTTTGTTGACATATATTCAACCAGAGAAGACATCCCACCTGATTTTCAAACAATGAAGAAGATTGGCTGTATAAGATGGAATTGTGATCATTCAGCTTCTTTCTATTCCCCTCTCCTTTTTGTTACTTGAAAACTTGCTAAGTATTAGATGGTAGGTTTATATTCTTATTTCTCTTTGTATCATATAAGTTTCTATTATGGAAGACGATGAAGTGCTAGACCGAAATTTATGAAAAAGGTATGTTTATGCTTTTAGAGGTTATAATTGTGAAAATGAGTATCCTTTAGTGCATTTACAGGTGCTCATTTATGAAACAGAAATAATGAATAAGTCCTGAAAAGTGAAATGCCAGGTGTCATTTTCATTTCCTGCTAACTTTCATTTTTTCAGTTTCTTTAACAAATGTCTGGAACAGTGCTGGCATATAGCAGGCACTTCAGATGTATTTGTGGAGGGGCGCCTGGGGGGCTCAGTCGGTTACGTGGCTGACTCTTGATCTCAGCTCAGGTCTCGATCTCAGGGTCATGAGTTCAAGCCCCACATTGGGCTCCATGCTAGTGTGGAGCCTACTTAATTAAAAAAAAAAAAAAAGACATACTTGTTGAAAGAAAGACATGAATCATTGAATAAATGATAAAATTGGAGATGTAAAGTTGTGGGAAAATGTTCACCAGGAGATGGTGGCACTAGGTCATTTCATTTCTGCTTTGAATTGTTTATTGAGTTTGCACAACCCTTTGTTTTGTATTTCCATTTAGAGATCTGTGCTTTTGAACCATGCCTTTCCCACATCACTCTGGTAGAATTGCCCTGAATTAAATGGTTATTGTTTTTATTTTGCTCATTTGTGCCCTTTTTCAACCCGTTGCAGTTGTCTAGAGCCTTTTTCTATTGGGGAAGTTTCTTAATTGACCATTCCCATCTGTAAAATGGGGATAATAATGGTACCCACCTCCTAGGACTGCTTGGAGGATTCAGCGAGGTCATATACATAGAAGATCTAGTGGAGGGCCTGGCATGAAGTGAGCCCTCCGGAGATGCTCGCTGCTATTATTAGACAACTCCAGGACAGTGCACTGTTTGGATTGCTTCTCTAAGCTCTGATCCCTTATTAAGCTTTCAGCTGTGCTGTTCTACTTGTTAAAATTGGAAAAGAAATAGGGAATAACCACAGCACATGCACTGAGCCAAGCAAGTCCTACCTTAGGTAGAAGTCCATAAATGCAAATTGAGATCGTACCGTGAACTGGTCATTGGTCTTTTCATTCTCTGTGGTGGCATGATACCATAAACCAGTTTGCTATGTAAAGCAGTCTCAACTTTTTGGTGCATTTAGTTTTTATAGTTAGGAATGTTTGAATTAATAGGCTTTTTCTTCTTTTCAGCATGATCTATGTTTTGGTGAGCTCTTAGAACAACACACAGAAGAATTGGTCCAAAGTGCATGCAAAAAGCCACCAAATGGAGGGATTCTATCCAGCAAGATCCTGTTTCCAAGAGTAGCCTATGGAATCTGATCAGTTACTTTAAAAAATGACTCCTTATTTTTTAAATGTTTCCACATTTTTTGCTTGTGGAAAGACTGTTTTCATATGTTATACTTGGATAAAGAATTTAAATGGAATTACGTATAAATTAATATAAAATGATTACCTCTGGTGTTGACAGGTTTGAACTTGCACTCCTTAAGGAACAGCCATAATCCCTTGAATGATTGCATTAATTATTGACTATCCTTAGTCCATTGGAAGCTTTTGTTATATATAGGAACTTGTAGGGCTCATTTTGGTTTTATTGAAATGCCATCTAATTATAAATTAGCTGTAGATATCAGGTGCTTCTGATGAACTGAAAATATATATCTGACTTGTGGGAAACTTCATGGGTTTCCTCATTTATCATGTGTGTGATTATATATGGACAAAATAAGAAGAGTGGGATTTTTTTCCCTCCAACTTGAATATTATCCCTGTATATTGCATGAATGAGAGACTTCCCATATTTCCATCAGAGTAATATACTTGCTTTAATTCTTAAGCATAAGTGAACATGATATAAAAATATATGCTGATTTACTTGTGAAGAATGCATTTAAAGCTATTTTAAATGTGTTTTAATTTGTAAGATATCACTTATAAAGAAACTGGTTATTATACTTAACTGTTCTAATCTGGTGGTAAAGGTATTCTTAAGAATTTGCAAGTACTTTAGATTTTCAAAACTGAATGAGAGAGAACATTGTATAACCGTCCTGCTGTTCCTTTAGTGCAATACAATAAAACTCTGAAATTAACTTATTTTCAGTGCATTGTTTTAAAGACTACAAATAGCTATTTCTTACACTTGCTTAATACATAATGAAGACATATTACTGTCAATTTCAAAAAAAAAATAGTAGAGTATGACATTGTATGTGCGTGTTTGTAGTTGTTTTTTTTTTTTTTTTTTAAATACCATGTCTGCATCTAAAAAGGAATATTTTTAAATGGCTAAGCACATTACCCTCTGTTGTCACTTGACAGGATTCATAAACATCGATGGCACAGCATCATCATTTCTCTTAACCAATTTAAAAAATTATTGTGGCATTTAAAATGTTAAAAAAAATTGTTTTTCCTTTTTGAAACAGCAGGTTTCAAGGAAAAATGACTTGTTAAATTTGAGTTTTTGCTGCTGCTTGTAAGGTAGGTAAATTATGGCTTGCATGTTTTGGGAAGAATTCTTGTGCTTTATTTGGAATGAAGTAGTTAAGGCAATTGAAAATAGTGTAAGTGATTCAGAAGTTTCTTAAAAGATCAAAGAGAGAAAACCAATACCTAGGAATTCCACATAATGCTCAAGGGAGTTTATGGATGAGTTTGTGGAGCTCCTGCTCTAAGAGCTCCTTGAATTAGATGCTGTTGAATTCTCGGCTAGTGAGAAAATGCCTCCCCACCTTTGGGAGAGTAGCTGTTAACATCTTGGGATTGAGTAACAGGGTGAGTGTGCTGAAGAAGAGGATGTAGAACCAGAAGAGTGAGGAGAGCCAGACCATTTCATGAGAGAAGCTTTAAAGACCTTACATTTTATGGTCTGGAGGACACCTCGAGGGATCTGTCTGTTGGGTCAGTTCATGCAGAAAATTATTTATTGACCAGTTGCTAGGCACTGAAGATTCGTGCTCAGAGTTTGAGCAGCCATTCAGTTTCTAATCCACCTAATAATGTCAGCACCCACTCCTCATTTTTCTTTCTGGTTCACAAGTACTTTTGATCATCACAGACCTTGCCAAGTCCAGATAGGTTTCTTGGGCTGTTCCTTTAGCATTCCTGTCAAAGTATTTTCACAAGCCTTTGCTGTCTCTTAGCAAGCACTACTTTCTTTTATAAGTTTTAACACATCTTCTTTTAATAATGTATTCCAGAATATTCTCAAAATTCTGCAGGGTTTACCGGCTGCAATTTGTGGAAGCCACCTTCTTATGCTTCAGAAATTAAATATGTAGTCCTTAGCTGATTCCTCGAAGGTGACTGACTGACTGCCAGTGAGCTTTACCCATCTCAGTGGTAGGTTGTTGGTTCCCAGGCATGAAAGCGATTAAAAGATTGAGTACCTGGAAGCTCTCACAATATCTACCCATCTTTACCTTTTCTGGTATTTTAGGAACTTAAATCACTTGCTAGGAGAAAGCAGAAACAAGGTACTTGCATTAGGCAGTATCCTACTGGCTCTTTTCCTTGCTCAGAATCTAATTTGTGGCCCCCGTTTATCTGGTTTGGGCAGCCCTCACGTTCTGTTATTTCTGCAGCCCAGCTGCGGCATAGTTAGCCTGGGTTCCTAATCCATCCAGCTTTACCACCCTGCTCCCTGTGCAGTGACAGCTGTTTACTTAGGTATTTTTTTTTCCTTGTTACAATTACTTCTGCTATTATGTGCTTTGTTTTATCTTGAGTAGTTTTCCAGCTTCCAGAAACCATTAATATACCACACTGTGGTTTGTATCTATACTGACAACTCTTTGTTGCTATGGTACTACAGATTCTCCTGAATTAAAAATCTTATATAATAAATGTAGTCTATTTAGCAGTTATTCTATGGAGTAATAATAGTATATCATGGAATATGTCTCTTTAGTACTAAGGAGGTGTAGAGGTAGAAGCCTATTAATGACGTTTGATGATTTTCACAATGCTTAACTGGTATTGTCCAGTTGCCCCATGGTTGAGGAGAGTTGGGTGGGTCCCAGGCGATGGACAAAGTGCTAATTTGTTTGAAGTCTGAATTATTTTTCATGGGAAGGGGAAGTGATAGGAAATGACCAGACAATCACTTTTGACATGTGTCGAGTATTATGAAAGCGTATGAGAAGCCTCATGGATTATACCATGAACTGCCTGACCTAGCAGTCAAGATCAGATCCCCAGATAATGTTCTTTCACAGAGCAGTGAATTACGTGGCAGTTTGCAGTATGTGTCTCATTTAAAGCCTGTTCAGTATATTTAGGCCTGAGGACCACTCATGCTAATACCTCTCATAGAGCTCTTCTCTGCTCTCCAAATCAGCATATTTTGAAAATATGTCAGATGTGTGCATAGAAAGGAGATAGAAATGTAGATACATTCTTAACTAGAAAAATATTTTCCTTGCTACAACATTTCTCTTCCAATTATATGTTTATGAACAGTGTTCATGGAATATTATCGCCATGGTGCAAATAATGACTTCTGATCCCCTGCAGGGGTGTGAGCTTTCATTTTAGGTGTGGCTACGGCATAGCAGTGTGATGATTTATCCCACCCAATTAAATAATGGTCTGTATTTAAAAGTATTCATCTAGTTTACTTATTTATATATCATTCAACACTCACAAATGTGCATCTCTCAATAATCAGTTGTATGATACAATTGTAAAACAGAAATGTTGACAGCAAAAATATTTTAAAACAACTCTATTCGAAGGGGAAAGATAAAAATATTGATACCTGTCTAGCATTGTTCATAGGAGTACTCATATTCATCCTTTTGGGAAACTACTAATGTTAGTCTCAAATTATTTAAGCTCTTTTGCTGAAACCAAACTCATCTGTGGTCAGAGCAGCAGCCAGTGAGTCTCTGGTACCAGTATTATAGCTCAGAAGATGATTCTGAACGAATCTTTAGAGTGCTGCCAAGAGAAAAAATGTGGCTCTGTTTCTGGATATGTTGAATAGCTTTCTTAGGACAATTTCCCTTTGATTAAAATGAAGAGTCCTAAAGCTAAGTATCTAAAAGGAGTAAACAACTCTGCTGCTTGTTCTACTTAGTTTTGGGAAACAGTATTAACCATATAAAGTGACTGATCTAGGGGACTGGAGTGAAGGTTTTATCCTATGTTAATTTTACTAATGCACATTGTGGACGTGAAGATGTAGAGAACATCTTCACATGGATAAGTTAATTTTATTGTACGATACGTTTTCTAAACATTTAAATCTCTTTGCTTACCATGTTCACGTAGCCTGGAGAAGAAAAATTTCTTAAATAATAGGTTGATGACTAGGTAGACCCTAAAACTACTAACAGAAACATAGTAGAATGTAGTTAGCCATCTGTGCTCATGGTTTGTTAAAATCTGAGTTAATCTGATCGGTGCTGTACCACTGTCCAAAGAAGATGCCCTTAAGTAGTCCTACCTTCTTAGAGCTTCATTTATTTTGCTTTTGTATATCAAATAAAAACCGTCTCAAATGTTTCCTTGTATAGTTTATTGTTAATGACTGAGTCTGTGTGTTAATTCAATTTCAGCAGCTAACTCGGGCTTTTGTGTGACCAGGACTCTAGCTTGTCTTTCTGCCTCCTCTCCCCCATTGTTTTGAGGGAGGGCTATCCCATAGGTTAGGTAGAGAAAATACTTTTCCAAGAGTGTGAAATTACTTTTTTTTTTTTTTTGAGTAGTGCCATTCCATGTTTCTCTGTTAACAGAATAATTGTTTTCCCTTGATACTTAGTATTAAAGTAGTTAAGCATTTTAAACATGGAAGGCTTAACTAGCATTTGCAGTAAAAATGAGAGAAGCATGGACTTTGAAAGTTCAGTTGATTATTAAAGGATTTGGTTAATCCATGCCAATATTTTCCCTCTACTTTTTTAAGTGTTCATGAATAAGCTCTATATTCGTATTAAGAAAAAGCAATGTAAGATTTGGTGATGTCAATTTCAGTGATTTCTTAAAGTTTAATAGAGTACTGTGATTTTTAAATTGTATTTGGTTGTAATACTGAAACCATGAGGAAGGTCAGTCTGTTATTGCAGCCCTTATTTACTAAAAAAACTTTTTTTTCTGGCTGTAACTTTTGGCATTTATTATCTTACATAAGAAACTCCTAGTTTAAGTATTCAGATACTGGTGGGATTTGTGGTTATCCCATCTTCCTTAGTAGTCTTATAAAATCTTAAATTCCTGAAGTAATATGTATATAAAAGTGTTAAAATACTGATTGTATCTTATGGAACGTACTTGATCTCTGGTCTGAAGATCCCAAACAGCACTAGTAATTGTTTTAAAGTATTCCCCAGTGAAATTAAAGTAGCTCATCAGCAGCAAGAAGAGTGTGAAACAAAAGTGAACTTTTGGCAATTACAAAACGAAGTTTTGATGCGGTGAAATTTACTTTGTCTTGTGTGGTAGTACGTATGACCCATGGTTCACATTTGTGATTGCCAGCAGCCAAGGGACTACTTACTGTATATAGCACTGAGGCCACCGATGCCTGTGAAACATCCTTGTCCACAGTGCCAACTGCTCAACATCACAGTTAAAGACAGATAGACATATTCAGTAGCAAAGGGTGAGGTGAAGGAGCGAGAGAATTGGAGACTTAATCTGTGGATAAGTGCTTTCTCACATAAATGTGAAAGAGGGATTAAATTCATTCCATGTAGTCCCTAGGGTAAAAAAAACGAATGCTCTAAAAACAGAGCAGTTGTCTGACCCAGGGAATTCCTCTTATCTGAAAATGTTCCAGCAAATGCTGGCCAAACACCTGTTGGGGATGACCCAGTATTGGGTGGGAGGTGACCAGACGAATCGTAGGATCTCTCACACTTCTGTATGTCTATGAAGTAGAAAGAACCATGGGAGAAAATGTGGGAGGAATAGAGGATGAAAGTTACTTGATTTTAGCTTGGGTACTCAAACCAATTTTTATACTTATTAGTATGTCATATTCTACCTGGTAGTTACAAATAGTAAAATGAGGTAAACGTATGGTAAATAATAAAAATAGGCAAATATTTTTCCATATGTTTGTTTCAGCATTACTTCCAGGTAAAATATTCCAGAGAAGTCAGTGCCTTTCTAAAAAAGGAAAATTGTATGGCAATTTTTCGATCTTCTGTAAGAGATGAGAGACACAACAGATTTGTCAATAAAAGCTTTAGGAATATTCTGCACATACACATTTACATTCAGGTTGGTAACACTAGTAAGTTTCATTTCAATACAAATTATGTTAATAGCTCTTAAATTTCAGACATGGTCATATATATGTCATTTGAAATTCTTTTTTATCTAGATACAGATCTTGATAATGAATCTCTTGATGATAGATGTGCAGCTAGTTTGTCCCGAAACTCATGAAGATAATTATATTGCTGAAAAAAGTAAAGATATATTGAAATATATTGTAGAAAACTAGTTAGGAGAGTAGTCACAATACTAGTAGGAATCAAAAAATAATTGCTAAGAACAGTTCTACATCCTTTTGGGTAAGGAAGTGTTTGCATTGTGAGAAGTTTTACCTTTCAATAAAGCTGCATATAGTGTGAAAAAACTATTGCTTTAAAAATCAGAAGGTAACATGCAATACACCTGAATGTTTTATAAATCTGTAAAATCCTTTCTCCCTTTACTGGCATTTACTGGAGCAAATTAAAATTAAAAATAATACATGAAGGCATTCTTTTTTGCTAATGTATTTTCCTCTGGGGGTTAAGTAGGGAGGAGAGGGTACATGCTATAGCAATTAACAATGGTAGAGTGAAGAAAACCTATTCCTTAGTTTATGGAAGCCCTAGATTTCTGCTTCTTGTGATGACATAATCCATTTGGAACAATGTTCACAGTAGTCAATATTAAAAAAAAAATCACTAATCTTAACAGATAAGTGAAATAAAGCTTTAAATAATTTACTTGGAGTTTTAATAGTTTCCCAGAGGATTTTCTTATTCTGCCAATAATCTCATTTTTTATCATTATTGGGAAGTGGAAATTGCATACTACTGGCTATCAGCACAGGGATGGGAAAGCCTTTCCGTGACAGAGCGCTGAGGTGATCAACTGACAGTCCATATAACACGGGCTTAATGTTCTCCAGGGTTAAAGATGTAAAACACACACACTCGGATATGTTTGACCATTTGGTTTTGTTTCAGAGAGAGGCCTGAAAACATCTTGAATTTGAAGAATCATTTGGTTTTAAGAGATAAGAAGGGGAATTCTCTGTTTTCAGAACCTGTACAGTGAGGTGGATCCTGTATGGATTGTTTTGAATGACCTGATTTAAGTCCTGAGAATCAGACTGCTTGGTGAATTTGTCAGTTACTGTAATAATTCACAGTCATGGCCCTTGGGTAGACCCCTGACCCTGGGAAGATGGACTCAAGCCCAGGAAGCTGCTGAAGGCCAGGACTCTCGTGCCTGATGCTCTGATTTAGTCCTAATGCTGAGACCGGGTACTTGGGAAAGGAAGGCAAATTGGCTTTACAGATCTAGAAATAAAGTGAAATTTGCAGAATCTTTCAGGAACATTAATATATAATAATATCCTTGGGGCACTGCTACTGCAGAGATTTTTAAGTGTTAAGGGGAAAGTAAATGGTGAAGTTTTCACCTTAGTTATCCACGGCAAAGGATAATTAGCATTGCTTTGCGGGGTTTTTTGTGTTACAGTCATTCATCTGTCTTTGTTAACTGTTTTGGTGATATGATAGGATCATCATTAGATCTTTCTGGCCAAGAAACTACCAAATTTATAGGAATCCTCTCATTTGGAAAATTCGGAAAATTTTTCTAAATGAGAGGATTCATTCTGAGAACTGAATGGGCAAAAACTGAACAGTAGTAGATCCTGCAAGAGTAAACTGGAAAGTTCAGATGTTTCATTATTTTGTTTGAAACACTGTGAACTTTTTCAGACATCCAGGTTATATTTAAACATAAATTTTGAGCAGGTGATATATGAATAACAGAATGCTTTGGGTTTTCATTGCCCTCTTGATGATGGATTCCACGTGTCTGTAATTGCCCCTAACCCGTGAGCACACAGGAGCGGGCAGCCTCCTTACCTTGATCGTCTGTATGGCTCCAGACCCTCGCAGGTCTCTCAGGCTGTCGATGGCTTGCTGTGGTGAAACTGTGTCAGACAGGTATAGGAGGAGACAGGCGGCTACTAATGGAACACGTTAGGAAAATAGTATTTTATTAAATAATTAATGATAGGGTAGAGCATTGCATATTTAATTAGACTTCCGCTGGTGCAGAAGATGGAGTTTAGTGTCATTGTGCAAAATAAATTAAAAGACTTTCAGTATGTGTTTTTGACAGTTAAATTATGATTTTAAGTTACTGGTCGAATTGAAGTTTAAACTGGCTTTGTTCTTTATTGAGTTCAATATACCATATGATTCATTCATTTAAAGTGCACAATTCAGTGGATTTTAGTGTATTCACAGATAGGTGCAGCCATCACCGCGGTCCATTTTAGAACATTTTCATCCCCTCAAAAAAAAACCCTGTCCCCTCTTTTCATCATCCCCCTGCCCCCGTCACCCCTGCCCTAAGCAACCACTAATCTACTTTCTATGGATTTGCCTAATGTAGATATTTTATATAAATGCAATCATATGTGGGCTTTTGTGACTGGCTTCTTAGCATAATGTGTTGAAGATAAATCTGTTCAAAATTTATGTTTAAATATAACCTGGATGTCTGAAAAAGTTCACAGTGTTTCAAACAAAATAATGAAACATCTGAACTTCCCAGTTTACTCTTGCAGGGTCTACTATGGTGGCATGTCCCTGTTTCATTCCTTTTTATGGATGAATACTATTCCATTGTATGGATGTACATTTTGTTTATACATCCACTGTCAGTTGATGGGCATTTAGGTTGGTCCCATTTTTGGCTGTTGTGAATAATGCTGCTATAAATGTTCGTGTACAGGTTTTCATGTAGACATGTTTTCATTTGTTTTGGGCATACACCCAGCAGTGGAATTGCTGGGACCCATGGTGACTCTAGGCTTAACTGAGGAAGTAATGCCAGACTGTTGTCCAAAGCAGCTGCACCATTTCACGTTCTCTCCCGCCATGTATGAAAGTTCCAGTTTCTCCACATCCCAACACATTTTTTTCCCACCTTTTGGATAATAGGCATCCTAATGGATATTGAGTGGTATCTCATTGTGGTTTTGATTTGCATTTCTGTGATGACTAATGATGTTAGGCATCTTTTCACGTCCTTAATGGTCATCTGTATATTTTTGTTTGAAGAAATATCTATTCAGATCCTTTGCCCATTTTTTAATTGAGTTGTCTTTTTATTATTGAGTTGTAAGAGTTCTTTGTATATTTTAGGTCAGTCCCTTATCAGATATATACTTTGTAAATATTTTTTCCCATTCTGAGATGTCTTTCCATTTTGATAATGTCCTTAGAAGCATAAACGTTTTTAATTTTGATACCGTCCAACATTAAAAGGAATAATTATTACTCTAGTATGCCATTTTGTTAACTATCTTTTTTCCTAACACATTTTTTCAAAGGTGAACAGTAATTGCATGAAGTAATTAACTTTGGTTTTCATACTTATGATGGATATTATTTAGAATTTACTGTCAGTATCATAACACCTGCATAGGGAAAACATTAGAAAACAAAACAAAACACAAGAATGCAGGTGCTAAGACTTGTAGATTATGTTTTGCAGAATCCTTCAAAACAGTGTTGAAAATACCTTCCATTCACACTCTAGCTTTCTAGAGAATACCAAATTAAGGGCCCTAAATAATTCTTTAGGTCTTAGCAGATTTATATTGTGTTTTGTCTCATTTTAATACAAAGTGAGCATATGGCCCAGAAACAGGATACTTTTGCCTACTTTGAGGATAAAAAAAAAAGACAGAATAATGAAAACACATTTCTTACCAAGACAAGATCTCCCGAGTCCTCCATAACAGCTGAAAGGGAAGCACAGTTTTGAATATTGTACGTTTTCCTTCCACCCCACCAATTAGAACTAAAGACTTACTCTTTCTGCCTTCTCTTTCTAAATCTAATAGTGCCTACTAGCACAGTGCCTGGCACACAGAGGTTAATAAGTATTTTTAAATTAATTAAGAGCAAAGTGTGCTTATTTATTTGTTGGGAGGCATTCTGAACACCTCTAACGGTCAATGTAGGCAGGGCCTTTTTATCGACATTTTAAACACCAGGATCCACATCTGAGAAATGGAACATGTTACTAAATAGAAATCAGACTATTTTGACCAACTGCCGGTTTATTTTCCTCTCTCTGTCTAAACAAAACCTTGGTTATGGAACAAGTCCGTATGATGACTCTTCATTTATCTAAAAAGAGTACAGAGGTGGTGTGTTACAGAGGTTTAGAGCCTGGGTTCTAGAGCCCCACTGTCTGGGGCTGAATGGTAAGGCTGTCATTATGACACATGTGAACCTAAGCAAGCGATTTCACCTCGCTGGGCCTCAGCCCTTTCTTTCACCTAAAAAATGGTGACAGCCAGAGTACCTGCATCATAGTTAGGACTGAATGAGGTAACTAGCATTTGTAAAGAGCTTGCAACAGAGCTTGGCACAGAGTAAGAAGTAAATGAATGTTAGCTGCTAGAGTCTAGCCTTGTGAAGAAATCAGCAGTTCTGCATAACTGGGTTTTCCAGAAAAAAATCATGATTAAACCTCAAAGCAACAAAACCATTCATTCTAATTACTTTCAAGGATGCTTTAAAAAATGCATTACACAATTCCTAACTTTCTTAGAGAGTTTATTGAACCTGATGGGGTGCCGACGACTTCTCTGGAACATGAATGAGCGTGGGGTACTGTAGATGAAGCTGGGAGAGGATATGAGCCACAGGGTCTTATTGCGCTTGCGTGCTAGTGCTGTTAGCCTGGGCTCCTTGAGGGTGGGGAGCGGGCCTCGCAGTGCGTGTTCTGTATTTATAGTGTTTGGTACACAGTGGGTGTTAGGGGTTGAATTGTATCCTCATAAAGGTGTGTTGAAGTCCTAATCCTGGTACTATGAATGTGACCTTATCTAGAAATAGGATCTTTGCAGATGTAATCAAGTTAAGATGAGGTTACAGGGGTGGGCTCTAATCCAGTATGATGGTATCCTTTTTTTTTTTTTTTTAAGATTTTTTATTTGTTAATTTGAGAGAGATTGAGAGAGCACGAGCAGTGGAGAGAGGGAGAGGGAGAAGCAGGCTCCCTGTTGAGCAGGGAACCCAATGAGGGGCTCGATCCCAGGACCCCAGGATCATGACCTGAGCTAAAGGCAGACGCTTAACTGAGCCACCCAGGTGCCCTGACTGGTGTCCTTATAAGAGGAAATACCCCAAGAAGACACAGCAACACCGAGAGAATCATGTGACGATGGAGGCAGAGATTGGAGTGATGCAGCTGTGAGCCAAGGAACATCAAGGAGTGACGGCCACCACCAGAAGCTAGGAAGAGGCAAGGAAGGATTCTACCAGAGTCTCAGAGGGAATATGGTCCTGTTGACATATTGATTTTGGACTTCTAGCTTCAGGACTGGGGGAGAGCAAGTTTCTGTTGTTCTAAGCTACCCACTTTGTAGTACTTTGTTACAACAGCCCTAGGAAACAGCATAGTACAGTAGGCAAGCAGTGTCTGCTGATTTTATAAAGGAACAAAAATGCACAGGGAGAATCAATGGGACAGTGCTAGCAAACAACAAGATGGTGGAAAAAATTTTACCAGACCCAGTTTCTGAGGGATAAACTCTAGAGCCGTCTAGCAATGGGAGCACTCAAAGATGACAAAATGGATAGAAAATTAGTCACTGTAGGACACCTTTGAAAGCTCTAGGACGATGAAAATTTCCAGTCATCACATGCTTTATTTTATGGGAGCCAGAAGCATTCAACATATGCAAACATCTTTCCATCCTGTTTGTATTCTGTTCAAACACCAGACAGCATTTGGTGTGCTAGAACCTGCTCAAGTAGAATTCATTAAATTTCACTAATCTGAGCTAGTTTGATCTCTGGAAACTTTTCAGTAGAGGCTGTTTTTTCAAAGATGTATTTTAAAAAAAAATCTCAGAACTGATTTGAAAAATGGGTCCCAAAATTGGAAAATATTTTTCACGAGCCACATGAAATTACCTAATGCTATTTTACCTTAGACTTGTTAGAAAATTACTTAGTATAGGCAACTTATTCTAAAAGTTTGCTTTTATAATTAGTAAAGCAATTAGTAATTGCTTACAGTTACAGATTATGCTTTTCTCTAGAGAAAGGCTGGAAACTGTAGAATGTAGGATTGTTTCTAGTTCTCTGTACATTAGAGTTTAGTTCAGCCATGAAGAATGTGTATCCCCAAAGCCCCGTGCACTATTTGGTTTGCCTTCAGAATGGGAACAGTTGGCACGAGGCCCCCCAGCTCTAGGTCTAAGGAGAGAAGCTGGCTGGGCTTGCCCTTTCCCTAGGTGCGCTGAGCCTACCTGCTTATTTGGTATCGTCTGCATACTTTCTAGTTCAAATCAGTGACTTTAGGGCTTTTGAGGTATCAAGCTATTTGATACTCTATCTTGTTCCAGAAAGGATTAAGCAATTTATTAGGATGCAGAACGTACGAGAAGCACAGAGAAGGACTAGTTTGCTCCCTGTGGCTGGCTCTCCTCTGCAGTGTGTCTCCCTCTGGCAAAGCATCCTGTATTACCCCCAGCACCACTTCTCATCTTTGTATCGCTGCTGTCTACTGCTGATTGTCACTCCCTTTTTCCTTTCTCCAAGCTACTTTTCTCTCTCCTCCTTTTTTTTCCGCCTTAGCTCATTTTATTTCGTTTTAAATTTCCATACCAGCAGTTTGTGCGTAGCCATTGACAAACAATGAGAGTCCCTCTTTCATTCTGGTGGCAAATTCATATCATCAAATATAATTTTCCAGTCATACTTTTAAGATTGCTCATTGTTTATGAATGATTTCTTTGCTAATTTTTTAAAAAACTGACTTTTTAAAAAAGATTTTTTATTTATTCATTTGAGAGAGAGAGCACGAGTGGAGGGGAAGATCAGAGGGAGAGGGAGAAGTAGATTCCCCTCTGAGTAGGGAGCCTGACTTGGGGCTCGATCCCAGGGCCCCGGGATCATGACATGAGCTGAAGGCAGATGCTTAACTAACTGAGCCACCCAGGCGCCCCTCAAACTGACTTTTTTTTTGCTGTTGGAAGCAACTAAGCAACTGAAAGGCTGACCAATGAGTAAGGGTATCATAAGAATGATGCCCCACCTTTTTGGGAGGAAGAGGGTCCCAAAATTATAAGTAAAGTTCTAAGGCAAAAGGAAAGAATAACAAGCCTGTAAACCTGTTCTAAAAATTTCCAAATCTACTCATTTATTGTCCTTACTCTTCAAAAGTAATAATGGCAGATATCTGAGTGCTTGCCCTGTAGCAGACATTGTGCTAGTACTTTTCATGCCTCATCTCCTTTTAATCCTTGCACCAAACTAGAAGGTAGGTAATAAGTGAATAAGGATGCAATAATTAGAAAAATCATTCTGACTGGAGCATTTCTCATGTCATTTATGGAGAAAAGAAAAACGTACTGTATTAAGGTTTTTCGGTTATTTTTAAGGCAGATTGCAAGCTCCTCCATTATTTCGCAGCAGCTGGCTATGTCAGGAGTCCCTCCGTCTGGGATTGGATGATGATGAGTGATGATTGCATACTGATGGTAGAGGTCCAAAAGGTTTGGGACTCTGTATTTTGACAGTTCCCCTCTGGTGCAGAAAACAAATATGTCTTGTATACCATAGCTCTTTAGTTCTTCTGCCAATAAACCAAGATACAGATACACATGTACAAAATATTACAAATTTAAATTCAGTCAAGACAGAGGATGTGGTGTTATATTTCTTAAGCCAAACTAAGTAAATAACATGATAATCTATAAATTTGAAATACTGATAAGCTAAAACAATATTGATCTCTCTTCAAAGTAGGGTAAAAATCAAGTCACTAAGCACAAAATAGGAATTAGAAACACCTGAACCAAAAGGTGATTAAAATTAATCACCTTAATAATAAAATTATACTCTAATATAATAATCATAATTATATAATAACACTATAATATTATAATAGCATTAGAATAGAATGATTATAATATTACCATATTATAATTATATAATTATAATATGATTAATGACTTAATAATTCAAAATGCTTTTAACTGAAATTTAAGATGAGTCAACTATATTGCTGTTCTTGAAAAAAATCTTTTTTCAATAAGGCTTTAAAAATAAATTTTAAAACATCTAATAATTCAAAATAAACTCTTGTGAAGAAACGATAGCATATTTTTTTCTCATTTTCTTCTCACAAAATCCATGTTTGCTACTTTCCTCCCTCTGCTGTTTTGTTTTACCCTAAGCACTGTATATAAAATCTCCTGCATGCCCATGGTGCTCATGTTCTCCTTTATATTTGTACTGTGTCTTGCCATCATGCATTTAATTTTATGGACTAGGTCTCTAGGAAATAAAACGTTAACTGTGTTAGAATTAGGAGACTTAGCTAATTTCACTATAATGAATATGAACCAAAAAATAGTACTCTTGGCCATTCTATACACTGGAACATCCTTATGGCAATATTCACTATAGAGTCTTACATTCAAAATGAGTAATTCTGGCTGATCTCAGCCTCCTCTCTCTCCCTGCCTCCTAAATTGAGGGACATTTAACTAAGCACCTTTTATCACGAACCTCCAGATTTGTACTTGAAATGTGGCTAGTCCAAATTGAGATGTATT
Organism: Mirounga leonina; assembly: GCF_011800145.1. Taxonomy (NCBI): domain Eukaryota; kingdom Metazoa; phylum Chordata; class Mammalia; order Carnivora; family Phocidae; genus Mirounga; species Mirounga leonina. The sequence goes on from NW_023270825.1 coordinate 44,003,513, forward strand.
GTAAGTGTAAAATACATATCTGATCTCAAAGATTAAGTACAAAAACCCGCATCTCATTAATAATTTGTTTTATGCTTAAAACCATTGAAATGATACCAGTTAGGCTATGTTAGGTTAAATAAGATGTATCAAGTTAATTTCATCTTTTTTTACTTTTTTAGTATGGCAGCTAGAAAATGTAAAATTAAATACATAGCTTCTATTTGTGGCTCCCGTCATATTTCTGTTGGACAGTGTTGCTTTAGATAATACTATTATTTTTTTGTACTTCTAAAAGGATTAAAACCGAAGTCCACATACTTAACCATTTTTAAGAGTAGGTAATTTTCTCTCTGCCTCTTGCACACAATGGATAATTTCTATTATACAGTGGTTTTCAAACTTTCCTAGAAAGGACTCTGAGGAGGGAACCACAGGGGCTGATGCAGGGAGATTCTAGGTCTCTCCCATCAGATTGTCATCTTTTATACATTGGATTCCATTTAAGATCTCACTGGAAAACAAAAGGTTTGGTAAAATACTAGAAACCCCTTTTATAGAAGATACTAAATGAATAGGGCTTTACAAAATGTGTAAGATTGGTTCTTGAATCAGTGATTTTCATTATAGTTTGCTTATGACCTAAATGTTCTCCAGATGAAAACTTCCTACCATGGCATGTACCTCTAAATCAGAGAATCTTTACAAATAATGCAAGAGTCAACTAATTAGCCTCTGTAAGTTTTTTTTGGTAGGTAAAGAATAAATTAGAGAAAGCAAATTAATAAATTGATATTCCAAAACAACCAGGAAAAAATTTTAAGATTTCAAAAATTTATACTGGTCAGACTCAAGATGTGTGTGTGTATGTGTGTGTCTGTGTATATGAGGGTGTGTGTGTATTTATTTATGTTTATTTTGGTGTATTATAAGGACATTAGTAGGACTACCAGCCTTGAGATATTCCAGGCCAACCAGGATAAATTTTGAAAATCCAAGTTTTTTAGTACCATGCAATATGTAAATTCCAAAGTGGGGTGGGTTAGTAGGATATTTATGGGGTTATTAGACTTGAGGCTACAGTGTTATAAACATCCTTGAGCCTGTGAAGATCAGACCCTACTGCATCTTTCCCACTTAGATGCTCTCTAAATTTTCTATCCAGCATGGACAATTTCACTACTACCTCTGGGTTCTCAGCTCAGGCTTAATTTCTACTATCATAATCAAGTCTGTAAAGGACAGTATGTTCAAAGATCTGGGCAGTGAAATGGCAGTTTTCTACTTACATACTTTCTTCCCTCCAACTTACACAATTTAAACTCAAATGCAATATGTGTAACTACAACAATCAGTGAAAAGCAATTCTGTGTTTAGTAAATGAGGAGTTAGTTCTCTGTGCCCTTTGCAAATACCTCTTTGCGTATTAGAATAAGTCTACAGTTTGAAACTATGAAATAACACACATTTATTTGGTATATGAGCACAGACTAACGTTCGTTCTTTTTGACAAAGAGATTTTCAGTGTTATTAGGAAAAAACTATTAATATGGTTGTTTCATGTTATACCTACCTGTATCTTTTTGGATATTTCTTCTAACATTTTTAAATTTACAACCTATAAGCAGTAATAAGGCAAGTGAAAAAGTCAGTTTTTGGTCACATATAACAAATATATTTAAACACATACAAAGCTACTTTACAAGGTCATACTTATATGATCATTTTTATGTTTCAATTTCATTTTGAGTGTGGATTTCAATTTTGTATATTCTTAGGAATGTAACTGCAGGGACTCATAGACCCCAGCTGAAGGAACTCCCAATCCAAAGAGTCTTTATTCTTTGTCCTTTCTGTAACAAGTACCTGCCTGTTGCCCTCAGCCTCACCTTGTACCCCAGTGTTGAAGTCTTATTAAGATAGGTAAATCAGAAATGCAGAACTGTGAATGGGTCTGGAAGGGTTGAAGAGTGATCTCTGTTCTTTTAGCTAGAGCCCACATGAGGGCTTCCAAAAGTGAGCTCCCTAGGCTGATGATCTATGAAATTCTCTTCTTGCTCAGTACAGTGATGTATTAGCTGATAAACAGATTGTCTTAAGAATATCAATAGGAAGCCACCTGCAGTGTTACCTACCTGGAAGAGCACATAAACCAAGAAACTGAGAACAATTCACTCGTGACAGGGGTAGCCTGAAAAGAATAAAACTTTAAGTTTAGTTCAGTTTTTATAAAGTTATAAATGGAAATTCAATTTAAGAAATGTGTGCTTGGCACTGAACGAGGGTGTTTTAAAGTTTTACCATAGTCACAAAACAAAAATGCATATGCAAATATCAATATGTTATTCACAAAAAGGCCCAGAAAGACTGGAAGTTTTAAAACAAGGATTTATCATTTGCTTTGTCACAATTTAATTCTTTTTTTTTTTTTTTAAGATTTATTTATTTATTTGAGAGAGAGTAAGAGCACATGCAAGAGGGGGGAGGGAGAGGGACAAGCAGATTCCTGTTGAGTGCAGAGCCCAATGCAGGGCTCACAGGGCTCAGGCTCACAGGGCTCGGGCTCACAGGGCTTGATCTTAACAACCCTGAGATCATAACCTGAGCTGAAATCAAGAGTAGGATGCTTAACCCAAGAACCCCTGTCACAATTTAATTCTTAAAAATGGTGAGTTAATTTAAACTTAACTTAAAAATAATAATGCCTAGATTGCCTATGGCTAGTATAAAGCATACTTAAGTTACCCTGTGGTATGTTATCTGAGGTATTTTGTATTAGTAATCTTGGGGAATTAGCCAGAAAATGACCTTCTGATGATTTCATCCCCAGCATTCAGTCTATTGAATTACTATTTTAAGATTTCTTTATAGGACTTCCTTAAACAGATACAATTTCATATGATAAAAACATTCTTTGTTGTAATGGATTTTGGTTAAAATAAAATAATTTCAAGAAATCATATTCCCAGTTTGCAGTACTCAGGGACAAAAGCAGGTAAAGGCTAACCTGGTCTTTAGGACAGAAGATGAGTTTAGAGGAAAACAGAGGGCATTGTATAAATACCATGTGACTTGGAAAATTAGATGAGTTTTTGAGTTTTAAAGGGGATGTAAGGGGAAATGAAAGATAATTGCTATTTGATGGCAGAACAAAAGGTACTTTAGGGATAACACACTCTTTTTCTCTTCCTATAATTGGAAATGATGTTTTCTCAAATAGAGAGATTATTACTTTTACAGGGATGAGAGAAAGCACTGATTGTTGTAGAGATTCTAGTGTAACAATAAGTCACTGCCAAGATTTGGAAGTTGATTCTATATAGAAACATTTGTTTTTGCTCTTGTATCTATGGTAACATGACTTTTATCTTAAGCAGGGTCTGCTAATAGATGCATTATTGTGGCAAATAGTTCTAGGATTTGACTAAATGATAAACAAATATCTCATCCTATGTTTGGTATATTATTCTTTTGTCATAAAAGAATAAGTAGGTCTTGGTACTAAATAGGAGATTTTCTGATCCTATCTCAGCTCCTCACTTACTTGTTTCTACTATGGTTTTCCGAATGCATAAAGAATGACTTTCTCCTCTGCCCATCCCCCACCCAAAAGAAAAGCCTATTCTATCATAGATAGTAAATAAATCATGGAGTTAGAGGATCCCTTAAAGATTAGAATAACACAATCAGCAGAAGAGAATCACTAAATATTTTCAATATGTGGACTACATTATCTACATGGATTATGATGTACACATCAAGTAATTTAGCTCATCATTGATCAGAAGTGTTAACATACCATGATATCTGAATTGGAGTCTGTTCATCTTCAATAGGCTCTTCGTCTGATGAGTCAAACTCATTTGTTTGCAACGAACTAGGCTTCAAAAGAAATCAGTTATGTTAAATAACTGTAAAGAAGAATATGTACATATAAGCTGATCCTTGCTTAAACACACACTGAATACATATTTGCAATTTATTCAATCTGGAATATCAGAATGATCAGGGATATCAATAATAAATTATTGATTTTACCATCCTATTAATAATTGCAGTGCTCTGTAGTGGAAAGAGAATTGGATTGGGAACTAACCAGGATTCTGGTTTTGTTTCTGCCACTTACTGTATAATTTCGGAGAAGCAACTTCAGTTTATTCTGGGTTTCAGTTTTCTACAACTATAAAGTGAGGAGATCTCTTCATTAATTCACAAACATTTCTTAAACACATTCATTTGCCAAGCTCTGGAGATGCAAAGATCCATAAAATAAATAGCTTCGGTAGAGTTGGAGAGAGATGTGCATAGATTATAAAAGAAAGTTGTAAATGCTAAAACGGAAGCATAAACTATGTACTTTATTTATTTTTAAAGATTTTATTTTTTTATTTGACGGAGAGAGAGAGCGAGCACAAGCAGGGGGAATGGCAGGCAGAGGGAGAAGGAGAAGCAGATTCCCCGCTGGGCAAGGTCCCTGGGATTATGACCTAAGCCCAAGGCAGATGCTTAACCAACTGAGCCACCCAGGTGCCCCTAAACTATGCATTTTAGAGCAGAGAAGGGAGTGACTGCTTACAGAGCGGGAGAAAACTTCAGATGGGATATATTAGCTGGGTTTTGAAGGATGAGAGGAAGTTTTTGGCAGATGAGGAAGAAGTTAAGGCAATAAAGGCAAAAGGAGAAAGGGCTTGTTTTCAGGAACTGTGACATCAGAGCAGAGGCGATGAAGCCAATAAGTAGTTTTAACTACCCCATTTCTCAAAAAATAACCCCAATGCGGCCTAGTAGTTTGGTTGATGGGGGGTGGACAGGTAGAATAACATGCCCTCAACTTTGTGAATCACTGGACTAGAGAGATCAAAATGGACTTTGTGTAATGATCTAAGGAGTTGGAACTCAATCCTGTAGGCATAATTTCTACATGAGAACATTAGTTTTATAGGACCAATAAAAAACAGAACTTTCTTCTCATTTCCAAGTTGGAACCACCTGAGAGATAAAATAGTGGAGAGGCAAATGGAGATCAATATGTTAGTTTTATTACTGAGTGTCAAAGGGAGGATGTGGTTTTAAAGCTGTGGTCAAGTGGACCTGCCAATTCTTCACTCCAGAATTGGACTTACCCACCCAGTCATGGGAGCAATGGACAACCCAGTGCAGAGAGAAGGGAAGAAAGGGTTCAGCTATTTTGTTCAGCTCCTCCCAAACTGGGGGATCAGATCTCTCACTCTGTCCCTTCTGGGAACAAGTGGAAAAAGAGGCCAGGAGTGAAGGACAGCTGATGCTCCTACACATGGAAACATGGGGATTAGCAAGTGTAACCAGCTAATGTTCTTGCCAGTTCTGAAGCTATATTCTATAATGGTCTTGTTCCTTACTTACTACAAGATCACATTACACAGCCATTTAGGCTATGGATATGAGTTGCTTTGGATCTCTTTGTGTTGTTATTATCAACTCAAATGAAGGTCCTTTAATATTCGGTAGGTTGTCAACCCTGGTGGTAGGTGATTGAGTCAGGTGGGGCCTCAGCTCCTTGCGTCTGTTCTTCCTTTCTCTTTAAAGCAGTTTTGACGACTCAAGATTTTCAGAGTGATTGTGGCTCCTTCATTCAGGCTCTCCCAGCCAGGTTAACAAATCCTAACAGAGTTGGACGTTTCCGCTCCCCCAGGCCCAGGGATTCTGGACCGCAGAAAGGGATGCAGTGCCAGTTGGCCCCGGGGGATGGTGACGCGCCCACAAACGGGGGTTGGCAGAGGTCTTCCGTGAAGTTTTCCCCATCTGCGGTGAGGACCGCTCACCAGGGGTGCGCGGGGCATCCCCGGACATCCTGCGGGGCTGGGTATTAGGCAGACTGATACACGGAGACATCTTAGCTCTCCATGTCACAGTTTCTTGCGTAAAACCGGACTCAGCCCTCTCTTGCAGGGCTGTCGTGAGGCTTAGGAGCCTCGGCAGGCGGCAGTTCCCAGTCTGTGCACAACAGGTGCACAGCCAATGTCCGTCGTCCCCACGTCCGCCACCGACCCTGTTCCTTCTCAGTCATCGCTCTCCCCGGTCCAGGGAAGCGCCACCTCCCCGACCCAGGACGGTTACAGTGCAAGTCAGGTCGCGACCACGCCTAGGCCGTCCCCAGGCCCAAGAACTGGCCTCGGGGCCGCTTCCGTCCCCTGTGGCATCGCTCGTCCAAGCCTCGGCCCGACTCACCGGCTTCATCGCTGGCCGCCCCGCGTCGGGACCTGCTGCCGCCTCTCTCCAGCGGCACCGGCGTCTCAGCCAGCGCCCGCGCCGAGCCCGCCCCTTCGCTCAGCTCATTGGTACATCCTTCTGTGAGGTGGGGCGCGGCGTCTTCTAGGAACCAATCAGACCCTCTCCCTGTTTCTTCCTTCGCCCCCGAGGGCCCCGGCTCGGCCTTTAACCGCTCATTGGTTTCTAGGGGGCCTTTGAAAGACCCGCGGCTGGAGGGCCCTACTGAACGCCGATTGGCTGGGAGGGCGCCCTCCTCCCGCCAGTGGGGAGCGGGGACAGGGCGGGAAGCGGGAGCGGAGAAAGCGTCTGAGCGCAGCCCCGACACTTTGGGGACGCTGGAAAGCCTTGCTTTCTCGTGACAGGATTCCCGAGGGGTACCAGGGTAGGGAATTTTGCTTCTTAAATTTAAAAAATTTTAAGGACATAGGGGGAGCACTGTCCTGGAGCATCTTAGGAGAACACTCCATACCCCATAGACTTTATACTTATGGTCATATCTAGTCGTATAAATAGGATGGACACGACTAAAAATCCAAAATATAAACATAACTTGTATGTTTGGCATTTTAGGTTCTTTACCATTCTAGGATCTAGACAAGGTTAGGTTGTAGATTCACATTCCTGTTCACTAAATATGAATGCAGTGGTATTGTATGAAAGGAAGATAAGTCTCCAGATGATTTTAAGTGCTAGTGTTTTTACATAATTGGCTGTAGTCTTGAAAAGCTGTGTTTGATTATCCTCCGCCCCCATTGTCCCGTCCGCATTTAGCTGACCACGGAGAAGGAAGTCATCGGGAGCAATATTACCTGCACATCTGCAGAATATATGGAAATTTCAGCTCCCTGACTCATGTTGTGAAAACCAGTGGGCATAGAGCTAATAGGAGGAATTCTTTAGTAAAGAAGATAGCATACTTTGACTTGGAGTCTGTATGAACCAGGGTTCTCCAGAGAAACAGAACCAAGAGGATATAGACACAAAGACATTTATTTTAAGGAAGTGGCTCTCCCAATTGTGAAAGTTTGGCAAGTCCACAAAGTCTGACAGGGGAGTTGAAGGGCCTGGAGACTCAGGAAGGACTTGCAGTTGAAGTTCAAAGGCAGTCTGCTTTAGAACCAGGACTAGCAGATTTTGCAGATGAAGTCCAAAGGCAGATTGCTGTGGAATGCCCTCTTGCCTTTTGTTCTATTCAAACCTTCAACTGATTGAATGGGGCCCACCCACATTATAGAGGGCAGTCTGCTTCACTCAGAGTCCACCAATTTAAATATTAATCTCATCCCAAAGCACCTTCATAGAAACATCCAAAATAATGTTTGACCAAATATCTGGGTGCAATAGCCCAGCCAAGCTGATACATAAAACTAGCCATCATAGACATGTTGGACTTGATTGATTGATACATTCATTCAGAAAATATTTATTGAGCACCACTTGTGTCCTAGGTACTATTCAAGATGCTGGGAGTGAACTGGAATGAGTTAACCAATATCTCTGTCTTTATGGGGCTCACATGCTATAGGTGAAGAGAGTTAGGTAGTGATACGTGCTGTGAAGAAAAATTAAAATAAGTAGAGACTGATGAAGATGCTATTCTAGATAGAAAAGTCAAGGAAGGCATCTTTGAGGAGATGTCATTTGAGACATCCAAATGAAAAGAGAGTGAACCATTTGAGTATTTAGAGGAAGAGTTTTCAGTCTGTCTAAAAAGGCAAGAGGTGCAAAGGCCCTGAGGTAGGAATGTGTTAGGTATGTTCCAGAAACAGCAAGGAGGCCAGTTTGGGAGAAACTGAATGAGGCAGAGAGTGGTAGGAAATAAAGCAGGGACTTGTGGCTTAAGAGCTTCTTTTCTAAAGGATTCAAGAAAGGGTCCAAAGAAAGATTGGGGCCTGGGCTCTGGGTAGGTCCTCTCTGGTGGATATTCAATACTCTCTCATTCTCTAAGTCTCACCTTCTGTCCCCTTCTCCCTATGTTGTCTTCACAGATCTCTTTAATCTTCAGCATCAGGGGTCTCTTCCATTTCCTCAGAACATACCATCCTCCTCAGAATGGATGAAGTCCCAGCTCCATTGAGTGTTGTACAATTTCTGCCTCCTCTGGCCTCAGCTGGATGTGAACACAGAATTAACCTGTTCTGGCCTTTGCTGATTCTGCAGAGTGGGGAGGATGAGCTCTAGTCTCATGGTAGGAAGGGGGTGGGAGGCTGGGGGTCACCTGGGAGCATTTCAACTTTTGTTTGTTCTCTCCATCCTCAGGGCTGCATCTAGGCTTTGTCTTTGCCTAAAGACAAACACATCTCACTTCTATGATGTAGTTTTTTGTTTGTTTGTTTGTTTTTGTCTAGTCCCAGGGTTGGCAATCTGTGGCCAATGGACCCATTCCCACAGGCCTGTTTTTGTAAAGTTTTATTGGCATACAGCTACATTCAGTTGTGTAAGTATTGTCTGTGGTTGCCTTTGCACAATAGAGCTGAGTACCTACAACAGGGGCTGTATGGCCTGCCGAGCCTAAGATATTTATTGTCTGGCCCTTTACAGAAAATGTAAGATATTTACTGCCTGGCCCGTTACAGAAATGTTTGCCCAACTCCTGGTATATAGTCTTTGAGAGAAGTGTATGTTTCTTCTAACAACATGATTTTAAGCCCACTTCTCGCAAAATAAGAGTCCCTGCCTTATTATGCAAAAAGATGTTCTCTGCTTGGCATGGTCCCTTTGTTATGGAGGGTCCCACATAAACTGACAAGGTCTTTGGCTGAGCTGTCTGGTTAAATGGCATGATAGTAACCTGGTTTCTGTCGAATCCCCAAGATTCTCCCCTGAAAGGAGGAGTGGGGGCTTAGGTTCAGCCTGCCACACCTGTAGTTCTCAGTTAATTTTTTGATGCGTGTGACTTCATGGCTGTTAACAGAAATGTATGTGGTCAAAACAATGTGGAAGATTTATTCAAACTGTCAGAGGGAAAAGTGTTAACACATGTTCATAGACAGATGAGTATTTTGAGAGATGCTCAAAGAGAAATGAAATATGGTTGCTATCAGTAGTCGCCCTTGGATGTATGTTTTACAACTAGATCCGTATTTTAAAATATTTTAATGTTAATACTAATGGATTTGACATGTGTGTTAGGGGAGAGAACAATGGAACCTTAGAGTTGAATGCCACTTGAGAGAACATACTTCCTCATTCTTGATATGCCAAGTTTAAGAATTTCTCCTGTGATGATGACCGTCAGTACAGTATATGACATGGCAGTATGCATATGTTGTCTTCCCGTTGCTTTTCCCGTTGGAGAGTTGCCCCTTTTCCTTTTTTTTTTTTTTTTAAAGATTTATTTATTTATTTGAGACAGAGAGAATGAGAGAGAGAGAGCACATGAGAGGGGGGAGGGTCAGAGGGAGAAGCAGGTTCCCTGCCGAGCAGGGAGCCCGATGCGGGACTCGATCCAGGGACTCCAGGATCATGACCTGAGCCGAAGGCAGTCGCCCAACCAACCGAGCCACCCAGGCGCCCAGTTGCCCCTTTTTCATTTCATGTGTTCTTGTTGAGCAGGTGGTTGAGACTGACCCATAAATGTACCTTATTCTTTTGGTCACAGTTATTGCTCCAGGGAAGGCTCATGACGCGCCTGGAGCGTCCTTTCTTGTTTTGTGTGCTTTGGTTGTTGGTGTTCTTATTTTCTTCTTTACCTTCCTTAGGCTTCTGTTTTACCCCAGAATGATGCTGAGTTCTAATTTGCACTGGATAGTTGGAGTAGATTGTAAAATCTATTTAAAATATTATTTAAAATTTAAAATGCTCTTGTATTTTATAATTGGAATGGATATCACAGTTTCACTCATCTCACATGCTCTTCTGCAATGTGACTTTGCCATGCTCCAGCATAAGGTAGCACATAATACTCCTCCTCTTAAATATGGCTGAACTTAATGACTAGTTTGATGAATAGTGACAAATGATAAGCTCAAAAAAAAAAAAATGATAAGCTCAAAAAAGCTCCCAGATCAAGAGATGGAACATTACCAGCTCCTTTGGACTTGTGACAGTATTGATTAATTTCACTTGCTTGTGAATTGTATACAAATGGAATATTTTATGTCTGGCTTTTTTGGTTCAACTTGATGTTTGTAAGATTCATTCATGCTGTTGTGTGTGGTTGTACCTGTTCATTTTCACTGTATGAATACACTACAATTTATTTTTCCAATCCACTGTTGGCAGATATTGGTGAGTTGCCAGTGCTGGGCTATTATGAGAAATGCTGTCACGAACATTCTTGTCCATGTCTTTTGGTAACTCATATACGAGGAGTGTTGCTGTTGGGCATATAACGAGGAGCGGAAGTACATTTGTTCATTCTTAGTCTATAGTGCCAAACAGTTTTCCCACGAGGTTATACCTATTCACACTCCCACTGGTGCTGTGTCAGAATTCTAGCTCGACATCTTTGCCAACATCTGGTATTGCCTTTTTCATTTTAGCCATGGGGTGAGTGAGTCATTTTATTTCAAAGCAGTATCTAATTTCAAATCGTTGCATTTTTGGAAAATTTCTCTGTATTATGTGTTAATTACTTGGTATACATATTTTTCTGTATTACTTTAGAAATGTACATATCACTGCAACATATGTATTTTGAGGGCACGAGCCTATGTTAGACTAGGAAACTACCGACATGAACTGTGTGGCTCCACATGAAGAAGGTTCTCAAATTTAGACAACATCAATGAGCTCCTTACGTTGTGGTGGGAGAAATATTAATATTAATGCAGCCCCTCCGTATTCCTCACGATAGTTCAGTGAGTCCTCACCGACGACCTTCCATATGCTCTGAGATGTAAGAGTAAAGCACCCACCGTCTTTGGCTCTCCTGCTCTCGCTTGCTAGGGTAATGTGTCTGGTCACTGCCCAGGCCTGGAGCAACTGCCATGCTGGCACCCACCAAAGGGGCTGTGACTAATCACTACCGTCCCACCCGTCTATCACACCAACAGCACCTTCTCTGTCGCTGCCGCTGAAATTGCTGACGCAGGATTTCACTAACCCTTGCATCTTCATGTTTTATGGCAATTTTAATGAAACGGCTCTTTTTAATTTCACTGGCCTTTTTTTTTTTTTTTTTAAGATTTTATTTATTTATTTGACAGAGAGAGAGACACAGCGAGAGAGGGAACACAAGCAGGGGGAGCGGGAGAGGGAGAAACAAGCTTCCCGCTGAGCAGGGAGCCGCTGCGGGGCTCGATTCCAGGACCCTGAGATCATGACCCGAGCCAAAGGAAGGCAGGCGCTCAACAACGACTGAGCCACCCTGGCACCCCTTCACTGGCTTTTTTAAAAGCCACAGTCACAAGATGTTGGGTGTGGCCAACACTGGGCGGACCTGGGAATCATCCCTCCTCTCTGGCCCTGTCTTAATGTCATGGAGCCCAATTTGTGTCCTTGGCCTGTTCCTTTAGGATGAATTACTTCCCAGGAGTTCTCTGGCCTCTCCCTGTCACCAGTCCTGGTAAGATTATCTCACCCTCTGCCAGGTGTGCCCGGGCATGTCTGAGTCCTGAGTGCTTGGTCTCCAGCTGGGGTGGCCGCACGTCTGGGTCGGCCTGGGTTAGTCCTGGCTTAGGACTGTTGTTTGTACTGGCGTAGGTATTAACAGCTCTCTCTTTTATTTTCACAAGTTTCCCGGTTTGGGCGGTAAATTATATGGTCACCCTCTCTCCAGCCACCTTTAGGGAAGTCTTTCGGAGGTCAAGCAGAATCAACAGCACATTTTAGAGCAGTCAAGACAGAGACTATATAGAAGAGGATTCTGAAGCCCTGAAAGGCTAGTGTTGACAGTGCAGTGACCTGCCTCGCCCGCTGCCCCTGCTCTCCCTGTCAGCCTGGCGGCTGGTTGCCGCTTGGCTCCACCTACTGGCGGTCTCTGTTCTGGTCCCAGATGCTTTCTTCTTTGCACAGAGCTGGAGCAGAGTGCTCTGAAACTCAGTTGGAAGTTAATACTTGGGGCCGTGGGCCCACCCAGCGCACCCTCGTGTGCCCACATTTCCTAATTGGACTTCTGCTGTGTTCCTCAGTTTCTCTTTTGTTCATATTTTAGTTCTGAACAGGGCCCTGATGATCTCTTGCCATCTCCTCCATCCCATGGAATGCCCTGGAACTGGACTCTGGCTCCTGACCTTCAGTCACGTGGGTCCTGCTGTCCTCTGCCAGCTTTTCCCACGGTCCTACCCTGTGTTCGTCCTCTTCCCCCAAGCTGTGCGCTCTGCTCTTTGTAACCTCTTGTCACACTCGCATGCTAGCTTCCCCCCAGGAAGGCAGGTGCTCTAGCAGAAAGGGCAAGGCCATTGAAATCAAAAGACCTGGATTCAAGCCTTAGTTCTGCAATTACCTACGCAACCTTGGACCAATCACCCAGTCACCTAACCTGAGTTAGAATCTCCTCAGCTGTAGCCTATGAAATGAAATTGCTGCTTGAAAATTGACGTCTGGGCTCAGAGAATTTCCCATTGAGTTTGGTATATATCAGTTATCTGGTGTTTACCAGATAACTGGATCGGTCTTTGGGAAAATCAGCTTTCTGCACTTGAGGAATCAAGGCTCTACATAAAAGAAGCTGGGGAAGAGAACCTGGAACAGCCAACTTGATTTTCCATCTTCATGTTAGGAGAACGTCTGGTCAGCTCCTATTCACCTACCTCAAAATTGCTTCAAGCCCAGAAAGGCCTTGAGTCAGACAGCTTCTCACAGGCAAGGGCGACTAGAACTTTTCCCCATCTCATCTCATTGGTTTTGGGGAATCTACTCTGAGAAACTTGTCAGGAAGGGAGAAGAGCCTGATACTCTCAAATCTCTGTCTTTCAGTAATACTTAGGTTCCTTTTCAATATAGTCTAAAATAAGGAGAAAGCGTTATTTTCATCACTTTATACTGAAGTGAATTCAGAATGAGTTGGAAACATGTATGTTATAAGCATCCATATTAATGATCTAAAATATAAAACAGAAATTGGCAAGGCCGACCAGATAATAGTTCTGTTCTTCCTGGAAGGGAAGGTGGCAGTGGAGAGAAGTAGTTTCAGTAAACATCTCTCTTCTGTGCAGAAACCCCCAGGGTAGGACGCAGATCTGATTAAATGAGTCAGGCTTACATTTATTACGGTATATTACAAACATTTTTCCGCATTCAGAAGTGACTGGTGTCTCCGTGGATTTGGCCAGTTCCTGGCAATTATGCACTTGGCTGCTAGTATAAACCAGCATGCCAAATGCCTGGAATGACGATCCATGTCTGAGTGGCTTTCAGTCTGGGAAGCATGTTGTTCAAACACCGTGTTCCTTCCCAAGGTGGCCAAATCCTGGTTACAGTTCTGTCCTTTAAATCTGTTTATCCTGAAACTTGACCAGAAAGGATATGGCCACATCCCTTGCCCCTTTCAGTTTCCACAGTGCACACCTGGGGGACCTTGTGTGGGTTTTACAGGATCTGTCTGCTGTACGCCTAGTGCCTTAATCAGAAAATCACATTTGGAACATAATGTGTCAGATGGATTATTAGAAAACACTAATTCTTTTAGAGACTGTGAAATCTGGAGGCCTGGCCCAATTCCCAAACAAAGTAATAACATTCTTTTTTGAAATGTCCTTCCAGTTTTCTTTGAATGAGTATTAACCAACCTGTCCTCCATGGTACCTGATTCATAGTTGTTCTTTGTGCTTCAGCCTTTTATTAGGAGAGGACACTGTTGCTTGGCATGGTCTGTATAGCAGTGGAAGCTGGTGGAAAAAAACCCAAACACTTTTCAGGAATGTGAGCAAGGACTCTCTTGGCATATATAGAGAGGACTAGAATATGTATTCTATGAGGCAAGAATTTTTGTCTTTTTTGTTAATCATTGTTAATGGTATCTAGACCTACATCTGGCTCATAATAGCCACTTAGTAAATATTTGTTGAATGAATAATGATTGAATATATAATTGATTATAAGCCCAACCTCTTCTTAATTGCACAGTAAATATCATATTGTCCATTCCTTATTCTCTTTTATTCTACTTACTTTGTTTATATTCAGTTTAGACAGAAGGCAGTTACAGGCATTTCTCTACTAAATGGGGCAAATAGAAAGTCAGTATGGCACCTCGAATGGGGCCTTGTGTGCACATGCCACACTTTTCACTTATTCCTGCCTCCCTCCCTCCCCCAGCCTTTCCTACTCCGCTCAAGAAGAGGCCCCCTTCCCCTGGCTCAGTTTGTGGCCTGGCCTGTCTCAAAGGGAAATTTGTCTGTACCTATAACATGACGTGGCCATGACAATGCTCACCTCTGTTCCTCCAGTTCGAACGAGGCATCCCTTCCACACAAGACAGATCCCTTTCCTCTGTGGAATCTTACAGTATTACTGATTTCTTCTCTCTTTTGCCTGTTCCTCATCGCTGGCTGCTTCAGAGTCCACAGAAGAGCTCAGGTTTCTCCAATATCAAACACACACCACGCACCCACCACCACCAACACGATGACCCCCAACCCCTCAAAAATAGCCCCATATCAATTTTACTGTCACAGCCCAACTGTTGAATGGAAAGAGATTCTGCTTTCTCACTTCTTTTTTCTCCTCTTGTCCTTTGCAAGACTAAACAACAAAAATTTCTCTCAGATGGAAAATGTAAAATCAGAAAATATGTCTCTCTTTTAAGAATAGAATCAGATTTTATTCTTCCTTGCTAGCTAGATTTCTTAGGATAAGAGCATAAATCCCAAATCAAATTGCATTTTGTTATCATGGAACTTTCTGTTGGTGAAGTCTCTTGACAATAGAAGAGAAAAATACAAGAAGAATCTCTTATTGTAAACTTGTTCATTATCTAAGAAGAAATACTCATTTAGACCCCGTCTACTGGAGTTGAAGGTTGATGGACTGACCAGGTGAAAATAAATGATGGTTCTTCAAGTGAACCAGTTGATATAAATGAACCAGCAGGATGTTTGCTAATCTTTCTTAAGGTGCATTCTTGAAAAAGGTTTAGAAAGGCCTTGTGAACTCTTCCTGGTTAAAGGGAACAATTCTAATGCTTTCTTTCTTCTTTAAAGGTAGAGTCCTTTAAAAAGTAATTTCTGTTGTTTATTCCTGAATCTTAAACACAACACAGTGTCTTTTGCTTGACTCAGTATTATCTTCCACACCAACCACACTCAGGATTCTAGCCTGTATCTCTGGCATTCTTCTGATACTCTCTGTGGTCACCTCCTGATGACATCTACCTGTCACACACAGTGGACACTTCAGATGATCCCTCTGTGGTTTTTTATTCTGATGACCAATCCCTTCTTAAAATTCCTTCTTCCCTGAGTTCTCAAGGAGTAGGCTATCCTAGTGCTCCTTCTCTGATTCCTCCTCCTCTGACTGTCCTGGAAACATTCCTCAGGGTCCTTTCTTTGGCTGTCTTCTAACTCCCCATACTCTCCCTTGGCTGTCTTATTGTTCCTGTGGCCTCAACTGCCAATAAGCCCATGAATTCCTAATCTCCACCTCTGGCCCTTACCTCTCTTCTACGTTCCAGACCCATGTCCACAACTGCCTCGCACCTTGATGGCCCTCAGGCAGTAAATCTCAACACCTGTAAAGGCTGGAATTATCTCTTTCTCAAACTTGCTTTTCCTCTATATCATTGTAGCCCCACACCTGAGCGTCATCCTAGCTCTTTTCTCTTCCCCCCACTTGGTGACCAGGTGTTTGTGCCTTTTGTTTGGGCCTCCTTCTCTCCCACTGCCCCTGCCCCAGATCAGACCTTATCAGTTCTCACCTGGAATATTGAAAGAGTTTCCCACCTGCCTACTTGCTTCTGCTCATACACATCTTCCACGTGCATTTTCCACGTGAATGTTTTGATGATGCCAGCGGGATCATTTTGAGATGCTAATCTGATCATGTCACTTCCTATTGAATACCTTTTTACCTTTCCCCACTGTAGAGAGGATGAAGTTCAAACCTTGAGCATAGCATAAAATATTGTTTGTTAATTGCCCTCTCCCCAACACCTCCCGGCATAAAGTATGCATATTAGCTATCTTGTTGGGGGGGTTCAGACTCAAATGCCTACAGTGAAGGGGATGGTGGGGACCAGATGTGGGTGTTGTGAATTGGAGAGTTCATAACCCCATCTAAAGGGGACATTCTTTGGCTCCAGCCTGTTGTTGCTGGGTGGGAATTTGGGCCCAGTCCAGCCAAATTAAAGATTTTTTTTCATAAGAAGCTGGATTTTTATGTTAAACTTTCTGTTTATTAAATGTTGGAAACTAATTTAAAAAATTAAAAAACACTGTGTGGTACTTCATTATGAAAGTGAAAAAGAAAAACACATGATCTTTGGACTAAATTAAACACATCTGTGTAAGATTGTGCACGATTGATGCCTGTGTCTAGAACTCCCCCTGAATTCTGCATCTTAGCCACATGGAACTGCTTCTAGTGCCCTAAACATGTGGTATGCCTCCTCACCTTTGTTTTTGCTGGCTTGCTCAGTTTGGAATGCTCTCCTTCCTCCTCACGCTCCTCCCATCCCACCCACCCTTCTCCCAAATAAATGCTGAGGATATTGGAGTTTATCCTAATTTGTCAAGACTCCCCTCCTAAGTCCCTTCTCTCTGAGCATTTCTTGGCATTCCTTCACTCCACTTTACAGAGAACCAACTCACTTTCCTTTGCCCTCCAACAGGTTCTGTGGAACTTCTTTTGTTTTTGTTTTCTATTGGTCTCTAGACCTAAGCTGCAAGGGGACAGTTTCCATGACAGATTTATCCATGCATCCTCAACACCTAGCACAGTGATTGGTGCATAGTAGGCCCTTAATAGATATTTGTGAATGAATAAACTAGATGTGTACTTTCCAAAATTGACACTCACTTTAAGTTTTATCAAGAAATGCCAAAATGTTATTTTACCCTTGAAAACTTAATATCATTCCAAAATCCTCATAATGGATATTATGGTATCGGTGCCTCTTTTGGAAGCCAGTCCCCAAAGATGGCCACCAGTGAACATGCCTCCCAATATTCATGACCTTGTGTAATTCCCTCCCCTTGAATCTGGGCTGGCCCTGTGACTTGCTTTTTGACAAATAGAATAAGGTGGAAGGGACACTGTGTGACTTCCAGGGCTGGGTCAGAGGAGGTCTTATGGCTTCCATCTGAGTTTTTTGGAGTGCTTGCTCTTTTTCAGTCTCTCTGGCAACCCAGCTGCTCTGCTGTGTGGAGAGGCATGAAGAGGCCACATGTAGGCCACTTACCAGCTCCTGTTGAGCTTCATGCCAATGGCTAGCATCAACTGCCTGCATGGGAGTGGGGCATATTGGACACCCAGCCCAACTGAGCCTTCATACTGAAGTCATAGCCAACTTTGTACTGTAACTGCATGATGCCCCCCAAGTGAGATCTGCCCAGCTGAGCCCATTCAACCCACAAAACTGTGTGATAATAATAGAATTACATTTCAAGCCATTTAAGTGTTGGAGTGGTTTGTTAATACAGCAATGGATAGCCAGAATAAAATAAGCTTGGAATTACTATGTCAAGAATAGTTTGACCTGTCATGCTACAATTGACTTTGGAGTTCTGTGTAGTTTCCTTCACTGAATTATATACTACTGGTATGTTTATATATTTATCAAAAAATCTGAGTTAAGTTCTCTAACAAGCTCATCTCCTTCAAATTCTCTCACAGTGACTAATGTGATGATGAAAAACTGCCAGTATAAATGCCATCCAAAAAGGGCATTTTTCACTTCATTATCATGGAACTGTAGAAAATATTTCCTATGGTCCTTTTTTTTTTTTTTAAAGATTTTATTTATTTATTTGACAGAGAGAGACCAGCGAGAGAGGGAACACAAGCAGGGGGAGGGGGAGAGGGAGAAGCAGGCTCCTTGCGGAGCAGAGAGCCAGATGCGGGGCTCCATCCCAGGACCCTGGGATCATGACCTGAGCCGAAGGCAGACGCTTAATGACTGAGCCACCCAGGCGCCCCTCCTATGGTCCTTTCTATGGAGCATTCATTCTCTAGCAAAATAATCTATGGCAGATTTTAGTCACCAACATTTATTTAGTTTCTAGATGTTGGAGAGCTCTCTTTCCCCACTTTAAAATTAAGGTAATTTACATACAGTAAAACACACCCTTCTTAGTATACTGTTCTGCAAGTCTTGACAAATGTAGGCAGCTGTGTAACCACCATCATACTCAAGCTACGGAACAGTTTGATTTTCCCCTCAAATAACCCTGTGCCCCTTTGTAGTCAGATCTCCCCCTTGACCACTGATCTTTTTTTTTTAAACAATCATTTAATGAGGTGAAATACATATAATGTCATGTTAACTATTTTAAAACGAATAATTGAGTGGCATTTTGGTATATTCATAATATTGTGCAGCCACCAACTCTGTCTAGTTCCAAAACATTTCTGTTATTCCAAAGCAAAACTCCTTACAGTTTTCTCTCTCATTCTCTCCTACCCCCCAGCCCCTGGCACCCACTACTCTACATTTTGTTTCTGTGGATTTATCTATTCCACATATTTAATATAGATGGAATCATATATATGACCTTTTGTGTCTGGCTTCTTTCACTTAGCATAATGTTTTGGCTGTTCATGGTGTTTGTAGCACGCATCAATACTTTATTCCTCGTTGTGACTGAATAATATTCCATTGTATGGATATGATCTGTTTCTTTGTCTCTCTCGTTTTGCCTTTGCAAGGATGTCATATAAATGAAATCATATGATATGTAGCCTTTCTAGTTCAATGAGATATTCTGATCTTTTTAGAGGGTGTGGATGCCTTCAAAAGTCTCTATCACTTGTTAAACTTTTCTCCCAGTGGTTCTGTCGAGGCACGATGTTTTGGGGTCATAACTTGTGTGTATTCTCCTCCCCTATGCTTCATCAAACTTCCTCATTTTTACATGGAGGCCCTGCCCAGAGCGTGGGCACCCGACATTAGTCACTGTTGCTTTAGGGAAAGGTTGTTGGTGTGAAAGTAGAGAACACAAATGTCTGACCCTTCACTTTAAGTTGAAAAACCATTTTATGGGTATAAGTAAGATTTGTGAAGAATACTGAAGGAGTCAGGTTTTTTTTTTCCCCATGAGCCAGAGACGTGAAAAACTATGGGCTGGGGTGGGGGCGGGGGGAGATAGATGCAGAAGTAAAGGTATTAGATGCTGTTGTGTTCCTGGGGAAAGGAACATTGCTGCTCCCCACCCCCTCCTTGGAGAGCATGGTTGGGGGAGGGGAGCATCCCAGGACATTCAACTATGTAAGGGGATATGAGGACAGAGGGAACTTGTGATTATGTTCAGAGTGGGGTCTGGGAAAGCAAGGCGGACTCTGGAGCTTCCTTACTGCCCTGGTGAGATGTCCCCGAAGAAGTGTAGATAAGGCCGCGGAATGTGTCAACACAGAGGGGGCCTCAATGGCCCGCCTGGTTTCCTGGCTGAATGAGCCACAGTTTCACTTTGAGAAGGACTTGGAAGTTAGCCAAGAGGCAGAGCGAGAGCAGGTGGGCCTGAAGGGGCCTCTTGGTAGGGAGACCAGCCATCGTGAGAATATATGTATTGTGTGGCTGGAAACCAGATGGGAATTCAGCCCCCTCAGCAAATGCTGGCCTGGGGGGGTCATCCATCAGAGCCAAGGGCCAACCGGGTCTGAGCATCTCAGCAGAAGCCAGTGGAGGACAGATGATGGCAACAAGGGACGAGAATGCCTTCTGCAGGTGTTATGATGCTGCATGAGCCTGAGGAGCTTGGAAACCACTAAGGGGAAAGGAAGGGGAGGAGAGACTCCAGAACTGACTTTGAATTTGAAATGGCTTAATGTACTTGAAATTAGCCAGGAGTGTAATTTCTGCCAGCACATGGAATGAGAGCTTGAAAGAGAATGGGAGTGGTAGACTGACTAGTCTCTCTGTGCCTGTCTTTTCCTCTGGCAAAGAGAGGGGCAATCATAGCACCTCCTTCATGGTTAGTTTGAGGGTGCGTGCGGCATTTAGGATGGTGCCTGGCACACAGCAAACACTAAATGTTAGCTCTCGTTATCTGCAAAATACATACATACATCTATATCACAAGCA
Organism: Mirounga leonina; assembly: GCF_011800145.1. Taxonomy (NCBI): domain Eukaryota; kingdom Metazoa; phylum Chordata; class Mammalia; order Carnivora; family Phocidae; genus Mirounga; species Mirounga leonina. Next base: position 44,023,860 of record NW_023270825.1, read on the forward strand.
AACAGAGAAACAGAGAGTGATAGGAGAATATATTGTTTGCAAACCTTACCTATTGTGGTTCTGGGCCGTTGTACAAGCGAGCCAGGAAATCAGAGTTCCTGCCCTTTGGAGCACTCTTTCTTTTCTTAAAGATTCTATTTATTTATTTGAAAGAGAGAGTGAGAGAGAGCATGAGGGGTGGGGGAGGGGCAGAGAGAAAGGGAGAGCCAGGCTCCCCGATGAGCAGGGGCTCCATCCCAGGACCTCGGGATCATGACCTTAGCTTAAGGCAGACACCTAACCGACTGAGCCACTCAGGTGCCCCCGGAGCTTTTAATTTAAGGCATCATCAAACTTTCGGCAGTCCTTGCTGTTGCTGCTAAAGCTGAATTATCAGTCAGTATTGACTACATGCTACGTGAATTCAGATGACAGCAGCAACAAGCCTGGATGGTTGTTTCAAGCATGACTTTTAGGGTATTCGCATCTGGGAAGTCACTTGGATCTTGCTCTCAAGTTTGTGCCTTTACAAGCTTAACTTTATCAATTTACCCACAACATGTAGTCTTCCTATGACTCTTCCTCTCTGTTTTCCTCTACATATTACATATAGAGATATTTTCTGTTTAAAAGGCGTATTGGTCAATTTTATAACAGCATATTATTATTAGAGTTATTGCTAGTAATCAGTAGCCAAAATATGTGATGTAGTTTTCCTTGTGGCTCCCTTGCTCATTTTGACTTTGCCCATCCTACATTTTTAGGATTGTTAAGCATATTATTCCTTTCATCCTTCAAATTTCTTCTTCTTTTTTTTTAAGATTTTATTTATTTATTTGACAGAGAGAGACACAGTGAGAGAGGGAATACAAGCAGGAGAAGTGGGAGAGGGAGAAGCAGGCTTCCCCGCTAAGCAGGGAGCCCGATGCGGGGCTCGATCCCAGGACCCTGGGACCATGACCTGAGCTGAAGGCAGACACTTAACGACTGAGCCACCCAGGTGCCCCCATCCTTCACAGTTCTGTAGACATGGTTGGTGTCTATTGAAGTCTATTATGATCCTGCTATTGGCTTGCAGCCGGTCAGTTACAGTTGGATTGGTTTTCAGACCATTGGCCGCCTTCCCCATTACTGGTTGTAGCCCTTCCCCTGATCATCCTGCTTTTCTGTTCCTCACTATTTCCAGGTAGTCTGAGTCCTCTTATTTTGCGCTCCTTATGTTAAAGTTCAAAACTTAGTCCCGTGAAAAGAGCAGAGTGCCTGGGTCTGATTTTCCAGCACCAAAACTAAACAATTAACACCTAAAGTCCATTAAAAAAAATCTACATTACATTGGGGAAAAGCTTTTTCTTTGATATCAAGTCTTCTCCAGGAAATCACTAGGCCGGAGGGTCCCAAAGAGCTTGCATTAGAACCTTATTCAATAATTAAGATTGTATTTCATTGATTCGGGGTAGTAACTTCAAGAGTTCAGAGTTTGCTTCTTTCTGTTTGAGTAGGTGGCCCAAGATTGCCTTTTCTTCCAAATACTTATGTTTTTCTAACATATAAAAATTCATTTGTCACTCAGTTGTTATAGTGAAGTAATTGGAAGTCTTTTGATTCTGGAAAGTTCTGGATACAGGTATATCTTACAGTGTGCATTAATACCAGGCTCCGAGGGAGAAGGATGAGCTGGGTAATAAACCAAACAGTGGGACTCTGGCAGGCTCTTGCAGCTCAGACAGAAGCAAAAGCAAGGACACAAAAGGAGCCTTCCCAAGGCCACAGCAGGTTGCTCTCCGGAAAAGAGAATCAGTCGTTGATTTTTAAACACCCTCTACCAGAGAGTTGCCTTTCCTTTCCCCTCCCCAGCTTTATTGAGATATAATTGTACTTTTCCTTTTAAGCTGTTTCTGGACCCCTCACCACAGTCCAGCTTCATAAGAAAAGGTAAGTGAGAACCAGTGAGGAGAAATTAATGTGCTTTTTTAGTGCTTTTCCCCACGTTGCTTCCCAAATTGCCTTCCCTTAGGCAGGAGAGCCAATGTGAGCAAGGTCCCTCCCGTGGCTTGCTGGGCTGTGGAGTTCAAGGCCACTGGAATGCCTGCGCCAAAGGAACATGCGGCTCTGTGCAGCTGGGCTGATGGGAAGCCCCGAACAGCTTGCTGAGTTATTACTGCATTCTCGGCCCAAGCAGCGGGAGGCGAGATGATGAGTGAGTGAAAGAGCCCGTGGACTCCAATGTGGGCTGAGGGAACCAAAACAAACACTGAGAAGACAGGCCAATATTTAAATCTGTTTCAAGGATGGAGCACGCAGGAATGTTTGACTATATTTTGTCTAGTGAACAGATTTCATTTTTTAATGGCTGTGTTAGTCAGTGCAAAGCAGAATTGGGGAATGGAATCTGTTTTTCTACCCCCCTCCCTCGTGCCTCTTGGGGACACTGGCCTGTTCTGGGTGTACTTAACGTGGCCTGGGAGTCTTAGAGGGAGACCAGTTCTGAACTCACATGCTGTGCCCAGATGCCCAGTCCATCTCTCCTTCCCGTATAAACCTTGCCCGAGAATATTGGGATGAGGAGAAGACCATGCATGGGGAAACCTTTCTGCAAACCTTACCTATTGTGGTAAGCATTTCACAGATGGTGCTTTCCTGTTTTCCAGCCTGCTCAGCTCTGGTTGCAGAGCATCAATCTCCCGGACAAAGAGCCCTTCCCTATCCCCTCTCCCGCTATTGCGGGAGCGGGTACCTCTCTGATATTCTTCTTTTATCCCTCCCTAGGATATTCTTCTTCTTTTTTTTTAATCACCTCACACCAGATTTTCATGCTTACCTTCATCTTGCCACTTTGTCACCCTCCTGGATGTCCATTGCAGTTTCCAGCATGTCCATACCATTGTTCAGCTGCGTGATTCCAGTTCTTTCTCCTTGGCCTCCAGCCATTGTCGCCGGCCAGGGGAAAGCCAGTCCCTTCGCTCGTTGCTGTATTGTTTTATGTAAACATTTTTTACTGACTTGAAGCCAAGTATTTTGATGAACAGAAGATGATCATTTAAACACATCGTCTATCCTTGCAATTACATAATGAGGCAGAATATTAGAGTGGAGAATATATGTGTAGATGTGTACACACAGTCCTTCCTTTTGGTCTATGGAGGGAGAGCATATTATCCAAAAGAGCAGACAGAGGAATCCGTGTTTACATTAAAATTGCCCAAGAAAACTGCAGATTTCACTTCTTTTTTATGTTCTTCTCCAGTTTTCAGGAAAGTGTTGGAGGATCTAGCTTGCGGTGGGTGGCATGGGCTTGGGGATGGTAATTTTTCAGTCACACGATTAATAAAAATTCCTTTATCCAGGCTTAGTTTAGCGGTAAGGAGCAATCTAGGCTCATAGCTGTAGAGGGCGCACGTGTCTCAGTAATAGCACCGCCATCAGCCCTAGAAAAACGAGCCAGGTGGTGGGGAGAGAGTATTCTATTTTCTTCTTAGACATTTCATGGCAAAGGAGATAAGGTGCATTTGGGAATAGACACTAAATTGTGCTGTTTTCATATTACCTTTTGTAATATTTTTCTTGTGAATAAACTCATCTTCTAATTTGTATCCTTTGGTGATGGTTTCGTTAGAGGTGCGCAAGCCCCACCCAGTAAGAATGAACGTCTTGAAGGTTTTTTTTTTTTTTTTTAAAGATTTTATTTATTTATTTGAGACAGAGCGAATAAGAGACAGAGAGCATGAGAGGGAGGAGGGTCAGAGGGAGAAGCAGACTCCCTGCCGATCAGGGAGCCCGATGCGGGACTCGATCCCGGGACTCCAGGATCATGACCTGAGCCGAAGGCAGTCGCTTAACCAACTGAGCCACCCAGGCGCCCCGTCTTGAAGGTTTTATACCTTGCGTTGGTCCTGCCACTCTGTAACTGGCACTGTGTGTGCAGCAAGATTTAAGTGGTTTTTCAAAAATGGCAATTGGAACAGGGCATCCCTCAGCATGAAAGCCTTCGGTGGTTTTTGATCTCATTTAGACCGAACCCCACCTCTTACTCTGCCTCCCAAGGCTTCTAGTATATAGCCTCTCCGCACCTTCAACCTTGTCTCTCTCTCTCTCTCTCTCTCACTTCCCTCCCTGCATCCAGGCTAAACCTGAAACAGTTTATTCAAGGTGCTGAGCTGGTCCACACTCTGCCCTCTGCATTTGCTCCTGCATCTGCTCAGTGAGCCTGTCCACACACTTTCCGGGGACCAGCTCCTTCCCACTTCTCAGTCCCTTGCTTCATACAAATTCCTCAGAGAGGCTTTCTTCTTTGTCAGTGGGGTCTAAAATAGGCCTCTCCACATCTAGCTTTTTTTTTTTTTTTTAGAAAAATTTGAATTGTGTTCTGATTCACATGATGACGTTTTACATAGCATAGATGTCACCATTTTAAAGTGTACAATTCAGTTGGTTTTAGGATATTCAGAAGATTGTACAATCATCACCACAATGCCTCAGAACATTTCCATTACCCTAAAAAGAAACCCCATACCATTAGGAAGTCACTCCCCACCCCCATTCCTCCCAGCCCCTGGCATTCACTAATCTACCTTCCCTCTCTGTGGTTTGTCTATTCTGGACATTTCACACCCACCTCTTTTGAACCATTAAAGTCCCCTGTTTGTTTCCTTCCTGGAACATGTGCCTTTGTTTGTTTACTTGCTTATTGTTTATTCTCATAGTCCACGAATAACTTGTAGAGTTTCTTTCCAATTCAGTCTGCCTAACAATTTGACGTGAGCTCAGCCTCGTGGAGGGGGCGGTGTAGTGAATCCCTGGGGATTCTGGGGTTGCTGGGCAGGATGACCTCTAAGAGTTCTTCCAATTCAAAGTTTCCACATTTCTGTGCAACATCTTCCCATTCATTACATTTCCAGTAGCAGCTCTTTGGGCTCCAGGTCTTCCTCAAGGATTTTCTGTTCTTTACTTGCAATCCGCAGAGTCATAACTGATTTAATCCCGTTTAACCAAGTGCTATGTTGTGCTTCTAGAAAACTCTTTAAGCGCTGGGACCATGCCATGGGAATAATAATAGTAACATTCAGGGAACATGGGCCATGTGCCAAGCATGGGGATGTGTGTGCTATTTGTATTTTTTTTTTTTTTCACTTATTTCAATGGTCTTCTTACAACCTGGTGGGATAGGCACTGCTATTATCATCCCATTTTGAAGATGAGAACACTGTGGCTTAGGGGAAAGGACACATTTTACTCAGCTGGTTTGCGGCAGAGCAGGGACTTGAGTGGGGGCAGTCAGCCTCCAGGGCCACTTTCTTAACCACTTCATTCTCTATTCAGCTTCGTAGGTTTCAGCTACGCGTTTGCTCAAAGTGCTGGTGTAATGTTTGCCTGCAATATATGAATCAATATTATTGCACTGTTAAGATTCTTCACAACAATGACATCATAAATAAAGAAATATTTCTTGGGACACCTGGGTGGCTCAGTCAGTTAAGTGTCTGCCTTCAGCTCAGGTCATGATCCCAGGTTCCTGGGATCGCGCCCTGCATCGGGCTCCCTGCTCGGTGGGGAGTCTGCTTCTCCCTCTCCCTCTGCCCCACTCATGCTCTGTTTCTGTTTCTCTCAAATAAATAAATAAAATCTTTTTTTTAAAAAAGGAAATATTTCTTGCAGTTCTTAGCATAGCAGCAGAGGAGAAGTCTCTGTTATATGGGATTCTCTGCTGTCCTTTGGGCTAGGGAAGTGACCAACTAGTGTCCTTTGGCATATCTAGGGGCTATGTAAGCATTTGTGCATGGATGAAGGGAAGAATTCCTGTCGGTGACAGCAGCTCATGCATCCACAGCAGTTGGCTCGTGGAAGAAGGTGTTTTCTTTCCTTCAGGAAGGTTGACCCCCAGGAGAAATGCCTCTGAATGCCTTAGGTGGTGTATTAGCCAAGGTTCTCCAGAGAAACAGGACCAATAGGACACATACACACACACACACACACACACACACTATATAAATGAAAAGATTTATTCTTTTTTAAAATAAAATCTGCAAGTGGGCTGGAAGGTTAGAGATGCAGGCATGAACCAATGCTGCAGTTCAAGTTTGAAAGCTATCTGTTGAAAAATTCCCTCTTGCTCAGGGAGGGCAGTGTTTTGGTCTAGTCAGGCCTTTGGCTGATTGAATAAGGCCCACCCACATTAGGGAGGGAAATCAGCTTTACTCAAAGTCCACCAGTTTAAATGTTAATCTCATCCCAAAACACCCTCACAGAAAATCCAGAGTAATGTGAGCCTAGCCAAGTTGGGCTCATAAAATTAACTATCAAAGCCTGGTACTTGGTGCTTGGGTTCAACCTGCCCAGGGCCTGGACTGGAAAGCAAGGGGGTCAGTATTGGAGAATGTTCCAGTTCCTGTATAGTGAGGGGAGTACAACTACCACCTACTGTAAGGTACTACCAATTGGTTCTCCAAGGGTGGTCTTGGTGGGTAAGGATGTGTCTCAATCACTTTGAGAACAAGCACTTGCTTGAGACCCATCACTGGATTGGAGGGTCCATGAGCAGATGGTTCCTGCACTTTCTAGCTGGGTGGACTTCAAGGACCTACTGATCACTCACCCAAAGAAGGCCTACTTGGGGTTGACTTTGTCACCTCTGATTCACATTTTTTTTAAATTGAAGTATAATTAACATATAGTGTTATATTAATTTCAGGTGTATGATATAATGATTCAAAAATTCTATACATGACTTAGTGCTCATCATGGTAAGTGTACTCTTAATTCCCCTTATCTATTCCCCCTATCCTCCCACCCACCTTTCCTCTGGCAACCACCAGATTGTTCTGTATTTAAGAGTCTGTTTTTTTTGTTTGTCTCCTTTTTTCTTTGTTCATTTGTTTCATTTCTTAAGTTCCACATGAGTGAGATCATGTGGTATTTGTCTTTGTCTGACTTATTTCACTCAACATTTTATCTCCTAGGTCCATCCACTGTTGTTGCAAATGGCAAGATTTCATTCTTTTTTATGGCTCAATAATATTCCATTGTGTGTGTGTGTGCGCGCGTGCGCGCGTGTGTATACATCTCTCTGTGTCTCTCTCTCTATATCCCCCCTTTTTTATACTACATCTTTATTCGCCCATCTGTCAATAGACACCTGGGGTGCTTCCATATCTCGACTATTGTAAATAATGCTGCAAGAAACATAGGGGTGTGTCTATCTTTTCAAATTAGTGTTCTCATTTTCTCTGGGTAAATACCTAGTAGTGGAATTACTGGATCAAATGGTAATTCTAGTTTTAATTTTTTGAGGAAACTTCATACTGTTTTTCACAGTGGCTGCAGAAGTTTGCATTCTCACCACCAGTGCTTGAGCATTTCTTTTTCTCCACATCCTCACCAACACTTGTTATTTCTTGTCTTTTTGATTCCAGCCATCCTGACAGGTGTAAGGTGATATCTCATTGTGGCTTTGATGTGTGTTTCCCTGAGTAGTGATATTGAGTCTTTTCATGTGTCTGTTGGCCATCTATGTCTTCTTTGGAAGAATGTCTCTTCGGGTCCTCTGCCCATTTTTGAGTTAATTTTTTTTGTTTGTTTGTTTGTTTGGTGTTGAGTTGTGTAAGTTTGGATATTAACCAACCCTTGTTGGATATATCATTTGCAAATATCTTCTCCCACTTAGTAGGTTGTTTTCTCGTTTTACTGATGGTTTCCTTCACCATCAAAGCTTTTTATTTGGGTGTAGTCCCAGTAGTTTAATTGTGCTTCTGTTTCCCTTGCCCCAGGAGACATATCTAGAAAAAATGTTTCTATGGCTGATGTTAAGAGAATTACTGCCTAGGTTTTCTTCTAGGAGTTTTATGGTTTCATGTCTCACATTTAGGTCTTTAATCCATTTTGAATTTATTTTTGTGTATGGTGTGAGAAATTGGTCTGGTTTCATTCTTTTGCATGTAGCTGTCCAGTTTTCCCAGCACCATTGATCGAAGAGACTGTCTTTTCCCCATTGTATACTCTTGCCTCCTTTGTCATAGATTAATTGACCATATAAGCATGGGTTTATTTCTGGGCTCTCTCTTCTGTTCCATTGGTCTATGTGACCCGTGGATTGATTGATCGATTCATTCATTCATTCAACAAACATTTGTTGAATGTCTATTATGTGCCAGGCTCTTTCTAAGTACTGAGGATACAGTGGTGAATAAACATAGACACAAATCAAGAAATCTGCATCTGGGAAGTGACGAGAGACAGGTATTTAAAGAAAATAAGTAAAAAAAAAAATAGCAGATGGTGTTAAGTGCCATGGAGAAAAATAAAGGTGAGCAGGGAAATAGGGAATGCTATGGTGAGCAGGATGCTGGTGGTTTGCATTATTGAAGTAGAATGGGAAAGGAAGGCCTCACTGAAAGAAAAGGTGCTTTTTGAGTAAGGATATAGATTATATATATATAGATCATATCATATAGATAACAGGAGGAAGAGAATTCCAGGCAGAGGGGATAGCGAGGGCACACTGAGGAAGGAGTGTGCCTGAGATGAAGCGAGAGAGGGAGAGTGATGGGAAGTACACCTAGAGAAATAACAGTAGGCCAGAGGGATGGGGGCCTTGAAGACCACTGTGAGGGCATCAGGTTCTACTCTGAGAGAGCTGGAAGCCACCAGAGGGTTTTGTGTAGAGGAGTGACACGATCTGGCTCCTCTCTTGAGAACTATGGGGTGTGTGTGTGAATGGGGGTGGGAGGAATGTCTTAGTCCGCTGGGGCTACTAGAACAAATACCATAGACTGGGTGGCTGATAAACAACAGAAATTTCTCAGAGCTGTGGAGGCTGGGAAGTCCAAGATCAAGGCGCTGGCAGATTTGGTGTCTGCTGAGGAGTGCTTTCTGGTTCATAGAGGGCTGACTTCTCACTGTGTTTTCACAGGGTAGAAGCGGGGAGGAAGCTCTCTGGGGTCTCTTTTATAAAGGCACTAATCCTTTGGTGAGGGCTCTGCTTTCATGACCTAATTACCTTCCAAGGGCCCCACCTCCTAATACCATCACCTTGGGGGTTGGCATGCCAACATATGACTTTGGGGGGACACAAACATTCAGACCTTAGCAGGGAGTGTGAGGCAGATGTACGGAGGCCTGGCCAGAATTCAGGGGAGAGACGGTGGTGCTGTGGACCAGATGGCAGTCAGAAGATGTTGGGTTCTAGATGTGTTTTGAAGGCCAGGCCAACAGGATTTGCTGCACATGGTGAGGCCCCTGTGAAGTGTGTGTGGGCTGGAGAGTGAGGGGAGAGAAGTTTAACATTTACATTGCCATCTAGCCCTCTTTTGCACATTTACACTCGAGGTAGGGAGAAGATGGCCTTCAGCTTTTTAGGATTCTTGAACTCAGTGAGAGTGTCTGAGGACTGACTTTGGGGCTGTTTCAGGGTTTGTGACCAGTTTGGTCTTAATGGGTGAGAAACCCCTTCTGTGGCCAGTCTCCGTGACTGAAAGGGGATTGCCTGACTGCCCATCTTCCTGGTCCTTCTGCGCGGTGGACATCCGTGGTCCAGTGGCCATTCAAAGGAAGTGACCTCATAAGCCTGCCTTTCAAGCCACACAGGATGGGTCCTTGTGCGACATTCAGCCGTCTCTCTGGTTTACACCAAATTCAACAACTTGTGGCCTGCAGATACTCAGTATAAATAGCTGGAAAAGCCTGACCTTGACAACCTCATTTCTCATTCCTTTCTTGTTACAGGTAATAGAGCTGAAAATGTGGTTTTAATTATAGCACTAATGAAAACTGAAAATCCAGACAGACACTTGACGAACTCTGCTGTGCTTTATATTACATTTGTGCTAACTACAAAGTGCCCAGCTGGGTGTAACATTATCCCCCTTTCCTCGAGCATCCGCCTGACTGAAGCTGTATAATTGATGTGTACTTTGGCAGGAGGTCAGCTTAGAGGTTTTTTTTTTTTTTTAAGATTTTTTTTTTTTGAAAACATCTTTAACGGTATTTGGGGGAAGGAATACGTTTATTACCTGGGCTGGGAGAACATTTCTCTGTGTTGCCCGACACTCCCCACCCCCATTCCAAACTTATTCTAGAGTGTTCCACACATTATCTTCAGGAAATTCTGGGGCCAGAAGTGGCCTTAGAGACTTACTTTAACTTGGAAACCTGCACCTTTGTCTTTGGCCACTGATGTTGCCAGGGCAAAGCAATGCCTTACCACACAAACCTGTTCAGTGCTCTTGTCTTTTCTGTCAGAAGGGCATGCTCAGTGTCTATGAAAGGGAGAGTGATGGTGGCCATATCCCCATCTGCGTGGGCCCATCTGTCCTCACCTGCTAGCCCGTGGCTGCCACATGGCCTCTAAGGGAGTTCTTTAGAGGTAGGGTTTTGAAATAAAATATGGGACACCCAGTTAAATTTGAATTTCAGGTAAATAGCAAATAATTAAAAATTAGAAAGTATTAAAAAATCCTCTTAATTTTTTATTGTTGATTGTTTATCCAAAATTCAAATTTTAGCTGGGTGTTCTGATTGTTTTATTTGTTGAATTTGACAACCCTACTTCCAGGATTTCTGAGACTGGACAAGGTTTCTGCAAGGACTCCTAAAGAATCCTCACCTATGACTTAAAGCAAATCTAAATCTTCCTTTGGAGACAATGTAAAGTTAGCTCTGTTCTAGCTCACCAAAGACTTCTATTCACATTCCACCTGAATTGAGAAGTCACTCTCTCATCCTGCTCCTTAGGTCACAGAATGCCATGGGTCTAGAATGACTGGAATTCATGGCCTTGCCTACCTCAAAAACAATGAAGGTTCTGCAGAGACCCATTGATGGTAAAGGTGTCTTTACTGACCTGGTTGGTGACCCTGGTCAAGCTACATAATATTTTTCCTGTTTGATTTATATTCTTTCTGTTTTTATTTGAATTCTTGAATAGGTAATCTATTTATATTACATGTACGGATTTCAACAAAATATAAAAGGTATGTGGTAAGAAGTCTCCTTTCCTTTCCATTGTCCAGCCATCCAGTGCCCTTCCCCATAGGCAGAAGCTACTATTAATGTCTTATTTATTCTTCCAGACATATTTATACATATATATGCAAATAAGCACATATTTTCCATCCTTGTCATTTCTATATAATTGTTAGCATACTGTACCCACTGTACTTATTATACTAAAAGCATTTTTTTCCCCTTTACTAGCTCTTGGAGATCTAGTCATATCACGATATAAAGAACTTTCTTATTCATTTTTTATGGCTGTATAATAGTACATTATGTAGATATAATATTTAATCAGCCTCTTTTTGATGGATATTTACATGGGTTTCAAATGTTTGCTGTGACAAACAACAATGTGGGACATGCATCATCTTGCATGTATGTGATTATATCTTTGGCTAAATTTTTAGATGTGGAGGCACTGGGCCAAAGAGTACATGCATTTGTAATTTGCCAAATTGATCTATTCGTTTCCCATTGCTGCTATAACAAATTACCACAAATATGGTGGCTTAAAACAACACAAAATTATTATCTTATATTTCTGGAGGTCAAAAATCTTAAGACCAAGGTTCTGGAGGGCTGTGTCCCTTCTGGAGGCACCATGGCAGAATCCAGGTCCTTGTTTTTCTAGCTTCTAAAAGCTGCCTGCATTCCTTGGCTTGCAGCCCCCTCCTCCATCTTTAAGGCCAGAAGTGTAGCGTCTTCAAATCTCTTTTTCTCTGACCCTTGCTTCCATCATCACATCTTCTCTGACTCTGACCCTTCTGTCTCTTTTTTGTAAGGATTCTTGTGACTATATTGGGCCCACCTGGATAATTCAGGATAATCTCCCCATTTCAAGATCCATAATGTTAATCACATGGACAAAGTCCCTTTTGCCGTGTAAGGTGATGTAGTTGCAGGTTCTGGGTTAACATGTGGACATCTTTGTGGGGTCATTACTCAGACTACTATACTTACAGAATTTGTATCAGCTTAAACTCCCACCACAGCCTCACTCAATCCGCATTCCAATATTTTGAAACTTGATCAATCTGGTAGGTTAAATACCTGGTGTCTCCATGTTAAATTTTAAGTTGCTAGGGCGCCTGGGTGCCTCAGTTGGTTAAGCGACTGCCTTCGGCTCAGGTCATGATCCAGGAGTCCCGGGATTGAGTCCCGCATCGGGCTCCCTGCTCAGCAGGGAGTCTGCTTCTCCTTCTGACCCTCCCCACTCTCATGCTCTCTCTCTATCTCATTCTCTCTCTCAAATAAATAAATAAAATCTTTAAAAAAAGAAAAAAAATTTTAAGTGGCTTTTCTCTTATTATGAGTGCGTGGGTGGGGGGAAGCTATCTAAGAGCCCTATCTTCTTTTCTTTTTATTTAATTTATTTTTCTTTTTATTTTTTTTTTAAAGATTTTATTTATTTATTCATGAGAGACAGAGAGAGAGAGGCAGAGGGAGAAGCAGGCTCCCAAGGAGCAGAGGGCCCGATGCGGGACTCGATCCCAGGACCCTGGGATCATGACCTGAGCCGAAGGCAGACGCTTAACCATCTGAGCCACCCACGCGCCCCTTCTTTTCTTTTTAAACTGTCCAAATCATGATTTATTTTTCTATCATGTTGTCAGTTGGGAAATGATTATATATATTAGAGTAGAGGATGTTTCTGAGAAATGAATTGCAAATGTTTTCTTTACCAGTTTGTCGTTTGTATTTCAACATTGCTTATGAAAGCTTCTTGCCATGCAAAAGCTGTTATTTTTATGTAGTTAAATTTATCAAATTTATTTATGGCTTCTAGGTTTTGTGTCATGATTACAAAGGTCTTTTCCACTTCAAGGCAATGAAAGAAACATAATTTCTTTTTAAATTTAAATAAGTAAAAAAACAACACGGGAATCACGTGGTCTTTGTTGAAAAAGTAGAAAATAAAGACCAACAAGAAGAAAAACAAAAGCCACCTAAAGCATGCATTCTATTGCTTATTCTCCATAAGAGTGGTCAACAGGTTACAGTATGTTTGCAGGTAGGGGGTGGGCAGTGAGTGCTGGAGCTGGTTCGTGTGGGTTTGTGAGAGTGGTGGAGCCTTTTGTGAGCATCTCTATCCAATACCACATTTAGTAACGTCAAGTTGGTAGTTCTAAGCTGATCGTGTTGAGAGTATTTACACCATGGAAATTGACAACTGCAGTTGCCAGAAAGCAGATGTTGCTCCCGGGGGAACAAGTTGTTAAACTTTTAGCAGCACACTGTTAGAGAACTTGTCTAAAAAGCCTTTAAAAAAATCCGAGAAATGATTTTACTTTAATTTTTATATTTGGGAGTAGCTGATGTGAGGGAGAGCTCATAGAAAGTGTGTGGGGAAGTGTGTGATTGATGGTGCCTCTCTGTGTGTGTGTATATATATATATATATATATATATATATATGCATACACACACACACACACACACACTTACTAAAACACGTTGTATATTAAACTGGTGACCTGCTTTTTCATCTCCTTAGTGGTATATTATTGCCATCTTTCGATGTCAGTAAACATTTAACCAAATCATTTTTTTAATGGTTGCAGAGTATGCCACAGAATGATTTACTGCCTTTGACCAATCCCCGATTCTGAGACATTTAGGAAACTTCTGTTTGTCTTGGTTGTTCCCTCCAGTTGGTATGATATGAGGCTGCGCAGCTTTCAAGGATGTTGGTTTTATCAGTGAGAAAACTTCAGAGAAGTGCTTTCAGATATGCAAGGCCTTTAGAGTGTTGGCATCACTATTCTAATTACCCCCAGCCAGGCAGGCCTTTTGGGAAATGCCCTGGTTTCCTTTGGTGTAATTGCTCAGACTCCTTAGAAACATAAATTCTGGAGATGTTTACGTGGCAACAGCAGCTCAGGAAGAAAGAAAGCTGGTACTAGAGATGTGGATTCCAAGAGAGAGAGGCCCAGCCATGAGACAGACAGGGAAGGTGACAATTAAGCCATAGATAAAAATAAAGAGGATAAATCTCATCAACTCACATAGAGATTTCAGACAGGCCAGCGAGAACGGAGGATTCAGAATGAACGATAATTAGAGAAGGTATTTTTGGGCTAAGACAAAGTGAGAATGGTGTTTCCTAGTTAGCATTAGGCTTTTAGAAAGTGCAACACAATCCTTATTTCTCAAGGATGAGAATATTGTTAATACTATGTTGGACGTTTTGGAGAACTTAGGAGAAACGTAAGAAAGAAATGGGTGGACTGGTTTTAATCGGGGAAAAACTAGAATTTTCATAAGTTCATAAGCAGCTTTGAACAACCACTTTGCAAAACCTTGGTTTGATTTTGCTATGTCTGGAATCATTGGCTACCAAGTACGCTTTTGATGATGGGATACAGGATTGCTACACTCAAGTCCGTTCAGAGTTCTCCTGTGACGTTATTTGAACAACATAATTGCTTTGAGTGGGATTCCCATCCACAAAAAGGAGGTAGGTGCTTTGAATTTTTTCAACATGTACTAAGAAAGAGTATTACTAATAGTGGAATTTTAATTAGTGCCTACATCAAGGCTTTGAAAATAATCTTTTGGTGTTTCCTTGTGCCTAAGGGCACACAGGTACTACCTGGGCAAAATACTATACACACTCTGTGGTTTTTGAGTTTTAAAACCTATTGTTGCCACTGGAAGGCAGTGTTGCCTAGTCACTGTGTTCAGCCGAGCCAATGGGCGGATCTGAAGACTTGGGCTGAATTTGCAGGAAATCCAAATGAGCCCAAAGAAGTGCTTTTCTCTCTGCCTCTTTTCTGAATCTGGCCAAGATCCTGGGCTGCCCATAGACGTACCATCCGTGTTGGATGTTTCCTGGTATCGGGTGTGCTGGCATTGATTATGTGAAGTCAGCCTGTATGGATTAAAGGGATGAGACTTGATTTCCTTTGGTCTCCACTTTTCTCAAATGTACCATGGGACCACCAGCTCTTGCAATATCACAGCTTCATTAAAAGAAAAAAGCAGATGGTGGAATTTCCAATCAGATAAAAGCAACCTAATCAGTGATTTATACAGGTAACCTTTCAGAAATCTCGCTTTGACTATTAACTTTCGTTAGACCAAATTATTTCATGATTATCCTAGATAATTTTTTTTTTCTGTCACCTAATATACCTGGTAAAATTCTAGGTCAACCATGAGTTCTCAAAGGAAATCGGCTCAACAATTATATAGTGTTTCTGTATTTTTTTTTCTTCTTATCAACAAATATTCAAGTAAGGTTTTGATTTAGAAGCACTCTTCAGGATTTATGTTAGGGAATATTCTATTGACTTTTATTTTATTTTATTTTTATTTATTTATTTGACAGAGAGAGACATAGAGAAAGAGGGATCGCAAGCAGGGGGAGAGGGAGAAGCAGGCTTCCCGTTGAGCAGGGAGCCCGAAGAGGGGCTCGATCCCAGGGACCTGAGCCGAAGGCAGATGGTTAACGACTGAGCCACTCAGGAAACCCCCCCCCCCCTTTTTTTCTATTGACTTTTAATTGTAGACATCTCCTCTTTAGACTATTAATAATGAGCCCTTATCTTTGTATGGTGCTTTAAAAATGTAAAGCTTTTCTATATGTTTTCTCCCTGGATTCTCTGGACAGTCTGGTAAACTTGGTAAAGGGGGAATCATAATTTCCATTTTGATGCTCAGGAAATAAGTTCAGATTGAATCATGCTCCCAGAGCCACTTAAGCACCTTCTGGTTCTAAACTGTGCTTTTGTCTTCCCCATACATACTGCATATAAACAAAGGCCCCTTCATCTTACAGGCTGTGATAGTAAGGCTGGAATTGGAGCCTTTTATCCACGGGTTTTTTTTTTGTCCTATCTTTCCTCCCTTGGTTCATAGAGAAACATACCTCTTTTTGGTTATGTCAATAAATGGTCAGCACAGCATGATTTTTCATGGACTTAGGGTGAATAGGGGCCTCTATACATTAAAAACGTTTCTGCTTCTTAGGAGGCTTTATTCAAAGAGTATTTCTGTAGAAACGTTTTTTACTTGAAAGACTATGGATCACTTTTCAAAAGCGGAATTGTCTTATCTGAAATACATTCCTACCTGTGCTGAAAGACACAGGTATAATCAATGCCTTGATCATACAGACAATCTTTATCAAAAGTGCCTTAGATCCCGAAGAGCCTGAGGGGAGGAGAGAGAGAGACAGAGACAGAGACAGAGACAGAGACAGAGACAGAGAAGACTGCTTTACTAGTGTCTGAATGTGGCGAGGATCTTGGCTCCCTCGTGGACCAGGTGCAAAGGAACGTGTCAGCAAACTGCCTCGGAATCCCCTCTAATCCTTCCCATGGTTTCAGCATCAGATAATTAACATATTTCTAAATGCAGGCCACTTTAGCTCAACTGATGCCTTTATGTTCTGCACTATCTTAGGTTTAGTGTCATTTTGAAAATTGAAAGCTAGAATGTACTAGGCAGTAAATTAGTTAATGAGGATTCTTTTATTATAGTGGCTATCAAAATGGATTGAAAATTAAATTCGCCTTCCTCACTGCCCTCCAGCAAGATTCATCAATGAAGAATAGTCCCCCAGAAGCTGCTTAGAAAAACCCAGGTCAGATTTACCAGTGGTATTCAGACAGTCTGTAAGTACCATAAGGTAGGATCCTTGTATCCTTGAATAATCCAGCTCCGTGCAAGGTGTGTTTTTGAGGAGACTAGAGAGATCATAGTTGGTGCTCTTCGTTTTACATTCACGTTGTGCATGTTAGTGGAGTTTCTCACATTGTACCCATACCATTTGATAATATATCACAAACCTATAACTTATAATTTAAAATTTAAATTTTTAAAAAATTTGGAACACTTTTACTGAGGTGATTGTTGATTCACATGCAGTTGAAAAAAATAACAGAGAGATCCAGTATACACTTAGCCCAGTTTCCCCCAGGGGTAACATTTTGTAAAACCCTAGTATATATCTCAGCCAGGATATTGACATTGATGGAATCCACTGATCTTGTTCAGATTTCTAAGTTTTATTTGTACAAGTATGTGTGTGTGCGTGTACACAATTTAGTTCTGTACAGTTTGATCACTTATGTAGGCTCATCTATCCATCACCACAAGTGAGACACTGGATAATTCCATCACCACCAGGATCCTTCACCTTGCTCTTTTAGAGCCACCCTCTGCCCCCAATTCCCTCGCCCCTGGCAACCGCTAATCTGGTCTCCATTTCTAAAATTCTCTCATTTCAAAAATGTTATATACGTGGCATCATACAGTGTGTAAACTTTTATAACTGCCTTTTTCTTTTTCCACTCCATGTAATTCCCTGGAGATTCATCCAAGTTGTTTATATCAATGGTTCCTTCTTTTCTATTGGCAGTCCTATTCCATGGTATTGATGAACCACAATTTGTTTAACTGTTCACTTGTTAAAGGACATCTGTGCTGTTTCCAGTTTTGGATTATTATGAATAAAGCTTCTTTGAACATTTGTATATGGATTTTGTGTGAGCATTAGTTTTCATATCTCTGGAGTAAATGCTCGACATATATAACATTTTTAAGAGTAACAGGAGTAGTAGAATTTTCATGCTGCCTTCTAGGAGGCATATTCTTCTAAAAGATGATCCATTTCAGCTTGTATAGTGACTTCAGACTTGTGAACAGGTCTTATAGACGTGTATATTATTTCCATCTTGTCCTAAGTGGAGTAGAGTTTTTATGCATGGAAATAATTTGAATTTCAATTCATTATATGGCTATTTCATGGGAAGATGAGGTCTAAGTACTTAAAAAAAAAAGATGTATAGGCAGAGTCATCACTTCCTGCTTTGCCTTCCCACCTCTAAACTCTCCAGTCATTTAAGTATCTGTTGCCATGTAATCATGTGTTTGCACACCAGACTCCCCACTCTGGTGGTCTCTTGATTAATCATTTCAGTCTTCATCATTTCAGTAACAGATATTCTCAGGGTAGAAATTTAATAAATGTTTCTAAACGAATGCATTTCTTTTTTGCATAGGACAGTTTATAAATCATCATCATATGTTTAAGTGTCATACAGCTAATTTGTTAAAAAGAATGTACTTTAATATCTTCCAATTATGCTACTATAATCTTATACAGACAAGAAACTCCTGCTTATGACCATGCTTTGGAGAAAATTAGAGAGTAGTTTAATGTCTGTTAGGATAAAAGGAATTTATTAAGGACCAAAGTGATATAATCCAGTTTTTCACATGAAAGAAAATAGATTAAGAATTCAACTCTTCCCTGGGTAATGTCAAAAAATGACATAATCCAACATTAAGCCCAGACCTGAATTTTGTAGTGGGATTAGTGCATGTGTGACATTTAAAAATACTCTACATTTTGACAGTTAGAAGATATTTAATGTTATTTAAACTCAGGTTTCTAAGAGGTATGATTTCAGCAACACTCCTTGGAGACTATAGCCATCGTGGCAGAAAGAGTATCGGAAGTCTAGGATAATTTTATTTTACCACCCATGGTTTGAGTTTGGTATTTTCTTTTATACTTCATGATGAATATTGCATTTCTGGTATTAACACCGTAGCCTTTGTGTATTACATTGCTTTGTTCCTCATTCAAGATGGTAAGGCCCAATGGTCCTGGAGCCCAGAGTCTAGATTTATTTATACAAATAAAGTTAACATTGAAATATCTATAGCATAAGAAAAATATTAACACAGGCCAGTGAAACATACAAACAATTATTCAGTTATTTTAAAACAATAAATGTGAACTTCTCTCATTACCCTTACAGGGATTTCTAAAAACAACGATAGTAATTGTCCTATGACCTCTCCTTTTGCTGCCTCTACTAGGCATATGTATTTATACGTAAAGCTGCCAAATGATGAAACAATTAGAAAAATTAGGTTTCAAATTATATAAAAATTTAATTACCTGAAGTAGTCGATACACTCCTGCATGATCTGATATGAATGTTGTCCTTTTCTTTTAAATTTGGCATGTTTTATATCAAGGAGATTATAGGTATCCTTATGTGAAGATGAGAGAAAAATTTTAAACTCTTCCATTCTTGACGTCTTTCTTATTATTTTTTGGAGAGTTTACAGTAGCAGGCTAATAATATGTGATATTGTTTTAGAAGCGGCAGCAATTTATAGTTTGGTTGAAGCAAGTTCTTGTAATAATGACAGGCACGGTTCAACACTAATCCATGGGGATCTATGCAACATGGCAAACAATACACTTTCCAAAGCGTGTTTGAATTATGAATCCAGTGGTGGGCGGTCTCTAAGTTCTGTGCAGAATAGCTTTGGTGTGAGTTGATGGAGCATTTTGTACCTGGGATTCAGAACTTTTATGAAGGCCAATACCCTGAAACTCATTCAAGCAATAAATTCACTTGTCTTTGAGTTTACAAGGCAATAAACAGTGAAGGCCTTTGACCTTAACATTTACTGAATACATTTGCAGCAGTTGTGTTTATTGACAACTATTTATAGGGAAGCATTGGGTACTGAATTTGTTAAGGGGAGGGGAAGAGCAATTTTGCAGGTCTTTTTTAAAAAAAATAAAAATGATGAATTTAATTTTTGGCTATTAGACAGATTTTCAGTTTTGGAGTTGAGATTTGATTCTAACTGCATACAAATCATGCTTCAGGAATTTCTTTCCTTATAAAACGTCTTCCTTAAAGAAGACTCACAGGGGAGAGGACAAACACAGGAGTTAGTGTTTGACCATTCCATTCACTGGGTATTCCACACTTAGAAAGGAGAACAGAAGAAAATGGTAAAGATATTTTAAGGGTTTTTTTTCCCCCATAGATTCATTGTATGTCACGGAGTAAGTAACTTCTCCTCTGTATAAACTAACAGTTGTATGGAATAATTACACTGTGGCTCAACAGGGAAGTTGGGGGAATTTACTAATCCCAAGTCTATTATGCATTTTGAGTTTCATGAGTTATGAACATGAAAGTAAGAGAGGAATCCTTATTACTGAAATAATGACTATGTCACAGAAAGGACAGCCTGCATTTCTTTATTCCTGAAAGTTGGGAGCGGTTACCATTGCTCCACATTGCAGGTGGGGAACTTGGGTGCCAGGCAATCAAGAGTTTTGCTTCAGTTAGAGGGTGAGTCGGTGGCGATGGCTGAATCAGGAAAGATGCAGCAAGCACCTGAGGTTTGGGGCAAGAAGCAACCGTAACGGGAAGGTCACTTTTATGCAAGGAGATTTCCTCGTTAAGTTTTCGCTTAGACTCAGACCCCAGTTACTTCTCACAGTGAGGAAGCATGAGGCTATAATGGCCCTGGAACTCAGGGAGCCCCTTCTGATCATGCTATTTGAATACGTTCGAAACAGGGAAGAATCCCTTGCTGATTTTGGTGGGACTCATGCCTTGGAGAACAAGATGTGCTGATCATTATCTTAACATCTGGTGATGGTGGGAGTACTTGAGGGGGCAGTTAACAGAATCCATCCCTTCTAGATTCCACGGTAACACTGACACCACACTCGTAGAAGAATTCTGCAATAACAGCATTTGGCAGCCTTGCAGTTAGCTTAAAAAAAACCCCTCAGTTCAAAAATTCTTCGCAAGCTTTCTTCTCACTGAAGGAGCAAACTGCAAAGTAAACAAAAGAAGTATGTGTTCTCTGGGTCATGTTGTTACTTTTTATTAGACAGTGTATCTGTGGACCCACTCCATTGAGGCCGGGACTGTATTTTTGCCCACTGGCTTGAATGTGGGCTTGCTTATGTGTCTGTTTTAACAGGTTGTGAAAGAAAAGTATGTTTCATCTGCTTGTTGAGGGGAGTGGGGTAGGATCCTTTGGGTTGGTTTAGTTAGTAAATCTGTTGTTCTGGCGTCAGGGGTTAATGGTTCTAGTTAACTCTGCCTCGAGAAAAAGACATGTTTCGATTGCACAGGCTGCCGTCTTACAGATGTGGTCATTGTTCTGGGAAGGGAGGAACGGTGTGAGTGACTTGGGATAGTTCATTCGTTAAGACCGGAAAGGTGACTCCCAGAGCAGGTGCTACTGTTAGAATTCGGTTGGTGAGGTTAAGGACCAATAATGGAATCACTTGTTACTTCATAGAACACAGAGTTTTTCATTATCCTTTTCATAACGATCCCATATCTGGTAAGTGTTTAATTATACCAACTTTATAGTCATACTCTGAAAAACATTTCAATACGGGCGCGTCCCACTGAAATTAATTTCGTCTCAATTCAGTTGTTTTGGTGGCATGACTCTGGCCTGTAATTGAAGACAACGCTCCATGCTAAGTATTATTTGGACCATAATACTAGTTGGGCAAAGCAAGTATCTGCTTTCCAAGGTTATCGTGTGTAATTCCTTCTTCCAGTTCAAGAACATATCTTGTTTTAAACAACTTTTTGAAAGGCAGCCAAAGAAAAGGTTGGCTCCCATATGCCCTTACCAGCCCTGTTTATGGGATACAGTGTTCCACTTCTTGGAGGAAGACGATAAAGCGAAGCTGGCTGTGGGAGGTGTGTAGGAATATGTGTTCAAGTATTTAAATTCCATGTGTAAGAGTAAAGCCCAAAGGGAAAGAAGAAGAGGATTGTGGATTACTCTCTCATGTTCAGTTACAGGTACCGAGGTAAGAGTGAAGTTCTAATGGTTGTTAGTGAGAAGTGTACATTAGTAAGAGCCATCGAACACAAGACTAAGCGGCGTTACTTTTGTGGATCGAATTTACGGCGAGAGCACGAAAAATGGCATGAAGATTTGGAGGTCTTCTGTTTTCTTTCCTGTTCACTCTTATCAAATATACAGGCAAAGAGTAAGATTTTCTTTGAAAGCCAGTTTCTCAAGGGAGGCAGAATTGTTTTTATGATTCAGCTGATCCCCTATTAACTTCAGGGCACTCACCTCGAAAAAACGGGAAGCTGAACTCCCTGAAAAAACTAGGAACTCCCTGAAACAACTAGAAACTTCCCAGAAAGCGGTGCACTCAGCCTTGTGTTGGAAACAAACAGAAAACAAATCTGAAGCCTGCGAAAACCTGTTTGTTAAGCAGCGAGGGGAAATGCCCTTAGCCAGGCAGTCTAAACACAGGAATGCTGGGCGGGAGATCCGATCCACCGTCGGAAGGGGAGAAGAGGCTGATAAGGCTGCAAAGAAAGCAGCGTCAGTCACCAAAATTGGTTTCGGAGGTAAAGTGAGGAGGGCCAGGATGTTTGTGATACGATCACATTGTGCCACTAAATCCTGGCTCAAACCACGGGAGCTGTGACTAAGAGGCACCATTTCAGTTACCCAGCCTGTGCCACTCTGGAGCCTACCCAGTTGTGCTGAGGTGGGAAATGAGATACATCTCATTGACTGTGGAGGAGTCTTCCTCATTCTCAGCGGGGCGCCTGGGTTCTGTTGTCAGTGCCAACCTGTTCGATGTATAACTGGGGTTACGGATGATCCACGTCTTGAGCTCCAGACTCAAGACACGCAAGGCTCATTTCCGTGTGTTCACAGGGAGATCGTTTTTGTGAAATGGGGACTTTCTGTGGCATTACTTACCCTTTTCATCGAATGTAGGCATACTTCAGTTAGCCTCAAGACGAGGCATTGTCATGCATCTCTTTCTCCTTTTGGTTTCTCGGCAGTGTCCTCTTTCTGAGGTAGATGGCATCTCTGAACATGTCCTGTGCATTTGTGAGTTTCTAGGATTTCAGCTTATGGCCCCATAATGACGAGAGGTGAAAATTGCAGTGTCCCCAGATGTGCCTGAGGCAGTCGTGTGAGCAAGCCTTGTCACCCTGCACAGCTGAATGTTTGGGACTTGCTTCATCACTTCTGATTCTGCCCACTGAGGGCACAGAAGCGAAAAACCATCTGCTGGGGATTCAGCCGAAGCTAAAATGTATTTCAAGGTGTTCCGAAGCTTGTTTTTGGACACTCTAACCATAGTGTTGCTGACGGGGAGGTGTTCAGGTGTCCATATGTGGAAGCCGAACATTGCTGCTGAGTGGGAATTGTCAGTAAGTGGAAATCAGTGGCAGAATACCTTAGCCTTTCTTCTTGTTCAACATTAATCTCAGGACTACGTTTATAGGCTGATTCCAGATGTGGTTGACTCTAAGGCTGAGTTTTCAGAGGTGACAGGTGGTGTGTTTACTTCAGTATAAAGAAGGTCAAATGGTATTATAGATCTCAGGGCAAATGTCTGCCTATCCCACGGGAGGACCTGACGGATCATTTGGCCGCAATCTGGCCCAGAAGCTGGAGGCGAGAGTGCTCCCTCCTGGGAGGAGCAAAGAGATGTTGTTCTCAATGGCCTCGATAGAGGTCGCAGCTTGAAAGGAAAGTGCTAAGTAAGGGACATGAAATATGAGCTTTTCACTTGGTGTCCCCTGGGGTCATTCCTCTCCGTGCCCCACTCTAAGCTGCTGGCTGGCTCTTGGTGGTGTTATCCCGCAGCCATGGTATTTGGTGAGCTCTGTTTTTAGGAACACTTAATTGGTTTGACCTGCCCCACTGCTTCTTACACGAAGGAGAGCAGAAGGGGAGCATTCCAGGAATAGAGCTTGAGACTCCTGCCTCTCAAACTTGAGAAATGTACAGACCTCTTTTAAAGGGACAACACTGTCTTTATGCATTCCTGGTGTTGACTCACATCCTTTTTGTTACTGCACGCTACATACGCATCCAGTTGGACATATATTCCTGATGCTGACTGAACAAATACTGTTCAAAATAACAACATCAATCAAATAGAGTGGATGGTGTCGTTTTGCTCAGTCCAAATCCCCGATTCATGGTAGAAGCACAAACGTGAGATCCAGTCCTGTGTTTAGTTTGTACTTTTAACTTCAGGGATGCTAGTTCTGAGATTTTCAGTACATGCAAGTGAATCGTAGGAAAAAGATTAGTGACTTCAAGGCATTGTTTGTGAGTTTAGGAAAAAGTCAGACCTCATGTTAATCTAAGATTGGCTGAAAATAAATTTTTCAAATGCCAGTCTGAATGAGGCATTAGTTAATTGTGTGAAGGTATCTTCCGCAATGGAAAGTGAGATTAGCATTACAATGCATTGAAATCTGCTTCAAACGGGTGTCTGGTTCAAAGATTGTTGGAATTGGGACTAGAAATATTCTTTTTGGGTTGTTTGCTAATATATGCAGGTAACAAACTGGTGCGGACAATTATATACAAAGACAGGGGCCACCCAATGTCTTAGTGCACACTATAAATGGAATATAGACTGTTACAACAAAGGTTCTTTTGAGCACCGTATGCCTATATTACTATATGGCTTGTGATGACTCAAGTTCCCCTCAGTGGTGTCAAATGTGAAGTACTGGGAGACTGTCCCATGTGGATCATATACTGTGGAGAGGCAGAAGCGGGCTTGGTCATCCCGGAGGATTCACTTATGAGGCACCGGCAAGATGATTCCGAAGTTGCTTATGTTACCTATTTGAGATTATTATCATGTGAAAAAAATAACTTAAACATTCTAATAAAGTACAATAATCAAAAGATGGCAACAGCCTACATGTCCGAGAGATGAATGGATAGACAAAATGTGGTCTACACATACAACAGCATATTATTCAGCCTTTAAAAAGAAGGGAATTTAGGGACGCCTGGGTGGCTCAGTCGGTTAAGCATCTGCCTTCGGCTCAGGTCATGATCCCAGGGTCCTGGGATTGAGCCCCACATCAGACTCCCTGCTCAGTGGGGAGCCTGCTTCTCCCTCTGCCTGCCGCTCCCCCTGCTTGTGCTGTCTCTCTCTCTCTCTGACAAATGGATAAATAAAATCTTTTTTAAAAAAAATGAAGGAAATTCGGACACATGTTACAGCATGGATGATCCTTGAAGACCTCATACTCAGTGAAATTGGCTAGTGACAAAAAGAAAACTCTTCTATGATTCCACTATGAGAAGTACCTAGAGTAGTCAAATTCATAGAGACACAGAGCAGAATGATGATTGCCAGGGGCTGGGAGGAGCGGGGGATGGGGAGTTTATTATTTAGCGGGTTTGGAGTTTCAGCTTGGGAAGAGGAAAACCAGTTCCTAGAAGTTGGACGGTGGTGACGGTTGCACAACAGTGGGAATGTACTAAATGCCACTGAACTGTGCACTTAAAAGTGGTTCAAGGGATACATTTTATGTCACAGATATTTTACCACAATAAAAAATTCTAATGCAGCAAGTTCAGTCACCCAGGAATACCACAGTCTCTGAAATGTGGTTGCCCAACGTGAGTCGGGGCGCCAGAGCTGGTCCACTGTCTTCGGTGAAACGTGGAAAAAACGGGCTGCTGTATTAGGGTTTCATAAAGCCAATTTTATCAGTTTCAAAGGTTTTCATGTATTCTAGGCTTGGTTTATGGAGCTTTTTTTTTTTTTTCTTGAGGAAGGGGTGCCTAAAATCTTCCTTTTGTCAAATGAACAGAGTAGGAGTTGGTAATGATTGTTATTCTTTAATGCACCAACTTGGCAAAATAAGTAGTTGGGGTACGACGTTTCTGCCCCCAATTAAAAGTTTATCTTAAAAACCAATGAGTAAGATCTGAAAGTCTTAGAACTGCTGCTCTTTAGAACTGGCATGTGGTCCTGTTATTCCTTCCCATTTTGATGGCTATACTTACTCAAGGTGCATTGAACAAGAGAAAAATTATAGCTTAGCATTCTAGAGCCACATTCCACCATCTCCCTCAGTGGCCTTTGCAAAACATAAGGACCTATACAGATGTATGCTGTTGTTAACTCTCTTTCCATATTTATCGAACACCTATGGTAGGGCTGGGGAAACAAAGATGAATAAGGTTTGGTCCCTGCCGTGGAGGAGCCCGTGGCCCGGCAGGGGAGGCAGTCACATAACCAACTGTAACACAGCCTGATAAATTCTGTCACAAAGAGATGGACAGTGCACTACGGGAGCACAAAGGAGGGGGTAGTAAATGGTAACATTACCCCAATGTTTTACAACTTTTATAGTAAGGAAATATGTTGTTTAAGACTTGAAGTCAAACCCTTCTGGCTGAGACATGGGCCCATTTCCCCTCATGTTGACCCCGGATTAGAAAACAAATCATCCCACCAGGACGTGGGCAGCAGTGGCTTGTGAATTCAGGGTGAGGATCTGTGATGGAAGGCAAGTTTGGGGGACATGGCATTTATCCAAGCTTGAGCACTTCGGAGGGAAGAGTTAGGGGCTCATGGGTCGGGTGGATCAAACAGGAACCCGGGTGGCCCAGTCCCCAGAGACCAGAGTGAGACAAGCCCACACAAGGACCCCAAGTGGCAACGGGGCAGGAGGACAGCTGTGGTGCAGTGTTAAGAACAGAGTTGATCGCTGTAATGAAGGGAATGGCTCCAATGACAGTAGAGTTGACCCTTGAACAGCACAGGTTTGAAATACACAGGTCCACTTATATGACGATGTTTTACGACACAGCACTGTGAATGTGTTCTCTCTTCCTCATGACTTTCTTAATAACATTCCTTTTCTCTGGCTTGCTTTCTTGTGAGAATACAGTGTATAACACATATAACACACTATGTGTTAATCAACTGTATATGTTCTTGGTAAGGCTTCCGGTCAACAGTAGGCTATTAGTAGTTAAGTTCTTGGGGGACTTAAAAGTTATACATGGACTTTCAACTGTGTGGGGAGGTCAGTGCCCCAACCCCCATGTTGTTCAAGGGTCAACTGTATTTATTGAAGGCTTGCTGTGTTCTAGGCACTGTGTTAACGTGTATTCTTTCCTTTAGTCTTCACAAGGATGCTGGGGATGTGAATACTGTTGTTATCCCCATTTTACAGATGAGCTAACTGAGACCTAGAGAGGTTATTAACTTGCCCCAAATCACATAAGTAGGACGTGCTAGAGGCAGAGTCACGGCTTGCCTCCAGGCCTCCAGGACCCCAAAACTCATCCTCTCCAGTCCAACGTCTCACACAGGTGCCGAATCACTCTCACCTTCCAACTGAGTGTCTCCAGCTGGGTGTTCTACCAGCGCCTCAATTTTTTTTTTTTTTAACGTAGTGTTCCATGATTCATGGTTTGCGTATAACACCTCAAATTTAATGTGTGAAAGTAAAATTCATGCTTCTTCTCTCTGTTCCCGTTAGCATCCCTGTTCCTCTTTTCTCAGGCCTCTCTCAGAACCTCAGCTTGTTCTTCTCCCTTCCCGCTCCTTGCTTGCCCCGTCAAGAAGGTTGCCTG
The DNA here is from genome assembly GCF_011800145.1 of Mirounga leonina. Classification (NCBI taxonomy): domain Eukaryota; kingdom Metazoa; phylum Chordata; class Mammalia; order Carnivora; family Phocidae; genus Mirounga; species Mirounga leonina. The sequence continues at coordinate 44,051,012 of NW_023270825.1, forward strand.
GTTTTGTTGGCACCAGACCCACACTTTCCATTCCTGTTGCCACAGCTGTCCAGCTGCACGCTGCCCGTCACCTGCTAATTTGTCCGGGGCTGCCGGTCTCCACCATCTCCAGTTCACAAGACCGCTGCTGCCAGATAAGGCTTCTCCTAAAGCCCAGCTCTGATTATATCACTCTCTGCTCAGAATCTAACCTATGAATAATGGCAGTGGGCTGCTTCCTGTGGACTCGAGAGAACGTTCAGTCTCTTTAGTTAATCATTTGAGGCCTTCGATGATAGTCTTCGGGCCAACTTTCCAGTGTTGGAGTGCCTGAAGTTCTCTTCATATCTGTTGTTGCCCCTCACATCCTTTCATCCCAAGCCAACCCTTCCCTGCCTTACCCTTTACCTCTATGCCTTTACTTGTGGGCTACTGTTGCCTGCATTGTGCTCTCTGTCACCTCTACCTGCCGAGGTCCTGGTTGTTGTTCTAGCCGCCACTTCTTCCCCGAGAACCCCCCTTCCCCCTGCTGGAAGTGACTCGTCTCTCCTTGGGATGCTGGTGGCATTTTATACAGTGAAAGGGGGCAGTCCCATGCTGCCTTATACACACTTGCCTTCCTTCCTCCTTTAGACCTTGACTTCCAGAAGGCAGGGATCTCGTCCTATTCGCATTTCAGTTTTCCTCAGGGCCTAGTCCAGGAATTCACATATTCACTGAGGGCAGGAATGGGGTTGGAAGAGGTTGGCCGATGGAAGAATGAGGGAGCTGAGAGAAAATAGGGTTCTAGTCGCATAATCGATACTCTAGATGTCCCCCGGGTTTCTCTGAAGAAGTAACTCCAGCATCATCATATATTTTTTAAAAAGATTTACTTATTTATTTGAGAGAGAGAGAGCGAGAATGCGAGTGTGCTTGCATGAGCGGGGGTGGGGGAGGGGCAGAGGGAGAGACTCTCAAGCAGACTCCCTGCTGACTGTGGAGATCATGACCTGAGCTGAAATCAAGAGTCAGACACTTAACCAACTGAGCCACCCAGGCGCCCCATCCATATTTTGGCCTCAGGCTTCACTTTGTGGCTATCGTGTCACACTGTCTTTCTCCTTCTTCAGATCATTTTCTCTTCACTCTCTTTTGCTCTGCCAGAAACTGTTCCATCTTTTAGGATTAAATCAACTCTCCCCAATCACCTCCAAAATTCATTTATACTTATTCCAAGGATTTATGTTTTATATATTCCAAAAATATTCTTACAGCCTCTGCTATTTACATTTTGGACAACTTAAATTTGTGGGTATTTGTACCTTGTCCTGTATTCCCTAGTTATCTCTTTGCTGAGGGCAGGGCCATTGTGTGGCACAACATCAGGGCCCCAACATCAGTAGCCTGTAAGAATGGCATTCTCTGGAGTTGAGCAGTGCTCAGCCTGCTCCACAGTATGTGGCAGCCCTGATTGTGGACTCATGGAAGTCAGGTGCACGTTTGTCTGACTTCGGATCATTTTGTAAGTCCTTGTGGGCTCATTCGGACCTTGGGTATCTCCAGAAAGGTCGAATGAGAAGCCAACTGCATGCTGGTTTCTTCACAGAGTTTCAGGAAAGCAGGCTTCTGTTTGGACATCCAGCCTTTGTCTGGTCTGTTACTGCACAGGCAGAGACTCCACAGACTGTCGACGTGAGTGCTGGGAGCCTGAGAAACCACTTGCAGGTGCTAAATTTCACATTTGGATATTCAGATTGGCATCAAGAGGAGAAAATATTTGGAATCCAACAGGATCGTCAATTATGAGAAGTTAGTTGTGGCCCTTTTGTGTCAAAATTATGTGCTTGTTTAAGCCCTGGCTACTATGGTGATTGGTCCTGTGTAAACACAGACAAATAACACTTTATATTAGTCTACCACCTGTGCCTGTCAAGTTACCTAATTGCCTACTTCTCGTAGGATAAATGTACCAGGCAGTGCAATGAGATGTTTCCCCTTTGAGCGTTGGGATTGCTTACTCCCACTTGGGATGCCCAGCCCTCTGAATGCCATGGCAGCTAGGGACGGGGGCTTTCCTGCAGAGGAGTCATGGAACTCCTCATGAGTTTGAAAGGAAAAATGACCCAGAGGAGGACAAGCAAGAAGAGACAGCCCATTAGCAGCCGAACCATATGACAAAGTAAAAAGCAACTTCGGAGCTGTCAGCACAACAGCTGGAGGAACATGCCAAGAAGCCAGATGCTGCTGCTGAAACACTATTTTCCACAAAGTTTGGGCCTGTGATGTTCATCTCAGCCCCATGTGTGGCCCTGGGCATGGGGCTTTATTGCTGGATAAAATAACAAAGGCAGGGAGAGGGGGGGATTGTGTGCATGCCTGGGGGCTGACTTACAAAATTAAGGAGGACAATAGGAAGTGGAAATCCTGTTCATATAACTTCCCAGCACTATCAGGAATTAGAACTCTGTACATACCTCTTTCCGAGGGGTTTGTTTATTTGGAAGGTGACCTAACAAGTTTAATTTGAAGCTAGACATGAGGTTGGTGACATCCCACTGCTAGCTCATTCCATCAGACTTTCCAGCTTTTTTTTTGTGGTCCCCAGAATATTCTTATATGCGAAGTCTTCTGCTGGGGATCGTTGACCCAGATAAGTGGAGTTTGTTCTCATTTTACAGATGAATGAACCGAAAAGAATCTTACCCACTTAAAGGAATGTGACGTGGCTTGCTTAAAGTTATTCCATTGGACATCTCCAGGAATAGAGCTTCCTGAGTGCTGAAACCTTGTCTTCAGTCTTACCACTGGACTGCAGCCTCCTGCTTTCTCCCTCTACTTTACCCACTCTTCGGGTTCGCATGTTTCCATCACCTGTTCTCTCCCTTGCTCCTTCACCCTGGACTACTGATGTAGGAAACCAATATAGTTCTGTTCATACTCAAAAGACTACTCGAGGAGTCATTTCTTGATTTCCTGGAAGAGCAAAGCATTTTTTTTTAAAAGATGATTTGTACTGGGAAAATTTTCTGGAAACAGGCTGGATGGATAGTTACAAAAATCTTGAGGTGTGAGGAAATGATTCTTTATGCATCAAGCAAATAGAACAGTCAGAAGATAAATTGTAGAAATCAAGCTTTGTGCATTTCTTAAAGTCTTTGGTGGATGAGAGAACTTGGCCATTATATTTCTAGGGTGCCCACTCTTGGCTTATTCATTCTCCCCCCCGCCCCCACTGAAAGAGAGCAGATGTGGGACAAACATAGTGTTGGGTCATCTAAAACTGAGATACTCTGTAGCTGGTTTTGTAGTATGGTTCTGCCTTGACACATTTATATAGGGTTGGAGGAAGTTTGAAGATATTGGGGTTTGCTGGCCAGGTCATTGAGACCTGGTGTGTGGGGGGGTGAGTTTTGAATAGGCATAAGAAAAAGGTGTTTTCCTCATTGTTTTTTCTTTGTTTTCTGAGCTTTTCTTCTGTTTTGGAGCAATAAGAACTTCTCACTCCCTTAGCTTGGGTTCTCTCCAGAAAGCAAAGTCAGAGAGAAGGGCTAGTGTACAGGTAATTTATTTCATGAAGTATCCCAAGGGAAGGGTGGGGGGTGGGGGGGAGAGAGAGAGAGAGAGAGAGAGAGAGGAGTGTTGGGAATAGTGACAGGGAAAGAGGGAAGCCAAGGTAAGGTACATCACTGAGCTGGTCGCCACCTCGGGCAACTGGGACTCAGTTCATTGGGAGCCCTATGAGGAGCCATGGAAAATGCACCTCAGGATTACCTGCCTAAGGGACAGAAGAGGGGGCCATTTGTCCACTAGTTCCCATGCTCCATAGGTCAAGGTTTGTCCCATGGGCTTAACTTCCTCCAACTTCTAGGTTTGTGAAGTGTGAGTGACAAGATGTCCCATGCTGCCATGTCAGAGAAGAAGCCTCCCAGACAGAACCTGAGAGACTGTGGGTGCAGCTGAGGCCAAGTTGCTGCTGGGTGTACCTGTGTGGAGCTGACTGCCACAGCAACGGCTTGAGTAAAAGGTGGGCTGACAGGACCTGCAGGGGAACCAGAGGTATCTGACGGTTATGCCTCCATCTAGGTGTGGCCCTAGCATCACAGGGTGGCCTTGAGATTCAGGGCAAAGCACAATTCCTGGGCAGATAGTAGGCCCTCCACAAGACTGGGTTGAATTCCATCTGTTTCATTGATTTTTCTCTGAAGTTGTCCTGCTGTAGGACTGTAGGATGCTCTGCTTTCCCCCCACTGGCTTTAGACACAGGATGAAATGGGAGCGTGACTCAGTGTTGGACAATCATTTTCTGCATTGCCTGATGGATGAGTCAGGGTCCCAGCAGACACCAATGGCATACTCGAAAGGGCAAGCCAAGAGAAGGGTTTAATTACACAGATTGGGTACAGTTAAGGGAAATCAGCAATATTGGAAAGCCTCACTACCTTTAGCCTGCAAGAACAGGAAGAGGGCACAGTTCCTGAGCCCTGAGAATGGTAGCTTTAGCTAAGTGGAGGCTTGCAGGAGAGGAGCTGTGGACTTCAGGAGAACGACGTGTGCAATCTGTGGAGACCCAGCAGGGAGGGAGCTGGGGGGCCAAATACCCTGACCTCACTCTCCTCTTGCCCTCCGAATTCCTGCCGGTGCCTTCCATTGGCTGACCCCAACTAGGAGCCAGAGGGTGGGGGAGCCCAAGACGAAGTCCATGCAGGTTAGCCTTCCTGAGCATAGAACAGAGTGGAGAAGGGTAGAGGGTGGATCTGGAGGGGCAAGTGGAGGATATCCAGCATGGCTGGTGTATAAGGTATGTTGGCAGCTTATGGTCCAGCGCTGTCTTACTGGGTATTGGGTGTTAGTCACACCTACTTGGAAGTGGCTTGCTTTAGTACAAAGAAGGAGTCTTTAGGCCTAACAAATGATGGGCTCAGTACAGATCTAACTGGGGGGATGTGGCTGAGAATGTGGCTAGATGGATTACTGTGGGATTTTAATATATTCAGTTACTTGGAAAACATTTTTTTAACAATGAGATTAAAGAGACATTTATTTACTATGTAAAAATTGTGTTGGCCCATGGACAAAGAATAGAAGGGGGAAGATGAGATTAAAAGCAAGTCCATGGTTTGTGGTGAAAGTGAGGCAAATTTTCTCTCTTCTAATTTCCTTGGTTGCTATTTTAGTGCAGTTTTTGCAATAAATTAAAAATAGGGAAAAGCCACTAGTCACCTCGATGAGCTTGTTTAGGCTTCTGGACAACCACGCTGGCTATACCAAGCATCTTGGAGGAGGAAGGCTTTAAACATGAAAATTTCTTGCCTGAGTCTTGGAAACTTACACTAGAATCCATGTGAGGTTCATTTTAATAGAGCCCTCTAGGTTTTTAAGCATTTTTTCCCATAATTACTTCTGTTTTCTTTATAAGCAGTTTTATGGGGAGTGGAGGGGAGGTATTTTCCTTTACCCCTTCAAGTGGCTTCGTGCCCAGTTCCCAGGTCACTGTGCACAGAGTGAGATCCCGTCTCTTACGCAACTTCGGCTAAGTGGGACATCCAAGGTTCTGAGTCCCGTCCTGTCTTTTGGGAGGCACGGGGAGAAAGGTAGTGATTGCTGGGTGTGGTGCGAGGGGATGGGGGGCACCCAGGGCTTCCCAGAACGCTGCCAAGAGCAGCGGCTTTTCCGTCTCACCTCTCCCTGCTGGGGAGGCTGCAGCCCCTGCCAGTCAAAGCTGGTGTCACTGCTGTGTATCAGCGTCCACAGACCAAATGCCAGACTCTGTTTCTGGCCCGTGAGCCCGCAAAACGGAGACGGGCAGCCTCAGTCCTTCTCTTTCTAACCACAACTGCAAACCTGATTCCAGTGTCTTTGGACTGTCACGAGAATTTACCCCGAGGAAAATGTTTTAGTTGCAAGGTATTGTTTCTGATCTCATGGACTATGACCAGTTGACAAGTTATCTGAGCTGAACTGGATCAGGGGCCTGGCTTCCAGATGTGAACTGGTAGTTTGGTGTTCCATTCTCCTCTCACCCCCGTCTGCCCAAAAAGAATGAAAAGAAAAAAAAAGTGTGTGTGTGTGTGTGTGCGGGTTCGAAGGGAAATAAATAGCTGGCCGGTTCCTGGCATGTATCTGATGTCTTCAGGTTTGGGACTGCATCTAAAGAGAATTTTGTTTGTATGAAACAGAAGTGCCTACAATTCTATCTAAACTGTGGCAAGATAGTTTTCTGTCTTAGCTTCGTGCAAGGAACCAGTATAGGCATATGGCAGAATTTACCAGGAGCCGATTATGGCCTCCAGATTTGTAGCAAAAATAAAAACTTAAAAAGACTACCTGGTAAAGTTTCTTTGCCTCAGCATGGCTGCTTGATATTCTTATCTTTGGTAAGAAATTCATTTTGAGGGGCGCTTGGGTGGCTCAGTCGTTAAGCGTCTGCCTTCGGCTCAGGTCGTGATCCCAGGGTCCTGGGATCGAGCCCCGCATCGGGCTCCCTGCTCCGCGGGAAGCCTGCTTCTCCCTCTCCCACTCCCTCTGCTTGTGTTCCCTCTCTCGCTGTCTCTCTGTCAAATAAATAAATAAAAAAAGAAAGAAAGAATTCATTTTGAGTTGTCTAAAATGTTTTGAATGTCACCTGTGCGTTTGAGATGGAATCTTCTAAGACAAAGGATGGGCCCATCACCCATGAGGGGAAGTGAAGGGAAATGGAATGGAGAGGCCTTGTTTAGAGTTTTTCACGGGTCCTGGAGACAAATTCATAGTCTGCAGACAAGTCCCTTTTGCTTCCATGCCAGCCTTCCTGCCCTTTTGAAAACTGGAATTTTGTCTGTGTGTCTGGACTTCCAGCAGCAGGGCCTGTGGCAGATTCCTGGTGGAAATCCTTCTAGCTTTGGAGCTGACCATTACCTAGAAAAAGTCCAGTGAACTAGAGACAAGATAACGGACTTTTCTGTGCTTCCTTCTCTTAATTTACAAAAGAGGATACTAATTGCTTACCCTGTAAGAGTCTTGTGCTTAAATGAAACAACACGTCTAGTTAGCTCACACGAAGGTCGTTCTTATTTATCTTTCTGAAACTAGATCTTCTCAGGCCTCACTCTTGCCTGACTTCCTGAGCCCTCGAATACACACAAAAAAGTGAAATATGGGAGACAAGGTGCTAGACCCCAAAGAGAGAGAGCGTCTGAGGCGGCTGATTAGGAAAGCTCCATGGCTCCACATTCCGAGTGGTCAGAGATGGACAGTGTTAGCTGTGTCTCGAAACATCCTTTTGCCGGCCCAGGCGGGGCTCCAGGCTGTTTCTCAGGAGCAACCTAAACTCAAACCTCAGAGGTGCAAGTCCGACTTCCTGGAGGGTTTCAGTCCACCCCCAGGCCAGAGTGACTGGACAAGGGATTCTCAGAGCCGGCCTTTTCTCAGGCCCTGCATCTCTGACCGAGAACTCTCTCTGGCTCCGCTTTGCCCACGCGAGACGCTGTGCAAGTGCAAGGACAAGACAAGAGCATTGGGCATTGCTTCAGAATCAGAGATGAATGTAAACCAATATAAAAATAACAGCACTCTCTTGACCCCGTGTCTTTGAGGTTTGCGGGGCCTCCGAGCTCTCTAACGTATTGTTTCATGGTTTAATCCGCTTTGCATTGCTCTGAATTTAGTGATGCCGGGAGAGCAGGGTACAGGACTCTAGGAACTGAAACAAAGAACAGAAAAACAGGGAGTGCTTGGAACATTAAATTTTTAAAATATTTTTTGTTTTCTTTTCTGAATGTATCTCAAAATACTGTTGAAAAAGAAATCCGTACAGAAAACTTTTTTCCAAAGAAATCAGTGTGTGTGTGTGTGTGTGTGTGTGTATGTTTGTCACGGATAGATTTTACTTATCACATTAGAATAATAAAGAAAATAGTAGTATAGAACAGTAGAAGACTTTAGTGCTTTCTTTCCTTCCTCCCTCTTTCTTTGAAAACTTCTAAAATAAACCTGCAAGATAAAATTCAGGGATGTAAACACACACACACACACACAAATATGCATTAAGAGTTGATGTTTAACAATTTGGAAATGAGCTATTTGTATGTTGTAACTTTAAAATTCAATTTGTGTGTTTATCAAACACCTACTAAGTGCCTGGGGAAAAAAAGTACACAACTCAGTTCTTATTCCTAAGAAGCTTGCAGTCTTGTCAGAGGTAGTGGGAGTCAGGATGGGTGGAGAGCCTGGACATGCAGGAAATAGGGTTATGGTAACATAAATGTGTGTTTACAAGTGCTCAAGAACCTTTGAAGAGCTGGGGGGAAAAAGTGACCCAGTGATGGCTGGAAGGCTAGGAACGCCAGAGGTGGAGTTGGAGATGGACCACATGGAACTTTTGAGAGATTTTCTTCTCCTTACAAAAGGGCCTCCATAAAGCAACTGTTTGTGTCCCCCGCTAAGCTTGGCACGTATGGAGGCCAAAGAGTGAAGCAAATTTATGTGCCACGTTTCCTTCCTCCCCTGAGCAGAGGATGTTAGCAACTGGAAAGCCCTTCTCGGTTTGCTCCAGGAGACAACAGACCTAGCTGATTTTCAGTGAACCCGCTGTCAGGCCAGATCTGCCAGAAGCAATGACCAGATCTCAGGCTTCCAAACCTGGGCTCTTCTAGAAGAGACTTTAGCTCTGAGACTCAGAGTTGTTGTTTATTCTCCCCGGATGCCCAGAGTGGGGCTTTGGTGCACCATGGTCTGTGCCTAATTTTAGCTGGTTGAATTGTATAGTTTTGATGCTACGTTTTTAATTTGAGGTCCCTGGGATCCTTCCAGTCTTTCGGCTTAAATGTCCCCACTCAGGGAGGTCTGTCTGGATTGCCCTACCTTATGTGGTCACAGCCTCTATTACTTTTCAGCACAGCATCCTGTTTATTTTGCTGGAGGCACTTGTCACAAACGAATTACTTTGTTCATTAGTTTCGATGAAGAGAGGGGTCCCTCCATGCTAAGACAGCATTATGTCTCGGTAGTTTTAGAGAAAGAAAGGTTAAAGTCTCGACAGGGTTTTGACTCTCCTTGCAAATAGCCTTCTGGAAGTTTACACATGATTGTAGGTCTGCCTCCCTTCCCTTGCTGAGTATCACAAGGTGTCTTCTTTCCCACCTGAGTGTCATGACCCCAAGGCCTTCCTCTGGAGGTGCTTAGGCCCCTCTGGAGTAATTTCAGTGCGGCCCGGCACTGGGAGTGGTGGGCCAGGTCTCTGGGTAGTTGGCACTTGTGTCTATCCCTGCGATGCACTTCTGAGCAATGCCAAAAATGTATTTCAAGTTCTGAGTCTAGGGTATCTTTCTTTTCCCTCCACATACATTTGGTACTTAATGTTTGTCTTCCCTACTGGATTATTCATACCGTGAGAAGGACCATGTATGTCTTGCTCTTTCGTATGTTCCCAGGGTGTAGCATAGTGTCTGACCCATACTAGGTTCTCAGTCAAGGTTGATCTTTGCTTCTTCCTGTCCCCTCTAGCCACCTTTAACTTCTGAAGTGCTCCCCCCCTCCCATCTCCCAGCAGCTGTGTAGCCCATTTGAGCCACCCAAACTTGCAGGGTGATGAGGAAGGAGAGGTAGAACAATTGCTTCTGGTTCTCCCACTAATTGGTAACAAGCGGTCTTTTGGGGGACTTGGGGGAGGGGTGGAAGAATACAAGGAGTCCCCAGAAGTCACCCTCCACTCCCCCACGTTCCTCACTCCCCAGCCCAACTTTCTAATTCAGCCTGGTGGTTATTTGTTTTTAATTGGCCTCTCCTGTCCTCTTGCATTCTCTCAGCCCAGCTCCCTATGTGGGCCGTTCTTGTTCTTGGATGCTTGGATTGCTCTTTATCTCCTCGCCATCTGTGTAAGGGGATCCTGCCAAGATGATCAGATGTGAACTCAGTGCCAGAGACATTTTAATTAATTTATGGTGATAAAATGCGAAAAGAAAACCAATGAGGAAAATCTGGGCCAAAGAAAATTAAACATAAGAGGAAACAAAGAAACTAGAGCCATGCGGCCTTGGAACGAAGGGCCTGGTTGGCAAAGGAGCCAGCACTCTCTCTCTCTTGCCCTCTTCACTTTTTTAATAACACCCAAGTGGAAAAGCCACAGAGGACCCAGGGACTGGAGGGGGCGAGGGAGAAAATTGAGTAGCTTGCTGTTTGCCTTGACTTCTGGATTAGGTCAACTGAATGTGGGTGTGTAGAAGATAGACAGCAAGGCTGTAGGATCACAGACCCCGTTGTGATAGGGGTGGCCGGTGTTCCTCAGGTAAGCTGAAGAGGGAAGTGCCTTAAGCTCCAGCTCTGGTAAAACCTTCAGCAGATGCTTAAATAAGTCAATATTTAATGAAGTATGGCTTCATTGCAGCCTGGCAAACACTACTTGGGTTGGGTAAAGCCTCTACTGGGAAAATATTAAAGAAAACCAATATTAGCTAGCTTTTTCCCAGCTGAGACAAAAACAGGCCAGCAATATTTATTTGTAGGCTACCAGGTCATTTGACTTATTTGCAGGTTTGATTTGATTTAGTTTTTCTTCCTCCCCCCCCCCTTTTTTTATGTGAAACAACTGAGTGCTGAATTAAGACAAATTTTGCAGTGACTCTTTCCAAGTGAACTTTCTATGAAGACAAGAGAAAAAGGGGAAATACTTGTGAACCAGCACATAGGAATTCTATCAAAATAAATTATTTTTTTTCTAATTTATTTGGATATTTTTATAGATATGATGGTCTTAATCCAGCTGGTGTAATTTAAGGACAATAATATACTCTTAGAAGCAACCTGGAGAAGAATATAGTAATGAAAGGAAAAAGGGGGACACAATAGTTGAAGACAAGGAAAGAAATTAGACAAACTTCTCAGTGATATGAAGGAATCTAGAGCACATATTACCTATTTTTCCTAATGAAGAGGGAACTATTTAAAATTGAATAAATTTTTGTTGAACATAGTAATGGATCATTTTTACACTGATTTAATAGAATAATAGAATTTTAGAGCTGTAAGTGACTTCATATTATGGGTCTGAATCAGAACTGCCTGGAGAGGTTTTCTTTTTCTTTTTTAAAATTTACACGATTGGGGGCTGTCTAGGTGGCTCAGTCAGTTAAGCATCTGCCTTCGGCTCAGGTCATGATCCCAGGGTCCTGGGATCAAGCCCCGCATCAGGGTCCCTGCTCAGCAGGAGGTCTGCTTCTCCCTCTTTCTCTGCCTCTGCCCCCTACTCATGCTCTCTCTCAAACAAATAAACTCTTAAAAAAATTTACATGATTGGGCTTCACCTACCAGGGCTTATGGGGTGAGACATTGGTATGTATATTTGAAAAAGCCTGCAAGAGATTCTTATACGTATTCCGATTCATGCATTCATTCATTCAACACTTATTAAGTGCTTACTATGGGCCAGACACTATGGCAGGTGCTGGGAACGCTATGGTCAGGAGAAAAAGACATTGTCCCTGCCGTCATGGAGGGATGGTCTGTAGGTAATGTACAACCCTTTCATTTTCAGTTAAAGACACTATTACTCTGAGAGTTTAAGTGACTTTCCCTGGTCACCCAAGTAGTGGTGGTAAACTGGAATGGAAGGTTATCCCCGGATCTCTCAATTTTTCCTTCCATATCCTTTCCATTAGCTACCCTTGCTGATTTCCTGACTATCTT